>NW_027205492.1:5917433-6517433 GCF_024711535.1 Dipodomys merriami
AACCATTTGTACTCAGCATCAGTTGTGTACTACTTGTACGATTTCTGGCTTTCTTTTGGTAGTTATTGAAGTTAAGGGTTTCAAAGATTTTTCTGCCCAGGCTGGCTTTGAACCAGCATCCTAAGATCTCAGCTTCCTTAGTATCTGAGATGACAGGGGTATGCCACCAGGGCCCCAAGCTCTCTAGATCTTTGTAGTGCTAAGGTCAGCCTGAGCAGCTGTCTGTGGGTCACTGAATCTGACTCTGATTTCCAATGAAACCCTTCTCTCCCTCCCTGCCTCTGATCCCCACAGCTGGCCTCCTTCCTCTGCTCTCAGCCTTCCTATCCCTGGTCCCAGCAAAGGTACTGTTGTCCTGTGGTCCATCTACCTGCAGTGTCTTCAACCTCAGATCTGGGGTCTAGCTCAGGTTCTAGGGTCTGAGCAGCGCCATGGACCTTCCTTCTCAGGACCCAGCAGCAATAAATATTTCTGTAGTACCTGCCTCCTTGTGTTATTTTACTTTTTCTGTGTGTGTGTGTGTGTGTGTGTGTGTGTGTGTTTATGAGTGTGTGTGTGTGTGTGTGTGAGTGTGTGAGTAATGGGGTCAGAAGTGGAGCTTGAACTTCAGGCCTGGGCACTATCCCTGAGCTTTCTTGCTCAAGGCTACTGGTCTACCACTTTCAGCCACTGTGCCATCTTCAGTTTTCTGGTGGCTAAGTGGAGATAGTCTCAAGGACTTTTCTGCCTGGGCTGGCTTTGAATTTCGATCCTGAGATCTCAGCCTCCTGTGTAGTTAGGATGACAGGCCTGAGCCACCAGTGCCCGGACTCAGCTTCCTTAATTAGCTAGAGCTCCACCCCCACTGATTTGTGCATCCAGGTCAGGTTTAGCAGGTTAATTTACAAATGAAATTTGACCAACTTTTCCAGTAGGGCTCGTATTGAAGCATCATCTTCCTGGAGTGGGAGGCGTGGCTCAGGTGCTCAAGCGCTGAGTTAAAGCCTTAGGTGCGAAGTTTGAGTCTCACACTCTGTCCAAAATAAAGAGAATTATAACCTTTCTGACATCAACCTTCTGTGTAGCCAGCTTACAGGCCTGGCCACCTTCCTCATTTTGCTACCTTGGTATACTCATGAAGATTCTCCAGCGTCACTCAGGGCCTGCTGTGATTTTCTTTGGGAGGGTGTCTATTGTGGGGCTTGAACTCAGAGTCTGGCACTGTTCTTGAACTCTTTTGCGCAAGGTTAGTGCTCTAACACTTTGAGCCACAGCTCTACTTCTGCTTTTTGAGTGGTTTAATGCAGGTAAAGAGTCTCACAGGGGCTTTACTGCCCCAGATGGCCTGGAGCCCCATTTCTCAGATCTCAGAATCCTGAGTAACTAGGATTAGAGGCATGAGTGACCAGGGCCCAGCAGTTATTGTGACTTCTTGAGCTTCTGTCTCAGCACTAGATCGAATCCTGTACACATCATTTGAATGTGAGGAAACGCGGTGAAGCATCGTCCTCCCCTCACTGAGGTCCCACCACCCACAGCTGCTGTGGACCCCAAATGGGCATCAAGTCCCCAATGAGGACATGTGGCATGTGTCCTTCCTGCCCTCCCTCCTCACTCCACACCAGCCCTATGGACTTCTTCCTTTGCCTGCCTTTCTCTGTGATTTCAGCACAGTTTCCCTGCCCCGGTCAGAACTATAGTCTGCCCACAGCACAATTATCCAGCTATCTCTCTGCCAGGGAACAGCCCCAGGTCACCTTCTCCACCACCATCAGACACAGGATCTGTGGAAATTTTTGTTTGTCCCACACGTCCTCCCAAGTCATAGTCACGTCCCCATCTCCAAAAACCTTTAAAAGTGTCCTCTAGTCACAGGCCCAGTGTCCTATTCTTAGCAGACCACAGGAAGCTGCGGAATTCCCTTGTCCAGACTCAGCCCCAGTCAGCAGGGAAGGCTGTGAAGCAGGACTGCCACACTCCCATCCTGACTCTGCCATCACCTGCTCAGGTAAGCACCTCAGCTCTGTGGGCCTGGGATTCATGGAGGAGAACACTTCCCACTGTGGGCAGATGCAGTGAGCTCTTGCAGTCAGAGTGGGCGCTGAGCACAGGGTCTGGATGCAGAGAGCTACTGCTGCTGTGCTTTCCAGCTTTCAACTCCCATTTCAGCTCTCTTCATTGCAGGCCAGCATTGCCAGGACTGGTTACCAAATCCACAGATGGTCCTGTTTCAGTAGAATGACAATAATTATTTAAGATGTAGTGGGTTTTTTTTTCATTTTTATTTTTTGCCAGCTCTCGTGTCCTTGTTACTCTCCCCGATCTTCTGCTCAAGGCTAACGCTCTACCACATGAACCAAATTTCCACTTCTAGATTTTCTTGTAGTGAATTGGAGAAAAGAATCTCCAGTTTTCTGCTTAGGTTGACTTTGATCTCAGTCACCAGGGAAGTTCTGATTACAGGAGTGAGCCACTGATACATAGCTTCTTAGTGAGTTTTTGTTTTCTTTTTATTTTGAGGAATCTGGTAGGGTTGCAAGAGCTCATGAACTTATTTCCTCATGGTCTTACTCTCTCAAAGTTTGTGCTGTACCCTGTGAGCCATGGGTCCAGTCTGGTGCGTTCATGGTTAATTGGAGATGGAGTCTCCAAGATTTTCTGTTGGGGATGGCTGTACCATCCTTGAGCCCTCAGCCATTTCAGTAGGTAGGTTTACAGGCTAGAGACACTAGGATCTGCTCATAGCTGAACCTCTGCCATGGAGCCTGAGGCTTGTAGGGACACTATGTGGCCTCTGTCTCCTGTATATTCAAGAAGTGACCCAAAGCCGGGCGCTGGTGGCTCACGCCTGTAATCCTAGCTACTTAGAAGGCTGAGATCTGAGGATCACGGTTCAAAGTCAGCTTGGGCAGGAAAGTCTGTGAGATTCTTATCTCCAGTTAACCACCAGAAAACCAGAAGTGGCACAGTAGCTCAAATGGTAGAGTGCTCTCCTTGAGCTAAAGAGCTGAGGGACAGCGCCCAGGGACAGCCCCACAACTGACCAGAAAAAAAAAGTGACTCAATATGTATTGTGGGGGAAGGCCTCAAAGAAAAGGACTCCCCTGATCTCAGCCCCTACCCCACAGACTTCAAAAAGAGCCAGGAGACCATGTATCCAAGTTTTCCTACCGCCCGCTCCATCTTCTAGGGGAGGAATCAGCCTTGTTGTCAGTGGAGCCAGCAGCACAGGGCTGGAGTCTGGGCCTCCTGCAGCGTCCTTGTTATGTCTGTGTCCTCTGCACATGGCCCGGACGCCCTAAGCTGCAGGGACAGCTTGTCTGTGACCTCTTTGTGGCCTTGGACACTGCCATGGTACTGGGTCAAAGAGAGCCTTCTAGCTGTCAGAGAGTCTGGAAAGTAGAACTAAAAATCCCCAATTGTCTGCAGATTCCTCTCGCAGCAAGTGGAGGAGACCACGTGGACAGGAAGAGACACCATCTCACAGCCCTCTGCCTTGGGGACCAGGACCTTGTCACCTGCTTCTCCTCCCTTCCCCCCAACCTCCACACCTGGGTTGCATCCACATGGACTTGCAGAATCTGGGGGACAGCCCTGTTAGCCGACATCGACGCCCAGAGCCCCAGGGCACTGACCCTCAGCCCCCACTGTCCTGCTCCTTCCTCAGGACCTGCAGAAGACCTGGCTGCACAGCTTCTAGAATCTGCCACGTGGTCGGAATTGGCCTTGCTGTGTTGTTGTAATGATGGTGCGAACGGGGAGCCTGGTGACCGTGGGGATGGTCCACGTGCTGCTGCTGCTGTCCTTCTTGGATACCAGTGGCTCTGTTTGCGTCAGGCCTGCCACACATGATTCTCTCTTTTGGCCATCTCATTTTACTTGGAAAGACTCAAACTTTAGGCTTCCTCCAGTGAGCAAATCTCTTATTCTGCGGTTCAATGTGACTGAACAGAAATTACAGGCTCTTGACTGGCCACACACTTTTATACGTCTGCCAAAGGGAGAGCCCTTCTCAGGGTATCTGTATTTCAGAGATAAAACCCCTGGAAACTTAGCTCTTAAGTACCTCCCTCATATCCGGCTAACGACCTATAATATAATGGTAAACTACAATAAGACAGATTACTGTATCGCTATCAACATTCATGATACTATGTTAAAGAAAGTCCCTGGCTTTAAAGGTGAAAACCTTTTGCCACCCTGCCTTCACTGCAACAGCTTGAGCTGTCCTAAGCTGTTGCGGCCCTGCAGATGTGGCTGGCTTATTCTTAACAAAGACCTCACCAAGAAACATAAGCCAACACTACGCCGGTTTGTTGGGCTTAGATGGTGGGATGTTAATGACAAAAATGAAATGGTCCCAACTGTAGCCTGCCATCGAGGATAAGGTACAGCTTAGTGGCCTGGCCCCTGTCTTACCATTCCCCTTTCCTAATGCCTGCACCAGTGCCTGCGCAATGCATTTACTCCTCTTTCCTTCTCTGTGGCTGTGAAAGTGCTTGTAACCTGCTCCCTTCCCTGAAGTGGGTGCTTGCTTGCTAACCTTTTCTCTTATACCTTGGTGCCTGGTCTCTGACGCAGAATAAACTGGTGCTTTGTTGAAGCACAGTTGTTCTTCTTATCAGTGGATAGCACAAAAATTCTGAGCAGACACCAGGCCTTAGTGGCTCCTACTGCAATCCTAGCCAATGAAGAGGCTGAGATCTTAGGATTCCCGCTCAAAGCCTGACCAGGCAGGAAAAGCCATAAGACATTTGTCTCCAATAAACAATCAAAAATCTAAGGTGGAGTTGTGGCTCACTTGGTAGAGTGCCACCTTGAGCATGAAAGCTCAGGGATAGAATCCAAGGCCTGTGTAGGTTCAGGCCCCAGAAATGGCACAAAAGCACACAAATACATAAATAGATAAATAAAACAAACTCTGGGCAGAGTGAGTGAGCACAGCCCATGGTGTCTCAAGGCCTGGCACTCTCTGCCCGGCCTCTGCTCTCCTGGCTGTGCTCTGCAACTGGAAGCTGACGCCAGGTCTGGGTCCCTGTGCTTCCTCCACTGCCCCAGTGTGGCGGGGAGGATGAACTGCAGGCCCATTTCTGACTTGTCTTCCAAGGAAGAAAGTAGACTGGGGTGGGAGCCTGGGGGGAGTGTGCAAAATGGTAGAGGTAATAGGGGAATGTCAGAGCAGTGTGCATCTTCATATCCCACCATAGAACAAGTTGAACTTGGGACTTGACCCAGCTCAGTCCCTGCTTGTTTCTTACCCACCCAACCTACCTGTTCACTCCTCTCCCACCCAACCTTCCTGTTCTGTACATTGCTGGCACTGTAACCCCAAACCATGAGTGGGGAAAGAGCCTACTCCAGAAAAGCTTCTTCTAGGATGTCTGAAACGAGGCGGAGTCCACTCAAGAGGTCATCAGAGGATTTGGGGTCACTGGGTGGCCTTGCTGATAAGCTCTTGTCTCTCCACAAGTGCTGGGAGAGGCCCAGAGGACGGGAGGCCCCTGTTCCATCCCCAGTGTGGCCAGGAAGGACAGACATGCAGAGAGAACACAGAGGCTCCCAGGGTCTCCCCTGGACCCCATGGCGTCTACCTGCATCCAAGGTGAGGACGCCCCCTGCAGGCTGGCCTTGGCAGCTCATCCCAGCTCTGACTGCTGCTGGCTTCATGGCTGCCAGAAGGGTGGTGTGGGGATGGGAAGGACAGTGCATGCAGACACCAAGACTCTGTGAGTCACAGGAAGTGAGACGCATGCTCCTCAGGGCCTAGCGTGGGGCTGCATCTCCCCTGTGCCAGTGTCCTTCTCTGTGGGCCTCCCAGGGGCTCAGCTGAGAACATGTGTCAGTTGAGATCTCTTTCTCAGGTCCCTTCATTGATCCCCCCACTCATGTGAAGGTGTCCGCCCAAGGCCTCCTTCCGTTTTTGTTAGTCATGGGGCTTGAACTCTGGGCCTGGGTACTGTCCATGAGCTCTTCAGCTCAAGGTGAGTGCTCTACCACTTCAGCTACAGTGCCGCTTTGGTTTTCTGGTGGCTTATTGGAGATAAGAGTCTCAGGGACTTTCCTGTGATCCTCAGATCTCAGCCTTCTGAGTAGCTAGGATTATAGGTGTGAGCCAGTGGCACCCAGCTAGGCCCCTGAGTTTGTAACTAAGTCATTTTCTCTGTCAGTTTAGCTTTTTGTGGATTCCTTGTCCTTTCTCCATGTTCCCTCTCTCTATTTTTAAAAGTCTTTTATATTGGGGTGTTTTCCCTGAGTGTTTGTACTCAAGACCAGCTGTTTACTATTTGAGTCACAGCTCCACTCTGGGCTATTTTTGGTAGTTACTGAAGCTAAGAGCTGCACAGATTTCTATGCCCAGGCTGGCTTTGAACCAGGATCCTTATATTTCAGTTTCCTGATTAGCTGGGATTTCATGTGTTTCCTGCCAGGGCCCTAAGCTGTCTAGGTCTTTGTACTGTCAAGATCAGAGTCTTTTTTTTTTTTTTTGGGTCCGGTTGTGGGGCCTGAACTCTGGGCCTGGGTGCTGTCCCTCAGCTCTTCAGCTCAAGGCTAGCGCTCTACCACTTGAGCCACAGCGCCACTTCCGGCTTTTTTCTTTTTGCTTATGTGGTGCTGAGGAATCGAACCCAGGGCCTCATGCATGCAAGGCAAGCGCTCTACCACTGAGCCACCTTCCCAGCCCAAGATCAGAGTCTTATAGGCAGGCAAGGCAAGTTCTCTACCAGAGAGCCGAGTGCTCAGGAACAACATAGACTCTCTCTCTCTCTTTCTCTCTCTCTCTTTCTCTTTCTCTCTCTCTCTCTCTCTCTCTCTCTCTCTCTCTCTCTCTCTCTCTCTCTCTCTCTCTCTCTCTAACTGTCTCTCTCTCTCTCTCTCTCTCTGGTGGTTTGATTCTGGGGTTCCAAGTAAGTGCTACTCAACTGTTAGGCAGATGCTCTGCCACATGTCATATCTTGGCCAGTGTTGCTATTTGTTTATTTATTGGTGATTAATTGCAAGTTCCAAAAAAGTAAATGGGCACCAAGGTCATGCTTAGAAGATTGGGTAAATGTCATGGGGGCTGTCCTCTCAGAAGCGAGGAAGCACTGATTTATGATATGCCTAAGCATTAGGAGAGACAAGCACAGGGTGCCACCATGGGCTTCCACTATGTGACAGATTAGAACAAAGAAAACACCCTGGACGGGAAGTTCACCAGTGATCAGCAGACACTGGGGAGGGGAATGGTGTACAGGGGGGTTATCAGTGCTTATGCCTGTCAATTTCAACACTCAGAAAGTTGTATTCTGGAGAACTGAAGTTCAAAAGTAGCCTAAAGCAGAAAAGTAGAGGAGACTCCTTCTCTAATTAACTGCCAACAAGCTGTCCTGGAAGTGAGAAGAAGTGCTAGAGCATCTGCCTAGCAAGTGAGAGGTTCTGGATTCAAACAAAAGGATCCAAAATTAGGGTCATTGAGCTGCATGGATGCTCAGTACCCGGTATCACCCCAGCCCAGGAGCCTGAGAAGGGCCTGGAAGCCATAGCTGAACAAACAATGCAAACGGACATTACTTGTATTTCACCAGATCTTCAAAACTCAAAAACAAAACAGCACAACATGTTTTGAAACCCGAGCTTAATACTGAATCCCAACCAAACCATCCCTGTCCTGCCCCCCAGCTCCCTGTACTTCCCTACAGCTTGTCCAGGTAGCTTTGTCTTTGGACCTTGAAGTTGATAGCTCTTTGTATCTCCCTCAGGTCTATCTTGCTGCCTTGTTCAGAGCCTATACATAGCTGTGGAATGGATGAACCCTGGAGCCCTCCAGATCCAATGGCTTCTGCAGGAGCTCAGCCTGAGTTTGTGGAATGACTATCTCAACATGGCCAGGCTGTGTGTGCTCAGTCACCTGGTACCATGCCATGTCTGCCTAAATCCCATGCTCTTCTTCCTCTACTCAGGCTTCCTAGGAACCAAGGCCAAAATCCAGCTTAATTCTTGCCCCTTGAATTTTTTTCCTAGTATTTATACTCAAACTCATTCCCAGTGTTCTACCACTGAGATACATCCTTAGACACAGTCCATAATTGGATCTGGCCCTTAAGGCAAAGATGTTTTCACCTAGACTTTTTATTTTTATGTTTTCAGTTCCTGGGGCTTGAACTCAGGATCTGGGATCTTCCTCTAAAGTTTTGTGCTCAACGCTAGCACTCTACCACTGGAGGCAGAGTTCATTTTCTTGCTTTATTTTTGGTTAATAGGAGATAGAATCTCATAGATTTTTTTTCCCTGAGCTGTCTTTAAATCATGATCTTGAGATCGCAGCCTCCAGTTTGGATCATGTGTGATCCACTAATGCCTTGTTGTTTTCTGCCATCTTAGAGGGGTTGAAAGAAAGGAGAAGCCAATCTCAGGCAGTCACACCGAGCAAGGCCTTGAGAGGTTGGGGAGCAGAAAGAGCATCTCATCAAAACACTTGTGCTTATTCATGGCCACTCTCTAGGGGTCTTGTCTCATGGCTGTACAGTCACTACACACGATAACCATGAATCGATTGTCTCCTGTGGGAACTGTTACAGAAATATGTGCCTCGCTCATTTCATTAGAAAATCCAGCCACTCTGCAGTTGGCCTGAGCAGCTGTCTGTGGGTCGCTGACTCTGCCCTTCATTTCTGATCATGCTCCCTTCCTCTTTCCTTCCTCTAATCCCCAAAGCTGGCCTCCTTCCTTTGCTCTCAGCCTCCCATCCCGGGTCCCAGTTCAGGTGAGCACACCCACAGTGTGCTCATCCTCGTCCAGGTGTGGCTCAGGTCCCAGGGTCTGAGCAGCACCATGGGCCTTCCTTCTTAGGACCCAGCAGAATCCTGGCCTGCCTCTCTTTACTTCCTTCTGTCTTTGCAGAAAGGCTGGACTGTGTGTCCTCTCACCTGTCTCCACGTGGCGCACGGACCACAGCCATGGTACTTGTGCAGCAAATATTTCTGAAAGGGATTCCTCCCCATTTTATTTTATTTCACCTGTTCCTTTGTTGTGGTTGTTGGTGTTCTTGTTGGTGGTGGGGCTTGAACTCAGGATCTTGTGCATGCTCAGCTTCCTTACTTAGTTGGCAATCTACCCTTTGAGTTATGCATGCAATTTAGTTTCAGCTGATTACTATGGAGATGAAGTTTAACATTTGCATTAGGGGGAGGCGAGGCTCAGTTGGTGGAGCACTAGACAATGAGTGAGAGCAACAGGTACTGAGATCAAGGTCTAGTCCAAAATTAAAAAAAATTGCAATCTATCTGACATCAGCCTCCTGAGTAGGGAGCTTACGGCCTGAACCTCCTTCCTCATCAGTCTGCTGCCTTCTCCAGCACCAGTCACGTCCCACTGGGAATTCTTGGGCTTCTGACTCAGTACTAACTCGAATCCTGTACAGTCATCATCTGTATGAGGAAACGTGGTGAAGCAACATCCTTCTCTCACTGTGTTCCCACCACCCACAGCTGCTGTGGACCCCAAATGGGACATCAAGTCCCCACCCTGAGGACACATGGAATGTCTCCTTCCTGTCTTCCCTCCTCATCCATTCCAGCCCTACGGACTTCTTCCCCTTGCCTGCTTTTCTCTGTGATACCAGCAATTTCCCTGACCCGGTCAGGACTGTAGTCTGCCCATGGCACAATTCTCCAGTTATCTATCTCTCTTCCAGGGAACAGCCCCAGGCTGCCTTCTCCACCATCTGTAGACACACATCTGTGGACATTTCTGTCTATTCCATACATCTTTCCCAAGTCATAGTCATGTCCCCATCTCCAAAGCCTTTAAAAGTGTCCCCAGGTCTCAGTTCCAGTGTCCCATTCTGAATGGACCACAGGAGGCTGCGGAATTCCCATATCCAGGCTTAGCCCCAGTCAGTGGGGAAGGCTGTGAAGCAGGACTGCCACACTCCCATCCTGACTCTGCCATCACCTGCTCAGGTACGCACCTCAGCTCTGTGGGCCTGGGACTTGTGGAGGAGAGCACTTCCCACTGTGGGCAGATGCAGTGAGCTCTCACAGTCAGAGTGGCTGCTTAGCACTGGGTCTGGAAGCAGAGAGCTACTGCTGTGTGCTTTCCAGCTCTTCACTCCTATTCATCTTTCAGAACTCTTCTTTGCAGTCCAACATTGCCAGGACTGGTTTCCAAATCCACAGATGGTCCTGCTTCAGTAGAATCGCAATAATTATTTAATATGTAGTGGGTTTTTATTTTTATTTTTTGCCAGCTCTGAGGCTTGAAAACACGTGCTGGTTACTATCCCTGATCTTCTACTCAAAGCTAACCCTCTATCAGTTGAACCACAACTCCACTCCCAGATTTTCTGCTAATTAGTTGGAGAACACAGTCTCCTGGACTTTGCTGCTCAAGCTGACTTTGAACCTTAACACCTGGATCTCAGTCCCTTGGAGCTATGCTGTCAGAAATAAGCCACTGACACCCAGCTCTTTAGTGATTTGTTTAGGGAATCTGGTGGTTGTACTAGAACTCAAGTACTTCTATTCTTAAAGCCTTGTTTTCTGAAATTTGGTGTTCTACTACTTGAGCTATGCTCCAAATGTGGTGCACTCATGATTAATTGGAGATAGTGTCTCCCAGACTTGCTATTCAGGCTGGCTTTACAACTCCATCCTTGAGCTCTCAGCCATTTCAGTTGCTAGGTTTATAGGCCTGACTCTCCAGGGACTGCTCATAGCTAAACCCTTACCATGAAGCCCTGGGCCCGAGGAGACAGTGTCTGGCTCCTGTCATGTCTGAATTCAAGAAGTGACCCAGAACTTAGTGTGGGGTAGGCTTCCATGAAAAGGACTCCACTGATCTCAGCCCCCTATACAGATTCAAAAAAAGAACCAGAAAACCATGTGTCCTGGTTTTCCTGCCCCCCCTCTCCATCCTCTAAAGGAAGAATCAGCCTTCTATCAGTGGAGCCAGCAGCACAGAGCTGAAGGCTGGGCCTCCTGCAGTGTCCTTGTTATGTCTGTGTCCTCTACACATGGGTCAGAAGCCTTTAGCTGCAGGGACAGCTTGTCTTTGACCCCCCTGTGGCCTGGGACCCTGCCACAGCACTGGTTCCTACTTAGGTTACAGGGAACCTTCTTGCCTGTGGAAAAGTCTGGAAAGGAGAACTAATAATCCCAAATTGTGCTAGTACCTGTGGCCCGGGTCTGTAATCCAAGCTGCTCAGGGTGCTCTCATCTAAGGATCACAGTTCAAAGCCCTCCTGAGCAAGAAAGATTGTGAGTCTCCTATCTTCAATTAATCATCCCCTCAAAAAAAGAAAAGCAGGAAGCAAGGTATGTTGCAAGTGGTAGAGCACTTGTCTTAAAATCTGTAGGGACAGTGCCCTTGTCATGTGTTCAAGCCCAGGACTGGCAAAAATAACAGAAGTAAATTAAAAAATCCCAAATTGTCCGCAGATTCCTCTTGCAGCAAGTGGAGGTGACCACGTGGACAGGAAGAGACACCACCTTAAACCCCCCGGCCTCGGGGACCAGGACCTTGTCACCTGCCTCTCCGTCCACAGGCCACACAGCTGCAGGGCTGTGCTGTGACACACGTGCCTCCCCTCCCCCTAACCTCTACACCCAGGGAGGCATCCATGTGGACTTGAGGAAACCCAGTGGACAGTCCTGTCAGACAGCATCGACCTCCCTGAGCCCCAGGGCACCGACCCGGATCCCTCCAGTGTCCTGCTCCCTTGTCAGGATCTGCAGAAGACCTAGAATCTGCCACGTGGTTGGAGTTGGCCTTGCTGTGTTGTCCTAATGATGCTGCTCACGGGGAGCCTGGTGACCGTGGGGACCGTCCACGCGCTGCTGCTGCTGTCCTGTCTGGACTCCAGTGGCTCTGTTCATGTCAGGCCTGCCACACATGATTCTCTCTTTGATCCATCTCATTTTACTTGGAAAGACTCACACTTCTCTCTTCCCCCAGTGAACAAATCTCTCATTCTTTGGTTGAATGAGGCTGAAAAGATACAGGCTGTTGACTGGCCACACTCTCATATATATCTACCAAAAAGAAAGCCCTTCTTTGGGGTTTTGTACTTCAAAGATAACAGCTCCAGAAACTTTGTGCGTCACTACCTCCCTGATACCCATACATATGATATAATTGTAAACTTCAATAAGACAGATTTTTGTGTCACTATTGACCTTCCTGGTAGTATCTTAAACAAAGTTCCTGGCTACAAAGAGGAAAAACTTGTGACACCGTGCCTTCAGTGCCTCAGCTGGAAATGTCCTGAGATGAGGAGACCCTGTAGATGTGGCTGGATTATTCTCAGACCAGACCCCAACAATGTATATAAGGTAGTTAAAACCCAGTTTGTTGGAGTCAGGTGGTTGACTGTTGATGACAGGAAATGAAATGACCCCAAATCGACCCTGCCACAAAAGTGGCCTGGTTCCTGCTTTATCATTTCCCTTTCCTGAGGCCCGCACCAGCGCCTGTGCAATGCATTCATTCATCTTCCCTTCTCTTTGGCTGTGAAAGTGCTTGTATACCTGTTCCCTTCCCTGAAGGGGGCGCTGGATCCCTGGCTGAAGCCCCCAAGCCTTGGTCTGTGGTCTCTAGTGCAGAATAAACTGGTCCTTTCAGGAAGAGGTGTTCCTTGTTGTTATTTTTGTGGGTCATGTGGCTTGAACTCAGAGCCTGGACTCTAACCCTAAGCCTTTGTGCTCAAGGCTAGTGCTCGACCACTTGAGCCACAGCACTTCAACTTTTTGAGTGGTTAATTGGAGCTAAGAATCTCATGGGGACTTTTCTGCTTGGGCAGGTTTCAAACCACGATCCTCAGATCTCAAACTCCTGAGTAGTTGGGATTACAGACATGAGCCACTAGTGCCTGGCAAGAATTCTTCTTCTTCTTTTTTTTTTTTTTTAATAAGTTTTTTTTTTAATTGTGAGAATATTGTACAGAGGAGGGGTTACAGTTACATGAGCAAGGTAATGAGTACATTTCTTTTCTTTTCTTTTTTTTTTTTTGGGTCCGGTCATAGGGCCTGAACTCTGGGCCTGGGTGCTGTCCCTCAGCTCTTCAGCTCAAGGCTAGCACTCTACCACTTGAGCCACAGCACCACTTCTGGCTTTTTTCTTTTTGCTTATGTGGTGCTGAGGAATCAAACCCAGAGCCTCATGCATGCAAGGCAAGCGCTCTACCACTGAGCCACCTTCCTAGCCCAATGAGTACATTTCTTATCAAGTATTGCTAAAACAATTGTTAAAAAATTGTTTAAACAGGGATACAGGTTGACCCATTGCAACAATGAGATGTATAAGACGCTATGTCGAAAAATGAACTTTACAATTTAGGCCGGGGGGGGGGGGTCAAGGAGTAGATGGAGTGTAGTTGTAGAGATGGGAGGGAAGGGATGGTAGGGAAAAAACAAAGGAGGAGACAACAATACCTGATAAGAATTATTCTTTTTGTCAGTGGGTAGCACAATAATTCTGAGCAGAATTGCATTGGTGGCTCAAGCCTACAATCCTAGCTGCTCAAGAGCCTGAGATCTGAGGACTGCAGTCCAAACCCGTTCCAGGACGGAAAGTCTGTAATAATTTTACCTCCAATTAACCACCCTGAATCCAGAGGTGGAGCTATGGCTCAAATGGTAGAGTGCCAGCCTTGCACAAAAGTAAAACAAAAAACAAAAAAACGAAGGATCCACCTAGGCCAAGAATTCAATACCAGGATTGTCCCAGAAAAACAAACAAACAAACAATAAATTAGTAAAAATTAACTGAAGAAATGAACAAGAAAATTGTGGGCAGACTGAGTGAGCACAGCCCATGACATTTCAAGGCCTGGCACACTCTGCCCAGCCTCTGCTCCCCTGGCCGTGCTCTGCAACTGGAAGCTGAAGCCAGGTCTGGGTTCCTGTGCTTTCTCCACTGCCCCTGTGAGGCGGGGAGGATGAACTGCAGGCCCATTTCTGCTGTTCCTTTCCCAAGGAAGAAAGGAGTCTGGGGTGGAGGGTGGAGGGCAGACTGCCCATTGAGAGACCTGATAGGGGAATGTCAGGGCCCAGCTTGGGGCTCTATGCCAGCGTCCTTCTCTTTGGACCTCCCAGGGCCTCAGCTGGGAACATGTCTCTGTTGAGGTCACTTTCTTAGTGGTCCTTCATTTATCCTCTTAGCTGAAGATGTCTTCAGGCACCATTCAAATCCCCGTATTTTCAGTGACATAATTTTTCTGCCAGTCTAGTTTTTTGTGGATTCCTTATCCTACCTCCCCATTCCCTGTCTCCCTTTCTGTAGGAGTTTTAAAAAATTGTTATTTTATGGTGCTAATCCCGGGGTTTCAAATCAGGGCTTGTGCACTCTCCCTAAGGTTTTGTGCTCAAGACTAGTTCTCTAACATTTGAGTCTCTTCTCCACTGCTGGCTGTTTTTGGTGGTTACCTGGAGTGAAGAGTCTCACAGATTTATCTGTCTTGGCTGGCTTTGAATCATGATCCATACATCCACCCTCCTGAGTAGCTGGGATTACAGGATGAGCCACTATGGTCCTAGGTTTCTAGGTCTTTTTAGAGCTGAGATCACACCCAGAGTCTTAGCAGAAAAGGCAAGTCCTCCACTAGAGGGCCATGTGTGTGGGGACAACATGGTCTCTCTTTCTCTCTTTGGTGGTTCTGGGGTTTCAGTCAGGTAAGGGCTACTCAATTGTTAAGCAGACTCTGTGGCATGTAAGTCATATCTCAGCCAGATTTGATATTTGTTTATTTATTGGTGATTATAAGATGTAAGAAGTTTGATGAACGTGAAGATCATGCACAAAAGAATGTGTACTGTCCACTCAGGAGTGATGCTCAGCCCTAGAGGAAGCACTGATTTATGATGTGTCTAAGCATTAGGAGAGCCAGACACAGGACCCCACCATGGGCTCCCACTAGGTGACAGACTAGGATGAGAAAATTACCCAGAAAGGAAGTTCACCAGTGATCAGCAGACACTGGGGAGGGGAGTGGGGTGCAGGGTTGTTGTTAGGGTTTATGCCTGTCAATCTCAACTCTCAGAAGGTGAAATCTGGAGAAAGGTAACCTAAGGCAGAAAAATATAGTAGACTCCTTCTCTAATTCACTGCCAAGAAGTTGTTCTGGAAGTAAGGTGAAGTATTAGATCATCTGTCTAGTAAGTGAGAGGACCTGGTTTCAAACTCCAGTTCCATAGAAGGAACAAAAACAAGGATCACTGAGTTGCATGAGCATCCGGTCCTCCAGAATCCCCCTGCTGTGGGGAAGACCACAGGACAGGCCACACGGACAGAGAATAGCCAATAGAAAGTCTATTAGCCAGCCCATGATTACTCTGGGATGTTGGGACTCCCCTCCCATCAAGTGCAGCAGCAAGCTTGCTCTCAAGACTGCTTTTACAGCAGAAATCCCACCTCCTTGTTTGCTCAGGGGTGGAAAGCCCCTAACGGTTCTTTCTACAGGTGCAAGCCAACCATGAATTTACAAAAGCTAAAACAATGCTGTAAGCAAGCAGCAAGTGAGGACAACATGACCTGTTTCTGTGATACTCTCAATGATGATTACTTTGAGACAATAAATGAAAGTGTGGGGAGTGGATACATATATGTTTAAGTGTCAAGCCATAAGGAACTAGTTTCACAGGCGGGGGTGCAGTCCTTTCTTTAAGATGGAGTCACAAAAACAAAATGGAAATATAGAAGCTAAGAGTAAACTCTAAGACAGTGAAGTTTGACAAACCTTATTACACCTGTTTAGACAGGCCTGGAAGCCATACTTGGACAGAAATCAGAAAATAACATTACTTGTGTTTCACCAGAACACAAGAATCAAACAGCACAACATATTTTGCAAACATCTCCTTGTATAAAATGCCAACTTCACCATGGACATCTAGCTGCTTGAAGCAGCGCCCATTTTCCATTCCCACCTCAGAACAGCGCCCACTAGCCCACGCTCTGCCCAGCTCTCTATTCATCTCCAATGGTCCCCAGAACTAGTGCAGGTAGCTTTGTCTTGTTGCAATCCTTTTGGACTCTGAAGTTGAGAGCTCTTTTGTCTCTCTCAGGTCTATGGTGCTGCCTTGTGCAGATCCCACACACAGCTGTGCAATGGATGAACCCTGGAGCCTTCCAGATCCAGTGGCTTCTGCAGGAGCTCAGGCTGAATTTGTGGAATGACTATCTCAACATGGCCAGATTGTGTGTGTTCAGTCACCTGATACCATGCCATGTCTGCCTAAATCCCATACTCCTGGTCCCTGGTGCAGAATAAATTGGTCCTTTGGGGGTAGCTAGCAGCCTTGTTCTTCTTGTCAGTGGGTAGCAAGAAATTCCTAGCAGACACTGGGCCTGGGTGGTTCTTGCCGGCAATCCTCGCTACTAAAGAGTCTGAGATCTCAGGATTCAGCTCAAACCTGATCAGGCAGGAAAAGCCAAGAGATTATTTATTTTTCTCATGGACTTTTCTGCCCAGGCTGGCTTTGAATCGTGATCCTCAGATCTCAGCCTCCTCAGTAGCTAGGATTACAGGCGTGAGTCACTGGCGCCTGGCTGTTCCATCTTTTCTTTTTTCCTTTTTCTTATTGTTATTTTTTCCCTTCCACATTTAGGTCTTGAACTCAGGGCCTGAGATCTGTTCTTTAGATTTTGTGCTCGAGGCTAGCGCTTTATAACTTGAGTCATAGCTCATCCGGCCTTTTGTGGTTATTTCTGCATAAGAGTCTCACAGACTTCTTGCCCCAGAGTAGTGATTCACACATAAATGACAGGCATGAACCATCAGCATGGGGCTGTTTTTTTTTTTTTTTTGTCATCTTAAAGGGGTTGAAAGAAAGGACAAGCCAATCTAAGGCAGGCACTCTGAGCAAGGCAGTGCAGGTCAGTGAGCAGAAACAGCATCTCATCAGAGCACGGCCTCGTGTGCTCATTCATCTGCTGCAGTTCTCTGAGTGCTTCTCATGTACCTGTTCAGAGACCACATGCAGAAATATGTCACAGAAATACACGCTGCTCTCATTTCAGGGGAAAATCCAGCCAATCTGACCATGGCATGCCTAGCTGTCTGTGGGTCACTGAGTGAACCTCATTTCTGATGGAGGGTGCTCTGTATCACAGATTCCCACAGCTGGCCTGGCCTCCTTCCTCTTGCTCTCAGTTTCCCGAGACCGGGTCCCAGCTCAGGTCCTGGGGGCCTCTGGTCCATCCACCCACAGTGTCTCCATCCCCAGACCCCAGGTGTGACTCAGGTCCCAGCGTCTGAGCAGTACCATGGGCCTTCCTTCTCAGGACACAGCAGCATCCCAGACTGCCTCTCTTTACTTCCTTCTGTCTGTGCACAAAGGAGGGACTGTGTGTCTTCTCACCTGTCCCCAGGTGGCACATGGACCACAGCCATGGTAGTTTAGCAGTAAACATTTCTGTAAGGGCTGCATCCCCATTTTATTTTTTGTTTCAGCTCCTTCGTATTTTTTTCTTGGCAGTACTGTGTTTTGAACTCAGGACCATGTGCATGCTCAGCTTCCTTACTTACCTGAGGCTCTTTCCCAGAGTTATGCATGCTGGTTACTTTGGAGATGAAGTTTAACAAACATTTCCGCTAGGGATGACATTGAACTGTAATCTTCCTAAAGTGTGAGGTGTGGTTCAGTGTGTAGAGCCCTAGCCAATGAGGTAAAGCAGCAGGTACAGAATTCGAGTCCTGATCTCTGTCCATTAACAAATAATTGCAATGTTCTTGACATCAGCCTCCTGAGTATTGAGCTTAGAGTCCTGGACCCCCTTCCTCATCAGTCTCCTGCCTTCTTACATCAAGAAGATTCTCCAGTGCCATACAAGGCCTTCTGTGAATTCTTGAGATTCTGTCTCAGCACTAGTTCCATTGAGATTCTGTCTCAGCACTAGTTACAATCCTACACAGACATCATTTAAATGTGAGGAAACACAGTGAAGCACCGTCCTCCCCTCACTGCGTTCCCACCACCCACAGCTGCTGTGGACCCCAAATGGGCATCAAGTCCCGACCCTGAGGACATGTAGCATGTCTCCTTCCTGTCCTCCCTCTTCACCCCACCCCAGCCCTATGGACTTCCTCCCTCGCCTGCCTTTCTCTGTGATTTCAACACAGTTTCCCTGCCCCGGTCAGGACTGTAGTCTGCCCACAGCACAATTCTCCAGCTATCTCTCTGCCAGGGAACAGCCCCAGGCCACCTTCTCCTCCACCTAAAGACATACATTTGTAGAAATTTCTGTTGGTTCCACGAATCTTTCCCAAGTCACAGTCACGTCTCCATCTCCAAAGCTTTTTAAAAGTGTTCCCTGGTCTCAGGCCCAGTGTGCCATTCTTAGTGGACCACAGGAGGCTGTGGAATTCCCTTGTCCAGCCTCAGCCCCAGCCAGCGGGGAAGGCTGTGAAGCAGGGCTGCCACACTCCCATCCTGACTCTGCCATCACCTGCTCAGGTAAGCACCTCAGCTCTGTGGGCCTGGTATTCACGAGGAGAGCACTTCCCACTGTGGGCAGATGCAGTGAGCTCTCACAGTCAGAGTGGGTGCTTAGCACTGGGTCTGGAAGCAGAGAGCTACTGCTGCTGTGCTTGTCAGCTTTCAAGTCTTATTTATCCTTTGGAATCCTTCTTTGCAGGCCAGCATTGCTAAACCTGCTTCTTCTTCTTTTTTTTTTTTTCTGGTTATGTGGTGCTGAGGAATCGAACCTAGGGCCTCATGCATGCAAAGCAAGCCTCTACCACTGAGCCACCTTCCCAGCCCTAAACCTGCTTCTTAATACATCAGATGTCTATATTATGCTTCTCCTAACAACCCTAATTTAATCCTTAAGGATTTCTTGTGTGGAGGCCTAGTATCAGTTCTAGAACTCAGGGACTTATATTCTTGCCGTCTTGCTTTCTCACACTGAGTGAGAAACAAGGGTGTGCATCTAGGTCTTCTGCAGGTCCTGAGGAGGGAGAAGAACACCGAGGGATCAGGGTTGGTGCCCTGGGGCTCGGGGAGGGGGGTCTGGATGCTGCCTAACAGCACTGTCCCCTGGATTCCTCAAGTCCACATGGGTGCACCCTAGGTATAGCAGTTGGGGTGAAGGGAGAAATGTGGGTCCCAGCACACCCCTGCAGCTGTGTGGCCTGTGGCCTGAGAAGCAGCTGACAAGGTCCTGGTCCCCGAGGTGGAGGGGTATGAGGTGTGTCTCACACTTGAGCCATGCCTCCCATCTGGTGCACCATGATGAATTGGGATGGACTCTCCAAGTATTTTTTTGTAGGTCTGGCTATTCATCTCCAAACCTGAGCTCTCAGCCATTTCATAGCTAGGTGTATAGTCTGGAGCCTCTGGGGCCTGGTCGTAGGTTAGCACTGCCATGCAGCCCCTGTGGGGACATTGTCTGGCACTTTCACTTCTGCATTCAAGAAGTGACCCAGTATTTCATTTGGTGGACACCTAAAGAAAAAGAGTCCCCTAATCTCAGCCCCCAGACACTCTCCCACAAGAGCAAGGACACCAGGTGTGTTGGTTTTCCTGCCCCCTGCTCCGTCTTCCAGGGGAGGAAGCAGCCTTGCTCTCAGTGGAGCCGGCAGCACAGGCTGCAGTCTGGGCCTCCTGCAGTGTCCTTGTTATGTGTGTGTCCTCTGGACATGGGTCGGGCGCCCTGAGTGCAGGGATAGCTTGTCTGTGACCTCCCCGTGATCCCAGAACCTGCCACAGTGCTGGGTCCCCACATCCTGTAGAAGAGTCTGGAAATAAGTCCCAAATTGTCTGCAGATTCCTCTCACAGCAAGTGGAGGTGATCGCGTGGACAGGAAGAGACACCACCTCACACCACTCTGTCTGGGGGACCAGGACCTTGCCATCTGCCTCTCAGGCCACAGGCCACACAGCTGCAGGGGTGCACTGGCTCCATACCTGGCGCTCACCGACGTGGACTCCAGGAATCTGGGGGATTCCTCTTACCCTGGCATCAACCTTCCTGAGCCTCAGGGCACTGACGCAGATCTCCCAGTTTCCTGCTCCCTCCTCAGGACCTGCAGAAGACCTGGATGTACATCTTCTAGAATCTGCTGTGTGGTTGGCGTTGGTCTTGCTGTGTTGTCCTAATGATGGTGGGAATGGGGAGCCTGGTGACCGTGAGGACGGTCCCAGTGCTGCTGCTGCTGTCCTGCCTGGTCCTCAGTGGCCATTTTTCAGTCTGGGCTGCCACACCTAATTCTCTCTTTGACCCATCTCGTTTCACTTGGCAAGATACAAACTTCACGCTGTCTTCAGTGAAAAAATCTTTCATTTTCTGGTTCAATAGGACTGACCAGAAATTATTGGCCCTTGACTGGCCACACTCTCATATACGTCTTCCAACCAGAGGGCCCTTCTCAGGGTTTCTGTATGTCAGAGACACTAGCCCTGGATTCGTAGTTTTTGAATATCTCTCTTATATCTGGGGAGGTACACATAATATAAAGAAAAGCTATGATACCATAGATTATTGTATTGCCATCGACATTGACGATTCTATGTTAAAGAAAGTTCCTGGCTATAAAGATGAAAATCTTATGACATCCTGCCTCCATTGCAACAGCTCGAACTGTACTGATCTGGTGCAAGCATGTAACTGTGGCTATATTGTTCTTAACAAAGACCCCACCAAGAAACTGAAGAAAATACAACGAAGGTTTTATGGAGTCAAGTGGTTTACTGTTCGTGAAAGGAAATGAAATGGCCCTGAATCTATCCCACCATGGAGGATGGGGTACAGCCTAGTGGCCTGGTCCCAGCCTAACCATTCCTCTTTCCTAATGCCTGCATCAGGCAGGGACTGTGCAATGCATTCACTCATCTTTCCTTCTCTTTGGTTGTGAAACTGCTTGTATCCTGGGTCTTTTTCCTAAAGGGGATGCTATGTTGCTGACTTTGTCTCCTGGTCCCTGGTGCAGAATAAACCGGTCCTTTGGAGTAGCTAGCCTCCTTGTTCTTCTTGTCAGTGGGTAGCACAGAAATTCCTAGCAGGCACTGGGCCTGGGTGGTTCTTGCCAGTAATCCTAGCTACTAAAGAGTCTGAGATCCCAGAATTCCGTTCAAACCTGATCAGGCAGGAAAAGCCAAGAGATTATTTTTCTCTAATAAACTACCACAAAGCCAGAAATGAAGCTGTGGCTGAAGTTGTAGAGTGCCACCTTGAGCATGAAAGCTCAGAGATAGAATCCAGGACCTATGTTCAGGTCCCCCAAATGGCACATAAGTTCACTAGTACATCAATAGATAAATAAATATGTGAAATTCTGGGCAGTGAGTGAGCACAGCCCATGGCGTCTCAAGGCCTGGCACACTCTGCCCGGCCTCTGCTCTCCTGGCTGCGCTCTGCAACTGGAAGCTGAAGCCAGGTCTGGGTCTCTGTGCTTCCTCCACTGCCCCAGTGTGGTGGGGAGGATGAACTGCAAGCCCATTTTTGACTTTTCTCTCCCAAGGAGGAAAAGAGACGGAGTTGGGGGCTGAAGGGCAGACTGTCCAATGAGAGAGCAGCTAGGGAAATGCCAGAGCAGTGGGCATGTTCATATCCTACCACAGAACGGGTTCAACTTGGAAATCAACCCAGATCAGTCCCTGCTTGCTTCTCATACACCCAACCCCCTCTCCTGTACATGGCTGATGATGGGCCTCCAAAGCATTGGTGAGAAAGAGCCTGCCCCAGAGAAGCATCAGCCAGAGTGTGTGGAGAGGTAGAGTGCAGTTCAGAAGTCATCAGAGGATTTAGGGTCATCTAGTGGCCTTGTTGATGAGCACTCGTCTCTCCACAAGTGCTGGGAGAGGCCCAGAGGACGGGAGGCCCCTGTTCCATCCCCAGGGTAGCCAGGAGAGACAGAGATGCAGAGAGAACCCAGAGGCTCCCTGAGCTTCCCCTGGACCTCCATGGCTTGTGCCTGCATCCAAGGCAAGGACTCCCCCTGCAGGCTGGCCTTGGCAGCTCTGCCCAGCTCTGCCTGCTGCTGGCTTCATGGCTGCCAGAGGATGGTGTGGGGATGGGAAGGACAGTGCATGCAGACACCAAGACTTTGTGAATCACAGGAAGTGAGGGGCGTGCTCCTCAGGGCCCAGCGTGGGGATGCATGTTCCCTGTGCCAGCGTCCTTCTCTGTGGGCTTCCCAGGAGCTCAGCTGTGACCTTGTCTCATTTAATGTTACTTTCTTAGTGTTCCTTCATTAATGCCCTCATCTGAAGGTGTCTTCCAGCCCCACCCAAATACCAGTATTTGCAAAGAATTTATTTTCTCTGCCAGTCTAGCTTTTTGTAGATTCCTTATCCTACCTCCTCATTCCATCTCTTCCTCTCTATAGGAGTTTTAAAAAATTGTTATTATCTTATGGTGCTAATCCTGGGGTTTTACATCAGGACTGGTGTATTCTCCCTAAGGTTGTGTGCTCAAGACCAGTTCTCTACTATTTGAGCCTCATCTCCACTGGTGGCTGCTTTTGCTAATTAATTGGAGTTACAATGATCACAGGTTTATCTGTCCATGCTGGCTTTTGACCAGGATCCTTAGATCCAGCCTCCTGAGCAGCTGGGATTACAGGCATGAGTCACAATGGCCCCATGGTCCCTAGGTGTTTTTAGAGTTGAGATCACATCCAGATTCTTAGCAGAAAAGGCAAGTCCTCCAGCAGAGGGCCATTTGCTTGGGGACAAGATGGTCTTTCTTTTTCTCTTTTGCTGGTTCTGGAGTTTCAGGTAAGGGCTACTTGATTGTTAGGCAGGCTCTGTGGCATGTAAGTCATATCTCAGCCAGGCTTGCTCTTTGTTTATTTATTGGTGGTTAATTACAAGAGGTAAGAAGTTCGATGAGCACTGAGGCAATACACAGAAGAATGTGTGAACACAATGGGGCTGTCCACTTAGGAGTGATACTCAGCCCTAGAGGAAGCACTGATTTATAATGTATCTAAGCATTAAGAGAGCCAGGCACAGGACCCCACCATGGCTCCTACTAGGTGACAAATTAGGACCAGAAAATTCACACAGCAGAGTTCACCAGTGATCAGCGACACTGGGTAGGACGAATGGTCTACAAGGTTGTTGTTAGGGCATGTGCCTGCCAATCTTAGTAGTTGGAAGGTTGAGATATGGAGAATTGATATTCAAAGGTTGTCTAAGGCAGAAAACTAGAGGAAAATCATTCTCTAATTAACTGCCAAAAATCTGTCTTTGAAGTGAGACTAAGTGTTAGAACAGCTGCCTAGCATGAGAGGCCCTGGGTTCAAACTCCAGTTCCACAAAAAGGAATCAAAACAAGGGTCATGGAGCTGCATGAATGCCCAGTACCCCAGCATCACTCCGGCCCAGGATCTTGAGACAGATCTAGAAGACTTACTTGAACAAAAATTGCAAAACATTACTTGTATGTCGTTGGAACTTCCAAACACAAGACTCAGACAGCAGAACACATTTGGCAAACTGCTCCTTGTTCAAAATGCCCACTTCACCATGGACATCCAACTGCCTGACACAGCGCCCACCCTTCCATTCCCTCCTCTGAAGCAGCATCCACCCTTCCATTCCCACCTCTGAAGCAGCGCCCACCCTTCCATCCCCACCTCTGACGCAGCACCCACCCTTCCATTCCCTCCTCTGAAGCAGCGCCCACTAGCCCACTCTCCACCCCACCTCATCTTTTCCACCCCTCAGCACTCAGCTTTTGCAGGTAGATTTCTCTTGTTGCAATCCCTTTGGACCGTGATGTTGACAGCTCTTTTGTCTCTTTCAGGTCTATGGTGCTGCCTTGTGCAGATCCCACACACAGCTGTGCAATGGATGAACCCTGGAGCCCTCCAGATCCAGTGGCTTCTGCAGGAGCTCAGGCTGAGTTTGTGGAATGATTATCTCAACATGGCTAGGTTTTGTGTGCTCAATCACCTGGCATCCTGCCATGTCTGCCTAAATTTCATGCTCTCCTTTCTCTATCCAGAACCTTCCAGGCTTCCCAGGAGCCAAGGCCCAAATCCACCTCTGTGCTTGTGCCTTGATTTTTTTATTTTTCTGTTATTGAGACTCAAACCCAGTGCTCCAACACTGAGCTACGTCCGTAGCCAAAGACTGTACTTGGATTTGACCCTTAAGACAAAGATATTTTGTCCCATTTTGTTTACTTTTCTTTAAATTTTTTTCTTCCATATCTGGGGCTTGAACACAGGGCCTGGGATTTGCGCCTTAGATTTTGTGCTCAACAGTAGTAATTTACAACTTGAGTGAAAGCTCATTTGGCTTTTTGTGGTTCATTGTAGACAAGAGTCTCTTGGAATTTCTTTCCTCAGAATAGTGATCCTTGGATGAAAGGCATGAGCCACCAGCAGGGGGCTGTATGCTACCTTACAGGGCTTGAAAGAAAGGACAAGCCCACTGAGTGAGGCATTGAGAGGTCAGTGTCCATAAACAGCAGCTAATCACAGCATGACCAGGTGTGCTCATTCACTTGCCACAGTCTCTGTGAGCTTGTCACGTACCTGTACAGACACCACGCACAGAAACATGTCACAGAAATATGTCATTCTCTTTACCGGAGAAAATCCTGCCTCTGTGAGCATTGTCTGTCAGCTGTCTGTGGGTCACTGACTTTGTGCCTCATATCTGATGGAGGGCCCTCTGTCTCAGAAATCCCAAAACCAGGCCTCCTTCCTCTGCACTCAGCACCCCTGCCCATCCCCCATCCCGGGTCCTGTGGTGTGGCTCAGGTCCCAGGGTCTGAGCAGTGCCATGGGCCTTCCTTCTCAGGACCCAGCAGCATCCTGGCCTGCCTCTCTTTACTTCCTTCTTTCTGTGCACAAAGGCGGGACTGTGTGTCCTATTCACCTGTCCCCAGGTAGCACACAGACCACAGCCATAGTAGCTGTGTAGTAAATATTTCTGTAATGGCTGCTACCTCCCAATTTATTTTATTTTATTTTCTGTTCCCTTGCCTTTTTTTTTTTTTTTGGCAGTAGTGAGACCCCTGTGGAGGCTTAGCGTCCTTACTCAGCTGGCTGGCACTCTACCTCTCAGGGATGCATCCACCCTAAGTTTACATGATTACTTTGCAGATGAAGTTTAACAAACTTTTCCACAGGGGATCACATTGAATTGTAATCTTCCTCGGGTGGGAGGCATCTCTCAGTCTCTAGAGTGTTAGCCAATGAACGAAAGTATCCAATACTGAGCTCAAGTTCCATTCTCAGATTAAAAGAATGTTTACTGTTCCTGACATCAGCCTGCGGCATAGTGAGCTTGCAGGCCTGGACCCCTTTCTCGTCATTCTGCTACCTTCTTATATCAAGAAGATTCTCCAGCACCACCAATGGCCTACTATGAATCCTAGAGCTTCTGTCTCAGCACTAGGCTGATTGCTGTACAGTCATCATTTGAATGTGAGGAAACGCGGTACCCACTACCTACAACTGCTATGGACCCCAAATGGGACATCAAGTCCCCACCCTGAGGAGACATGGCTTTTCTTCCTTCCTCTAATCCCTCTTCACCTTGCCTTTCTGAATGATTTAAACCAGTTTATCTACACAAGGCAGAACTGTAACCTGTCCCACAGCCATGAGTCTGCAGCTATTTCTCTACTAGGGAACAGCCCCAGGTGTACCTTGAATGGAAGCCCCAGGATATGTAGAGGTTTCTGTTTATCCTGCACATCATCCCCAAATCCCAGTCACGTCCTCATCTCCAAAGCTCTTTAAAAGTGTCCCCTGGTCTCAGGCTCAGTGTCCCATTCTTAGCGGACCACAGGAGGTGCGGAATTCCCTTGTCCATCCAGGGGAAAGGCTGTGAAGCAGGACTGCCACACTCCCATCCTGACTCTGCCATCACCTGCTCAGGTAAGCACCTCAGCTCTATGGGCCTGGGATTCATGGAGGAGAGCACTTCCTACTGTGGGCAGATGCAGTGAGCTCTCATAGTCAGATTGGGTGCTGAGCACTGGGTTCCAAACAATAGAGTTACTGCTGCTGTGCTTTCAGCTTTCAAGTCTTATTCCCTCTTCTGAACTCTTTTTTGTAGGCCAGTATTGGCAGTTCTGGTTTCCAAATCCACCGATTGCCCTGCTTTTTTGTGGGGCTTGAACTCTGTCCCTCAGCTCTTCAGCTCAAGGTGAATGCTCTACCACTTGGGCCACAGAGCCACTTACGGTTTTCTAGTGGTTTATTGGAGATTAGAGTCTTAGGGACTTTCCTGCCTGGTCTGGTTTTGAACTGTGATCCACAGATCTCAGCTTCCTGAATAGCTAGGATTACAGGCGTGAGTCACCAGTGCCCGGTCTGCTCTGCTTTCTTTAGAATCAAAATAATAGTTTATTAGTTAGTGGGGTTTTATTTTTATTTTTTTCCAGATTCTGGGTTTGAACTCCTGGCCTGCTTACTGTCCTTAAGCTTCTTTTGTTCAAGATTAACCTTTAGCACTTGAAGCACAACTGTATTTCCAGCTTTTTTGGTAGTTATTCAGAGAGAAGAATCCTTTTAAATTGCTTGCTCAGGCTTGCTTCAAACCCCAATGCCTAGATCTCAGTCTCCAGAGTTGATACGATTATAAGTGTGATTCTCTGGCATCCAGTCCATAAGTGATTTCTTTTAAGGGAATCTGGTAGGTGTGGTAGAGGTCATTCTTGATGTCTTTTTTTTTTTTTTTTGGTTGATTGTGGGGCTTGAACTCTAGGACTGGGTGCTGTCCCTGAGATCTTCAGTTCAAGGCTAGCACTCTACCACTTGAGCCACAGTGCCACTTCTGGCCTTTTCTGTTTATGTGATGTTGAGGAATCGAATCCAGGGCCTCATGCATGGCAGACAAGCACTCTACTACTGAGCCACTTTCCCAGCCTCGATGTGTTGTTTTTTGAATGCTGGTTTTCTACCAATTGAGTGATGCCTCTAGTCTGGTGTATCATGGTGAATTGGAAATCGAGTCTCCCAGACTTTCTATGCAGGCTGCCTCTGGGTTTTCAATTCCATCACTGAGCTCTCAGCCATTCAGTAGCTAGGTTTACAGGCTGGAGACTCTGAGGCCTGCTCATAGCTAAAGCTCCATCATCGAGCCCTGAGCCTATGGGGACAGTGTCTGTCACCTCTGCATTCAAGAAGTGACCAGCACTTAGTGTAGGGGAAGGCCTCAAAGAAAAGGACTCCTCTGATGATAGCCCCACAAACACCAATTTTGTTTTTCCTGTCTACCCGCTCCATCCTCTACAGGAGGAAGCAGCCTTGCTATCACTGGCTCTGGCAGCTCAGGGCTGCAGTCTGGGCTTCCTGTATTGTCCTTGTTCTGTCTGTGTCCTCTGGACATGGGTCAGAAGCCCTCAGTGCAGGGACAGCTTGTCTGTGACCTCCCCGTGGCCTTGGAGCCTGTCACGGTTCTGGTCCCCACTTGTGTTAGAGGGAAACTTTTTCCCAAGAGAAAGTCTGGAAAGGAGAACTTAAACACCTAATTGTCTGCAGATCCCTCTCACATCAAGTGGAGGTGGTCACCTGGACAGGAAGAGATGCTACCTCAAACCCCTCCGGCTCTGAGACCAAGACCTTGTCACCTGCATCTCAGTCTACAGGCCACACAGCTGCAGGGGTGCACTGGGACCCATGTTCCTCCCCTCACCCCAGCCCCCTTGTCTTGGTTACATCCACGTGGACTTAAGGCATCTGGGGGACAGCCCTGATAGCTGAGCCCTAGGTCAATGACCCCAACCTCCCTATTGTACTGTTCTCTCCCCAGGACCTGCTGAAGACCTGTCTGCACAGCTTCTAGAATCCGCCACGTGGTTGCAGTTGGCCTTGCTGAGCTGTCCTAATGATGGAGGGAACGGGAAGCCTGGTGACCGTGGGGACCGTCCACCTGCTGCTCCTGCTGTCCTGTCTCGTCCTCAGCAGCTATGATCCTGTCTGCGCTGCCACACATGATTCTGTCTTTGTTCCTTCTCGTTATACTTGGCAAGAGGCAAACTTCTCACTGATTTCAGAGAACAAATCCATTATTTTTTGGTTCAATGAGAATGAACGTAAACTAAAGGCTCTTGAATGGCCAGGCTCTGTTATAGAACTCCCGAAAAGCGGGACCTTCTGGGGACATCTGTATTTCAGAGACACCAGTCCTGGATTGTTATCTTTGGAATTCTTACCTATCAGATTGCTAACTGCCTATGATATTAGGGTAAACTATGGTGAAACAGATTACTGTATTACCATCGACCATGACGATGAGATGTTAAAGGCAACTCCTGGCTATAAGGGTGAACATTTTAGGCCATCGTGCCTTCACTGCAGACGCTGGATGTGTCCTGAGTCAACAGAGCCCTGCGAATGTGGCTATTATGTTCTTCAAAGAGACCCCACCAAGAAATTTAACCAAATGCAGCGCAAGCTTGTTGGGGTCAGGTGGGTGAATGTTAATGATGACAAAAAAGGTGACCCCCACAGTGTCCTTCCATAGAGGATGGGGTGCTGTCTAGTGGCCTGACCCCTGCCTTATCATTTCCCTTTTCTATCCGGCACCAGGGATTTTACCATGCATACTGTCCTTCTCTTTCCCTGAAAAGTACTTGTAACCTGCCTCTTTTCCTGAAGGGGGCGCACACTCCATGATTGCGCCTCCCAAGCCTGGGTCTGTGCACTAGGGTGCAGAATAAAGTGTTCCTTTCATCTTGCAATCAGAGCATGTCTTTTTGTCAGTGGGTAGCACAACAATTCTGAGCAGAAACTTGGCTTTGGTAGCTCACACTTGTAATCTGAGCTATTCAAGAAGCTGAGATCTGAGGGTCTCAGTTCAAAGCCAGCCCAAGCAGCAAAGTCTATGAGACTGTTACCTCCAATTACCCTAAAAAATCCTGAAGTGGAAATGTGGCTCAAGTGATAGAACACCAGTCTTTACATCAGTCTTCAGCCAATAAAAAAGCTTAAGGATGTCCCTTAAGTTTAGAGTTCAAGCCCCAGGACTGTAACAATAAATACATAGATAAATGAATGAATGAACAAATGAATGAATGAATGAATGAATGAATAAGGGAACAAACAACATTTTGGACAGAGTGAGCATGCCCAATGGCATCTCGAGGCCTGGCACACTGTGCCCTTCCTCTGATCTCCTGGCTGTGCTCTGCAACTGGAAGCTGAAGCCAGGTCTGTGTCTGTGATTTCTCCATAACCCACTGGGCGGTGGGGGGATGAACTCTGCACCCATTTCTGACTTTTCTGTCCCAGGGAGGAAAAGTGATGGGAATGGTGGCTGACAGGGGATTGTCTGAACAGAGGGCACCTTTCTGATGAGCAAGGCAGTGCCAGACCATGAGCAGAAGCAGCCTCTGATCAGAGCCTGGCAGTGTGTGAATTCATCTGCCATAGTCTCTGTGTGCTTGACACCTACCTGTGCAGACTCCCGGCATGGTGGCCACTGACTCAAGTATCTCCCATGGGACCTGTCACAGACCTATGTGCTGCCATGCTCATTTCATGAGAAAATCCTGATGAACTGCACACGGCTTGCCAAGGTGTCTGTGGTTCACTTATGCTGTCCTCATTTCCAATGGAGTCCTTTTAATCCCTTCCTCCTCTGATGTCCAAAGCTGGCCTCCTTCCTCTGTTGTCAGCCTCACCTGCCTGAGTCCCAGCTTAGTTCCTGTGGGCCTGTGGTCCATCCACCAGCACAGTCTCCATCCCTAGAGCCCAGGTGTGGCTCAGGTCCCAGGGTCTGAGCGGCGGCATGGGCCTTCCTTCTCAGGATCCAGCAGCATCCTAGCCTGTGTCTCTTTACTTCCTTCTGTCTGTGCTCAAAGGCGGGACTATGTGTCTTATTTACCTGTCCCCAGATGGCACACGGACCGCAGCCATGGTAGTAGAGCAGTAAATATGTCTGTAATGGCTACCTCCCAATCTTAATTTATTTTTTCATTTATGTTGCTTTGTTTTTCCTTTCAGCACTCAGGCCCCTGTGTACAATTACCTTCCTTATTCAGCTGCTGTTCTACCCTCTGGGCAATGCATCCAGCCCAGGTTTAGGTGGTCACTTTGCAGATGAAACTTAACAAACTTTCCCACTGGGCTCACCTTGAATTGTAATCTTCCTGAGGTGGGAGGTGTGGTCACTTGGCACAGCGCTGGCCAGTGAGCTGAAGCGTCTGCTGCAGAGTTGGACTCCCAATCTCTGACCAAAGAAACAATTGTAATCTTCCTGCTGAGTAGGACACTCACAGGCCTGCACCACCTTCCTTCCTCATCAGTGTTTTCATCAAGAAGTTTCTCCAAGGCGGAGGTAACAATGCTTGATAGGAAATGTACTCATTACCCTACTCATTTAATTGTAATCCCTCTATACACTATTTTTACAATAAAAAACGTATTTTTTTTAAAAAAAGAAGCTTCTTCAGCAACACCCTGGCCCTCCTGTGAATTTTTGAGCTTTCTTCTCAGCATTACTTGAGAATTTGAATGTGAAGAAATGTGATGAAGCACCGACTACCCATCACTCGGTCCACAATACCCAATGGGCCATCAAGTTCTCCCACCCTGAGTCAACATGGCAGGTCTCCTTTGCTGCTGCTTCAGGTCAGGCCCCATGGCATCTTCCAGGGGGCGCTGTACATCAGGGCCTGCCCCAGTGCTGGGCCTGCTCTGCCCAGCTCTTCCCACATTCTTAAGTTATGGGTGGTATTGATTTCCATCTGGAATTCCATCACCCCAGAGCCCAAAGACAGAAAGCAAGGTGCACAGGGGGCATTGGAAGACAATCGAGAGCCAACTTAGCATCAAGATCACAAAGACAAAGACAGAGAGTAATTCTGAAAGAGAATCCACTCACCAGGTTCTGCACCAAATCACAGACCTCCCTCCTCACCCCACCCCAGCCCTATGGACTTCTTCCCTTGCCTGCCTTTCTCTGTGATTTCAGCAGTTTCCCTGCACTGGTCAGGACTGTAGTCTGCCCACAGCACAATTCTTCAGTGATGTCTCTGCTAGGGTATGGCTCCAGGTTCCCTTCTCTACCACCAGCAGACACACATCTGCAAATTTCTGTTTGTTCTTTACATCCTCTCCAGTCACAGCCATGTCCTCATCTCCAAAGCCCTTTAAAAGTGTCCCATCTCAGGCCCAGAGTCCCAGTCTTTTTTTTTTTTTTTTGGGTCCGGTCATGGGGCCTGAACTCTGGGCCTGGGCGCTGTCCCTCAGCTCTTCAGGTCAAGGCTAACGCTCTTCCACTTGAGCCACAGTGCCACTTCCGGCTTTTTTCTTTATGTGGTGCTGAGGAATCGAACCCAGGGCCTCAGGCATGCAAGGCAAGCGCTCTACCATAGAGCCACCTTCCCAGCCCCTGGAGTCCCATTCTTAATGGACCACAAGAGGCCTGTGGAATTTCCTTGTCCAGCCTCAGCCCCAGCCAGTGGGTAAGGCTGTGAAGCAGGACTGCCACACTCCCATCCTGACTCTGCCATCACCTGCTCGGGTAAGCACCTCAGCTCTGTGGGCCTGGGATTCATGAGGAGAGCACTTCCCACTGTGGGCAGATGCAGTGAGCTCTCACAGTCAGAGTGGGTGCTGAGCACAGGGTCTGGAAGCAGAGAGCTACTGCTCCTGTGTTCTCCAGCTCTCCACTCCTATTCATCCTTCTCAAACCCTGTCTGCAGACCAGCTCTGCACAACCTGTTACCAGTTCATCAGCTATTTCTGTCATGGTTCTCATGCAAATCATGATTTAATATTCACTGATTTTTATTTTGTAGAGCTGTGGTACCCGTGCTGGAACTCAGGGACTCATATTCTTGCTGTCTTGCTTTCTCACAGTTGGTGCTCTACCACTTGATCCATGCCTCTAATCCTGGTACTCATGATAAATAGAAGATGGAGTCTCAAAGACTTTCTTTGCAGGCTGGCTTGTGCCTTTTAAACTTTGTCACTGAGCTCTGAGCCATTTCTCAGCTAGGTTTACAGGACTGAGGCTCTGGGCCTGCTCATAGCTACAGCTCTGCCATGGCAGCTTGGGTGTGGGGCAGAGCCTGGCCCTGTCACCTCTGCATTCCACACTGACCTGGAAATATTGTGAGACATAGACTAGAAAAAAATGACTCTAAAGATCTCAGCACCCCACACAGAATCCAGAGTGAGGAGACCACACATCCTGGTATTCCTGCCCCCACCCTTCCCGCTCCATCCTCTAGAGGAGGGAGCAGCCTTGCTCTCAGTGGAGCCGGCAGCACAGGGCTGGAGTCTGGGCCTCCTACAGTGTTCTTGTTATGTCTGTATCTTCTGCACATGGGTTGGAAGCCCTCAAGCAGCAAAGACAGCTTGTCTGTGACTGCCCCTCACTTGGATTACAGGGACCCTTCTGCCTGTGTAACTGTCTGGAAAGAAGAACTAAAAATCCCAAATTGTTTGCAGATTCCTCTCACAGCAATTGGAGGTGTCTGTGTGGACAGGAATAGACGCCACCTCAAACCCCTCCGCCTCAGGGACCAGGATCTTGTCACCTGCTTCTCAGTCCACAGGCCACACAGCTGCAGGGCTGCACTAGAACCCACATTCTTTCCCTCACCCCAACCCCTTCACTTGGGGTGCATCCGCATGGACTTGAGAAATCTGGGGGACAGCCATGTTATCTGGTATCCATCCCCCTGAGCCCCAGGGCACCAACAGTTCCTCCAATGTCCTGCTCATTTCTCAGGACCTGCAGAAGACCTGGCTGAAAGCTTCTAGAATCTGCCACATGGTTGGAGTTGGCTTTGCTGTGTTGTCCTAATGATGGCGTGAAAAAGGAGCCTGGTGACCGTGTGGATGGTCCACGTGCTGCTGCTGCAGCAGCAGCTGCTGCTGCTGCTGCTGCTGCTGTTCTGTTTGTCATTCAGTGGCCATTTTCCTGTCTGGGCTGCGACACAAGCTTCTCTCTTTGATCTGTCTCATTTCACTTGGCAAGACACGAACTTCACGCTGTCTTCAGTGAAAAAACCTCTCATTCTCTGGTTCCATAGGACTGACTGGATATTACTGGCTCTTGAGTGGCCATTCTCTGTTATACATCTCACCACAAGAAGAGCCTTTCTTGGGGTTTCTGTATTCCAGAGGCACCAGCCCTGGATTCTTAGTTTTTGAATTTCTCCCTTATATTTGGCAAACTACATATAATATATTGGAAAAGTATAATGACACAGAATACTGTATAGCCATTGACATTTACAATACTATGATAAAGGAAGTTCCTGGCTATAAAGGAGAAAATCTATGACATCCTGCCTTCATTGTAACTGCGCGAGCTATACTGATCCGGCACGGCTATGCGGATGTGGCTATTTTGTTTTTAGCAAAGAAATATTAGTGAGTACAATGCCATTTTATTGGAGTCAGGTGAAGGGATTTTGGAGACGGGAAATAAAATGACTTCAAAATGACACTGCCATGGAGGATGGGGTGTAGCCTAGTTGCCTGGCCCCTGCCTTACCATTCCCCTTTCCTAACGCCTGCTCCAGGGCCTGTGAAGTGCATTCACTCATCTTTCCTTCTCTGTGGCTGTGAAAATGCTTGTAACCTGCTCCCTTCCCTGAAGAGGGACTGACTTTGCTGACTTTCTCTCCAAAGTCTTGAGGCCTGGTCCCTTGTGTAGAATAAACTGGTTCTTTGGGGTAGCAAGCAGAGTTGCTCTTGTCAGTGGGAAGCACAGAAATTCCTAGCAGACACCAGGCCTTGGTGGCTCTCAGGTATAAAATTCAGGACCTATGTTCAGGCCCCAGAAAAGCACACGAATACATAAATAGATAAATAAATACAACAAATTCTGGGCAGAGTGAGCACAGCCCATGGCATCTCAAGGCCTGGCACCCTCTGCCCCGCCTCTGCCCTCCCGGCTGTGCTCTGCAAATGGGAGCTGAAGCCAGCTCTGTGCCCCTGTGCTTTCTCTACTGCCCCAGTGTGGTGGGGAGAATGAACTGCAGGCCTATTTCTGATTTCCTAAGGAAGAAAGGCGACTGGGATGGGGGCAGGAGAGTCATTCCAAGGAGAGAGCGGATGGGAGAATGTCAGAGCAGTGTGCATCTACGTATCCTGCCATAGAAGTGGGTTGCGCTTGCAAATCAACCCAGCTCAGTCCCTGCCTGCTCCTCACACACCCAACCCTCCTGTGCTCCATTGCCAGCGCTCGATCCCATAATGTTGGTGAAAAAGAGCCTGCCCCAGAAAAGTGTCTGCCATGGTGTGTGAAGCCTGGCGGAGTCTACTTCAGAGGTCATCAGAGGATTTGGGGTCGCTCCGTGGCTTGCTGATGAGTTCTCCTCTCTCCACAAGGGCTGGAAGAGGCTCAGAGGACAGGAGGCCCATGTTCCATCCCCAGGGTGGCCAGGACAGACAGAGATGCAGAGAGAACCCAGAGGCTCCCAGGGCCTTCCTGGACCCCTTGGCTTCTGCCTGCATCCAAGGTGAGGACGCCCCCTGCAGGCTGGCCTTGGCAGCTCTGCCCAGCTCTGCCTGCTGCTGGCTTCATGGCTGCCAGAAGGGTGGTGTGGGGATGGGAAGGACAGTGCATGCAGACACCAAGTCTTTGTGAGTCACAGGAAGTGAGGCGCATGCTCCTCAGGGCCCAGCTTGGGGATGCATGTTCCCTGTGCCAGTGTCCTTCTCTGTGAGCCTTTCAAGGGCTCAGCTGTAAACATGTCTCAGTTGAAGTCACTTTCTTAGTGTTCCTTCATTGATCCCCTCATCTGAAGGTGTCTTCCTGCCACACTCAAATCCCAGAATTTGTAAAGAAGTTATTTTCTCTGCCAGTGTAGATTTCTGTAGATTACTTATCCTACCTCCTCATTCCCTGTCTCCTTCTCTAGGAGTTTTTTTTTAAATTGTTATTTTTTTATGGTGCTAATCCTGGCTTTTTGGTTTTTTTTTGGTGCTGTACCTCAGCTCTTCAGCTCAAGGCTATCGCTCTACCACTTGAGCTATAGCTCCACTTCTGGCCTTTTCTGTTTATGTGGTGCTTAGTAATCGAAACCAGAGCCTCCTGCATTCAAGGCAAACACTGTATCACTGAGCCACATTCCCAGCGAATCCTGAGGTTTTAAAATCAGGACTTGTGCACTCTCCCCAAGGTTTTGTGCTCATAACCAGTTCTCTACTATTTGAACCTCATCTCCACTCTCGGCTGCTTAATGATCACAGATTTACCTGTCCATGCTGGCTTTGGACCAGGATCCTCACATCCAGCATCCTGAGTAACTGGGATTACAGACATGAGTCACAATGGTCCAGCGTCTCTAGATGTTTTTAGAGCTGAGATCACATTCAAATTCTTAGCAGAAAAGGCAAGTCCTCCACCAGAGGTCCAAGTGCTTGGGGACAATGAGGTCTTGCTCTCTTTTGCTGGTTCTGGGTTTCAGGTAAGGGCTACTCAATTGTTAGTCAGGCTCTGTGGCATGTAAGTCATATCTCAGCCAGGTTTGTTCTTTATTTATTGGTGGTTAATTACAAGATGTAAGAAGTTTGATGATCACGGAGGTCATGCACAGAAGAAAGTGTGAACACAATGGTGTTGTCCACTCAGGAGCAAGGCTCAGCCCTAGGAGAAGCATTGATTTATGATGTGTCTAAGCATTAGGAGAGCCAGGCACAGGACAACACCATGGCTCCCAGTAGGTTACAGATTAGAACCAGAAAATTCCCTGGATAGGAAGTTCACCAGTGATCAGCAGACACTGGGGAGGGGAATGGTGTACATGTTGTCTTTAGGGCTTATGCCTGTCAATCTCAGTGCTCAGAAAGTTGAGATCTGAAGAACTGATGTTCAAAGGTAGCCATAGCAGAAAAGTAGGGGAGACTCCTTCTCTATTTCACTGCCAAAAAGCTGCCCTAGAAGTAAGACTAAGCGTCAGAGGACCTGTCTAGCAAATGAGAGGTGCTGGGTTCAAACTCCAGTTGCGCAAAAAGGAACCAAAATAAGGGTCATTGAGCTGCATGAAAGCCAGGTTCCCCAGCATCACTCCGGTCCAGGAGCCTGAGACCAGCCTGGAAGCCTTACTTGAATGAAAATTGTGAAACATTACTTGTATTTTGGCAGAACTTCCAAACACAAGAACCAAACAGCAGAACACATTGTGCAAACTGTTCATTGTACAAAATGCCCACTTCACCATGGACATCCAACTGCCTGAAGCAACGCCCACCCTTCCATTCCCTCCTCTGAAGCAGCACCCACCCTCCATTCCCTCCTCTGAAGCAGCGCCCACCCTTCCATTCCTTCCTCTGAAGCAGCGCCCACCCTTCCATTCCCTCCTCTGAAGCAGCGTCCACCAGCCCCCCATCCACCTCACCTCATCTTTCCCACCCCTCAGCGCTGCAGCTTGTGCAGGTAGATTTGTCTTGTTGCAATCCCTTTGGATCCTGAAGTTGACAGATCTCAGTGTCTCTCAGGTCTATCTTGCTGCCATGTTCAAGGCCCACACACAGCTGTGGAATGGATGAACCCTGGAGCCCTCCAGATCCAGTGGCTTCTGCAGGAGCTCAGGCTGAGTTTGTGGAATGACTATGTCAACATGGCCAGGTATTATGTACTCAGTCATCTGGCACCATGCTACGTCTTCCTAAATGGTATACTCTTCCTCCTCTACCCAGAAACTTCCAGGCTTCCCAAGAGTCAAGATCCAAATCCAGTTCAATACTTGCTCCTTGATTTTTTTGGGGGGGTCCGGTCATGGAGCCTGAACTCTGGGCCTGGGCGCTGTCCCTCAGCTCTTCAGCTCAAGGCTAGCGCTCCAGCACTTGAGCTACAGCGCCACTTCCGGCTTTTTTCTTTTTCCTCATGTGGTGCTGAGGAATCGAACCCAGGGCCTCCTGCATGCAAGGCAAGCGCTCTACCACTGAGCCACCTTCCCAGCCCTCCTTGATTGTTTTTTTATTTTCCTGGTATTGAGATTCAAATCCAGTGCTCTAACACTGAGCTACATTTCTAGCAACAGACCCTACTTGGACTTGGTCCTTAAGACAAAGATGTTTTGTCCCATTTCCTTTCCTTTCCTTTTCTTCTTTTTAATTTTTTTTCTTCCATTACTGGGGTGGATATCAGGGCCTGGGATTTGTCCCTAAGACTTTGTGCTCAGGACTAGTACTTTACAACTTGAGTCAAAGCACATCTACTTTTTTTTTTCTTTTTTTGGCAGGGGGATTGTGGCGCCTCTGAGCCTGTGCTCTGTCCCTGAGCTCTTCAGCTCAAGGCTAGTGCTCTTCCATTTGAGCCACAGCACCACTTGCATCTTTTTCTGCTTATGTTTTGCTGAGAAATGGCACCCAGGGCCTCATGCATGCAAGGCAAGCGCTCTACCACTGAGCCACCTTCCCAACGATCAACTGGTTTATTGTGGTTAATTGTAGACAAGAGTCTCTTAGAATTTCTTTCCTCAGAATAGTGATCCTTGGATGACAGGCATGAGCCACCAGCAGGGGGCTGTTTGCTACCTTACAGGGCTTGAAAGAAAGGACAAGCCCACTGAGTGAGGCATTGAGAGGTCAGTGTCCATAAACAGCATCTAATCACAGCATGGCCAGGTGTGCTCATTCACTGGCCACAGTTTCTGTGTGCTTGTCACGTACCTGGACAGACACCACGCACAGAAACATGTCACAGAAATATGTGCCATTCTCTTTACCGGAGAAAATCCTGCCTCTGTGAGCATTGTCTGTTAGCTGTCTGTGGGTCACTGACTCTGTGCCTCATATCTGATGGAGGGCCCTCTGTCTCAGAAATCCCCAAACCAGGCCTCCTTCCTCTGCTCTTAGCCTTCCCGCCTGGGTCCCAGCTCAGCTCCTGTGGGCCTGTGGTCCATCCACCCGCAGTGTCTCCATCCCCACAGCCCAGACGTGGCTCAGGTCCCAGGGTCTGAGCAGCATCATGGGCCTTCCTTCTCAGGACCCAGCAGCATCCCGGCCTGCCTCACTTTACTTCCTTCTGTCTGTGCACAAAGGTGGGACTGTGTGTCCTCTCACTTGTCCCCAGGTGGCATACTGACTACAGCCATAGTATCTGTGCAGTAAACATTTCTGTAATGGCTACCTCTCCATTTTATTTTCTTATCTGTTCCTTTGCAATTTTGTCAGTACTGAAGCTCTTGTGGTTGGTTAGCGTCCTTACTCAGCTGACTGGCACTCTACCTCTGAGCGATGCATGTACACTAGGGTTAGGTGATTATTTTGCAGATGAAGTGTAACAAAATTTCCACTGGATTTCACATTGAATTGTTACCTTTCTGGGGTGGGAGGCATCTCTCAGTATGTAGAGCGCTAGCCAATGAGCAAAAGTATGAGGTACTGAGTTCAAGTTCCATTCTCACATTAAATAAATGTTTACTGTTCCTCACATCAGCCTGCTGAGTAGTGAGCCTACAGGCCTGGACCTGCCTCATCAGTCTGCTGCCTTCCTCTTTCATCAAGAAGATTCTCCAGCACCACCCACGGCCTAGTATGAATGCTTGAACTTCTGTCTCAGCACTAGTTCAAATCCTGTACTATCATCATTTGAATATGAAGAATCACAGTGAAGCACTGTCCACCCTTCACTATGTTCCTGCCACCCACAGCTGCTGTGGACCCCAAATGGGACATCAAGTCCCCACCCTGAGGACACATGGCTTCTCTCCTTTCCTCTACTCCCTCCTCACCTTGCCTGCCTTTCTGTATGATTTCAGCCCAGTTTATCTACACAAGGCAGAACTGTGACCTGCCCCACAGCCATAATTCTGCAGATATCTTTCTGCTAGGCAACAGCTCAAGGCCTGACTTGACCTGGAGCCCCAGGATCTGTAGAGGTTTCTGTTTATACCACACGTCCTCCCCAAATCCCAGTCACGTCCCCATCTCCACAGCTCTTTAAAAGTGTCCCATTGTCTCAGACCAAGTGTCCCATTCTTAGCGGACCACAGGAGACTGCAGAATTCCCTTGTCCAGCCTGAGCCCCAGCCAGCAGGGAAGGCTGTGAAGCAGGACTGCCACACTCCCATCCTGACTCTGTCATCACCTGCTCAGGTAAGCACCTCAGCTCTGTGGGCCTGGGATTCACGAGGAGAGCACTTCCCACTGTGGGCAGATGCAGTGAGCTCTCGCGGTCAGAGTGGGTGCTGAGCACTGGGGCTGGAAGCAGAGAGCTACTTCTGTTGTGCTTTCTAGCTTTCAACTCCTATTCATCCTTCTGAACCCTTCTTTGTGGGCCACATTGACAGGTTTCCAAATCCACTGATTGCCCTGCTTTCTTTAGAATGAAAAGAATGGTTTAATATTTAGTGGAGTTTTATTTTTATTTTTATGTTCCAGATTCTGGTTTTAAACTCCTGGCCTGCTTACTGTCCCTGTGCTTCTTTTGCTCAAGTTTAACCTTTAACATTTGAAGCACAGCTCTACTTCTAGCTTTTCTGGTAGTTATTCAGAGAGAAGAATTTCCTTTACTTGTCTTCTCAGGACTGCTGGTAACCCCAATGCCTAGATTTCAGTCTCCGGAGTAGCTACGATTATAGGCATGAGCCACTGGCATCAGGCCCATAAGTGATTTCTTTTAAGGGGATCTGGTGGGTATGGTAGAGGTCAGGTTCTTACATTCTTGATGTCTTGTTTTCTGAAAATTGGTTCTTAACTTGAGTGATGCCTCCAGTCTGGTGCATTCATGGTGAATTGGAAATCGAGTCTCCAGACTTTCTATGCAGGCTGCCTCTGGGGTTTCAACTCCATCCCTGAACTCTCAGCCATTTCAGTAGCTAGATATACAGGCTGGAGACCAAGAAGCCTGGTCATAGCTAAACTCTATCATGGAGCCCTGAGCCTGTGGGGGGAGTGTCTGGCTCCTGTCACCTCTGCATTCAAGAAGTGATCCAGCACTTAGTTTAGGAGAAGGCCTCAAAGAAAAGGACTCTTCTTATCCTAGCCCAACACAGACTCCAAAAACACCAAGGAGATCATGTGTCCTGGTTTTCCTGTCTACCTGCTCTATCCTTTAGAGGAGGAAGCAGCCTTGCTATCACTGGACCCAGCAGCACAGGACTGTAGTCTTGGCCTTTTGTAGTGTCCTTGTTACATCTGTGTGCTCTGCACATGGGTCAGAAGCCCTCAGCTGCATGGACAACATGTTTGTGACCTCGTGGTCCTGGAGCCTTCCATGGTGCTGGCCTTCACTTGCGTTAGAGGGAAACTTCTTCCTGTGGTAGAATCTGGAAAGGAGAATTAAAATTCCAAATTGTCGGCAGATTCCTCTCCCATCAGGTGGAGCTGATTGTCTGGACAGGAAGGGACACCACCTCAAACTTCTCCACCTTGGAGACCAGGACTTTGTCCCCTGGTTCTCAGTCCACACCCACAGCTGCAGAGGTGCGCTGAGACCCACGTTCCTCCCCTCACCCCAACCTCCTTGCCTTGGGTACATCAATGAGGACTTGAGGAATCTGGGGTACAGCCCTGTTAGCCAGCAAAGACCCACTGAACCCCAGGGCAATGACCCCAATCTCCCTATTGTTCTATTCTTTCCACAGGATCTGCAGACGATCTGGCCTCACAGCTTCTAGAATCTGCCACGTGCTTGGAGTTGGCCTTGCTGTGCTGTCTTAATGATGGCACGAACGAGAAGCCTGATGACTGTGGGGACCGCCCACGTGCTGCTGCTGCTGCTCTCTTGTCTGGTCCTGAGCAGCCATTTTCCTGTCTGGGCCGCCACACGTGATTCTGTCTTTGTTCCTTCTCGTTATACTTGGCAAGACGCAAACTTCGCACTGACTTCAGTGAACAAATCCATCATTTTTTGGTACAATGCGATTGAACATAAACTAAAGGCTATTGAGTGGCCAGGCTCTGTCATAAAACTCCCGAAAGGAGAGTCCTTCTCAGGGTATCTGTATTACAGAGCCGCCAACCCTGGATTGGCAACTCTCAAAGTCTTCCCTTCTAGATGGCAAAACACATATGAAATAACGGAAAACACTGGCGAAACAGATTACTGTATTGCCATTGACATTGATGAGCATACGATATGGAGCGTTGCTGGTTATAGAGGTGAGCATCTCATGCCACCATGTCTTCAGTGCAACAGCTGGAGATGTCCTGTGTACTGGTTGTCCTGCCAATGTGGCTATTATGTTACTCAAAAACACCCCACCAAGAAACCTAAACAAACAAAGCGCAAGCTTATTGGGGTCAAGTGGGTGGTTGCTGATGATGGGAGAACAGATGACCCCTACAGGGTCCTGCACTAGAGAATGTGGTGCAGCCTAGTGGCCTGGCCCTGCCTTACTGTTGCCCTTTCCTAATGCTTGCACCAGTGCCTGTGCGATGGACTCACTCATCTTTCCTTCTCTTTGGCTGAAAACTGCTTGTAACCTGCTCCTTTCCCTGAAGGGGGCGCTCATTCCATGATTGAGGCTCCCAAGCCTGGGTCTGTGCACTGTGGTGCAGAATAAAATGTTCTTTTAGTCTTGCAATCAGAGCATGTCTTTTTGTGAGTGGGTAGCATAGCAATTCTGAGCAGAAACTTGGCCTTGGTGGCTCACACTTGCAATTTGAGCTATTCAAGAAGCTGAGATCTGAAGGTCTCAGTTCAAAGCCAGCCCAAAAGGAAAATCTATGAGACTTGTTACCGCCAATTAACCACAGAAAATCCTGAGGTGGAGATGTGGCTCAAATGAAAGCACATCAGCCTAATGCAAAAACAAAAAACAAAAAAACAAAAAACAAAAAAACCACGTAGGAACATCCTCTAAATCTAGAGTTTAAACACCAGGCTTGTGACAATAAAATGAATAAACAAACAAATAAAGGAAATAATGACATTTTGGACAGAGTCAACATGTCCCATGGCGTCTCAAGGCCTGGCACACTAGCCCGGCCTCTGCTCTCCTGGCTGTGCTCTGCAACTGGAAGCTGAAGCCAGGCCTGTGTCTGTGATTTCTCCATAACTCAGGGGTAGCTGGTGGGGGGAGGGGAGATGAACTCTGCACCCATTTCTGACTTTTCTTTCCCAGGGAGGAAAAGCGATGGGAATGGCAGCTGACAGGGTAATGTCTGAACAGAGGGCACCTTTCTGATGAACAAGGGAGTGCCAGACCATGAGCAGAAGCAGTCTCTGATCAGAGCCTGGCAGTGTGTGCATTCCTCTGCCACAGTCTCTGTGTGCTTGTCACCCACCTGTGTAGATACCAGACACGGTGACAACTGACTCAAGTATGTCCCATGGGACCTGCCACAGACCTATGTGCTGCCATGCTCATTTCATGAGAGAATCCTGATGCTCTGCACACAGCTTGCCAAGGTGTCTGTGGTTCACTGACTGCTCCTCCTTTCCAATGTAGGGCTCTCCTCAGACATTCTCAGACCTGGCCTCCTTGCTCTGCTCTCAGCCTCCCCATCCCAGCTTCCAGCTCTGGTCCTGTGGTCCTGTGGTCCATCCACCTGCAGCATCTCCATCCCCAGAGCCCAGGTGTGGCTCAGGTCCCAGAATCTGAGCAGTGTCATGGGCCTTCCTTCGCAGGACCCAGCAGCATCCCGACCTGCCTCTCTTTACTTCCTTCTATCTATGCCCAAAGCTGGGACTGTGTATCCTCTCACCTGTCCCCAGGTGGCACACAGACCACAGCCATAGTAGTAGCTCAGTAAATATTTTTGTAAGAGCTGCCTCCCCATTTTGTTTATTTATTTATTTATTTATTTGCTATGGTTGCTTTTTCCCCCTTTCAGTACTCAGGCCCCTATGTACAATTAACTTCCTTACTCAGATGCTGCCGTACCCCTAAGCAATGCATGCAGCCCAAGTTTAGGTGGTCACTTCACAGATGAACTTCAATAAACTTTTCCACTGGGCTGACATTGAATTCAATGTTCCTGAGGTGGGAGGTGTGGACACTTGGTACAGCACTAGCCAGTGAGCTAAAGCATCAGCTGCAGAGTTAGACTCCCAATCTCAGACCAAAAAATTAATTGTAATCTTCCTGACATCAGCCTGCTGAGTAGGACACTCACAGGCCTGAACCAGCTTCCTTCCTCATGAGTGCTTGCTTGCATTAAGAAGTTTCTCCAGCCACACCCTGGCCATCCTGTGAATTCTTGAGCTTTCTTTTCAGCATTACCTGAGTATTTGAATGTGAAGAAATGTGATGAGAAACCGACCACCCATCACACAGTCCCCAATACCCACCGCAGGCCCCAAAGAACCATGAAGTTCCCCCATCCTGAGTCAATGTGGCATGTCTCCTTTGCTGCTGCTTCAGGTCAGGCCCCAAGGAGTCCTCCAGGGGGTGCTGTACAAAGAGCCCATCCATTTGTAGGGGCCTGCTCTGCCCAGCTCTTCCCATCTTCTCGTGTTATGGGTGCTATTGACTTCCATCTGGAATTACATCAGCCCAGAGCCCAGAGACAGAGAGCAAGGTTCACAGGGGGCATTGGAAGACAATCGAGAGCCAACTTAGTATCAAGCTCACAAAGACAAGGACAGAGAATAATTTCATCACAGATCAAATCCCCACTTGGACCCCTCACACTCTCCTGAAGGAGATTCCACTCACAGGTTCTACACTGAATCACAAACCTCCCTCCTCACCCCACCGCAGCCTGTGGACTTCTTCCCTCGCCTGCCTTTCTCTGTGTTTGCAGCACAGTTTCCCTGCCACAGTCAGGACTGTAGTCTGCCCACAGCACAATTCTCCCGTTATCTCTCTGCTAGGGAACAGCCCCAGGCCACCCTTCTCCACAGACACACATCAGTGGAAACATTCACAGTGATGTCCCCATCCCCAAAGCCCTTTACAAGTGTCTCTTGGTCTCAGGCCCAGTGTGCCATTCTTAGTGGACCACAGGAGGGTGCAGAATTCCCTTCTACCTGCTAGTCGGAATCGACCCCCTGGGCCCCAGGGCACTGATCCCGATCCTTCAGTGTCCTGCTCCCTCCTCAGTACCTGCAGAAGACCTGGCTGCACATCTTCTAGAGTATGCCATGTGATTGGAGTTGGCCTTGCTGTGTTGTTCTAATGATGGCATGAATGGGGAAGTTGGTGTCCATAGGGATGGTCCACGTGCTGGTGCTGCTCTCCTGTCTGGCACTCAGTGGCCATTTTCTTATCTCTGCTGCCACACATGGTTCTCTCTTTGATCCATCTCATTTCACGTGGCAAGACACAAGTTTTGCACTGTCTTTGGTGAAAAATATCTCTCATTCTCTGGGACTGAACAGAAATTATTGGCTCTTGACTGACCATTCTCTGTTATACATCTCCCAGAAGGAGAACCCTTCTCACAGTATCTGTATTTCAGAGCCACTAGCCCTGGATTCTTGTTTTTTAAGTTTCTCCCTTATATCTGGCGAACTACATATAATATATAGGAAAATCACTTTAACACAGAATACAATATTGCCATTGACTTCAAATACTATGTTCAAAGAAGTTCCTGTCTTATGACATCTTGCCTTCATTGCAACAGTGTGAGCTGTACTAGTCTGGCATGGCCATGTGGGTGTGGCTATTTTGTTTTTTAAAAAGTCCACACCAAGAAATGTAATTGAGTACAAGGCTGTTTTATTGGAGTCAGGTGATGGGACATTGGTCACAGGAAATGAAAAGACCCCAAATCGACCCTGCCATGGAGGACTAGATGCAGCCTGGTGGCCTGGCCTCTTTCCGAAGGCCTCCCCCAAAGCCTGTGCAATGGATTCACTTATCTTTCCTTCTCCTTGGCTGTGAAAGTGCTTGTAACCTGCTCCCTTCCCTGAAGACAGCATTTACTTGCTGATTTTTGTCTCCTAAATCTTGGTGACTGGTCTCTGGTGCAGAATAAGCTGGTCCTTTGGTGTAGCAAGCAAGTTGTTTTTTCTTTTCAGTGGGTAGCACAGAAATTCCTAGCAGACAGGGCCTTCGTAGGTCTTGCCTGCAATTCTAGCTACTGAAGAGGCTGAGGTCTGAGAATTCTCACTAAATGCTAGATGAGACAGGAGAAGCCAGATGTTGAGCAGTAGATGAAGTACTAGAGCGCCACCTTGTGCATGAAAGCTCAGGATAGAATTGAAGACCTATGTTCAGGCCCCAGAAATGGCACAAAAGTACAAAATATATGAATAGATAAATAAATATGTGAAATTCTGGGCAAAGTGAGTGAGCACAGCCCATGGTGTCTCAAGGCCTGGCTGTGCTCTGCAACTGGAAGCTGAAGCCAGGTCTGTGTCCCTGAGCTTTCTCTACTTGCCTGGTGTGGCAGAAAATATGAACTGCATGCCGATTTCTGACTTCTGTCCCAAGGAAGGAGACAAGGGTTTGTGTGGGCTGGGGTGGGAGAAGGGAGGAAGGGCCGGAGGGAAGTCTGTTCAAGGAGAGAGCTGATAGGGGAAGGTCAGAGTAGTGGGTATCTTCATATCCAAACATAGGAGGGGCTGAACTTGGAACTCAACCTAGTTCAGTCCCAAGACTTTGTGAGTCACAGGAAGTGAGGTGCATGCTCCTCAGGGCCCAGCTTGGGGCTCTGTCTCCCCTGTCCCAGCGTCCTTCTCTGTGGGCCTCCTGGGGGCTCAGCTGAGAACATGTGTCAGTTGAGGTCACTTTCTTAGTGGTCCTTCATTTATCCCCTCATCTGAAGGTGTCTTCCAGCCCCACTGAAATCCATGCAATGAAGTTGTTTTCTCTGCCAGTCTAGCTTTCTGAGGATTCCCTATCCTACCTCCTCTTTCCTTGTCTTCCTCTATAGGAGTTTTAAAAAAATGTTATTATTTTATGGTGCTAATCCCGGGGTTTTAAATCAGGAGTTGTGCACTCTCCCTAAGGGTTTGTGCTCAAGACCAGTTCACTACCATTTTAGAATCATCTCTATTGTTAACTGTTTTTTGTGGTAAGCTGGAGTTAAGTGTCTCACAGATTTATGTCTTGGGTTTGAACCAGGATCGTTAGATCCAGCCTCCTGAGTAGCTGGGATTACAAGCATGAGACACTATGGCCCCAGAGTCTCTAGGTCTTTTTAGAGATGAAATTCCACCTCTCTTCTTAGCAGAAAAGGGAAGTCCTCCATCACTCTCTCTCTCTGTCTCTGTCTCTGTCTCTGTCTCTGTCTCTGTCTCTGTCTCTCTCTCTCTCTATTTCTTTCTCTCTCTCTCTGTCTTTGGTGGTTTCAGGCTTTTACGTAAGGGCTACTTGATTGTTAGGCAGGCTCTGTGGCATGTAAGTCATATCTCAGCCAGGTTTGATATTTGCTTATTTATTGGAGGTTAATTATAAGATGTGAGAAGCTGGATAAGCACCAAGGTCATGCACAGAGGAATGTGTGAACACAAAGGTGCTGTCCATTCAGGAGCAGGGCTCAGCCCTAGAGGAAGCACTGATTTATGATGTGTCTAAGCATTAGGAGAGCCAAGCACAGGACCCCACCATGACTCCCACTAGGTGACAGATTAGGACCAGAAAAATCACAGGACAGGAAATCCACCAGAGATCAGCAGACACCGGGGAGGGATATGGTATGCCGGGTTGTCTTTAGGGCTTATGCCTGTCAATCTCAGTATTTGGATGGTTCAGCTTTGGAAAACTAGAGATAAGTATAGAAAACTTCTTCTCTAACTGCCAAAAGGCTGTCCTGGAAGTGAGACTAAGTGTTAGAGACCTTTTCTATCAAGTGAGAGGCTGTGGGTTCAAACTCCAGTTCCATAAAAAGGAACCAAAATGAGGGTCATTGAGCTGATGAACCCTCAGTACCCCAGCATCCTCTCAGTCCAGGAGCCAGAAAAGGGCCTGGAAGCCATACTTGAACAAAATATCGCAAAACATTACTTGTATTTTGGTAGAACTTCCAAACAGAAGAAGCAAACAGCAGAACACATTTGGCAAACTGCTCCTTGCACACAATGCCCACTTCACCATGGACATCCAACTGCCTGAAGCAGGGGCCACCCTTCCATTCCCACCTCTGAAGCAGCGCCCACCCTTCCATTCCCACCTCTGAAGCAGCGCCCACCCTTCCATTCCCACCTCTGAAGCAGCGCCCACCCTTCCATTCCCTCCTCTGAAGCAGCGCCCACCCTTCCATTCCCTCCTCTGAAGCAGCGTCCACCAGCCCCCCATCCACCTCACCTCGTCTTTCCCACCCCTCAGCGCTGCAGCCTGTGTAGGTAGTTTTGTCTTGTTGCAAGTTGAGAGCTCTCAGTGTCTCTCAGGTCTATGTTGCTGCCATGTTCAGAGCCCACACACAGCTGTGGAATGGATGAACCCTGGAGCCCTCCAGATCCAGTGGCTTCTGCAGGAGCTCAGGCTGAGTTTGTGGAATGACTATGTCAACATGGCCAGGTATTATGTACTCAGTCATCTGGCACCATGCTACGTCTTCCTAAATGGTATACTCTTCCTCCTCTACCCAGAAACTTCCAGGCTTCCCAAGAGTCAAGATCCAAATCCAGTTCAATACTTGCTCCTTGATTTTTTTGGGGGGGTCCGGTCATGGAGCCTGAACTCTGGGCCTGGGCGCTGTCCCTCAGCTCTTCAGCTCAAGGCTAGCGCTCCAGCACTTGAGCTACAGCACCACTTCCGGCTTTTTTCTTTTTCCTCATGTGGTGCTGAGGAATCGAACCCAGGGCCTCCTGCATGCAAGGCAAGCGCTCTACCACTGAGCCACCTTCCCAGCCCTCCTTGATTGTTTTTTTATTTTCCTGGTATTGAGATTCAAATCCAGTGCTCTAACACTGAGCTACATTTCTAGCAACAGACCCTACTTGGACTTGGTCCTTAAGACAAAGATGTTTTGTCCCATTTCCTTTCCTTTCCTTTTCTTCTTTTTAATTTTTTTCTTCCATTACTGGGGTGGATATCAGGGCCTGGGATTTGTCCCTAAGACTTTGTGCTCAGGACTAGTACTTTACAATTTGAGTCAAAGCACATCTACTTTTTTTTTTTTTTCTTTTTTTGGCAGGGGGATTGTGGCGCCTCTGAGCCTGTGCTCTGTCCCTGAGCTCTTCAGCTCAAGGCTAGTGCTCTTCCATTTGAGCCACAGCTCCACTTGCATCTTTTTCTGCTTATGTGGTGCTGAGAAATGGCACCCAGGGCCTCATGCATGCAAGGCAAGCGCTCTACCACTGAGCCACCTTCCCAACGATCAACTGGTTTATTGTGGTTAATTGTAGACAAGAGTCTCTTAGAATTTCTTTCCTCAGAATAGTGATCCTTGGATGACAGGCATGAGCCACCAGCAGGGGGCTGTTTGCTACCTTACAGGGCTTGAAAGAAAGGACAAGCCCACTGAGTGAGGCATTGAGAGGTCAGTGTCCATAAACAGCATCTAATCACAGCATGGCCAGGTGTGCTCATTCACTGGCCACAGTCTCTGTGTGCTTGTCACGTACCTGTACAGACACCACGCACAGAAACATGTCACAGAAATATGTGCCATTCTCTTTACCGGAGAAAATCCTGCCTCTGTGAGCATTGTCTGTCAGCTGTCTGTGGGTCACTGACTCTGTGCCTCATATCTGATTGAGGGCCCTCTGTCTCAGAAATCCCCAAACCAGGCCTCCTTCCTCTGCTCTTAGCCTTCCCGCCTGGGTCCCAGCTCAGCTCCTGTGGGCCTGTGGTCCATCCACCCGCAGTCTCCATCCCCACAGCCCAGACGTGGCTCAGGTCCCAGGGTCTGAGCAGCATCATGGGCCTTCCTTCTTAGGACCCAGCAGCATCCCGATCTGCCTCACTTTACTTCCTTCTGTCTGTGCACAAAGGCGGGACTGTGTGTCCTCTCACTTGTCCCCAGGTGGCATACTGACTACAGCCATAGTATCTGTGCAGTAAACATTTCTGTAATGGCTACCTCTCCATTTTATTTTCTTATCTGTTCCTTTGCAATTTTGTCAGTACTGAAGCTCTTGTGGTTGGTTAGCTTCCTTACTCAGCTGACTGGCACTCTACCTCTGAGCGATGCATGTACACTAGGGTTAGGTGATTATTTTGCAGATGAAGTGTAACAAAATTTCCACTGGATTTCACATTGAATTGTCACCTTTCTGGGGTGGGAGGCATCTCTCAGTATGTAGAGCGCTAGCCAATGAGCAAAAGTATGAGGTACTGAGTTCAAGTTCCATTCTCACATTAAATAAATGTTTACTGTTCCTCACATCAGCCTGCTGAGTAGTGAGCCTACAGGCCTGGACCTGCCTCATCAGTCTGCTGCCTTCCTCTTTCATCAAGAAGATTCTCCAGCACCACCCACGGCCTAGTATGAATGCTTGAACTTCTGTCTCAGCACTAGTTCAAATCCTGTACTATCATCATTTGAATATGAAGAATCACAGTGAAGCACTGTCCACCCTTCAGTATGTTCCTGCCACCCACAGCTGCTGTGGACCCCAAATGGGACATCAAGTCCCCACCCTGAGGACACATGGCTTCTCTCCTTTCCTCTACTCCCTCCTTACCTTGCCTGCCTTTCTGTATGATTTCAGCCCAGTTTATCTACACAAGGCAGAACTGTGACCTGCCCCACAGCCATAATTCTGCAGATATCTTTCTGCTAGGCAACAGCTCAAGGCCTGACTTGACCTGGAGCCCCAGGATCTGTAGAGGTTTCTGTTTATACCACACGTCCTTCCCAAATCCCAGTCACGTCCCCATCTCCACAGCTCTTTAAAAGTGTCCCGTTGTCTCAGACCCAGTGTCCCATTCTTAGTGGACCACAGGAGACTGCAGAATTCCCTTGTCCAGCCTGAGCCCCAGCCAGCAGGGAATGCTGTGAAGCAGGACTGCCACACTCCCATCCTGACTCTGCCATCACCTGCTCAGGTAAGCACCTCAGCTCTGTGGGCCTGGGATTCACGAGGAGAGCACTTCCCACTGTGGGCAGATGCAGTGAGCTCTCACGGTCAGAGTGGGTGCTGAGCACTGGGGCTGGAAGCAGAGAGCTACTTCTGTTGTGCTTTCTAGCTTTCAACTCCTATTCATCCTTCTGAACCCTTCTTTGTGGGCCACATTGACAGGTTTCCAAATCCACTGATTGCCCTGCTTTCTTTAGAATGAAAAGAATGGTTTAATATTTAGTGGAGTTTTATTTTTATTTTAATGTTCCAGATTCTGGTTTTAAACTCCTGGCCTGCTTACTGTCCCTGTGCTTCTTTTGCTCAAGTTTAACCTTTAACATTTGAAGCACAGCTCTACTTCTAGCTTTTCTGGTAGTTATTCAGAGAGAAGAATTTCCTTTACTTGTCTTCTCAGGACTGCTGGTAACCCCAATGCCTAGATCTCAGTCTCCAGAGTAGCTACGATTATAGGCATGAGCCACTGGCATCAGGCCCATAAGTGATTTCTTTTAAGGGGATCTGGTGGGTATGGTAGAGGTCAGGTTCTTACATACTTGATGTCTTGTTTTCTGAAAATTGGTTCTTAACTTGAGTGATGCCTCCAGTCTGGTGCATTCATGGTGAATTGGAAATCGAGTCTCCAGACTTTCTATGCAGGCTGCCTCTGGGGTTTCAACTCCATCCCTGAACTCTCAGCCATTTCAGTAGCTAGATATACAGGCTGGAGACCAAGAAGCCTGGTCATAGCTAAACTCTATCATGGAGCCCTGAGCCTGTGGGGGGAGTGTCTGGCTCCTGTCACCTCTGCATTCAAGAAGTGATCCAGCACTTAGTTTAGGAGAAGGCCTCAAAGAAAAGGACTCCTCTTATCCTAGCCCAACACAGACTCCAAAAACACCAAGGAGATCATGTGTCCTGGTTTTCCTGTCTACCTGCTCTATCCTTTAGAGGAGGAAGCAGCCTTGCTATCACTGGACCCAGCAGCACAGGACTGGAGTCTTGGCCTCCTGCAGTGTCCTTGTTACATCTGTGTGCTCTGCACATGGGTCAGAAGCCCTCAGCTGCATGGACAACATGTTTGTGACCTCGTGGTCCTGGAGCCTTCCATGGTGCTGGCCTTCACTTGCGTTAGAGGGAAATTTCTTCCTGTGGTAGAATCTGGAAAGGAGAATTAAAATTCCAAATTGTCGGCAGATTCCTCTCCCATCAGGTGGAGCTGATTGTCTGGACAGGAAGGGACACCACCTCAAACTTCTCCACCTTGGAGACCAGGACTTTGTCCCCTGGTACTCAGTCTACACCCACAGCTGCAGAGGTGCGCTGAGACCCACGTTCCTCCCCTCACCCCAACCTCCTTGCCTTGGGTACATCAATGAGGACTTGAGGAATCTGGGGTACAGCCCTGTTAGCCAGCAAAGACCCACTGAACCCCAGGGCAATGACCCCAATCTCCCTATTGTTCTATTCTTTCCCCAGGATCTGCAGACGATCTGGCCTCACAGCTTCTAGAATCTGCCACGTGCTTGGAGTTGGCCTTGCTGTGCTGTCTTAATGATGGCACGAACGAGAAGCCTGATGACTGTGGGGACCGCCCACGTGCTGCTGCTGCTGCTCTCCTATCTGGTCCTGAGCAGCCATTTTCCTGTCTGGGCTGCCACACGTGATTCTGTCTTTGTTCCTTCTCGTTATACTTGGCAAGACGCAAACTTCGCACTGACTTCAGTGAACAAATCCGTCATTTTTTGGTACAATGCGATTGAACATAAACTAAAGGCTATTGAGTGGCCAGGCTCTGTCATAAAACTCCTGAAAGGAGAGTCCTTCTCAGGGTATCTGTATTACAGAGCCTCCAACCCTGGATTGGCAACTCTCACATACCTCCCTTCTAGATGGCAAAATGCATATGAGATAATGGAAAACTCTGGCGAAACAGATTACTGTATTGCCATCGATATTGATGATCATACGATATGGAGCGTTGCTGGTTACAGAGGTGAGCATCTTATGCCACCGTGCCTTCAGTGCAACAGCTGGAGATGTACTGTGTACTTGTTGTCCTGCGAATGTGGCTATTACGTTATTCAAAAACACCCCACCAAGAAACTTAAACAAATAAAGCGCAAGCTTATTGGGGTCAAGTGGGTGGTTGCTGATGATGGGAGAACAGATGACCCCTACAGAGTCCTGAACTAGAGGATGTGGTGCAGCCTAGTGGCCTGGCCCTGCCTTACTGTTGCCCTTTCCTAATGCTTGCACCAGTGCCTGTGCGATGGACTCACTCATCTTTCCTTCTCTTTGGCTGAAAACTGCTTGTAACCTGCTCCTTTCCCTGAAGGGGGCGCTCATTCCATGATTGAGGCTCCCAAGCCTGGGTCTGTGCACTGTGGTGCAGAATAAAATGTTCTTTTAGTCTTGCAATCAGAGCATGTCTTTTTGTGAGTGGGTAGCATAGCAATTCTGAGCAGAAACTTGGCCTTGGTGGCTCACACTTGCAATTTGAGCTATTCAAGAAGCTGAGATCTGAAGGTCTCAGTTCAAAGCCAGCCCAAAAGGAAAATCTATGAGACTTGTTACCGCCAATTAACCACAGAAAATCCTGAAGTGGATGAGGCTCAAATGAAAAAACATCAGCCTTATGCCAAAAAAACCAAAAAAACAAACGTAAGAACATCCTCTAAATCTAGAGTTCAAACACCAGGCTTGTGACAATAAAATGAATGAACAAGCAAACAAATAAAGGAAATAATGACATTTTGGACAGAGTCAACATGTCCCATGGCGTCTCAAGGCCTGGCACACTAGCCTGGCCTCTGCTCTCCTGGCTGTGCTCTGCAACTGGAAGCTGAAGCCAGGTCTGTGTCTGTGATTTCTCCATAACCCAGGGGTAGCTGGGGGGGCTGGGGGGGGAGGCAGGAGATGAACTCTGCACCCATTTCTGACTTTTCTGTCCCAGGGAGGAAAAGTAATAGGAATGGCGGCTGACAGGGTAATGTCTGAACAGAGGGCACCTTTCTGATGAGCAAGGGAGTGCCAGACCATGAGCAGAAGCAGTCTCTGATCAGAGCCTGGCAGTGTGTGCATTCCTCTGCCACAGTCTCTGTGTGCTTGTCACCCACCTGTGTAGATACCAGACACGGTGACAACTGACTCAAATACTTGAGTCAGTCCCATGGGACCTGCCACAGACCTATGTGCTGCCATGCTCATTTCATGAGAGAATCCTGATGCTCTGCACACAGCTTGCCAAGGTGTCTGTGGTTCACTGACTGCTCCTCCTTTCCAATGTAGGGCTCTCCTCAGACATTCTCAGACCTGGCCTCCTTGCTCTGCTCTCAGCCTCCCCATCCCAGCTTCCAGCTCTGGTCCTGTGGTCCTGTGGTCCATCCACCTGCAGCATCTCCATCCCCAGAGCCCAGGTGTGGCTCAGGTCCCAGAATCTGAGCAGTGTCATGGGCCTTCCTTCGCAGGACCCAGCAGCATCCCGACCTGCCTCTCTTTACTTCCTTCTATCTATGCCCAAAGGTGGGACTGTATATCCTCTCCCCTGTCCCCAGGTGGCACACAGACCACAGCCATAGTAGTAGCTCAGTAAATATTTTTGTAAGAGCTGCCTCCCCATTTTGTTTGTTTATTTATTTATTTATTTGGTATGGTTGCTTTTCCCCCCTTTCAGTACTCAGACCCCTATGTACAATTAACTTCCTTACTCAGATGCTGCCGTACCCCTAAGCAATGCATGCAGCCCAAGTTTAGGTGGTCACTTCACAGATGAACTTCAATAAACTTTTCCACTGGGCTGACATTGAATTCAATCTTCCTGAGGTGGGAGGTGTGGACACTTGGTACAGCACTAGCCAGTGAGCTAAAGCATCAGCTGCAGAGTTAGACTCCCAATCTCAGACCAAAAAATCAATTGTAATCTTCCTGACATCAGCCTGCTGAGTAGGACACTCACAGGCCTGAACCAGCTTCCTTCCTCATGAGTGCTTGCTTGCATTAAGAAGTTTCTCCAGCCACACCCTGGCCATCCTGTGAATTCTTGAGCTTTCTTTTCAGCATTACCTGAGTATTTGAATGTGAAGAAATGTGATGAGAAACCGACCACCCATCACACAGTCCCCAATACCCACCGCAGGCCCCAAAGAACCATGAAGTTCCCCCATCCTGAGTCAATGTGGCATGTCTCCTTTGCTGCTGCTTCAGGTCAGGCCCCAAGGAGTCCTCCAGGGGGTGCCGTACAAAGGGCCCATCCATTTGTAGGGGCCTGCTCTGCCCAGCTCTTCCCATCTTCTCGTGTTATGGGTGCTATTGACTTCCATCTGGAATTACATCAGCCCAGAGCCCAGAGACAGAGAGCAAGGTTCACAGGGGGCATTGGAAGACAATCGAGAGCCAACTTAGTATCAAGCTCACAAAGACAAGGACAGAGAATAATTTCATCACAGATCAAATCCCCACTTGGACCCCTCACACTCTCCTGAAGGAGATTCCACTCACAGGTTCTACACTGAATCACAAACCTCCCTCCTCACCCCACCGCAGCCTGTGGACTTCTTCCCTCGCCTGCCTTTCTCTGTGTTTGCAGCACAGTTTCCCTGCCACAGTCAGGACTGTAGTCTGCCCACAGCACAATTCTCCCGTTATCTCTCTGCTAGGGAACAGCCCCAGGCCACCCTTCTCCACAGACACACATCAGTGGAAACATTCACAGTGATGTCCCCATCCCCAAAGCCCTTTACAAGTGTCTCTTGGTCTCAGGCCCAGTGTGCCATTCTTAGTGGACCACAGGAGGGTGCAGAATTCCCTTCTACCTGCTAGTCGGAATCGACCCCCTGGGCCCCAGGGCACTGATCCCGATCCTTCAGTGTCCTGCTCCCTCCTCAGTACCTGCAGAAGACCTGGCTGCACATCTTCTAGAGTATGCCATGTGATTGGAGTTGGCCTTGCTGTGTTGTTCTAATGATGGCATGAATGGGGAAGTTGGTGTCCATAGGGATGGTCCACGTGCTGGTGCTGCTCTCCTGTCTGGCACTCAGTGGCCATTTTCTTATCTCTGCTGCCACACATGGTTCTCTCTTTGATCCATCTCATTTCACGTGGCAAGACACAAGTTTTGCACTGTCTTTGGTGAAAAATATCTCTCATTCTCTGGGACATTCAATGGGACTGAACAGAAATTATTGGCTCTTGACTGACCATTCTCTGTTATACATCTCCCAGAAGGAGAACCCTTCTCACAGTATCTGTACTTCAGAGCCACTAGCCCTGGATTCTTGTTTTTTAAGTTTCTCCCTTATATCTGGTGAACTACATATAATATATAGGAAAATCACTTTAACACAGAATACGATATTGCCATTGACTTCAAATACTATGTTCAAAGAAGTTCCTGGCTTATGACATCTTGCCTTCATTGCAACAGTGTGAGCTGTACTAGTCTGGCATGGCCATGTGGGTGTGGCTATTTTGTTTTTTAAAAAGTCCACACCAAGAAATGTAATTGAGTACAAGGCTGTTTTATTGGAGTCAGGTGATGGGACATTGGTCACAGGAAATGAAAAGACCCCAAATCGACCCTGCCATGGAGGACTAGATGCAGCCTGGTGGCCTGGCCTCTTTCCTAAGGCCTCCCCCAAAGCCTGTGCAATGGATTCACTCATCTTTCCTTCTCTTTGACTGTGGAAGTGCTTGTAACCTGCTCCTTTCCCTGAAGACAGCACTTACTTGCTGATTTTTGTCTCCTAAATCTTGGTGACTGGTCTCTGGTGCAGAATAAGCTGGTCCTTTGGTGTAGCAAGCAAGTTGTTTTTTCTTTTCAGTGGGTAGCACAGAAATTCCTAGCAGACAGGGCCTTCGTAGGTCTTGCCTGCAATTCTAGCTACTGAAGAGGTTGAGGTCTGAGGATTCTCACTAAATGCTAGATGAGACAGGAGAAGCCATGAGAGTAATAAACTATCAAAAAGCCAGATGTTGAGCAGTAGATGAAGTACTAGAGAGCCACCTTGTGCATGAAAGCTCAGGGATAGAATTCAGGACCTATGTTCAGACACAAAAGTACAAAATATATGAATAGATAAATAAATATGTGAAATTCTGGACAATGTGGGTGAGCATAGCCCATGGTGTCTCAAGGCCTGGCTGTGCTCTGCAACTGGAAGCTGAAGCCAGGTCTGTATCCCTGAGCTTTCTCTACTGCCCCTGTGTTGCGGGAGAGATGAACTGCGCGCAGATTTCTGACTTCTGTCCCAAGGAAGGAGACAAGGGTTTGTGTGGGCTGGGGTGGGAGAAGGGAGGAAGGGCTGGAGGGAAGTCTGTTCAAGGAGAGAGCTGATAGGGGAAGGTCAGAGTAGTGGGCATCTTCATATCCAAACATAGGAGGGGCTGTACTTGGAACTCAACCCAGTTCAGTCCCAAGACTTTGTGAGTCACAGGAAGTGAGGTGCATGCTCCTCAGGGCCCAGCTTGGGGCTCTGTCTCCCCTGTCCCAGCGTCCTTCTCTGTGGGCCTCCTGGGGGCTCAGCTGAGAACATGTGTCAGTTGAGGTCACTTTCTTAGTGGTCCTTCATTTATCCCCTCATCTGAAGGTGTCTTCCAGCCCCACTGAAATCCATGCAATGAAGTTGTTTTCTCTGCCAGTCTAGCTTTCTGAGGATTCCTTATCCAACTTCTTCTTTCCCTGTTTTCCTCTCTATAGGAGTTTTAAAAAAATATTATTTTATGGTGCTAATCCCGGGGTTTTAAAACAGGAGTTGTGCACTCTCCCTAAGGGTTTGTGCTCAAGACCAGTTCACTACCATTTTAGAATCATCTCTATTGTTAACTGTTTTTTGTGGTAAGCTGGAGTTAAGTGTCTCACAGATTTATGTCTTGGGTTTGAACCAGGATCGTTAGATCCAGCCTCCTGAGTAGCTGGCATTACAAGCATGAGACACAATGGCCCCAGAGTCTCTAGGTCTTTGTAGAGATGAAATTCCACTTCTCTTCTTAGCAGAAAAGGCAAGTCCTCCATCACTCTCTCTCTCTGTCTCTGTCTCTGTCTCTGTCTCTGTCTCTGTCTCTCTCTCTCTCTCTCTCTATTTCTTTCTCTCTCTCTGTCTTTGGTGGTTTCAGGCTTTTACGTAAGGGCTACTTGATTGTTAGGCAGGCTCTGTGGCATGTAAGTCATATCTCAGCCAGGTTTGATATTTGTTTATTTATTGGAGGTTAATTATAAGATGTCAGAAGCTGGATAAGCACCGAGGTCATGCACAGAGGAATGTGTGAACACAAAGGTGCTGTCTACTCAGGTGTGATGCTCAGCCCTAGAGGAAGCACTGATTTATGATGTGTCTAAGCATTAGGAGAGCCAAGCACAGGACCCCACCATGACTCCCACTAGGTGACAGATTAGGACAAGAAAATTCACAGGGCAGGAAGTCCACCAGGGATCAGCAGACACCGGGGAGGGATATGGTGTGCCGGGTTGTCTTTAGGGCTTATGCCTGTCAATCTCAGTATTCGGATGGTTCAGCTCTGGAAAACTAGAAATAAGTATAGACAACCTCTTTTCTAACTGCCAAAGGCTGTCCTGGAAGTGAGACTAAGTGTTAGAGACCTTTTCTATCAAGTGATAGGCTGTGGGTTCAAACTCCAGTTCCATAAAAAGGAACCAAATGAGGGTCATTGAGCTGATGAACCCTCAGTACCCCAGATCCTCTCAGTCCAGGAGCCAGAGAAGGGCCTGGAAGCCATACTTGAACAAAATATCGCAAAACATTACTTGTATTTTGGTACAACTTCCAAACAGAAGAAGCAAACAGCAGAACACATTTGGCAAACTGTTCCTTGCACACAATGCCCACTTCACCATGGACATCCAACTGCCCGAAGCAGCGCCCACCTTCCATTCCCACCTCTGAAGCAGCGCCCACCCTTCCATCCCCACCTCTGAAGCAGCGCCCACTAGCCCACTTTCAGCCCAGCACCTAATTCTTCACCACGTGGCACCACAACTTGTCCAAGTAGCTTTGTCTTGTTGCAATCTCTTTGTACCCTAAAGTTTATAACTTTTTTTTAATCTCTCAGGTCTATGTTGCTGCCTTGTTCAGAGCCCACACACAGCTGTGGAATGGATGAATCCTGGAGCCCTCCAGATCCATGGCTCCTGCAGAAGCTCACGCTGAGTTTGTGGAATGACTATCTCAACATGGCCAGGTTGTGTGTGTTCAGTCACCCGGTTCTATGCCATGTCTTCCTACATCCCATGTTCTCCTTCTTCTACAAAGAATTTTCCAGGCTTCCTAGGAGCCAAGGCCTAGTCCAGTTCAATGCTGGCCCCTTGAATTTGTTTTTGGTATTGAGATTCAAACCCAGTGCTCTATCACTGAGCTGCAGACCTAGACACAGGCCAAACTTATATTTTGCCCTGAAGGCAACGATGTTTTGTTGCATCTTTTTTTTTCCTCTTTAAAAATAGCTTTTCCCTTCCAGATTTATGTCTTGAACTCAGGGCCTGAGATCTGTCCTTTGGATTTTGTGCTTGAGGCTAATGCTTTATAACTTGAGTCACAGCTCATCTGGCTTTTTGTGGTTATTTGTGAATAAGAGTCTCATGGACTTTCCCCCAGGATAGTGATTCACACATAGAAGACAGGCATGTACCATCAGCATGGGGCTGTTTTTTGCCATGTTAAAGGGGTTGAAAGAAAGGAGAAGCCATTGCATGGCAGTCATGCTGAGCAGGGCAGTGCAAGGTCAGTGAGCAGAAACAGCATCTCATCAGAGCATGGCTCCGTTGCCCATTCATCTACCACAGGCTCAGTGTGATTGTCCTGTTCCTGTTCAGATACCACACACAGAAATATGTCAGAGAAACAAGCATCCACTCTCATTTCAGGAGAAAATCCTGCCACTCTGCACATGGCATGCCCAGGTGTCTGTAGGTCACCTGATTTCCTATGTAGGGCCTTCTGTCTCAGAGATCTCCACAACTGGCCTCCTTCCTCTGCTCTCAGCCTCCACATCCTCCATCCCAGCTCAGGTCCTGGGTGCCTGTGGTCCATCCACCCACAGTGTCTCCATACCCAGAGCCTGGGTTTGGCTCAGGTCCCAGGGTCTGAGCAGCACCATGGCCTTCCTTCTCAGGACCCAGCAGCATCCCGGCTTGCCTCTCTTTACTTCCTTCTGTCTGTGCACAAAGGCGGGACTGTGTGTCCTCTCACCTGTCCCCGGGTGGCACATGGACCTCAGCCGTTGCAGAAAGTATTTCTGCAAGAGCTGCCTCATTTCATTTTTTTTGTTTTTGATCCTTTGTATTTTCATTTTTTGGCAGTTTTGTGCATGCTCAGCTTCCTTACTTAGCTGGGGCTCTACCCCAGTGTTATGCATGCTGCCCATATGTTTGGAGATGAAGTTTAACAAACTCTTCCACTAAGGATGACATTGAATTGTAATCTTCCTAGGGTGTGAGGTTTGTCCCAGTGTGTAGAGCACTAGCCAATAGGCTGAAGCATCAGAATCGGTCCCCTGGTCTCTGTCCATTAACAAAGAATCATAATCTTCCTGACCTCAGCCTCCTGAGTAGGGAGCTTACAGGCCTGGACCCCGTTCCTCATCATTCTGCTGCCTTCTTCCTACATCATGAAGATTCTCCAGTGCCATACAAAGCTTTCTGTGAATTTTTGAGCTTCTGTCTCAGCACTAGCTAGAATTCTGTGCAGTCATCATTTGAATGTGAGGAAACATGGTAACAGTGAAGCACCATCTTCCCTCACTGTGTTTCCACCACCCACAGCTGCTGTGGACCCCAAATGGGCATCAGGTCCCCATCCTGAGGACACGTGGCATGTCTCCTTCCTGTCCTCCCTCCTTACCCCACCCAAGCCCTATGGACTTCTTCCCTTGCCTGCCTTTCTCTGTGATGTCAGCACAGTTTCCCTGCACTGGTCAGGACTGTAGTCTGCCCACAGCACAATTCTCCAGCTATCTCTCTGCCAGGAAGCAGCCTCCAGCCGCCTTCTCCACCACCTGCAGACACAGGATCTGTGGAAATGTCTGTTTTCTCCACACGTCCTCCTCAATCACAGTCACGTCCCCATCTCCAAAGCCCTTTAAAAGTGCCCCTGGACTCAGGCCCAGTGTGCCATTCTTGGCAGACCACAGGAAGGTGCGGAATTCCCTGGTCCAGCCTCAGCCCCAGCCAGCGGGGAAGGCTGTGAAGCAGGACTGCCACACTCTTATCCTGACTCTGCCATCACCTGCTCAGGTAAGCACCTCAGCTCTGTGGGCCTGGGATTCATGAGGAGAGCACTTCCCACTGTGGGCAGATGCAGTGAGCTCTCACAGTCAGAGTGGGTGCTTAGCACTGGGGCTGGAAGCAGAGAGGTCCTGCTGCTGTGCTTTCCTGCTCTCCACTCCTATTCATCCTTCTGAACCCTTCTTCGCAGGCCAGCATTACATACAAACCCTGCTTCCCAATACATCAGATATTTCTGCCATGGTTCTAGTGACAATCATAATTTAATGCTTAATTGACTTCTTTTCATGAAGGTCTGGTACTGGCGTAGAACCCTGGGACTTATATTCTTTCTGTCCACCTTGCTCATGATGGGTGCGCTCCCACTTGATCTATGCCTCTTGTCTGGCTTTTTGCTAGCTAATTAGAGATGGAATCTGACAGACAATTCTGTCCAGACTGGCTTTGAACTTCAATCCTTTATATCCCAGCCTCTTGAGTCCCTAGGATACAGAGTTCAAATTCTAGCACCTTACCCACAGCTGCCTTTTGTGCGTATGTGTGTATGTGTGCTGGTCCTGAGGTTGGAATTCAGGGCCTGGGTGTTGGACCTGAGCTTTTATGCTCAAAGCTAGTACTTTATCACTTGAGCCACAGCTCCAATTCTGGCTTTATAGTGGTTAATTAGAGATAAGCCTCAGGTGGACTTAACTCTCCAGGCTGGCTTCCAACCTTGATCCTCATCTCAGCCTCCCAAGTAGCTAAGATTACAGGCATGAGTCACTGACATGTAACCAAGGCTACCTTTGGCTATGGAGCCCTGAGTCTGCAGGATGGTGTCTCACTACTCTCCCCTGTGGTTTTATCAGCCACTTATGGTAGGAGGGACCTCAAAGAAAAAGACCCCTGATCTTAGTCTCCACACAGGCTCCACAAGGAACCAGGAGACCATGTGTCCTGGTTTTCCTGTCACTCCCCGACTCCATCCTCCAGAGGAGGAAGCAGCCTTCTATCATCTGAGCTGGCAGCACAGGGCTGGAGTCTGGGCCTCCTGCAGTGTCCTTGTTATGTCTGTGTCCTCTGGGCATGGGTCAGAAGCTCTTAGCTGCAGGGACAGCTTGTCTGTGACCTCCCAGTGGCCATGGAACCTGTGTTGTACTGGCCCTCCCTTGGGTTACAGGCACCCTTCTGCCTGTGAAAGAATCTAGAAAGGAGAACTAAAAATCCCCAATTGTCTGCAGATTCCTCTTGCAGCAAGTGGAGGTGATCGGGTGGATAGGAAGAGACCCCACCTCAAATCCCTCCGCCTCAGGGACCAGGACCTTGTTGCCTACTTCTCAGTCAACAGGACCCACAAGCTGTAGGCATGTGTTGGACCCCTCTTCCTTCCCTCACCACCACTTCCACGCCTGGGCACATATCCACGTGGACTTGAGGAAACTGGGGGAGAGCCTGGTTAGCCGGCATGGACCCACCTGAGCCCCAGGGCAGCCACCCCAAACTACCCATTTTCTGCTCTCTCCCCAGGACCTGCAGAAGACCTGGGTGCATAGCTTCTGAAACCTGCCACGTGGTTGGAGTTGGCCTTGCTGTGTTGTTCTAATGATGGTGCGAACCAGGAGCCTGAGGACCATGGGGACGGTCCATGTGCCGCTGCTGCTGCTGCTCAGTCCCGCCATGCATAGCTTTCTATTCAACTACATGGAGAAACCCAGTTCTCCTTTTGATCCTTCTCAGTATGTTTGGGAAGACGCCAGCTTCACAGTTCCCAAAAAGAACAAGGCTGTGGTCATTTTGCACAATGTATCTGAGGCCAAAATGCAGGTTTTAAGTTGGTCAGAGCCTTTGCTACATTTACCAAGGGGATCACCCTTTTCAGGGTTTATCTATTTCAGAGCCCAAACCCCTGAGCAGATGGACATCCAATACTTTGCCAATGGTACACAGGGAAAATTCTTTCATCCTGCCAGTCCCTATGACTACTGTGTGGCTATTAACACAGCAGAAAACCTGATCCAACAACTCCCCGGCTTCACAGGAGAGTACCTGCAGTCCAAATGTGTGCCTTGCAACAGTGAAGACTGTCCTTTCGTACACCTGCCGTGCCACTGCGGCTGGATGCGGGCAACACAGCCTAGTGCTGACAGCAAGAAGAAGCTCCCGAAGATCCACTTGGTAGGAGTCACATGGTGGGATCCAAGTGAGTTTAAGGAAACCCCATCCACCATCAGGGATGGGAGGAAGCTGAGTGAGAGGAAGTCTGTCCAAGAAGCACAAGGTCCCAAGTTCAAACGTCAGCGCCACCCAAACCCCAGAAGAAAGAGTAGAGAATAAAATCTGACATCGCTAGGAACAATTTTCCCCTTCAGGTAGCCTGTCTTCCTAGTGCCCACACCAGTGTATCCTAGGTATGTGTTCATTGATCTTGCCTTCTTTGACTGTGGAAGTGATTGTAATCCGGATCTTCCCTGAAGGGGGCGCTCGCTCGCTGACTGAGTCTCCCAAGCCCTGGTACCTGGTCCCTGGTGCACAATAAACTGGTTCTTTGCAAGTAGAGTTATGGTTATTTATTTATTTATTTAATGTCACTCCTGGGCTTGAACTCAGGGCTGGGTGCTGTTCTTGAGCCTTTGTGCTCTTCTGGTTTTCTGGTGGTAGTTAGTTGAAGATTAGTATTTTACAAACTTTCCTGCCTGGGCTGGCTTTAAAGCATGATCTGCAGATCTCAGCCTTCTGAGTAGCTGGGATTACAGGCTTGGGCCAACACACCTGGGTTATGCTGTTTTTGTCCGTGGGTAGCACAGCAATTCTGAGCAGAGAGAGTGAGTACAGACCAGTGGTGTCCTGAGACTGGAGGGCACAGCACCAGGCCTCGGCCTCCAGTCCCAGGTCTGAACCTGGAACTTGTTCTGTCCTAACACGGCTCCCAGCAAGAGTGCCCTCATGCTTAGCTGCCCGCTACTTGCTCGCTCGCTCTCTGATGAATTGGGGGTTGAAATGAAGACTATTTAATGATTTGGTAAGCAGGCCCTCTTCAACTTCAGTCATGCCCCTGGCTTTTTTTCCCTACTCATTCATTGATTCATCCATCCACCCACCCATCAATCAATCCATCTATCTATCCATCCATCCATCTATCCATTTATCCTTTTCTTTAGGTGTCCCCCAAATGAAGTACTGAGTCACTTCTTGAATGCAGAAGTGAAAGTGCCAGACAATGTCCCCACAGGGGCTGCATGGCAGTGCTAACCTACGAGCAGGCCCCAGAGGCTCCAGCCTATACACCTAGCTATGAAATGGCTGAGAGCTCAGGTTTGGAGTTGAATAGCCAGACCTACAAAAAAATACTTGGAGAGTCCATCCCAATTCATCATGGTGCACCAGATGGGAGGCATGGCTCAAGTGTGAGACACACCTCATACCCCTCCACCTCGGGGACCAGGCCACAGCCTGGCCACAGGCCACACAGCTGCAGGGGTGTGCTGGGACCCACATTTCTCCCTTCACCCCAACTGCTATACCTAGGGTGCACCCATGTGGACTTGAGGAATCCAGGGGACAGTGCTGTTAGGCAGCATCCAGACCCCCCTCCCCGAGCCCCAGGGCACCAACCCTGATCCCTCGGTGTTCTTCTCCCTCCTCAGGACCTGCAGAAGACCTAGATGCACACTCTTGTTTCTCACCCAGTGTAGAATATAAGTCCCTGAGTTCTAGAACTGTTACTAGACCTCCACAAAAGAAATCCTTACGTATTAAATTAGGGTTGTTAGGAGAAGCATAATATAGACATCTGATGTATTAAGAAGCAGGTTTAGCAATGCTGGCCTGCAAAGAAGGATTCCAAAGGATGAATAAGACTTGAAAGCTGACAAGGACAGCAGCAGTAGCTCTCTGCTTCCAGACCCAGTGCTCAGCACCCACTCTGACTGTGAGAGCTCACTGCATCTGCCCACAGTGGGAAGTTCTCTCCTCCTGAATCCCAGGCCCACAGAGCTGAGGTGCTTACCTGAGCAGGTGATGGCAGAGTCAGGATGGGAGTGTGGCAGTCCTGCTTCACAGCCTTCCCCACTGGCTGGGGCTGAGGCTGGACAAGGGAATTCTGTAGCCTCCTGTGGTCCACTAAGAATGGGACACTGGGCCTGAGACCAGGGAACACTTTTAAAAAGCTTTGGAGATGGAGACGTGACTGTGACTTGGGAAAGATTCGTGGAACCAACAGAAATTTCTAGAAATGTGTGTCTTCAGGTGGTGGAGAAGGTGCCTGGGGCTGTTCCCTGGCAAAGAGATAGCTGGAGAATCGTGCTGTGGGCTGACTACAGTCCTGACCGGGGCAGGGAAACTGTGTTGAAATCACAGAGAAAGGCAGGCGAGGGAGGAAGTCCATAGGGCTGGAGTGGGGTGAGGAGGGAGGACAGGAAGGAGACTTGCTACATGTCCTCAGGGCCGGGACTGGATGCCCATTTGGGGTCCACAGCAGCTGTGGGTGGTGGGAACACAGTGAGGGGAGGATAGTGCTTCACTGCATTTCCTCACATTTAAATGATGTCTGTATAGGATTCGAGCTAGTGCTGAGACAGAATCTTAAGAATTCACAGAAGGCCTTGTATGGCACTGGGGAATCTTCTTGATGTAAGAAGGCAGCAGACTGATGAGGAAAGTGGGTCCAGGACTCTAAGCTCAATACTCAGCAGGCTGATGTCAAGAACATTGCAATTATTTGTTAGCGGACAGAGATCAGGACTCGAATTCTGTACCTGCTGCTTTACCTCATTGGCTAGGGCTCTACCCACTGAACCACACCTCACACTTTAGGAAGATTACAATTCAATGTCATCCCTAGTGGAAGTGTTTGTTAAACTTCATCTCCAAAGTAACCAGCATGCATAACTCTGGGGAAAAACCTCAGGAAAGTAAAGAAGCTGAGCATGCACAGAATCCTGTGTTCAAAACACTGTACTGCTAAGAAAAAAACACAAAAGAGCTGAAACAAAAAATAAAATGGGGATGCAGCCCTTACAGAAATAATTGCAGCACAAGTACCACGGCTGTGGTCCATGTGCCACCTGGGGACAGGTGAGAGGACACATAGTCCTGCCTTTGTGCACAGACAGAAGGAAGTAAAGAGAGGCAGGCTGGGATGCTGCTGTGTCCTGAGAAGGAAGGCCCATGCCGCTGCTCAGACCCTGGGACCTGAGTCACACCTGGGGTCTGGGGATGGAGACACTGCGGGTGGATGGTCCACAGGACCACAGGACCTGAGCTGGGACCCGGGCTCAGGAAGCTGAGAGCAGAGGAAGGAGGCCAGGCCAGCTGTGGGAATCTCTGATATAGAGCACCCTCCATCAGAAATGAGGTTCACTCAGTGACCCACAGACAGCTAGGTATGCCATGGTCAGATTGGCTGGGTTTTCCCCTGAAATGAGAGCAGCGTGTATTTCTGTGACATATTTCTGCATGTGGTCTCTGAACAGGTACATGAGAAGCACTCAGAGAACTGCAGCAGATGAATGAGCACATGTGGCCGTGCTCTGATGAGATGCTGTTTCTGCTCACTGACCTGCACTGCCTTGCTCAGAGTGCCTGCCTTAGATTGGCTTGTCCTTTCTTTCAACCCCTTTAAGATGACAAAAAAAAAAAACAGCCCCATGCTGATGGTTCATGCCTGTCATCTATGTGTGAATCACTATTCTGGGGCAAGAAAGTCTGTGAGCTCTTATTCAGAAATAACCACACAAAGCCGGATGAGCTATGACTCAAGTTATAAAGCGCTAGCCTTGAGCACAAAATCTAAAGAACAGATCTCAGGCCCTGAGTTCAAGACCTAAATGTGGAAGGGAAAAAATAACAATAAGAAAAAGGAAAAAAGAAAAGATGGAACAGCCAGGCACCAGTGACTCGTGCCTGTAATCCTAGCTACTGAGGAGGCTGAGATCTGCGGATCATGGTTCAAAGCCACCCTGGGAAGAAAAGTCCATGAGAAAAATAAATAATCTCTTGGCTTTTCCTGCCTGATCAGGTTTGCGCTGAATCCTGAGATCTCAGACTCTTTAGTAGCTAGGATTGCCGGCAAGAACCACCCAGGCCCAGTGTCTGCTAGGAATTTCTTGCTACCCACTGACAAGAAGAACAAGGCTGCTAGCTACCCCCAAAGGACCAATTTATTCTGCACCAGGGACCAGGAGTATGGGATTTAGGCAGACATGGCATGGTATCAGGTGACTGAGCTCACACAATCTGGCCATGTTGAGATAGTCATTCCATAAATTCAGCCTGAGCTCCCGCAGAAGCCACTGGATCTGGAGGGCTCCAGGGTTCATCCATTGCACAGCTGTGTGTGGGATCTGCACAAGGCAGCACCATAGACCTGAGAGAGACAAAAGAGCTCTCAACTTCAGAGTCCAAAAGGATTGCAACAAGACAAAGCTACCTGCACTAGTTCTGGGGACCATTGGAGATGAATAGAGAGCTAGGCAGAGCGTGGGCTAGTGGGCGCTGTTCTGAGGTGGGAATGGAAAATGGGCATTGCTTCAAGCAGCTGGATGTCCATGGTGAAGTTGGCATTTTATACAAGGAGATGTTTGCAAAATATGTTGCGCTGTTTGAGTCTTGTGTTCTGGTGAAACACAAGTAATGTTATTTTCTGATTTCTGTCCAAGTATGGCTTCCAGACCTATCTAAAAAGGTGTAATAAGGTTTGTCAAACTTCACTGTCTTAGAGTTTACTCTCAGCTTCTATATTTCCATTTTGTTTTTGTGACTCCATCTTAAAGAAAGGACTACACCCCCCACCTGTGAAACTAGTTCCTTATGGCTTGACACTTAAACATATATGTATCCACTCCTTACTCTTTCATTTATTGTATCAAAGTAATCATCATTGAGAGTATCACAGAAACAGGTCATGTTGTCCTCACTTGCTGCTTGCTTACAGCATTGTTTTAGCTTTTGTAAATTCATGGTTGGCTTGCACCTGTAGAAAGAACTGTTAGGGGCTTTCCACCCCTGAGCAAACAAGGAGGTGGGTTTTCTGCTGTAAAATCAGGCTTAAGAGCAAGCTTGCTGCTGCACTTGATGGGAGGGGAGTCCCAACATCCCAGAGTAATCATGGGCTGGCTAATAGACTTTCTATTGGGTATTCTCTGTCCCTGTGGCCTGTCCTGTGGTCTTCCCCACAGCAGGGGGATTCTGGAGGATGGGATGCTCATGCAGCTCAGTGATCCTTGTTTTTGTTCCTTCTATGGAACTGGAGTTTGAAACCAGGTCCTCTCACTTGCTAGACAGATGATCTAATACTTCACCTTACTTCCAGAACAACTTCTTGGCAGTGAATTAGAGAAGGAGTCTACTATATTTTTCTGCCTTAGGTTACCTTTCAACATCAGTTCTCCAGATTTCACCTTCCGAGAGTTGAGATTGACAGGCATAAACCCTGCACAACCACTCTTCTCCGCAGTGTCCGCTGATCCCTGGTGAACTTCCTTTCTGGGTAATTTTCTCATCCTAGTCTGTCACCTAGTGGGAGCCCATGGTGGGGTCCTGTGTCTGGCTCTCCTAATGCTTAGACACATCATAAATCAGTGCTTCCTCTAGGGCTGAGCATCACTCCTGAGTGGACAGAACACATTGTTTTGTGCATGATCTTCACGTTCATCAAACTTCTTACATCTTATAATTAATCACCAATAAATAAACAAATATCAAATCTGGCTGAGATACGACTTACATGCCACAGAGTCTGCTTAACAATTGAGTAGCCCTTACCTGACTGAAACCCCAGAACCACCATAGAGAGAAAGAGAGACCATGTTGTCCCCACACACATGGCCCTCTGGTGGAGGATTTGCCTTTTCTGCTAAGACTCTGGGTGTGATCTCAGCTCTAAAAAGACCTAGAAACCTAGGACCATAGTGACTCATGCCTGTAATCCCAGCTACTCAGGAAGCTGGATGTATGGATCATGATTCAAAGCCAGCCAAGACAGATAAATCTGTGAGACTCTTCACTCCAGGTAACCACCAAAAACAGCCAGCAGTGGAGAAGAAACTCAAATGTTAGAGCACTAGTCTTGGGCACAAAACCTTAGGGAGAGTGCACAAGCCCTGATTTGAAACCCCGGGATTAGCACCATAAAATAACAATTTTTTAAAACTCCTACAGAAAGGGAGACAGGGAATGGGGAGGTAGGATAAGGAATCCACAAAAGGCTAGACTGGCAGAAAAATTATTTCATTGAAAATACAGGGATTTGAATGGGGCCTAAAGACATCTTCACCTAAGAGGATAAGTGTAGGACCACTAAGAAAGTGACCTCAACAGAGACATGTTCCCAGCTGAGGCCCTGGGAGGTCCAAAGAGAAGGACACTGGCACAGGGGAGACAGAGCCCCAAGCTTGGCCCTGACATTCCCCTATCAGGTCTCTTCTCGTTATACTTGGCAAGACGCAAACTTCTCACTGACTTCAGTGAACCAATCTGTCATTTTTTGGTACTATGAGATTGAACATAAACTAAAGGCTATTGAGTGGCCAGGCTCTGTCATAAAACTCCCGAAAGGAGAGTCCTTCTCAGGGTATCTGTATTTCAGAGCCGCCAACCCTCGATTGGCAACTCTCAAATTCCTCCTTTCTAGATGGCTAAACACATATGAAATAATGGAAAACTCTGGCGAAACAGATTACTGTATTGCCATCGATATTGATGAGCCTACGATATGGAGCGTTGCTGGTTACAGAGGTGAGCATCTTATGCCACCATGCCTTCAGTGCAACAGCTGGAGATGTCCTGTGTACTGGTTGTCTTGCGATTGTGGCTATTACGTTATTCAAAAAGACCCCACCAAGAAACCTAAACAAACAAAGCGCAAGCTTGTTGGGGTCAAGTGGGTGGTTGCTGATGATGGGAGAACAGATGACCCCTACAGAGTCCTGAACTAGAGGATGTGGTGCAGCCTAGTGGCCTGGCCCTGCCTTACTGTTGCCCTTTCCTAACATCTGCACCAGTGCCTGTGCGATGGACTCACTCATCTTTCCTTCTCTTTGGCTGAAAACTGCTTGTAACCTGCTCCTTTCCCTGGAGGGGGCGCTCATTCCATGATCGAGGCTCCCAAGCCGGGGTCTGATAAAGATACAGAATAAAATGTTCTTTTAGTCTTGCAATCAGAGCATGTCTTTTTGTCAGTGGGTAGCATAGCAATTCTGAGCAGAAACTTGGCCTTGGTGGCTCACACTTGGAATTTGAGCTATTCAAGAAGCTGAGATCTGAAGGTCTCAGTTCAAAGCCAGCCCAAAAGGAAAATCTATGAGACTTGTTACTGCCAATTAACCACAGAAAATCCTGAGGTGCAGATGTGGCTCAAATGAAAGAACATCAGCCTTATGCAAAAACAAAAAAAAACAAAAAAAAAAACACGTAGGAACATCCTCTAAATCTAGAGTTCAAACACCAGGCTTGTGACAATAAAAGGAATAAACAAACAAATAAAGGAAATAATGACATTTTGGACAGAGTCAACATGTCCCATGGCGTCTCAAGGCCTGGCACACTAGCCCGGCCTCTGCTCTCCTGGCTGTGTTCTGCAACTGGAAGCTGAAGCCAGGCCTGTGTCTGTGATTTCTCCATAACCCAGGGGTAGCTGGTGGGGGGAGGGGAGATGAACTCTGCACCCATTTCTGCTTTTTCTGTCCCAGGGAGGAAAAGCGATGGGAATGGCGGCTGACAGGGTAATGTCTGAACAGAGGGCACCTTTCTGATGAGCAAGGCATTGCCAGACCATGAGCAGAAGCAGCCTCTGATCAGAGCCTGGCAGTGTGTGCATTCCTCTGCCACAGTCTCTGTGTGCTTGACACCCACCTGTGTAGATACCAGACACGGTGAACACTGACTCAAGTATGTCCCATGGGACCTGCCACAGACCTATGTGCTGCCATGCTCATTTCATGAGAGAATCCTGATGCTCTGCACACAGCTTGCCAAGGTTTCTGTGGTTCATGACTCTGCTCTTCTTTTCCAACGTAGGTCTCTCCTCAGACATTCTCAGACCTGGCCTCCTTGCTCTGCTCTCAGCCTCCCCATCCCAGCTTCCAGCTCTGGTCCTGTGGTCCTGTGGTCCATCCACCTGCAGCATCTCCATCCCCAGAGCCCAGGTGTGGCTCAGGTCCCAGAATCTGAGCTGTGTCATGGGCCTTTCTTTCTTTTTTTTCTTTCTTTCTTTCTTTTTTGGGTCCAGTTTTGGGGCCTGAACTCTGGGCCTGGGCCCTGTCCCTCAGCTCTTCAGCTCAAGGCTAGCACCGTACGACTTGAGCCACAGTGCCACTTCTGGCTTTTTTTCATTTTTTGCTTATGTGGTGCTGAGGAATTGAACCCATTGACACTTGGTACAGCAATAGCCAATGAGCTAAAGCATCAGGTGCAGAGTTAGACTCCCAATCTCAGACCAAAAAATTAATTGTAATCTTCCCGACATCTGCCTGCTGAGTAGGACACTTACAGGCCTGAACCAGCTTCCTTCCTCAGTGCTTGCTTGCATTAAGAAGTTTCTCCAGCCACACCCTGGCCCTCCTGTGATTTCTTGAACTTTCTTTCCAACATTACCTAAGTATTTGAATGTGAAGAAATGTGGTGAGAAACTGACCACCCATCACACAGTCCCCAATTCCCACTGCAGGCCCCAATGGGCCATCAAGTTCCCCCATCCTGAGTCAATGTGGCATGTCTCCTTTGCTGCTGCTTCAGGTCAGGCCCCATGGCGTCCTCCAGGGTGGCCCCATCCATTTGTAGGGGCCTGCTCTGCTCAGTCTTCCCATCTTCTCATGTTATGGGTGCTATTGAATTCCATCTGGAATTACATCAGCCCAGAGCCCAGAGACAGAGAGCAAGGTTCACAGGGGGCATTGGAAGACAATCGAGAGCCAACTTAGTATCAAGCTCACAAAGACAAGGACAGAGAATAATTTCATCACAGATCAAATCCCCACTTGGACCCCTCACACTCTCCTGAAGGAGATTCCACTCACAGGTTCTACACTGAATCACAAACCTCCCTCCTCACCCCACCGCAGCCTGTGGACTTCTTCCCTCGCCTGCCTTTCTCTGTGTTTGCAGCACAGTTTCCCTGCCCCAGTCAGTACTCTAGTCTGCCCACAGCACAATTCTCCCGTTATCTCTCTGCTAGGGAATAGCCCCAGGCCACCCTTCTCCACAGACACACATCAGTGGAAATATTCACAGTGATGTCCCCATCCCCAAAGCCCTTTACAAGTGTCTCTTGGTCTCAGACCCAGTGTGCCATTCTTAGTGGACCACAGGAGGCTGCAGAATTCCCTTCTACCTGCTAGTCGGAATCGACCTCCTGGGCCCCAGGGCACTGATCCCGATCCTTCAGTGTCCTGCTCCCTCCTCAGGACCTGCAGAAGACCTGGCTGTACAGCTTCTAGAGTATGCCATGTGATTGGAGTTGGCCTTGCTGTGTTGTTCTAATGATGGCATGAATGGGGAAGTTGGTGTCCATAGGGATGGTCCACGTGCTGGTGCTGCTCTCCTGTCTGGCACTCAGTGGCCATTTTCTTATCTCTGCTGTCACACATGGTTCTCTCTTTGACCCATTTCATTTCTCATGGCAAGACACAAGTTTTGCACTGTCTTTGGTGAAAAATATCTTTCATTCTCTGGGACATTCAATGGAACTGAACAGAAATTATTGGCTCTTGATTGACCATTCTCTGTTATACATCTCCCAGAAGGAGAACCCTTCTCACAGTATCTGTATTTCAGAGCCACTAGCCCTGGATTCTTGTTTTTTAAGTTTCTCCCTTATATCTGGCGAACTACATATAATATATAGGAAAATCACTTTAACACAGAATACAATATTGCCATTGACTTCAAATACTATGTTCAAAATACTATGTTCTTGCCTTCATTGCAACAGTGTGAGCTGTACTAATCCGGCACGGCCATGTGGGTGTGGCTATTTTGTTTTTTAAAAAGTCCACACCAAGAAATGTAATTGAGTACAATGCTGTTTTATTGGAGTCAGGTGATAGGACATTGGTCACAGGAAATGAAAAGACCCCAAATCGACCCTGCCATGGAGGACTAGATACAGCCTGGTGGCCTGGCCTCTTTCCGAAGGCCTCCCCCAAAGCCTGTGCAATGGATTCACTCATCTTTCCTTCTCCTTGGCTGTGAAAGTGCTTGTAACCTGCTCCCTTCCCTGAAGAGGGCACTTGCTTGCTGATTTTTGTCTCCTAAATCTTGGTGACTGGTCTCTGGTGCAGAATAAGCTGGTCCTTTGGTGTAGCAAGCAGAGTTGTTTTTCTTTTCAGTGGGTAGCACAGAAATTCCTAGCAGATAGGGCCTTGGTAGGTCTTGCCTGCAATTCTAGCTACTGAAGAGGCTGAGGTCTGAGGATTCTCACTAAATGCTAGATGAGACAGGAGAAGCCATGAGACTAATAAACTATCAAAAAGCCAGATGTTGAGCAGTAGATGAAGAACTAGAGAGCCACCTTGTGCATGAAAGCTCAGGGATAGAATTCAGGACCTATGTTCAGACACAAAAGTACAAAATATATGAATAGATAAATAAATATGTGAAATTCTGGACAAAGTGGGTGAGCACAGCCCATGGTGTCTCAAGGCCTGGCTGTGCTCTGCAACTGGAAGCTGAAGCCAGGTCTGTGTCCCTGAGCTTTCTCTACTTCCCCAGTGTTGCGGGAGAGATGAACTGTGCGCCGATTTCTGACTTCTGTCCCAAGGAAGGAGACAGGAGTTTGTGTGGGGGTGGGGTGAGGGGAGGGGGGAAGGGCTGGAGGGAGGTCTGTTCAAGGAGAGAGCTGATAGGGGAAGGTCAGAGTAGTGGGCATCTTCATATCCAAACATAGGAGAGGCTGTACTTGGAACTCAACCCAGTTCAGTCCCAAGACTTTGTGAGTCACAGGAAGTGAGGTGCATGCTCCTCAGGGCCCAGCTTGGGGCTCTGTCTCCCCTGTCCCAGCGTCCTTCTCTGTGGGCCTCCTGGGGGCTCAGCTGAGAACATGTGTCAGTTGAGGTCACTTTCTTAGTGGTCCTTCATTTATCCCCTCATCTGAAGGTGTCTTCCAGCCCCACTCAAATCCATGCAATGAAGTTGTTTTCTCTGCCAGTCTAGCTTTCTGAGGATTCCCTATCCTACCTCCTCTTTCCTTGTCTTCCTCTATAGGAGTTTTAAAAAAATGTTATTATTTTATGGTGCTAATCCCGGGGTTTTAAATCAGGACTTGTGCACTCTCCCTAAGGGTTTGTGCTCAAGACCTGTTCACTACCATTTTAGAATTATCTCTATTGTTAACTGTTTTTTGTGCTAAGCTGGAGTTAAATGTCTCACAGATTTATGTCTTGGCTGGGTTTGAACCAGGTTCATTAGATCCAGCCTCCTGAGTAGCTGGCATTACAAGCATGAGACACAATGGCCCCAGAGTCTCTAGGTCTTTGTAGAGATGAAATTCCACCTCTCTTCTTAGCAGAAATGGCACGTCCTCCATCAGAAGGCCAAGTGCTTAGGGACGACATAGTTTCTTTCTCTCTTTGGTGGTTTCAGGCTTTTAGGTAAGGGCTACTTGATTGTTAGGTAGGCTCTGGTATGTAAGTCATATCTCAGCCAGGTTTGATATTTGTTTATTTATTGGAGGTTAATTATAAGATGTGAGAAGCTGGATAAGCACCGAGGTCATGCACAGAAGAATGTGTGAACACAATGGTGTTGTCCACTCAGGTGTGATGCTCAGCCCTAGAGGAAGCACTGATTTATGATGTGTCTAAGCATTAGGAGAGCCAGGCACAGGACCCCACCATGGCTCTCACTAGGTGACAGATTTGGATCAGAAAAATCATAGGACAGGAAGTCCACCAGGGATCAGCAGACAGTGTGCCGGGTTGTCTTTAAGGCTTATGCCTGTCAATCTCAGTATTCGGATGGTTCAGCTTTGTAAAACTGATGTTTAAAGGTTGCCTAAGGCAGAAAATTAGAAGAGACCTCTTCTCTAACTGCCAAAAGGCTGTCCTGGAAGTGAGACTAAGTGTTAGAGACCTTTTCTATCAAGTGATAGGCTGTGGGTTCAAACTCCAGTTCCATAAAAAGGAACCAAAATGAGGGTCATTGAGCTGATGAACCCTCAGTACCCCAGCATCCTCTCAGTCCAGGAGCCTGAGAAGGGCCTGGAAGCCATACTTGAACAAAATATCGCAAAACGTTACTTGTATTTTTGTAAACTTCCAAACACAAGAAGCAAACAGCAGAACACATTTGGCAAACTGTTCCTTGCACACAATGCCCACTTCACCATGGACATCCAACTGGCCGAAGCAGCGCCCACCTTCCATTCCCACCTCTGAAGCAGCGCCCACCCTTCCATCCCCACCTCTGAAGCAGCGCCCACTAGCCCACTCTCTGCCCAGCACCTAATTCTTCACCACGTGGCACCACAACTTGTCCAAGTAGCTTTGTCTTGTTGCAATCTCTTTGTACCCTAAAGTTGATAACTTTTTTTTTAATCTCTCAGGTCTATGTTGCTGCCTTGTTCAGAGCCCCCACACAGCTGTGGAATGGATGAATCCTGGAGCCCTCCAGATCCATGGCTCCTGCAGAAGCTCAGGCTGAGTTTGTGGGATGACTATCTCAACATGGCCAGGTTGTGTGTGCTCAGTCACCTGGTTCTATGCCATGTCTTCCTACATCCCATGTTCTCCTTCCTCTACAAAGAATTTTCCAGGCTTCCCAGGAACCAAGGCCTAGTCCAGTTCAATGCTGGCCCCTTGAATTTGTTTTTGGTATTGAGATTCAAACCCAGTGCTCTATCACTGAGCTGCATCCCTAGACACAGGCCAAACTTATATTTGGCCCTGAAGGCAACGATGTTTTGTTGCATCTTTTTTTTTCCTTTTTTAAAATAGCCTTTCCCTTCCAGACTTAGGTCTTAAACTCAGGGCCTGAGATCTGTCCTTTGGATTTTGTGCTTGAGGCTAATGCTTTATAACTTGAGTCACAGCTCATCTGGCTTTTTGTGGTTATTTGTGAATAAGAGTCTCATGGACTTTCCCCCAGGATAGTGATTCACACATAGAAGACAGGCATGTACCATCAGCATGGGGCTGTTTTTTGCCATGTTAAAGGGGTTGAAAGAAAGGAGAAGCCATTGCATGGCAGTCATGCTGAGCAGGGCAGTGCAAGGTCAGTGAGCAGAAACAGCATCTCATCAGAGCCTGGCTCCATTGCCCATTCATCTACCACAGGCTCAGTGTGATTGTCCTGTTCCTGTTCAGATACCACACACAGAAATATGTCAGAGAAACAAGAATCCACTCTCATTTCAGGAGAAAATCCTGCCACTCTGCACATGGCATGCCCAGCTGTCTGTGGGTCACCTGATTTCCTATGTAGGCCTTCTGTCTCAGAGATCTCCACAACTGGCCTCCTTCCTCTGCTCTCAGCCTCTACATCCTCTATCCCAGCTCAGGTCCTGGGTGCCTGTGGTCCATCCACCCACAGTGTCTCCATACCCAGAGCCTGGGTTTGGCTCAGGTCCCAGGGTCTGAGCAGTGTCATGGGCCTTCCTTCTCAGGACCCAGCAGCATCCCGGCCTGCCTCTCTTTACTTCCTTCTGTCTGTGCACAAAGGCGGGACTGTGTGTCCTCTCACCTGTCCCCGGGTGGCACATGGACCACAGCCATCGTACTTGTGCAGAAAGTATTTCTGCAAGAGCTGCCTCCTCATTTCATTTTTTTGTTTTTGATCCTTTGTATTTTTATTTTTTGGCAGTTTTGTGCATGCTCAGCTTCCTTACTTAGCTGGGGCTCTACCCCAGCTTTATGCATGCTGCCCATATGTTTGGAGATGAAGTTTAACAAACTCTTCCACTAAGGATGACATTGAATTGTAATCTTCCTAGGGTGTGAGATTTGTCCCAGTGTGTAGAGCACTAGCCAATAGGCTGAAGCATCAGAATCAGTCCCCTGGTCTCTGTCCATTAACAAAGAATCATAATCTTCCTGACATAAGCCTCCTGAGTAGGGAGCTTACAAGCCTGGACCCCCTTCCTCATCATTCTGCTGCCTTCTTCCTACATCATGAAGATTCTCCAGTGCCATACAAAGCTTTCTGTGAGTTCTTGAGCTTCTGTCTCAGCACTAGCTAGAATTCTGTGCAGTCATCATTTGAATGTGAGGAAACATGGTAACAGTGAAGCACCATCTTCCCTCACTGTGTTTCCACCACCCACAGCTGCTTTGGACCCCAAATGGGCATCAGGTTCCCATCCTGCGGACACATGGCAAGTCTCCTTCCTGTCCTCACTCCTCACCCCACCCCAGCCCTATGGACTTCTTCCCTTGCCTGCCTTTCTCTGTGATGTCAGCACAGTTTCCCTGCACTGGTCAGGACTGTAGTCTGCCCACAGCACAATTCTCCAGCTATCTCTCTGCCAGGAAGCAGCCTCCAGCCGCCTTCTCCACCACCTGCAGACACAGGATCTGTGGAAATGTCTGTTTTCTCCACACGTCCTCCTCAATCACAGTCACGTCCCTATCTCCAAAGCCCTTTAATAGTGCCCCTGGACTCAGGCCCAGTGTGCCATTCTTAGTGGACCACAGGAGGCTGCGGAATTCCCTTGTGCAGCCTCAGCCACAGCCAGCAGGGAAGGCTGTGAAGCAGGACTGCCACACTCCCATCCTGACTCTGCCATCACCTGCTCAGGTAAGCGCCTCAGCCTGGGATTCATGAGGAGAGCACTTCCCACTGTGGGCAGATGCAGTGAGCTCTCGCAGTCCGAGTGGGTGCTTAGCACAGGGTCTGGAAACAGAGAGCTCCTGCTGCTGTGCTTTCCAGCTTTCAACTCCTATTCATCCTTCTGAACCCTTCTTTGCAGGCCAGCATTGCCAAACCTGCTTTCTAATACACCAGATGTTTCTGCTGTGGTTCTTGTCCCAACCATAATTCAATACTTAATGATTTCTTTTGTGGAGGTCTGGTATTGGTTTTAGAACTCAGGCATTTCTATTTTTGCTGTCTTGCTTTCTTGCACTGGATGAAAAGTTGTTGTGCAGCCAGGTCTTCTGCAGGACCTGAGGAGGGAGCAGCACACTGGAGCATTGGGGTCGGTGCTCTGGACTCATAGGGTAGATGCTGGCTAACAGGACTGTCCACCAGATTCCTCAAATCCACGTGGATGGGCCCCAAGTGTGGAGGTTGGGGTGAGGGGAGGGATGTGGGTCCCAATGCAGCCCTGCAGCTGTGTGACCTGTGGGCTGAGCAGCAGGTGACAAGGACCTGGTTCTCCAGGCAGAGGGATTTGCGGTGGCATCTCTTCCTGTGCACACTGATCACCTCCACTTGCTGTGAGAGGAATCTGCAGACAATTTGGGATTTTCAGTTCTCTGTTCCAGACTCTTCCCTGGGAAGAAGTTTCCCTGCAACCCAAGTGAGGGCCAGCACTGTGGCAGGTTCCTCGGCCATGGGGAGGACACAGACAAGCTGTCCCTGCACTCAGGGCGTCCGACCCATGTCCAGAGGACACAGACATAACAAGGACACTGCAGGAGGCCCAGACTCCAGCCCTGTGCTGCCAGCTCTACTGTCACAAGGCTGCTTCCTCCTCTAGAGGATGGAGTAGGGGGCAGGAAAACCAGGATACATGGTCTCCTGGCTCCTTGTGGAGCCTGTGGAGGGGGGTGGCGCTGAGGTTGGTGGAGTCCTTTTATTTGAGTCATTCCCCTCACAATATGTACCAGGTCAGTGTTGAATGCAGAGGTGACAGGGGCAGGTACTGCCCTTACCCATGATGCCATGGCAGAGCTGTAGCTATGAGCAGGCCCAGAGCCTCAGTCCTGTAAACCTAAGTAAGAAATGCCTTGGAACTCAGTGATGAAGTTGAAAAGGCTGAAGCCAGCCTGCAGAGAAAGCCTTGGAGACTCCATTTTCTATTTATCATGAGTACATCAGACTAGAGGCATGGATCAAGGTGTAGAGCACCAACTGTGAGAAAGGAAGACAGCAGCAAGAAAATGAGTCCCTGAGTTCCAGCATGGGTTCCCCACCTCCACAAAATAAAAATCAGTGAGTATTAAGTCATGATTTTCATGAGATCCTTGACAGAAATATCTGAAGAACTGGTAACAGGTTGTGAAATGCTGGCCTGCAGAGAGGGATGAATAAGAGTTGAATGCTGACCAGGACAGCAGCAGTAGCTCTCTGCTTCCAGCCCCAGTGTTCAGCATCCACTCTGACGCCAGGACTTACTGCATCTGACCACAGTGGGAAGTGCTCTGCTCAGAATTGCTGAGTTACCCTCTGACAAAAAGACATGCTCTGATTGCAAGACCAAAAGACCAGTTTATTCTGCACCACAGTGCACAGACCAAGGCTTGGGAGTCTCAATCATGGAACAAGTGTCCCCCTCAGAAAAAGTAGCAGGTTACAAGCACTTTTTAGCCAAAGAGAAGGAAAGATGAGTGGATCCATTGCTCAGGCCCCGGTGCTGGCATTAGGAAAGGGGAATGGTAGCCAAGGGCCAGGCCACCAGGCTCCACCCCAACCCTTATGGCAGGATCATCTTGGCATCATCTATTTTCGTGTCATCCACAACCTCCATAACCCTCCACTTCACCCCCATAAACCGACGCTGTATTTGGCCAAATTCCTTGGTGAGGTCTCTTTGAATAACATAATAACCACATTCGCAGGGCTCTGTCGACATAGGACACATCCAGCTTTTGCACTGAAGGCAGGGTGGCAAAAGATCTTCACCTTTATAGCCAAGAGCGGTCTTTAACATACCATCGTGAAGGTTGATGGAAATACAGTAATCTGTGTGATCATAGTTTTCCACTATCTCATATGTAGTTAGCCACCTAAAAGGGAGGAATTGGAAAATTACCAATCCGGGGTTGGTGTCTCTGAAATACAGATAACCTGAGAAGGAATCTCCTTTTGGGAGTTCTATAACAGAATCTTGCCACTGGAGAGCCTGTATTTTATGCTCAATCATATTGATCTGAATAATAAGGGATTTGTTCACTGATATCAGTGAGAAGTGTGCGTCTTGCCAGGTATAACTAGAAGGAATAAAGAGAGAATCATGTGTGGCAGCGCAGACAGGGAAACGGCTGCTCAGGACCAGACAGGTCAGCAGCAGCAGCAGCACGTGGGCCGTCCCCACGGTCACTAGTCTCCCCCTCCGCGCCATCATTACGACAACACAGCAAGGCCAACTGCAACCACGTGGCAGAGTCTAGAAGCTGTACAGCTAGGTCTTCTGCAGGTCCTGCGAAAAGAGCAAAACAATGGGGGGTTGGGGTCATTTTCCTGGGGCTCAGGCGTCATTGCCAGCTAAAAGGGCTGCCTGCCAGATTCCTCAAGTCCATGTGAAGGCACCCCAGGTGAAGAGGTTGGAGTGAGGGGAGGAATATGGGTCTCAGCACACCCGGACAGCTGTGTGGTCTTTGGACTGAGAAGAATGTGACAAGGTCGTGGTCTAAGAGATGGATGGGTTTGAGGTGGCGTCTATTCCTGTCCATGCAACCACCTCCACCTGCTGTGAGAGGAATCTGCAGCCAATTCGAGGTTTTTAGTTCTCTTTTCCAGACTCTTCCATGGGAAGAAGGTTCCCTGTAACCCAAGTGAGAGCCAGTACCATGGCAGGCTCCGAGGCCATGGGGAGGTCACAGACAAGCTCTCCCTGCAGCTGAGGGCTTCTGACCCATGTCCAGAGGACACAGACAGAACAAGGACACTGCAGGAGGCCCAGACTCTAGCCCTGTACAGTTGGTTCCACAGACAGCAAGTCTGCTTTCTCCTCTAGAGGATGGAGTGGGGGACAGGAAGACTAGAACATGTGGTCTCCTTGTGTTTTTGGAGTTTGTGTGGGGCTAAGATCAGAGTAGTCCTTTTCTTTGAGCCCTTCCTCTATACTAGGTGCTTGTTCACTGCTTGAATGCAGAGGTGAGAGGGGCCAGACACTGTCCCTACAGGCCCAGGGCTCCCTGATTGAGTGTTAGCTATGAGCAGGCCTCTGAGTCTCCAGCCCATCAACCTAAGTACTGAAATGGCTGAGCGCTCAGTGATGAAGCTGAAAACCCAGAGACAGCCTGCATAGAAAGACTGGGAGACTCAATTTCCAAGGTGTCACTGAAGTAGTACAGCACCAACTTTGGGAAAAGAAGACAGGAAGAAGGGAAGAACTAAGCAAGGCACGAGTAGCTCATGCCTGTAATCCGAGCTACACAGGAGGCTGAGACCTGAGGATTGCAGTTCAAAGCCAGCCTGCTCAGGAAAGTCCATGAGACTCACATCTCCAATTAACCACCAGAAAACAGGGAGTGGTGATGTGTCTGAAGGGGTAGAGCACTCACCTTGAGCTGAATAGCTCAGGGGCAGTGTCTAGGCCCAGAGTTCAAGCCCCAGGACTGACAAAAAGAAATATAAAAACCTGGCCTCTATCATATCTACCAGATTCTCTTAAAAATATTTATGAAACATGTGCCAGTGGCTCACGCCTATCATTGTAGCTACTCTGGAGACTGAGATCTAGCATTGGGGTTTGAAGCAGGCCTAAGCAGGCAAGTAAAGGAGATTCTTCTCTGAGTAATTACCAGAAAAGCTGGAAGTAGACCTATGCTTCAAGTGTTAAAGGTTAACTTTGAGCAAAATAAACCCAGGGACAATAAGCAGGCCAGGAGTTCAAACCCAGCATCTGGAAAATAAAAATAAAACCCCACGAACTATTAAACTATTATTTTTATTCTAAAGAAAGCAGGGCAACCTGTGCATTTGGAAACCAGACCTGCCAGTGCTGACCTACAAAGAAGGGATCAGAAGCAGGAATGGGAGTTGAAAGCTGCAAAGCACAGCAGCAGTAGTTCTACTTTTTGGGACCCAGTGCTAAGCACCCACTCTGACTGCCAGAGCGCACTGCATTTGCCCACAGTGGGAACTGCTCTCCTCCATGAATCCCAGGCCCACAGGCTGAGGTGCTTACCCAAGCAGGTGATGGCAGAGTCAGGATGGGAGTGTGGCAGTCCTGCTTCACAGCCTTCCCTGCTGGCTGGGGCTGAGGCTGGACAAGGGAATTCCACAGTTTCCTGTGGCCTGCTAAGAATGGGACACTGGACCTGCCACCGGGGGACACTTTTAAAGGGCCTTGGAGATGGGGACGTGACTGGGATTTGGGGCGGACGTGACTGAGATTTGGGGAGGACATGCAGGATAAACAGAAACCTCTACAGATCCTGGGGCTTCAGGTCAAGGGAGGCCTGGGGCTGCTCCCTATTTGAGAGGTAGCTGCAGACTCATGGCTGTGGGGCAGGTTACAGTTCTGCCTTGTGTAGATAAACTGGGATGAAATCATACAGAAAGGCAGGCAAGGTGAGGAGGGAGTAGAGGAATGGAGAGAAGCCATGTGTCCTCATGGTGGGGACTTGATGTCCCATTTGGGGTCCACAGCAGCTGTCGGTGGCAGGAAGGCAGTGAGGGGAGGACGGTGGTTCAGTACATTTCCTCACATTCAAATGATGACTGTGCAGGATTCGAGCTAGTGCTGAGACAGAAGCTCCAGAAGTCACAGCAGGCCGTGGGTGGCACTGGAGAATCTTCTTGATGAAGGAAGGCAGCAGACTGATGAGGCAGGGTCCAGACCTGTAAGCTCACTTCTCAGCAGGCTGATGTCAGGAACAGTAAACATTTATTTACTGTGAGAATGGAACTTGAGCTCAGTATCTAATGCTTTCGCTCATTGGCTAGCGCTCTACAGACTGAGAGATGCCTCCCACCCCAGGAAGATTACAATTCAATGTGATCTCCTGTGGGAAACCTAAACCTGGGCTGCATGCATCCCTCAGGGGTAGAGTGGCGTCCACAGAGGCCTCAGTACTGCCAAACCCCCACCCCCGGCCAAAAAAAAAAACAAAAGAAAAAAAGAAAATGCAAAAACAAATAGTAAATAAAATAAAATAAAATAAAATGTGGAGGTAGCCATTCCAAAAATGTTTATTGTGCAATTACTATGGCAGTGGCTCATGTGTCACCTGGGTACGGGTGAGGACACACTCTCCGTGTGCACAGAAGGAAATAAAGAGAGGCAGGATGGTATTCTGCTGGATCCTTCTGAGGATCAGACCCTGGGACTGAGCCACACCCAGTTCTGCGAATGGATGGACTACAGGCCCACAGGACCTGAGCTGTGACCCCTGCTGGGGAAGTTGAGAGCAGAGGAAGGAGCCCAGCTTTGGGGATCTCTGAGACAGAGGGCTCTTCATCAGAAATGAGGCACAGAGTCAGTGACCCACAGAGGCAGCATTTTACCTGAGGTCACAATGGCACATATTTCTGTGACATGTTTCTGTGCGTGGTGTCTGTACAGGTATGTGACAGGCACAGAGACTGTGGCCAGTGAATGAGCACACCTGGTCATGCTGTGATGAGATGCTGTTTATGGACACTGACCTCTCAATGCCTCACTCAGTGGGCTTGTCCTTTCTTTCAAGCTCTGTAAGATGGTAGAAAACAGCCCCCTGCTGGTGGCTCATGCCTGTCATCCAAGGATCACTATTCTGGGGAAAGAAACTCCAAGAGACTCTTGTCTACAATGAACCACAAGAAGCCAGATGAGCTTTCACTCAAGTTGTAAAGTACTAGTGTTGAGCATAAAATCTAAGGCACAAATCCCAGGCCCTGTGTTCAAGCCCCAGGAATGGAAGAAAGAAATTTAAAAAAAAGAAAAGATAAGGAAACGAAGTGGCACAAAACATCTTTGTCTTAAGGGCCAAGTCCAAGTATGGTCTTTGGCTAGGGACGTAGCTCAGTGTTGGAGCACTGGGTTTGAGTCTCAATAACAGGGAAATAAAAATTTCAAGAGGCAAGAACTGGGCTGGATTTGGGCCTTGGCTAATGGGAAGCCTGGAAGGTTCTGGGTAGAGGAAGGAGAGCATGGGATTTAGGCAGACATGGCATGGTGCCAGGTGACTGAGCACACACAACCTGGCTATGTTGAGATAATCATTCCATAAACTCAGCCTGAGCTCCTGCAGAAGCCACTGGATCTGGAGGACTCCAGGGTTCATCCATTCCACAGCTGTGTGTGGGCTCCAAACATGGCAACAAGATAGACCTGAGAGAGACACAAAAAGTGATCTACTTGAAGTTCCAAACAGATTGCAACAAGACAAAGCTACCTGGACAAGCTTCAGCGCCAAGGTGTGGAAAAGATGAGCTGGGGTGGAGAGTGGGCTAGTGGGCGCTGCGTCAGAGGTGGGAATGGAAGGGTGGGCGCTGCTTCAGAGGTGGGGATGGAAGGGTGGGCGCTGCTTCAGAGGAGGGAATGGAAGGGTGGGCGCTGCTTCAGAGGTGGGAATGGAAGGGTGGGCGCTGCTTCAGAGGTGGGAATGGAAGGGTGGGCGCTGCTTCAGAGGTGGGAATGGAAGGGTGGGCGCTGTGTCAGACGTGGGGATGGAAGGGTGGGCGCTGCTTCAGGCAGTTGGATGTCCATGGTGAAGTGGGCATTTTGTACAAGGAGCAGTTTGCCAAATGTGTTCTGCTGTTTGCTTCTTGTGTTTGGAAGTTCTGCCCAAATCCACATAATGTTTTGCCATTTTTTGTTCAAGTAAGGCCTCCAGGTCTGTCCCAGGCTCCTGGGCAGGAGTGATGCTGTGGTACCTTGCATTCATGCAGCTCAATAACTCTTGTTTTTTTTCCTTTTGTGGAACTAGAGTTTGAACCCAGGTCCTCTCACTTGCCAGGCAGGTGCTCTAACACTTAGTCTCACTTCCAGGACAGCTTTCTGGCAGTAAATTAGAGAAGGAGTCTCCTGTACTTTTCTGCCTTAGGCTACCTTTGAATAACCATTCTCCAGATCTCAACTTTCCAAATACTGAGACTGACGGACATAAGCCCTAAAGACAACCCTGCACACCATGCCCCTCCCCAGAGTCTGCCGATCACTGGTAAACTTCCTGTCTTGTGAGTTTTCTGGTCCTAATCTGTGACATAGTGGGAGCCATGGTGGAATCCCATGCCTAGCTTTACTAATGCTTAGCAGAAATCAGTGCTTCTTCTAGGGTTGAGACTTGCTCCTGAGTGAACAACACCATTGTGTTCACACATTCTTCTGTGCATGACTTCGTTGCTTATTGAACTTCTAACATCCTGTAATTAACCACCTTTAAATAAAAAATAGCAAAATTGGCTGAGATATGACTTACATGCCACAGAATCTGCCTAACAATTGAGTAGCCCTTACCTCCATGACCTTTTTTTTTTTTTTTTTGGGTGGGTCATAGGGCTTGAACTCTGGGCTTGGGCGCTGTCCCTGCGCTCTTCAGCTCAAGGCAAGCACTCTACCACTTGAGCCACAATGCCACTGAGTAGCCCTTATCTGACACCCAAGAACCACCAAGGGGAGAAAAAGACTACCTTGATCCCAAGCACATGGCCCTCTGGTGGAGGACTTGCCTTTTCTACCAAGACTCTGCTGTGATCTCAGCTCTAAATGCACGTAGAGACCCTGGGGCCATTGTGACTCATGCCTGTAATCCCATCTACTTAGGAAGCTGGATCTAAGGCACCTGGTTCAAAGCCAGCCAAGACAGATACATCTGTGAGACTCCTCACTCCAGGTAACCAACCAAAGCAACCAGCAGTGGAGAAGAGGTTCAAATGGTACAGAACTGGTCTTGAGCAAAAACCTTAGGGAGAGTGCACAAGTCCTGATTAAAAAAGGCCTGGAATAGTACCATAAAATAATAACAATTGTTTATCACTTCTATAGAGAGGGAGAGAGAGATTGAGGAGGTAGGATAAAGATTCCATAAAAAGGTAGACTGGCAGAGAAATTACTTCTTTGAAAGTACAGGGATTTGAATGGGGCTGGAAAACACCTTCAGATGATGGGATAGGTGAGGGAACCACTAAGACTTCAGCTGACTCAGGTTCTCAGCTGAGACCCTGGGAGGCCACACAGGACGCTGGGACAGGGGAGACAGAGCCCCACGCTGGGCCCTGAGGAGCATGCGCCTCACTTCCTGTGACTCACATAGTCTTGGTGTCTGCATGCATTGTCCTTCCCGTCCCCACACCACCCTTCTGGCAGCCATGAAGCCAGCAGCAGGCAGAGCTGGGCAGAGCTGCCAAGGCCAGCCTGCAGGGGGCGTCCTCACCTTGAATGCAGGTAGAAGCCATGGTGGTCCAGAGGAGGCTCTGGGAGCTTCTAGGTTCTCTCTGCATCTCTATTTCTCTATTTCTCCTGGCTACTCTGGGCCTCTCTCAGCACTCGTGGAGAGGACTTGTGTGACCCCAAATCCCCTGATGACGTCTGAAGTGTCATGGCCTTCACACACTCTGGCAGATACTTCCCTGGGACAGGATCTTTCTCACCAATGTTTTAAGATCCAGCTCCAGCAATGTACAGGACAAGAGAGTTGGGTGTGTGAGAAGCAAGCAAGGACTAAACTGGGTCAAGTCTCTAGTTCAACCCGTTCAACCCCCTTCTATGGCAGGATATATAGATACCTACTGCTCTGATATTCACCTACCAGCGCTCTGATTGGGCAGACCCCCCTTTACCCCTCACCCTAGTCTCTTCTTTGGGAAGGAAAAGTCAGAAATGGGCCTGCAGTTCATCCTCCTTCCCCACTGGGGCAGTAGAGAAAACACAGGACACAGACCTGGCTTCAGCTTCCAGTTGCAGAGCACAGCCAGGGGAGCAGAGGCCGGGCAGAGTGTGCCAGGCCTTGAGACACCATGGGCTGTGCTCACTCACTCTGCACAGAATTTCATGTATTTATTTATCTATTTATGTATTAGCGTACTTTTGTGCCATTTCTGGGGCCTGAACATAGATTTTGGATTCTATCCCTGAGTTTTCATGCTCAAGGTGACACTCTAGTATTTCAGCCACAGTTCCACTTCTGGCTCCTTGGCAGTTTATTAGAGGAAAAATAAAAATCTCCTGGCTCTTGATCCCTGGTCAGGCTTTGAACAGGAATCCTGAGCTCGCAGCCTCTGCAGTTGCTGGGATGCAGGCAAGAGCCACCAATTCCCAGTGTCTGCTAGGAATTTCTGTGCTACCCACTAACAAGAACAACTCTTCTTGCTACACCAATGAATCAGTTTATTCTGCACTAGGGACCAGGTACCAAGACTTAGGAGAGAAAGTCAGCAAGCAAGTGCTCACTTCAGGGAAAGGAGCAGGTTACAAACATTTTCACAGATAACGAGAAGGAAAGATGAGTGAATGCATTGCACAGGCACTGGAGTAGTCCATAGGAAAGGGGAATGGTAAGGCAGGGCCAGGCCCCTAGGCTGCACTCCATCCTCCATGGCAGGGTCGACTTGGGGTCATTTTATTTCCTGTCACCAACCTCCCGCCACCTGACTGGAACAAAACAGCACTGTATTCGCTGATATTTCTTTGTTAAAAACAAAATAGCCACATCCACATGGCCGTGCAGGATGAGTACAGCTCAGGCTGCTGCAATGGAGCCAAGATGTCAGACCATTTCCATCTCTCTAATCAGGAACTTCCTTTGACATAGCATTGTGAAAGTTGATGGCAATAGAGTAACTTGTGTTTTCGTAGCTTTCCTCTATAAAGTAATGGATTTAAGGAGAAATTCAAAACCTGAGACTCCTGAGCTGGTATCTCTGAAATAAAGATACCCCAAGAAGGGTTCTCTTTTTGGAAGATATGTAACAGAGTGTGGCCATTCAAGGGCCAGTAATTTCTGTTTAGTACTATTGAACCAAAAAATGAGATATATTTTCACTAAGAGAGCATGAAGTTTGCATCTTGCCAAGTGAAATGAGACAGGTCAAAGAGAAGCAGCCCAGACAGGAAATGGCCACTGAGTGCCAGACAGGACAGCAGCAGCAGCATGGGGACAGTCCCCACAGTCACCAGGCTCCCCATTCATGCCATTACTAGACAACGCAGCAAGGCCAACACCAACCACACGGCAGATTCTGGAAGCTGTGCAGGTCTTTTGAGGAGGGAGCAGGAACTGGGGGATCAGAGTCAGTGCCCTGGGGTTCAGGTGGTTGATACTAGCTAACAGGGATGTCCCCAGGTTTCATCCAGTCCAAATGCATCTGTTTCTAGGCATGGAAGTTGGGGTGAGTGGAGGAATTCAGGACCCAGCTCCTCCCTGCAGCTGTGTGCCTGTGGCTTGAGAAGCAAGTGATAAGGTCCTGGTTTCTGAGGCTGAGGGATTTGAAGTGGCATCTCTTCCTGTCTATGTGATCACCTCCACTAGCTGTGAGTGAAATCTGCAGACAATTTGGGATTCTTAGTTCTCCTTTCCAGGCTGTAGGGTCAGAACTGTGGTAGGCTCTGAGGCCACAGGGGAGGTCACAGACAAGCTGTCCCTGCAGCTGAGGGCTACTGGCCCATGTCCAGAGGACACAGACATAACAAGGACACTGAAGGAGGACCAGACTCCAGCCCTGTGCTGCTGCCTCCACTGAAAGCAAGGCTGCTTCCTTTTCTAGAGGATGGACCGGGGCAGGTGTATGGGGGCAGGAAAACCAGGACATGGGGTCTCTTCTCTGTTTTTGGGCCTATGTGGGGTGCTGAGATCAGGGGAGTCTATTTGTTTGAGTCCTTCCCCCACAATATGTGCCAGGTCAGTGTTGAATGCAGAGGTCACAGGGCCAGGCTCTGCCCCACACCCATGCTGCCATGGCAGAGCTTTTGCTATGAGAAGGCCCAGAGCCTCAGTCCTGTAAACCAGCTGAGCAATGGCTCAGAGCTCTGTGATGAAGTTAAAAAGGCAGAAGCCAGCCTGCAGAGAAAGTCTTGGAGACTCCATCTTCTATTTATCATGAGTACACCAGACTAGAGACATGGATCACGGGGTAGAGCACCAACTGAGAGAAATCAACATAGCAAGAGTATGAGTCTCTGAGTTCTAGCATAGGTACCACACCCCTGCAAAATAAACATCAGTGAATATTAAACTATGATTTCCATGAGAACCATGACAGAACTATCTGATGAACTGATAACAGGTTGTGCAAATCTGGCTTGCAGAGAGGGGTTCAGAAGGATGAATAGTTGTTGAAAGCTGACAAGCACAGCAGCAGTGGCTCTCTGCTTCCAGACTCAGTGCTCAGCACCCACTCTGACTGGGAGAGCTCACTGCATCTGCCCACAGTGGGAAGTGCTCTCCTCATGAATCCCAGGCCCACAGAGCTGAGGTGCTTACCTGAGCAGGTGATGGCAGAGTAAGGCTTCAGCGCCTTCCCAGCTGGCTGGGGCTGAGGCTGGACAAGGGAGGGAATTCTGCATCCTTCTATGGTTTGCTAAGAATGGGGCACTGGGTCTGAGACCTGGAAACACTTTTAAAGGGTATGGAGATGGGAAATTGACTGTGAGTTGAGAAAGATGGGTGGAACAAACAGAGATTTCCAAGATCTGTGTCAGCAGTTGGTGGGGAAGGTGACCTGGGGCTGTTCCCTGGCAGAGAGATAGTTGGAGAATTGTGTTGTGGGCTGACGACAGTCCTGACCGCGACAGGGAAATTGTGCTGAAATCAGAGACAGCCAGGAAAGGGGAAGTTTATTGGGATAAGGTGGGATATGGAGAGAGGTTCACAATTCAGTGCAGAACCTGTGTGTAGCATTTCCTTCAGGAGAGTGTGAGGGGTCCAAGTAGGAATTTGAGCTGTGATGAAATTATTCTTTGTCTTTGTCTTTGTTGATCTTGGTGCTAAGTTGGCTCTCGATTGTCTTCCAATGACCCCTGTGCACCTGGCTCTCTGTCTCTGGGCTCTGGGCTGATGGAATTCCAGATGGAAGTCAATACCACCCATCACTTGAAAGGTGGGGAAATCTGGGGAGAGCAGGCCCAGCACTGGGATGGGCCCTGTTGTACAGTGCCCCCTGGAGGACGCCATGGGGCCTGACCTGAAGCAGCAGCAAAGGAGACATGCCACATTGACTCAGGGTGGGGGAACTTCATGGCTCTTTGGGGCCTGAGGTGGGTATTGGGGACCGAGTGATGGGTGGTCAGTGCTTCACCACATTTCTTCATATTCAAATTCTCAGGTAATGCTGAGAACAAAGGTGAAGGATTCACAGGAGGGCCAGGGTGTCGCTGGAGAAACTTCTTTATGGAAGCAAGCACTGATGAGGAAGGAAGCTGGTTCAGGCCTGTGAGTGTCCTACTCAGCAGGCTGATGTCAGGAAGACTACAATTATTTTTTTGGTCTGAGACTGGGAGTCCAATTCCGCAGCGGATGCTTCAGCTCACTGGCCAGCGCTGTACCAAGTGTCCACACCTCCCACCTCAGGAAGATTACACTTCAATGTGAGCCCAGTGGAAAAGTTTATTAAGCTTCATCTGCAAAATGACCACCTAAATCTGGGCTGCATGCATTGTTCAGAGGGTAGAGCTGCAGCTGAATAAGGAAGGTAATTGTGCACAGGGGCCTGAGTATTGAAAAAAACAAAAAGCAATGGAAATGAAAAAGTTAGGATGGGGGGGTTAGCCATTACAGAAATATTTACTTCAGTACTACCATGGCTGTAGTCTGTGTGCCACCTGGGGACAGGTGAGAGGACACACAGCAACCTGCTTTGTGCACAGATAGAAGGAAGTAAAGAGAGGCAGGCTGGGAGGCTGCTGGGTCCTGAGAAGGAAGGCCCATGGTGCTGCTCAGACCCTGGGACCTGAGCCACACCCAGGCTCTGGGGATGGAGACTCTGGTGGTGGATGGACCACAGGCCCACAGGACCTGAGCTGAGACCTGGCATGGGGAGTCTGAGGGCAGAGGAAGGAGGCCAGCTTTGGACATTAGCGGAAGAAGGGAGTAAGAGAACTCAATTGGAAATGAGTGCAGCGTCAGTGACCCACTGACACCTTGGCAAGCTGTGTGCAGTGCTTCAGGATTTCTCATGAAGTTTAAATGGCAGCACATAGGTCTGTGACAGGTCCCATGGGAAATACTTGTCCCTGGTGTCTACACAGGTAAGGGACAAGCACACAGAGACTGTGGCAGAGGAATGCACACACTGCCAGGCTCTGATCAGAAGCTGCTTCTGCTCATGGTCTGGCAATGCCTTGCTCATCAGAAAGGTGCCCTCTGTTCAGACACTCCTCTGTCAGCCACCATTCCCATTGCTTTTCCCCCTTGGGACAGAAAAAGCAGAAATGGGCCCAGAAATCATCCCTCTGACCTCCCACTGTGTTATCGAGAAATCAGAGACACAAACCTGGCTTCAGCTTCCAGGTGCAGAGCACAGCCAGGAGAGGAGAGGCCGGGCAGAGTGTGCCAGGCCTTGAGAAGCCAAGGGGCATGTTTACTCTTTCCAAAATATCATCCCTTTTTAAATTTTTACTTATTTATTCATGTATTCATTCATTCATTAATTTATCTACTTTTTTATTGAGACAGTCCTGGGATCTTGAATTCTTTTTTTTTTTTGTCTTTTTTTTAAATTTTATTTTATTTTATTTGAGAACATACTGTACAGAGGGGTTACAATTACATGGGCAGGATAATGCATACATTTCTTACCAAGCATTGCAGCCTCCTCCTTTGTTTACCCTTCACCTCCCTTCCCAGCCTCCCCCCTCCCCCCACCCAATTATACCTCCCCTCCCCCCCACACACTGACATTGTAAAGTTGGTTTTGACATGACATTTTGTACTTCTCATTGTTGCAACAGGTCCACCTGAATCCTTAAACGACTTGTTTGTCCCCATCTCCTCCACATGTTATACTGACATCAAATATAGTGAAAGCGGGGGTTACACTGTGGGGGAGGGACATACAAAGCAACAAAGAAATAATCTTATAAATGTGTTAGAAACACATGCATGAAAGAAACGAAAACATTAAAATACATATTTAAGGGTTCATTTTCCTAACATCACATTATCTGACCTTTTCCGCTTGACTCATACCTATACTAGATATTGCAAATAAGGGAAACCATGGGACCTATGCTTCTTTGGGCCTGGCTTACTTCACTTAATATAATTTTTTCCAAACCTTTCCATTTCCTAACAAATGGGGAAATGTCATTCTTTCTGATGGAGGCATAGAATTCCATTGTGTATATATACCACATTTTCTTGATCCATTCATCTACTGAGGGGCATCTGGGTTGGTTCCATATCTTAGCTATGGTAAATAATGCTGCAATAAACATAGTTGTGCTGGTAGCTTTAGTGTGGTCTTGTTTGTAAACATTTGGGTAAATGCCCAAAAGTGGGATTGCTGGATCATAGGGGAGATCTATGTGAAGACTTTTGAGGAACCTCCATACTGCTTTCCAAAGTGGTTGAACAAGTTTACATTCCCACCAACAATGAAGTAAGGTTCCTTTCTGTCCACATCCCCTCCAGCATCTGTTGTTGTTAGAGTTCTTGATTTTTGCCATTCTAACTGGAGTGAGGTGATATCTCAATGTTGTTTTGATTTGCATTTCTTTTATGGCTAGGGATGTTGAACATTTCTTCATGTGTCTATTGGCCATCCTTCTTTCTTCTTCAGAGAAGCTTCTCTTTAAGTCTTTCGCCCACTTATTTATTGGGCAGTTGTTTCTTTGAGGATTTGTTGGGTGGTTTAATTTTTTGAGTTCCAAGTATATTTTAGATATGAGACCCTTGTCCGTTGTATGGCTAGTAAAGATCTTCTCCCAATCGGTGGGCTTTCTATTGATCTTGCTAGCTATGTCATTTGCCCTGCAGAAGCTCTGCAACCTTATGCAATCCCATTTGTCCAACCTTTCTTTGATTTGTTGTGCTTCCGGGTCTCTATTCAGAAAATTTCGGCCTGAGCCAAGGAGACCTAGGGTTTCTCCTATTCCATCCTGTAATGTTTTCAGAGTGTCTGCTTTGAGTTCAAGGTCTTTGATCCATTTGGAGTTGATTCTGGTGCAGGGTGATATATAAGGATCTAGCTTTAGTTTTCTACATGTGGTTAACCAGTTTTGCCAGCACCATTTACTGAAGAGGCTGTCTTTCTTCCATTCTATTGTTTTAGCTTCCTTATCGAAGATTAGATGGCTATAGGTCTGTAGGTTCATTTCTGGGTTTTCAATTCTATTCCATTGGTCCTGAGGTCTGTTCTTATGCCAATACCAAGCTGTTTTGATTACTATGGCTTTATAGTAGAGTTTGAAATTTGGGATCTTGAATTCTAAACTGAGAGACTCTCCCTCACCTTTTTTATTGTCAGAGTGCTGGTGTTCTATTACTTGAATCACATGTCCACTTCAGGATTTTCTATGGTTAATTGGAGATAACAAGTCTCACAGACTTTCCTGTTGGGCTGGCTTTGAACTGAGACTCTCAGATCTCAGCTTCTTGAATAGCTCAGATTGCAAGTGTGAGCCACCAAGGCCAAGTTTCTGCTCAGAATTGCTGTGCTACCTACTGACAAAAAGACATGCTCTGATTGCAAGAACAAAAGAACATTTTATTCTGCACCACAGTGCACAGACCCAGGCTTGGGAGCCTCGATCATGGAATGAGCGCCCAGTTCAGGGAAAGGAGCAGGTTACAAGCAGTTTTCAGCCAACAAGAAGGAAAGATGAGTGAATCCATTGCACAGGCATGGTTTCAGGTGTTAGGAAAGGGCAATAGTAAGGCAGGGGCCAGGCCACTAGGCTGCACCCCATACTCTATGGCAGGTCCCAGATGGGTTCATCTATTTTCCTGTTATAAACTGTCACCCACTTGACCCCAATAAGCCGGCGCTCTATTTGGTTAATTTCCTTGGTGGGGTCTCTTTGAATAACATAATAGCCACATTCGCAGGGTTCCGTGGACTCAGGACATTCCCAGCTGTTGCAATGAAGGCAGGGTGGCAAAAGACGTTCACCTTTATATTGAAAAGTTGACCTTAACAAAGCACCGCGGAAGTTGATGGCAATACAGTAATCTGTGTCACCATAGTTTTCCACTATATTATATGTTGTTTGTGAGTTAGGGAGGATTTCCATAACTGCCCATCCGGGGTTGGTGTCTCTAAAATACAGATACCCTGAGAAGGAATCTCCTTTTGCAAGTTCTATAAGAGAGTATGGCCACTGGAGAGCCTGTAATCTAAATTTAACCATATTGGCCCAAACAATGACAGATTTGTTCACTGAAATAAGTGACATTTTTGCATCTTGCCAATCAAAACGAGAAGGATCAAAGACAGAATCCCGTGAGACAGCCCTGACAGGAACAGAGTCACTGAGGCCCAGACAGCACAGCAGCAGCAGCAGCAGGTGGACGATCCCCATGGTCACCAGGCTCCCCATTCGTGCCATCATTAGGACAGCTCAGCAAGGCCAATTCCAATCACGTGGCAGATTCTAGAAGCTGTGCAGCCAGGTCTTGTGCAGGTCCTGGGGAGAGAGCAGAACAGTGGGGAGGTTGGGGTCATTTTCCTGAGGACTATGAGGCTCAAGGTCAGCTAACTGGGCTGTTCCCTGATTCCTCAAGTCCTCGTGGATGCACCCCAGGTGAAGAGGTTGGGGTGAGGGGAGGAACATGGTTCCCAGTGCAGCCCTGCAGCTGTGTGGCCTGTGGGCTGAGAAGTAGGTGACAAGGTCCTGGTCCCGAGGCAAAGGAGTTTGAGGTGGTGTCATTTTCTGTCCATGTGATCAGCTTCCATTGCTATGAGAGGAATCTGCAGACAATTCAGCATTTTCTGTCCTCCTTTCCAGACTCTTCCACGGGAAACAAGTTCCCTTGTAAGCCAAGTGAGGGTCAGATCCATGGCAGGCTCCGAGGTCACTTGGAGGTCACAGACAATCTGTCCCTGCACTGAGGGCTTCTGACCCATGTCCAGAGGACACAGACAGAAAAAGGACACTGTAGGAGGCCCAGACTGCAGCCCTGAGCTGCCAGAGCCAGTGATAGCAAGGCTGCTTTCTCCTCTAGAGGATGGAGTAGGGGTGGGGATCGGGGCAGGAAAACCCAGGACATGTGGTCTCCTTGGTGTTTTTGGAGTCTGTGTGGGGCGAGGACCAGAGGAATCCTTTCCTTTGAAGAGCTCCCCTACACTAAATGCTGCAGTCCCTTCTTGAATGCAGAGGTGACAGTGGCCAGGCACTCCCCCCCACAGGTCCAGGGCTCCATTTAACTATGAGCTGGCCTTGGAGTCTCCAGCCCATCAGCCTAGCTACAGAAATGGCTGAGAGTTCAGAGATGGAGTCAAAACCCCAGAGGCAGCTGCATAGAAAGTCTGGGAGACTTGATTTCCAGTTTACCATGAATGAACCTGCTGGGAAGCATCACTCCAATGGTACAGCACCAACTTTGAGAAAACAAGACATGAAGAACTTATCAAGTTGCAAGAAGCTCCTGCCTGTAATCCTAGCAACTCAGGAGGCTTAGATTTGAGGATCTCAGTTCAAGGCTAGCCTGGTTAACCACCAGAAAACCGGAAGTGGTACTGAGGCTGAGGTGGTAGAGCACTCATCTTGAGCTGAATGGCTCAGGGGCAGTTCCTAGGCACACAGTTCAAGCCCCAGACCCCTCAAAGAAGAAAAGAAAAGAATAAAATATTATGTAAGAACCTGATCTCTACCACACCTATCAGATTCCCTTGAAAAAAAATCATTTATGAGTCAGGTGCCAGTGGCTCATGCCTATCATCGTAGCTACTCTGGAGACTGAGATCTAGGCATTGGGATTTAAAGCAGACCTGAGCAGGCAAGTAAAGGAGATTCTTTGCTGAGTAATTACCAGAAAGCTGGAAGTAGAACTGTGCTTCAAGTGTTAAAGGTTAACTTTGAGCCAAAGAAGCCCAGGGACAGTAAGCAGGCCAGGAGTTCAAACCCAGCATTTGGAAAATAAATTTAAAAATAAAACTCCACTAACTATTAAACTATTATTTTCATTCTAAAGAAAGCAGGGCAACCTGTGGATTTGGAAACCAGACCTGCCAGACCTGCAAAGAAGGGATCAGAAGCAGGAATAGGAGTTGAAGGCTGGAAAACACAATAGCAGTAGCTCCCTGTACTAAGCACTCACTCTGACTGCCAGAGATCACTGCATTTAATTACAGTATGAAGTTTTCTCCTCCTGAATCCCAGGCCCACAGAGCTGAGGTGCTTACCTGAGCAGGTGATGGCAGAGTCAGGATGGGAGTGTGGCAGTCCTGCTTCACAGCCTTCTCTGCCGGGTGAGGCTGAGGCTGGACAAGGGAATTCCGCAGCCTCCTGTGGTCCAGTAGGAATGAGCCTGAGACCAGGGGACACTTATAAAGGGCCTTGGAGATGGGGACGTGACTGGGATTTGGGGTGGACGTGACTGAGATTTGGGGTGGACGTGACTGAGATTTGGGGAGGACGTGCAGGATAAACAGAACCCTCTACAGATCCTGGGGCTTCAGTTCAAGGGAGGCCTGGGGCTGCTCCCTATTTGAGAGGTAGCTGCAGACTCATGGCTGTGGGGCAGGTTACAGTTCTGCCTTGTGTAGATAAACTGGGATGAAATCATACAGAAAGGCAGGCAAGGTGAGGAGGGAGTAGAGGAAAGGAGAGAAGCCATGTGTCCTCAGGGTGGGGACTTGATGTCCCATTTGGGGTCCACAGCAGCTGTGGATGGCAGGAAGGCAGTGAGGGGAGGACGGTGGTTCAGTACATTTCCTCACATTCAAATGATGACTGTGCAGGATTCGAGCTAGTGCTGAGACAGAAGCTCAAGCATTCATACTAGGCCATGGGTGGCACTGGAGAATCTTCTTGATGAAAGAGAAAGGCAGCAGACTGATTAGGAATTTTCTAGGCCTGTAAGCTCACGTCTCAGCAGGCTGATGTCAGGAACAGTAAACATTTATTTAATCTGAGTATGGAACTTGAACTCAGTACCTGATGCTTTTGCTCATTTGGTAGCACGCTATAGATGAGAGATGCCTCCCACCCCAGAAAGATGACAGTTCAATCTGAGTCCCAGTCAAAGTTTGTTACATGTCATCTATAAAGTAACTAAACTTGGGCTGAATGCATCCCTCATGGGTGGAGTGGCAGCTGAGTAAGGAAGCTAAATGTCCACAGCGGTCTCAGTACTGCAAAAAAGTGGGGAAAATGCAAAGGAGCCGAAAATAAAATAAAATGAAATGGAGAGGTAGCCATTACAGAAATGTTTATTGCACAGCTGCTAGGGCTGTGGTCCCTGTGCCACTTGGGGACAGGTGAGAGGACACACAGTCCCGCCTTTGTGCACAGACAGAAGGAAGTAAAGAGACGCAGGCCAGATGCTGCTGGGTCCTGGGACGGAAGGCCCATGGTGCTGCTCAGACCCTGGGACCTGAGCCACACCTGGGCTCTGGGGATGGAGACACTGCGGGTGGATGGACCACAGGCACACAGGACCTGAGCTGCACACAGGCTGGGGAGGCTGGGACCAGAGGAAGGAGGCCTGGTTTAGGGATTTCTGAGACAGAGGGCCCTCTATCAGATATGAGGCACAGAGTCAGTTGCCCACAGACAGCTGACAGACACTGTTCACAGAGGCAGAATTTTCTCCTGTAAAGAGAATGGCACATATTTCTGTGACATGTTTCTGTGCGTGGTGTCTGTACAGGTACGTGACAAGCATACAGATACTGTGGCAAGTGAATGAGCACACCTGGTCATGCTGTGATTAGATGCTGTTTATGGACACTGACCTCTCAATGCCTCACTCAGTGGGCTTGTCCTTTCTTTCAAGCCCTGTAAGATGGCCGAAACAGCCCCCTGCTGGTGGCTCATGCCTGTCATCCAAGGATCACTATTCTGGGGAAAGAAATTCCAAGAGACTCTTGTCTACCATTAACCACAAAAAGCCAGATGAGCTTTCACTCAAGTTGTAAAGTACTAGTGTTGAGTACAAAATTTAAAGGACAAATCCCAAGCCCTCTCAGTGCAAGCTGGAGGAATGGGAAAAATAATTGTTATAAAAAAGAAAAGGCGTGCGGCACCTGTGGCTCACGCCTATAATCCTAGCTACTCAGGAGGCTGAGATCTGAGGATCATGGTTCAAATCTGCAGGAGTCTGTGAGACTCTTATCTCCAATAAACCACTAGAAAACTGGAAGTGGTGCTTTTGCTCAAGTGGTGGATTGCTTGCCTTGAGCTGAATAGCACAGGGACAGTGTCCAAGCTTTGAGTTCCAGTCCCATGACCCCCCCCCCAAAAAAAAAAGAAATAAAAAAGGAGAGAAATGAAATTGGACAAAACATCTTTGCTTTAAGGGTCAAATCCAAGTATGGTCTGTGGCTAAGGATGTAGCTCAGTGGTAGAGCGCTTGGTTTGAGTCTCAATATCAGGAAAATAAACAAATCAAGGAGCAAGTATTGAATTGGATTTGGGCCTTGGCTCCTGGGAAGCCTGCAAGGTTCTGGATAGAGAAAGGAGAGTACAGGATTTAGGCAGATATGGCATGGTGCCAGGTGACTGACATACACAACCTGGCCATGTTGAGATAGTCATTCTATAAACTCAGTCTGAGCTCCTGCAGAAGCCACTGGATCTGGAAGGCTCCAGGGCTCATCCATTCCACAGTTGTGTGTGGGCTCTGAACAAGGCAGCAAGATAGGCCTGAGCAAGACACAAAAAGCTATTAGCTTCAGGGTCCAAAAGGATTGCAACAAGACAAAGCTATCTGCACAAACTGCAGCACTGAGGGGGAAAAGATGAGTTGGGTGGATGGTGGGCTACTGGGCGCTGCTTCAGAGGTGGGAATGGAAGGTGGGCGCTGCTTCAGAGGAGGGAATGGAAGGGTGGACGCTGCTTCAGAGGTGGGAATGGAAGGGTGGACGCTGCTTCAGAGGAGGGAATGGAAGGTGGACGCTGCTTCAGGCAGTTGGATGTCCATGGTGAAGTGGGTATTTTGTACAAGGAGCAGTTTGCAAAATGTGTTCTGTTGTTTGGTTCTTGTGTTTGGAAGTTCTGCCAAAATACACACAATGTTTTGTAATCTTTTGTTCAAGTAAGACTTCCAGGTCTGTCCTCAGGCTCCTAAGCCAGAGTGATGCTGGGTACCAGGCACTCATGCTGCTCAATGACCCTTGCTTTGTTTCATGTTGTGCAACTGGAGTTTGAAGCCAGGGCCTCTTACTTGTTAGACAGGTGCTCTAACACTTACTCTCATGTGCAGGTCAGCTGTTTGGCAGTGAATTAGAGAAGAAGTCTCCTCTACTTTACTGCTATGGCTACCTTTGAACATCATTTCTCCTGATTTCAAACTGCTGAGTTTTGAGACTGACAGGCATAAGCCCTAAAGACAACCTTGTATACCATTCCCCTCCCCAGTGTCTGCTGATCACTGGTGAAATTCCTGTCCTGTGAATTTTCTTATCCTGATCTGTCACCTAGTGGAAGCCATGGTAGGTTCCCATGCCTGGTTCTCCTAATGCTTAGACACATCATAAATCAGTGCTTCCTCTAGGGCTGAGCCTTGATCCTAAGTAGACAGCTTTATTGTGTTCACACATTCTTCTGTGAATGACCTTGTTGCTCATCAAACTTCTTACATCTTATAATCAACCACCAGTAAACAAATATCAGACTTACATGCCACAAAGCCTGCCTAACAATCAAGTAGTCCTTACCTAAAACCCCAGGACCACCAAAGAGAGAAATAGAGACCTTGTTGTCCTCAATCACTTGGCCCTCTGGAGGATTTGCCTTTTTTACTAAGAATCTGAGTGTGATCTCAGCTCTAAAAAGTCCTAGAGACTCTGGGGCTATTGTGAGTCATTCCTGTAATCTCAGCTGCTCAGGAGGCTGGATCTCAGAATCCTGGTCCAAAGCCAGCCAGGAAAGGTAAATTGGTGAGACTAATCACTCCAGGTTACCACAAAAAGGAGCCAAGGGAAGAGGTTCAAATGGTAGCAAAATGGTCTTGAGCACAAAACCTTAGGGAGAGTGTACAAGTCCTGATTTAAAACCCCTGGAATAGCACCATAAAATAGTAAGAATTATTTAAAACTTCTATATATAGAGAGAAACAGAATGAGGAGGTAGGATAAGGATTCCAGAAAAAGCTACACTGACAAAGACATGACTTCATTTTAAACACTGGGATTTGAGTGGGGCTAGAAGATACCTTCAGATGGTGGAATATGTGAAGGACCACTAAGAAAGTGACCCCAACTGAGACATGTTCTCAGCTGAGCCCCTGGGACGCCCACACAAAAGAACGCTGGGTCAGGGGAGACAGAGCCCCAAGCTGGGCCCTGAGGAGCATGCGCCTCACTTCCTGTGACTCACAAAGTCTTGGTGTCTGCATGCACTGTCCTTCCCATCCCCACACCACCCTTCTGGCAGCCATGAAGCCAGCAGCAGGCAGAGCTGGGCAGAGCTGCCAAGGCCAGCCTAAAGTGCCACGCCACCTCCTGCGGAGTCTGCGTGAGAGATCGCGCCAGGCAAAGCATAAGCTTCAAGGAAGCATGCCTGCAGGAAGGGGGTGTTGGTTCAAGGCTTCCCATACACTTGGCTGCACCTTTATTGCCTTTACCTTTATTCTTATTATATTCTTTTTGGCTGGACATTTGTTGCCTTTGTTCTTGTTTTGGCTATTTTTCTATTGATCTGCGAACACAGCATGCTGTTTCTTTCCAGTCTAATAGAGACGGCTTCTCTGAAAGACTAGGACTAAAGATTAAATGTGGGCAATGCCCCAATCAATCTATCATCTGATGTGACGCTGCCTCCAGAAGCTCCTGCAACTTCACGAGCAGTTTTGCGGCTCACTCATAGTAAATATAGAAATTAAAAATTTACAGATATGTTACGACAGGCAGAATTAATGAATTAAACTAAACCAGAAGGAGTTATCCCAGAAGCACAGAGAGTTCTAGAAAAAGGGACCCCTGATAATAAAAGCAAAAGAAAGATTCCCCCAACAGTTATGACTAAGTTTGGTCCAGCTTAAGTTATAGGGAATAGATGGTGGTTTCCCACAAAATATAAAGTTAGTGACATCACATTTCCTGAGCTGACCGATGAACCATTGCCTTATACAGGCGTTTATAAAGATGGAAATAGATGGATTAATATAAAGGGAAAAAGAGTATCTTGGTACTCATTAGATTTTATGCAAAGATTAGGCAGCTCTATACCATTATGGTGTTTATTATCAAAATAATAACAAGATAGTTAAAAAAACAATTAAAATTTATGTAAACAAATGTTGGGATTAAAATCATAGGAAATGGAGAATGCCTGACTCAACCTGGAAGTGGTTTTTAGGATGGTTTCAAAGAGACTTGAAAATATATGGAAAAAATAAAAGGAGTACAAAATAAGTACAGCCCTGTCTTAGGTTTGTTAATTATTAAACATAAAAAGGCTGAATAGATGATGCATTGTATTAAACAATATGCTAGACTTGTTTCGTACCACTTAGCTTAAACAGTTGGTGGGATAGTCATTAATTTTCATGTAATCATTCATGCTTTGCTTTTCTTAAAAATTGATTATGTGCTTAATAAATAAAGAATCGAGGTCACAATCACACATTGTATAAAAATGTCAATTCTTCTCAATAAAGATACACTCAGATGCAACTCTTTTGAGTCTGTGTCTGTCACTTTGCTGACTCCTTGCCCATCTATCCCGAGATCCCTGTCCGTTCAGTCCCAGTGCTCTGCTCCGGCTGAGCTGGTCCGTCGCAGGTGGCGCCCAACGTGGGCCCCAAAAGCACACGCAGCTTGAAGCTGTGTAGACAATTCTCAGGAAGGTAAGCTGTCTCTTCTCTTTCTCTCAATATTTTTCAGGCAAAGGATAGGACCTCGTCAGAGCGCTGCAGCCTCCCTGATAAAGGCTGATCAGGATAAGACGACGAGCAGGTATTTAAAATCATGGGGCATTCCCAGTCAAGAAATAAGGAATTATTTCTCTCTGTGCTAAAACATATGTTGGAAAGTAGGGGTAATCATGTTTCTAAAAAGGCTCTTGTGGAGTTTTATGAGTTTGTTTTAAGGGTTTCACCCTGGTTTCCTGAGGAGGGAAGCTTATCTCTGCAAGACTAGAAAAAAGTTTGCATGGAAATAAGAAGGTATTATAAAAAAACATGGCCCCGAGGAAGTCCCCCCACCTGTTTTTTCAATCTGGTTACAGGTAGACCTGCTTACAGATAAGACTGAGATGGAATTCTTAGCTGAACAAGCTCCATCTGAAAATAATGATGAGACTGTTCCTTTAACATCTGGTAAAGAGGAAAATGACAGAAAATATAATACTATAACTAAGGATGAGGTAGGAAGTGGTGTCAATCTGTTAGAAGCTTTACCTGATGATGATTGCTATGAAGATAAAGTTACTTGTTGGGAAACATATGAAGGGCAAATTGATTATGCTGAAGAAGAGGATTGTTCTAGGAAAAATAAAATAAAAAGAGGTCCTATGGTGATTCCCTTTGCTCCTCCTGCCCCTCCTCCCTTTAACAAGGAAGTGAGAAAAAGAGCTCACCCCAGAGCTTTAGCTCCAGGATTTATGGGAGCAAATCAAGAAGCCTGTCAGCAAGGCGATTCCTCTTTTTGCTTTCCAGTAGTTTTGTATGAAGATGCTCCTCCTGATTGGGAGCCTCTTCCGCTAAAGACTCTTAAGGAGCTTCAAACAGCTGTCAGGACTATGGGACCATCTTCTCCTTATACTCTTCAAATTTTAGACATGGTAGGAAGCAAGTGGTTAACACCTTATGATTGGTTCCAAACCACAAAATCTGTCTTCAGTCCAGGACAATATATTTTGTGGAGAAATGATTATGAGGATAGAGCTAGAGAATTAGTACAAAAATCAATTGTTAAAAGGGGTGGCACTAAACCAACCATGGGCATGTTGATGGGAAGAGGTGAATATACTACTCCTTCTAGTCAAACAGATATACCTAAAGAAATGCTTATGGAAATATCAAAATTAGCAGTAGCAGCCTGGAGAAAGTTACCACCAGCTGAAGGCAAAACCACTGTTTTAGCTGGTATTCAGCAAAAACTAGATGAGCCATATGAAGAATTTGTGGCTAGACTAGAAGAAGCCTTGCAGAGAATGCTTCCCGCCCCCTGAAGGAACAGAGCTATTGCTCAAACAATTGGTGTGGGAAAATGCAAACTCACTATGTAAAGAACTCAAAAGACTCATAAGAAAGACGGGATCATTGCAAGATGTTAAAGCATGCATAGATGCCTCACCAGCAGTCATTCAAGGAATGGCATATTTTGCAGCAATGAAAGGAGAACCATTCAGTGCTTATGTACAAAAATTACATAAGACATGACCTCAGGCCGGAAATGGGACCTGTTTCTCATGTGGCCAGCCAGGACACATGAGTAAAGATTGTCAACAAAAGCAAGATAAGCCTAGTAACAGTAAAAAGCGTAAAGCGCCTGGATTTTGTCCAGGATGTAAGAAAGGCAATCATTAGAAAAATGAGTGTAGATCAAAATATCAGAAGGATGGAACTCCCCTAACAGTAGAAGAAAAGGAGACAAAAAAACAGGAAGAGGGGCACTCCCTCAGCCCGGTAAATGAGAGAGGGGAAATACCTACTGTTACACAAAATTCACCTAAGGGATCAGTTCCATTAAATCCCTTGGCTCCTCCATTTACAGTATGGGATTTGCCAAGAGCTACTCCAGGAAGCGCAGGGTTAGATCTGGCAGCAAAAGGAGATTACATTATCTCTATCATGGATGGTGTTCAGCTAATAGACACTCAAGTTCACGGTCCTTTAATTGAAGGAACTGTGGGCTTGATAATTGGTAGAAGCTCAAATTATAAGAAAAACTTTGAGGTATTACTAGGAGTAGTTGATGCAGATTATCAAAGGGAAATTAAAGTAATGGTAAGGTCTTTAAAAGAAAACATACAAATACATAAGGATCAAAGAATAGCTCAAATCTTAATTTAAAATTATGTCCATCTTCCAAATCAAATCCTAAAACAAGATCGAGGCACAGGAGGTTTCAGTTCCACAGAAACTGTTGCCTGGGTACAATCTATTTCTAAGGATCGACCCATGAAAACGATAAAAGTGGATGGAAAGCCTATTAAAGGTCTCTTGGATACCGGGGCAGACTGAACATGTATTGCAGGAAAAGACTGGCCCTCATCCTGTCCAATTATGAAGACAGAATCTACATTAATGGGATTGGGTATGGCTAACAATGTTGCTCAAAGTTCAAAAATTTTAAAGTGGGAGTGTGAAAATAGACTTGGAAACTTTCAATCTTACATCTTCTTTGCCCTTTACATTATGGGGTAGAGACATTATGCAAAACATGGAACTAAAATTAGTTACTTCAGATTCCTTTAGTGTACAAAATTTTTCATAGCGGCCGCTGATGAGAAGTTTGCTCATGTAATCTCATGGAAAAATGACCAGCCTGTGTGGGTTGATCAGTGGCCCCTAACTCAAGAAAAGATATAGGCTGTAGAACAATTGGTAAATGAGCAATTACAGAAAGGACACTTAGAGGAATCCAAGAGCCCTTGGAATACCCCAATTTTTGTAATTAAAAAGAAATCTGGGAAATGGAGGTAGTTACAAGACCTCAGAGCCATTAGTAACACCATGTATGACATGGGGGCTCTTCAGCCAGGACTTCCATCTCCTGTGGCTGTTCCTAAAGGACATTATATAATAGTCATTGATTTGCAGGATTGCTTTTTTATAATAAAATTGGATCCTAATGATTCTCAAAGATTTGCATTTAGTGTGCCCTCATGTAATTTGAAAAGGCCCTGGCAGAGATATCAGTGGAAGGTCTTGCCACAAGGCATGAAAAATTCTCCTACATTGTGTCAAAATTTTGTGGCTAAAGCTTTACCAAAAACTAGGGAAAAGTTTTCTAATGCCTATATTATTCATTATATGGATGATATATTAATAGCTGCTGAAAGTAAACATTTAACAGAACGAATTTTAAAACATATGATTGAACAATTAAGCAACTTTGGTTTGCTTATTGCTCCAGATAAAATTCAACATAATAAACCTTTAAATTATTTAGGAAAAATAATACATGATGATTACATCATGTCACAAAAAATGAGTATTAGGCTAGATAAATTAAAAACATTAAATGATTTTTAAAAATTATTAGGAAATATAACTTGGGTTAGAGCCTACTTAAAAATTGCCACAGGAGAATTACACCCATTGTTTGAAGCCCTAAAAGGGGATTCTAATCCTAACTCTAAGAGACAATTGACTCCAATAATGTTAGAAAAAATTTCATTGGTGGAAGAAAAGATACAACAAGCAAAAGTGGTCCAATTGGACTATAATAAAGAATGGGGTTTTATAATATTAAAGACATCTTATACTCCTACTGGATGTTATGGCAAGATGGAGTCCTGGAATGGCTTCACCTGCCACACACTCAGACAAGAATGGTAGCTTCTTATGTATATTTGTGCAGTCAACTCATTGTCAAGGCTAGGAGTAGGTCCTGAGAATTATTTGGGAAAGAAATGCATAATATAATTATACCTAATAATAAACAACAATTAGAAATATTATTACAAAATGATGATAATTGGGGATTAGCATTATTAAATTATACAGGACAAATAAAATTTCATGTTCCTCAACATCCTTTATTAAAGTTTGTGGAAGAGGTAGAAATCATTTTTCCATTAGTGGTAACCACAACATCTTTAGAAGGAGCTCTAACAGTTTTTACTGATGGGTCCTCAAATGGAACTTCGGTGGTATACATTCCAGACCACCCCCTATCATTAAAAGGGCACCTGACATTTCAGTGCAACAGGTGGAAATTATTGCTGTAATTTTAGCTTTAACCACATTTCCCCAGCAGCTTAACTACTACACAGACTCTAAGTATGTGGTTAACTTATTTCCAGCCATAGAGACAGCTCAGGACAATCAACAATTATAGACTTGTTACAACAGTTACAAAAATTAATTCAACTTAGAAAAGAAAAATTATTTATTGGACACATAAAAGGACATACAAATTTACCAGGTTTTCTTTCATTTGGAAAGATGATGGCTAATTTATTAACTAGAGAAACAATCATCTGTAATGCATTAGAAGTAGCACAAAAGAGTCATGCAATACATCATCAAAATGCATTAGCCTTAAGAGGAATGTTTAGCTTAACTAGAGAACAAGCTAGACAACTTGTAAAAAATTGTGATTATTGTCCAGATGTTTACCATCTATTAAAATTAGGGGTTAATCCTCGAGGGCTTAAACCTCAGGTTCTCTGGCAAATGAATGTTACTCACATCCCAGAATTTGGAAAATTGTCTTATGTACATATCACAATAGACGCCTTTTCTCATGTAATGCACGCCTCAGCTCATACTGGAGAAGCAATAAAAGATATTATACACCATCTAATGACTTGCTTTCAAGTTATGGGGCTTCCCAAAAGACTAAAAACTGATAATGCACCTGCTTATACGTCACAAGCCTTTAAAAGATTTTGTGTAATGTGGAATATAGAACATACTACAAGGATTCCTTATAACCATCAAAGTCAAGCAATAATTAAAAGAAGTCACCAAATACTAAAAATCCGGTTGCAGAGACAAAAAGAAAACAATCAATATTACTCCCCCCATCAAGCATTACACCATGCTTTATTTGTAATTAATCACCTTAATACTAATGAACAAGATCTTACAACTATGCAAAAACATTGGGGCGAAACTGGATGAAAAGTTCAGTCAAAAGTTAAAAGGAAAGATTTGCTTACAGCACCTGGAAAGGGCCTGATATATTAATCACCTCGGGAAGAGGGTATGCATGTGTGTTTCCACAGGATGCCGAGTCACCCATCTGGATTCCTGACCGACTTGTGCACCCCTACAATAATAACAAAAACCTAGAAAAGAAAGCAGAAGATGCAGATGAAGAAAGCGATGCAGAAGCTCAAAAGGCTTCATCTTTCTCCTCAACAGGCAAAGACAAGGAAAGAAGCCCAACCACCAACCTGGGGACAAATTAAGAAACTCACCCATTCTGCGGAGGAGATTGTGGTGTCTACAGGAAAGACTATCACTGTTGAAAATATGTTTCTTGCTATGCTTGCCATTATTGCTGTGCAGGCAGCGTCTGTTTCAGGAGAACAATACTGGGCATATGTTCCCAATCCTCCTCTTCTACATCCCGTGGGATGGGGGGATGAGGATGTAATAAAAGTAATGACAAATAATAGTGACCTGCTAGGGGGGTTGGAGGACTATTCTAATTCTCATATGACTTCTCAAACAATTAATTATGAGGGAATGACAGATACCACTCCAATTTGCATAACGCTATCAGGAAAAAATCTCCTCGGGTGTTTGCCTATAAACTATAGAACGTTTTTGACTGATGCTCCTGATCAATCCAGTGATAAAAAGTTCAGAAAAAGATTGATGTGGGAAATTGGCATGATGACATTAGGCTTTCATACCTATAACGAATCCTTTGTTATTCCCAAGAGGAATATACATTTAGGTAACTGCCTACAAAAATATCATGACAAAGATCAATTTTGGGATGCATTAATTACTTCACCAAAATGGTTGGAATGTGGATTTCAAAAGGCCTCTTTATTACAACCCTATGGGACACGAGATAGTATTTTCGATTTTTCCATTGCTAACCCCGATTATGATTATACCACCTACTTAAAAAATAATTCACAAAAGTTTAATGGCTATACTCCTGATATACACGGGGAGCCTCTAAAAAGATGGTTCACTCCAGGGTGGGTGGCTCCCATTTTGGTGAGTCACTCCCCCTTGCACAATAAAACCGGTGTTCAGCCGGCTTTGTTCAGACTTTTTGCAGCAACAAACATGATTTTACTGAAAAAGCCCAAAGAAACTAAGAGTACTGCAATTGGGGTAAGAGCATGTGTGGGTTATCCTATGGGGATTTTAGCTGGAAAACCAGATAATGTAATCATTATTAATCAAGGAAAATCATACTATATTAGTTGTAAAAATTGTATTTTTACTAATTGTCTTACTTCTTCTCTGGATAAAACATATTCTGTAATTTTTATTTTAAAAAGACCTTCGTATGTATTGTTACCTGTAGATCTACAAAATGATCCTTGGTTTGAAAATTCAGCTTTACAAATGCTGAAAACTCTGGATATTATGTTGCGGCCAAAACGCTTTGTTGCGGCCTTGATTTTAGGAATAAGTGCTTTAATAACAATAATTACCTCTTTAGCGATTTCTACGGCAGCCTTAGCAAATGAAGTAAAAACTGCTCATTTTGTTAACGATTTAAACAAAAATATTACATTAGCCCTAGAAGAACAACAAATTATAGATAAAAAGTTAGAAATGAAAGTAAATGCTCTGGAGGAAGTGGTTCTGGCTATAGGTCAGGAAGTTCAAAATTTAAAAATACAATTCTCAGTTAAATGTCATGCTAGTTTTAAATATATCTGTGTTACTCCTTTAAAATATAACTCTTCTCTTAATTGGAATGCCACCAAAAATCATCTGTTAGGAATTTGGAGAGATAACGATATCTCTCATGATATGAAGGCTTTACAGGACGAAATTACAGCAGTTAGTAAAGCTCACTTAGATGTAAAAAATTTACAGTCTTTGGCAGAGTCACTGAAGCATAACTTGGAGGCCCTCAATCCTCTGGATTGGATTCATATAATAATTACTATTGCCATTGTTGGATCAATTCTCCTAATTCTTATTCTTATATTTCCAGTCATTTTCCGGCTGATCTTTAGATCTGTCTCTTCGGTGCGCCAAGATATTCATGAGCTTCAATTAAAAAATATAAAGGAAAGAAATGCCACGCCACCTCCTGCGGAGTTTGCGTGAGAGATCACGCCAGACAAAGCATAAGCTTCAAGGAAGCATGCCTGCAGGAAGGGGTGTTGGCTCAAGGCTTCCCATACACTTGGCTGCACCTTTATTGCCTCTACCTTTATTCTTATTATATTATTTTTGGCTGTACATTCGTTGCCTTTATTCTCGTTTTGGCTATTTTTCTATTGATCCACAAACAGAGCATGTTGTTTCTTTCCAGTCCAATAGAGAGGCTTCTCTGAATAATAAAGACTAGGACTAAAGATTAAATGTGGGCAATGCCCCAATCAATATAACATCTGATGTGACGCTGCCTCCAGAAGCTCCTGCAACTTCACGAGCAGTTTTGTGGCTCACTCATAGTAAATATAAACATTTAAAATTTCCAGATATGTTACAACAGGCAGAATTAATGAATTAAACTAAACCAGAAGGAGTTATCCCAGAAGCACAGAGAGTTCTAGAAAAAGGGACCCCTGATAATAAAAGCAAAAGAAAGATTCCCCCAACAGTTATGACTAAGTTTGGCCCAGCTTACGTTATAGGGAATAGATGGTGGTTTCCCACAAAATATAAAGTTAGTGACATCACATTTCCTGAGCTGACCGATGAGCCATTGCCTTATACAAGAGTTTATAAAGATGAAAATAGATGGATTAATGTAAAAGGAAAAAGAATATCTTGGTACTCAGATTTTATGCAAAGATTAGGCAGCTCTAGACCATTATAGTGTTTATTATCAAAATAACAACAAAATAGTTTAAAATGACAATTAAAAATTTATGTAAACAAATATTGGGATTAAAATCATAGGAAATGGAGAATGCCTGACTCAACCTGGAAGTGGTCTTTAGGATGGTTTCAAAGGGACTTGAAAATATATGGAAAAAATAAAAAGAGTACAAAATAAGTACAGCCCTGTCTTAGGTTTGTTAATTATTAAACATAAGAAGGCTGAATAGATAATGCATTGTATTAAACAATATGCTAGACTTGTTTCGCACCACTTAGCTTAAACAGTTGGTGGGATGGTCATCAATTTTCATGTAATCATTCATGCTTTGCTTTTCTTAAAAATTGATTATGTGCTTAAATAAATAAAGAATTGAGGTCACAATCACACATTGTATAAAAATGTCAATTCTTCTCAATAAAGATACACTCAGATGCAACTCTTTTGAGTCTGTGTCTGTCACTTTGCTGACTCCTTGCCCACCTATCCCGAGATCCTTGCCCATCTATCCCGAGATCCCTGTCCCGTCGGTCCCAGTGCTCCAGCCGAGCTGGTCCGTCTCACTAAGGGGGGCATCCTCTCCTTGGATGCAGGTAGAAGCCATGGGGGTCCAGGGGAGACCCTAGGAGCTTCTGGGTTCTCTGCATCTGTCTCTCCTAGCCCCCAGGAGATGGAACAGGGGCCTCCCATCTTCCGGGTCCTTCCAAGCACTTGTGGAGAGACGAGAGCTCATCAGCAAGGTCACCGAGTGACCCCAAATCCTCTGATGGCTTCGTTAGTGGACTCTACCTCGATACACACACCCTGGAACATACTTCCCTGGGGCAGACTCTTCTCACCAATGTTTTGGAGGTAGGGCCCTGACAAAGTACAGGACAAGTGGGTAGAGTGTGTGAGGAGCAAGCAGGTACTGATCTGGGTCAAGTCCCAAATTCAAACTCCTTCTATGGCAGGATATGAGGATGCACACTGCTCTGATATTCCCCTATCAGCTCTCTCAATGGACAGCCTACCTTCTGAAAGTCCTCCTTCTAGTTTCCATTCTTCCTTGGGAGAGGAACATTAGAAATGGCCTGCAGTTCATCCTCCCCGCCACACGGGGGCAGTGGAGGAAGCACAGGGACCCAGACCTGGCTTCAGCTTCCAGTTGCAGAGCACAGCCAGGGGAGCAGAGGCCGGGCAGAGTGTGCCAGGCCTTGAGACGCCATGGGCTGTGCTCATTCACTCTGCCCAGAATTTCATGTATTTATTATCTATTTATGTATTAGCGTACTTTTGTGCCATTTCTGGGGCCTGAACATAGGTCTTGGGTCCTATCCCTGAGCTTTCATGCTCAAGGTGGTGTTCTAGTACTTTCGCCATAGTTTCATTTCTGGCTTTTTTGTAGTTTCTTAGAGGAAAAATAAAAATCTCATGGCTTTTCCCGCCTGGTCAGGCTTTGAACAAGAATCCTGAGATCTCAGCCTTTGAAGTAGCTGGCATGCAGGCAAGAGCCACCAAATCCCAGTGTCTGCTAGGAATTTCTGTCCTACCTACTAACAAGAAGAACAACTCTTGCTACACCAATGAATCAGTTTATGTTGCACCAGGGACCAGGCCCCAAGGCTTAGGAGAGAAAGTCAGCAAGCAAGTGCTCTCTTCAGGGAAGGGAGCAGGTTACAAGCAGTTTCACAGCTAAAGAGAAGGGAAGATGAATGAATGCATTGCACAGGCCCTGGTGCAGGCGTTAGGAAAGGGGAATGGTAAGGCAGGGGCCAGGCCACTAGGCTGCACCCCATCCTCCATGTCAGAGTTGATTCGGGTCATTTTATTTTCTGTCACCAACCTCCCACCACCTGACTGGAACAACACAGCATTGTATTGGCTGATATTTATTTATTAAAAACAAAATGGCCACATCCGCATGGCCGTGCAGCATGAGTACAGCTCGGGCTGCTGCAATGGAGCCAAGATGTCAGACCATTTCCATCTGCCAGGAACTTCCTTTAACATAGCATTGTGAAAGTTGATGGCAATAGAGTAACTTGTGTTTTTGTAGCTTTCCTCTATAATGTAATGGATATGAGGAGAAATTCAAAAGCTGAGACTCCTGACTGGTGTCTCTGAAATAGATAACCCCAGAAAGGCTCTCTTTCTGGGAGGTATATAAGAGAGTGTGGCCATTCAAGGACCAGTAATTTCTTTCAGTCCTATTGAACCAAAGAATGACAGATTTTTTTTTTCACTGAAGACAGCGTGAAGTTTGCATCTTGCCAAGAGAAACTAGACGAGGCAAAGATAGAAGCATGTGTGTTAGTCCAGACAGGAAAATGGCCAGTGAGTGCCAGACAGGTCAGCAGCAGCAGCACGGGGACAGACCCCATGGTCACCAGGCTCCCCTTTGGTGCCATCATTACCACAACACAGCAGGGCAACTCCAAACACGTGGCAGATTCTGGAAGCTGTGCAGCCAGGTCTTTGCAGGTCCTGAGGAGGGAGCAGGGCACTGGGGTATCAGGGTTGGTTCCCTGGGGCTCAGGAGGTCGATGCTGGCTAACAGGGTTGTACCTGGGTTTCTTCCAATCCAAATGCATCTGTTTCTAGGCATGGAAGTTGAGGTGAGTGGAAGAATGCAGGACCCAGCTCCTCCCTGCAGCTGTGTGCCTGTGGCTTGAGAAGCAAGTGATAAGATCCTGGTTTCTGAGGTTGAGGGATTTGAGGTGGCTTCTCTTCCTGTCTACATACTCACCCCCACTAGCTGTGAGTGAAATCTGCAGACAATTTGGGATTCTTATTTCTCCTTTCCAGACTCTTCCACAGGCTGTAGGGCCAGCACTGTGGCAGGCTCTGAGGCCACGGGGGGTGTGGGGGTCACAGACAAGCGGTCTGTGTAGCTGGATCTTCCAGGCCCATGTCCAGAGGACACAGACATAACAAGGACAGTGAAGGAGGCCCAGACTCCAGCCCTGTGCTGCTGGCTCCACTGAAATCAAGGCTGCTTCCTTCCCTGGAGGCTGGTGTGGACGGTGGGGCTGGGAGGAGGATGAGGATATGTGGTCTTTCTCTGTTTTTGGTGCCTGTGTGGGGTGCTGAGGTCACAGGAGTCCGAGTGTTTGAGTCCTTCTCCCACAATACTTCTGGGTCTGGTTTGAATTCAGAGATGACAGGGCGAGGCCCATGCTGCCATGCCAGCGCTGTAGCTCTGAGCCGGCCCCGGAGCCTCAGTCCTGTAAACCTAGCTGATGAATGAGCTCTGACGAAGTTGAAAAGACTGAAGGCAGCCTGCAAAGAAAGTCTGTGACACTCCATTTCTCGATATCATGAGTACAGCAGATTAGAGGCATGGATCAAGGGGTAGAGCACCGATGGTGAGAAATCAGCACAGCAAGAATATGAGTCCCTTTGTTCCAGCATGGGTAGCAGACCTCTGCAAAATAAATATCACTGAGTATTTAACCATGGTTTTCATGTGAACCATGGCAGAAGTATCTGATGAACTGATGATAACAGGTTGTGTAATGGCCTGCAGAGAGGGGTTCAGATGGATGCCTTGGAGTTGAAAGCTGACCAGGACAGCAGCAGTAGCTCTCTGCTTCCAGACTGAAGGCTGAGCACCCACTCTGACTATGAGAGCTCACTGCATCTGCCCACAGTGGGAAGTGCTCTCCTCGTGAATCCCAGGCCCACAGAGCTGAGGTGCTTACCTGAGCAGGTGACCGCAGAGTCAGGATGGGAGTGTGGCAGTCCTGCTTTACAGCCTTCCCCTCTGGCTGGGGCTGAGGCTGGACAAGGGAATTCCACAGCTTCCTGTGTTTGGCTAAGACTGGGTCCCTGGGCTGGTGACCCGGAAACACTTTTAAAGGGGTTGGAGATGGAGATGTGACTGTGAGTTGAGAAAAATGTGTGGAACAGAGATTTCCAAGACCCGTGTCAGCAGGTGGAGGAGAAAGCAGCCTGGGGTTTTTCCCTAGAAGAGAGATAGATTCAGAATTGTACTGTGGGTAGGGGACAGTCCTGACCAGGACTGGAAATTGTGCTAAAATCACAGAACTAGCCAGAAAAGGTGAAGAAGTTTATTTTGCCAGGGTCAGGTTAGAAGGGAGGCCTGCAATTTGGTGCAGAACCTGTGAGTAGAATCTCCTTCAGGAGAGAGAGTGAGTGGTCCAAGTGGGAATGTAAGCTGTGATGAAATTACTCTGTCTTTGTCTTTGTTGATCTTGATGCTAAGTTGGCTATCGATTGTCTTCCAATGCCCCCTGTGCACCTTGCTGTCTGTCTCTGGGCTCTGGGCTGACTTAATTCCAGATGGAAGTCAATACCACCCATAATTTGAGAAGGTGGGAAGACCTCGGGAGAGCAGGACCAGCGCTGGGATGGTCCCTGTTGTACAGCGCCCCCTGGAGGACGCCATGGAGCCTGACCTGAAGCAGCAGCAAATGAGACATGCCACATTGCTTCAGAATGGGGGAACTTCATGGCTCTTTGGAGCCTGCTGTGGGTATTGGGGACCAAGTGATGGGTGGTCAGTGCTTCAGCACATTTCTTCACATTGAAATTCCCAGGTAATGCTGAGAACAAAGCTGAAGAATTCACAGGAGGGCCAGGGTGTTTCTGGAGAACCTTTTTGATGCAAGCGCTGATGAGGAAGGAAGGAAGCTGGTTCAGGCCTGTGAGTGACCTACTCAGCAGGCTGACGTCAGGAAGATTACAATGAATTTTTGGGCTGAGATTGGGAGTCCAACTCTGTAGCTGATGCTTCAGCTCACTGGCTACTGCTGCAACAAGTGACCACATCTCCCAGCAAAGGAAGATTACGATTTAATGTGAGCCCAGGGGAAAAGTTTATTAAGCTTCATCCACAAAGTGACCACCTAAACCTGGGTTGTACGCATTGTTCAGAGGATAGAGCAGCAGCAGAATAAGGAAGGTAATTGTGCACAGGGGCCTGAGTACGGAAAGAACAAAAAGCAATGGAAATGAAAAAGTTAGGATGGGGAGGTAGCCATTACAGAAATACTTACTTCAATATTACCCTGACTGTGGTCCATGTGCCACCTGGGGACAGGTGAGAGGTTACACAGTCCCTCCTTTGTGCACAGATAGAAGGAAGTAAAGAGAGGCAGGCCGGGATGCTGCTGGGTTCTAAGAAGGAAGACCCATGCCGCTGCTCAGACCCTGGGACCTGAGCCACACCCAGGCTCTGGGGATGGAGACTCTGTTGGTGATGGACCATAGGACCACAGGACCACAGTACCTGAGCTGGGGCCTGTCATGGGAAGTCTGAGAGCAGAGCAAAGAAGCCAGCTTTGGACTTCAGAGGAAGAGGGATTAAAAGGACTCATTAGAAATGAGGGCAGTGCCAGTGACCCACAGACACCTTGGCAAGCTGTATGCAGTGCTTCAGGATTTTCTCATTAAGTGAACACTGTGGCATATAGTTCTGTGACAGGTCCCATGGGAGATACTTGAGTTGGTGACCAGCATGCCTGGCATCTGCATAGGTAGGTGACAAGCACACAGAGACTGTGACAGAGGAATGCACACACTGCCAGGCTCTGATCAGAGGCTGCTTCTGCTCATGGTCTGGCAATGCCTTGTTCACAGAAAGGTGCCCTCTGTTCAGACAATCCCCTGTCAGCCTCCACATCCCATTGCTTTTCCTTCCTGGGAGAGAAAAGTCAGAAATGAGTGCAGAGTCCATCTCTCTACCTCCCAGTGGGCTACAGAGAAACCACAGACACAGACTTAGCTTCAGGTTCCAGTTGCAGAGCACAGCCAGGAGAGCAGAGGCCGGGCAGTGTGTGCCAGGCCTTGAGACACCATGAGGCATGTTCACTCTGTCTAAAATGGCATTCATTTCTTTCTTTCTTTATTCATTTATTCATTCATTTATTTCTTTATTGAGACACTCCTGGAATCTTTAATTCTAAACTTAGAGACTCTCTCACTCACCTTTTTATTGTCAGAATATTTGTGTTCTATTACTTGACCCTCATGTCTACTTCAGGATTCTCTATGGCTCATTGGAGTAACAGTCCCACAGACTTTCCTGTTGAGTGGGCTTTCAACTGGGACCCTCAGGTCTCAGTCTCTTGAATAGCTCAAATTCCAAGTGTGAGCCACCAAGGCCAAATTTTTGCTCAGAATTGCTGTGCTACCTACTGACAAAAAGACATGCTCTGATTGCAAGAACAAAAGAACATTTTATTCTGTACCACAGTGCACAGACTCAGGCTTGGGAGCCTCGATCATGGAATGAGAACAGGAATAGGAGCAGGTTACAAGTAGTTTTCAGCCAAAGAGAAGGAAAGATGCGTGAATCCATTGCACAGGCAATGGTTCAGGTGTTAGGAAAGGGCAACAGTAAGGCAGGGGCCAGGCCACTAGGCTGCACCTCATATGCTATGGCAGGTTCCAGTAGCGGCCATCTATGTTCCTGTCATAAGCATTCACCCACCTGACCCCAATAAGCCGGCGCTCTATTTGGTTAAGGTCCTTGGTGGGGTCACTTTGGATAACATAATAGCCACATTCACAAGGTTCCGTGGACATAGGACAGCTCCAGCTGTTGCAATCAAGGCAGGGTGGCAAACGACGTTCACCTTTATAGCGAAAAGTAGACCTTAACAAAGCCGGGCGAAAGTTGATGGAAATGCAGTAATCTGTGTCACCATAGTTTTCGGTTATAGCATATGAAGTTTGTGATTTAGAAGGGAGGTATTCCATAGCTACCAATCCAGGGTTGGTGTCTCTGAAATACAGAAACCCTGAGAAGAAATCTCCTTTTGGGAGTTCTATAACAGAATCTGACCACTGGAGAGCCCTTATTTTAAGTGGGCCCATTTTGATCCAAATAATGACAGATTTGTTCACTGAAACCAGTGAAAAGTCTGGGGCTTGCCAAGTAAAACGAGAAGGATAAAAGACAGAATCATGAGTGGCAGCCCTGACAGGAACAGAGTCACTGAGGCCCAGACAGCACAGCAGCAGCAGCAGCAGCAGCAGGTGGACGATCCCCATGGTCACCAGGCTCCCCATTCGTGCCATCATTAGGACAGCTCAGCAAGGCCAATTCCAATCACGTGGCAGATTCTAGAAGCTGTGCAGCCAAGTCTTGTGCAGGTCCTGGGGAGAGAGCAGAATAATGGGGAGGTTGGGGTCATTTTCCTGAGGACCAGGAGGGTCAAGGTCAGCAAACTGGGCTGTTCCCAGATTCCTCAAGTTCACGTGGATGCAGCCCAGATGAGGACGTTGGGGTGAGGGGAGGAACATGGCTCCCAGCGCAGCCCTGCAGCTGTGTGGCCTGTGGGCTGAGGAGCAGGGGACAAGGTTCTGGTCCTGAGGGAAAGGGGTTTGAGGTGGTGTCTCTTTCTGTCCGCATAATCACCTCCAATTGCTGTGAGAGGAATCTGCAGACAATTTGGCATTTTCAGTCCTCTTTTCCAGACTCTTCTATGAGAAACAGGTTCCCTGTAACCCAAATGAGGGTCAGATCCATGGCAGACTCTGAGGCCCCAGGGAGGTCACAGACAAGCTGTCCCTGCACTGAGGGCTTCTGACCCATGTCCAGAGGACACAGACACAGCAAGGACACTGCAGGAGGCCCAGACTGCAGCCCTGAGCTGCCAGAGCCAGTGATAGCAAGGCTGCTTCCTCCTCTAGAGGATGGAGCAGGGGTCTGGATCGGGGCAGGAAAACCCAGGACACGTGATCTCCTTGGTGTTTTTAGAGTCAGTGTGGGGCTAGGATCAAAGGAGTCCCTTTCTTTGAGGATGTCCCCTACAGTAAAAGCTGCAATCCTTCCTTGAATACAGAGGTGACAGAGGTGACAGACACTCCCCCCACAAGTCCAGGGCTCCATGAGTGAGCTTTAGCTATGAGATGGCCTTGGAGTCTCCAGCCCATCAGCCTAGCTACTGAAGTGGCTGAGAGTTCAGTGATGAGGTAGAAACCCCAGAGGCAGCCTGCATAGAAAGTCTGGGAGACTCGGTTTCCAATTCACCATGAATGCTCCTGCTGGAAACATCACTCCAGTGGTACAGCACCAACTTTGAGAAAACAAGACAGAAAGAACAGAAGAACTTATGAAGATGCGAATATCTCACACCTTTAATCCTAGCTATTCAAGAGGATGAGATCTGAGGATCTCAGTTCAAAGCCAGCCTGGTTTGGAAAGTTTGTGAGATTCTTTCTTCAATTAACTACCAGAAAACCAGAAGTGGCGCTGTGGCTGAAGTGGTAGAGCGCTCATCTTGAGCTAAATAGCTAAGCAGCAGTGCTCAGGTCCAGATTTCAAACACCAGGACCATCAAAATACAAAAACAAACAAAAAAACCCCACGTAAGAACCTGATCTTTACCACACCTATCAGATTCCTTTGAAAAAAATAATTTATGAGTCAGGTGCCAGTGACTCATGCCTAGCATCGTAGCTACTTTGGAGACTGAGATCTGGCATTGGGCCTTGAAGAAGGCCTGATCAGGCAAATAAATGAGAATTCTTCGCTGGGTAATTACCAGAAAAGCTGAAAGTAGAACTGTGCTTCAAGCGTTAAAGGTTAACTTTGAGAAAAAGAATCCCAGGGACAGTAAGCAGGCCAGGAGTTTAAACCTAGCATTTGCAAAATAAATATAGACCCCACCAATTATTATACTATTATTTTTCATTCTAGAGAGAGCAGGGCAACCTGTGGATGTGGAAACTGGACCTCTCAATGCTGACCTGCAAAGAAGGGATCAGAAGCAGGAATAGGAGTTGAAAGCTGAAAAGCACAGCAGCAGTAGCTCTCTGCTTCTTGACCCAGTGCTAAGCACCCACTGTCTGCAAGAGCTCACTGCTTCTGCCCACAGTGGGAAGTGCTCTTCTCGTGAATCCCAGGCCCACAGAGCTGAGGTGCTTACCTGAGCAGGTGATGGCAGAGTCAGGATGGGAGTGTGGCAGTCCTGCTTCAGAGCCTTCCCCGCTGGCTGGGCTGAGGCTGGACAAGGGAATTCTGCAGCCTCCTGTGGTCCAGTCAGAAAGAGACACTGAGCCTGAGACCATGGGACATTTTTAAAGGGCTATGGAGATGAGGACGTGACTGAGGTGTTAGGGGGATGTGACTGGGATTTGGGGGGACGTGACTGGGATTTGGGGAGGACGTGCAGGATGAACAGAAACCTCTACAGACCCTGAGGCTCCAGGTCAAGTCAGGCCTTGGGCTGTTGCGTGGTAGAGAGGTAGCTGCAGAAACGTGGCTGTGGGGCAGGTTACAGTTCTGCCTTGTGTAGATAAACTGGGAAGAAATCATACAGAAAGGCAGGCAAGGTGAGGAGGAAGTAGAGGAAAGGAGAGAAGCCATGTGTCCTCATGGTGGAGACTTGATGTCCCATTTGGGGTCGACAGCAGCTGTTGGTGGCAGGAAGGCAGTGAGGGGAGGACGGTGGTTCAGTACTTTTCCTCACATTCAAATGATGACTGTACAGGATTCGAGCTAGTGCTGAGACAGAAGCTCAAGAAATCATACTAGGCCATGGGTGGTGCTGGAGAATCTTCTTGATGAAAGAGGAAGGCAGCAGTCTGATGAGGCAGGTCCAGACCTGTATGCTCATTACTCAGCAGGCTGATGTGAGGAGCAGTAAACATTTATTTACTGTGAGAATGGAACTTGAACTCAGTGTCTGATGCTCTTGCTCATTGGATAGCACTCTATAGACTGAGAGATGCCTCTCACCCCAGAAAGATGACAGTTCAATCTGAGTCCCAGTCAAAAGTTTGTTAAACATCATCTGTAAAGTAACGACCCAAACTTTGGCTGGATGCATCCCTCATGCGTAGAGTACTAGCTGAGTAAGGAAGCTAAACATTCAAAACAGTCTCAGTACTGCAAAAAAACGGGGAAAATGCAAAGGAGCTGAAAATAAAATAAAATGGGGAGGTAGCCGTTACAGAAATGCGTACTGCACAGCTGCTAGGGCTGTGGTCTGTGTGCATCTTGTGCCACAGGTGAGAGGATACACAGTCCTGCAGAAGGAAGTAATGGAAGGCAGGCCGGGATGCTGCTGGGTCCTGAGAAGGAAGGCCATGGTTCTGCTCAGACCCTGGGACCTGAGCCACACCTGGGCTTGGTGATGGAGACACTACAGGTGGATGGACCACAGGCACACAGGACCTGAGCTGCACCCAGGTTGGGGAGGCTGCGAGCAGCGGAAGGAGGCCTGGTTTGGGGCTTTCTGAGACAGAGGGCTGTCCATCAGAAATGAGGCACAGAGTCAGTTGCCCACAGACAGCTGACAGACACTGTTCACAGAGGCAGGATTTTCTCCTGTAAAGAGAATGGCACATATTTCTGTGACATGTTTCTGTGCGTGGTGTCTGTACAGGTACGTGACAAGCACACAGAGACTGTGGCCAGTGAATGAGCACACCTGGCCCTGCTGTGATTAGATGCTGTTTATGGACACTGACCTCTCAATGCCTCACTCAGTGGGCTTGTCCTTTCTTTCAAGCCCTGTAAGGTAGCAAACAGCCCCCTGCTGGTGGCTCATGCCTGTCATCCAAGGATCACTGTTCTGGGGAAACTCCAAGAGACTCTTGTCTACAATGAACCACAAGAAGCCAGATGAGCCTTCACTCAAATTGTAAAGTACTAGTGTTGAGCACAAAATCGAAGGGACAAATTAAGTTCCAGAGTTCAAGCCCCAGTAATGGGGATTTTTTTATAAAGAAAAGGAGCAGAGTGCAGCTGTCTGTAATCCTAGCTACTCAGGAGGGTGAGATCTGAGGATTGTGCTTCAAGCCCTGCATGATTTGAATAAACCACTAGAAAGCCAGAAGCAGTGGCTCAAGTGGTATAGTGCTCACCTTGAGATGAAGAGCCCAGGGACAGTGCTCAAGTCCAAAGTTCAAGCCCCAAGAATGAAAAAAAAAAAAAAAAGAAAACAGGAAGAAAGAAAGAAAAAAGGAAAAGAAAAAGGAAAGAAAAGGTAAGGAACAGAAAGGAAAGGGGACAAAACATCTTTGTCTTAAGGGCCAAGTCTAAGTATGGTCTGTAATTAGGGATGTAGCTCAGTGGTAGAGCACTGGGTTTGAGTCTCAATACCAGGAAAATAAAAAAAAAAATCAAGGCACAAGCACAGAGATGGATTTAGGCCTTGGATCCTGGGAATCCTGGAAGGATTTGGGTAGAGGAAGGAGAGCATGGGATTTAGGAAAACATTGCATGGACCCAGGTGATGAGCACATACAACCTGGCCATGTTGAGATAGTCATGCCACAGATGCAGCTTGAGCTCCTGCAGAAGCCACTGGATCTGGAGGGGTCCAGGGTTCATCTATTCTGCAGCTGTGTGTGGGATCTGCACAAGGCAGAAAGATAGACCAGAGAGAGAAACAGCTATCAACATCACGGTTCAAAGTGATTGCAACAAGAAAAATGTACCTGCACAAGCTGTAGTGCTGAGGGGTGGAAAAGATGAGGTGGGGTGGAGAGTGGGCTAGTGGGGGCTGCTTCAGAGTTGGGGATGGAAGGGTGAACACGGTGTCAGAGGTGGGGATGGAAGGGTGGACACGGCGTCAGAGGTGGGGATGGAAGGGTGGACACGGCGTCAGAGGTGAGGATGGAAGGGTGAATACGGCGTCAGAGGTGGGGATGGAAGGGTGAACACGGCGTCAGAGGTGGGGATGGAAGTCTGGGTGCTGCTTCAGTCCGTTGGATGTCCATGTTGAGGCGTTTTATACAGTGAAGTTTGCAAAATGTGTCCTACTGTTTGGTTCTTGTTTTGGAAGTTTGGCCAAATTACACGTAATATTTTATAATGTTTTGTTTAAGTAAGGCTTCCAGGTCTGTTCAAGTAAGGCCTCAGGCTGGGCTGGGTGATCCTGGGGTCCAGGGCGCTTCTGTTTTGTGGAACTGGAGTTTGAAGCCAGGCCCTCTCACTTGTTACAAAGGTCCCTGAACTCTTGCTCTCAGTAACAGGTCAGTGTGTTGGCAGTGAATTAGGGAAGAAGTCGCCTCTACTTTTCTGCTATGGCTATCTTGGATCATCATTTCTCCTGATTTCAAACTTCTTTTTTTATTGTGAAAATACCATACAGAGGGGTTACAATTACATCGGCAAGATAGTGAGTACATTTCTTATCAAGCATGGTAGCCTCCTCCTTGTTTTCCCCTTCCCATCCCTTCCCCTTTCCATCTCCAACCCCCACACCTCCCACACCTCTGCCAAAGTTGTAAAGTTTGTTTTTCGACATAACGTCTTGTACATCTCGTTGTTGCAATGGGTCCACTGTAACCCTATTTAAACAATTTGTTTTTTTCCCTTCCCCTCCACAAATTATACAGTGAAAGCAGGGCTTATACCATGGTGGAGGTACCTATAGAGCAACAAAGAAATCATCTTATAAATATGTTGGAAACAATTGCAAGAAAGAAGAAAACATTTGAATCCTCATCTTGGGGTTCATTTTGCCTAACATCAACTTGTCTGACAGTTTCTGTTTGTCTCAGAAACATACAAGTTATTGCAAATAAGGGAAACCATGGGACCTATGTTTCTTTGGGCCTGGCTTACTTCATTTAATATAGTTTTGTCCAAGTCTTTCCATTTCCTAACAAATGGGGCAATGTCATTCTTTCTGATGGAGGCATAGAATTCCATTGTGTATATATAACACATTTTTTTGATCCATTCATCAACTGAGGGGCATCTGGGTTGGTTCCATATCTTAGCTATGGTAAATAATGCTGCAATAAACATAGTTGTGCTGGTAGCTTTAGTATGGTCTTGTTTGTGATCATTTGGGTAAATGCCCCAAATTGGGATTGCTGGGTCTTTTGAGGAACCTCCATACTACTTTCCAAAGTGGTTGAACAAGTTTACACTCCCACCAACAATGCAGTAAGGTTCCCTTCTGTCCATATCTGTTGTTATTAGAGTTCTTGATTATAACCATTCTACCTGGGGTGAGGTTGGATCTCAATGTTGTTTTGATTTGCATTTCTAGGCTAGGGAGGTTGAGCATTTCTTCATGTGTCTATTGGCCATCTCTTCAGAGAAGTTTCTCTTTAAGTCTTTAGCCCACTTATTTATTGGGCATTTGTTTCTTTGAAGATTTGTTGTTGGGGGATTTAATATTTTTGAGTTCCAGGTATATTTTAGATATGAGAACCTTGTCCATTGTATGGCTAGTGAAGATCTTCTCCCAATTCGTGGGCTTTCTATTGATCTTGCTAGTTCTGTCCTTTGCCAAGCAGAAGCTCTGCAACTTCATGCAATCCCATTTGTCCAACCTTTCTTTGATTTGTTGTGTTTCTGGGTCTAAAGAAAATTTCAGCCTGTGCCAAGGAGATCTAGGGTTTCTCCTATTTCGTCCTGTAATGTTTTCAGAGTGTCTGCTTTGACTCTGAGGTCTTTGATCCATTTGGAGTTGATTCTGGTGCAGGGTGATATATAAGGATCTAGCTTTAGTTTTCTACAAGTAATTAACCAATTTTGCCAGCACCATTTACTGAAGAGGCTGTCTTTCTTCCATTTTATTTTTTTAGCTCCCTTATCAAAGATTAGATGGCTATAGGTCTGTAGGTTCATTTCTGGGTTTTCAATTCTATTTATTGGTCCTGAGGTTTGCTCTTGTGCCAGTACCAAGCTGTTTTAATTACTATGGCTTTGTAGTAGAGTTTGAAATTTGGTATTGATATTCCTCCAGAACTGTTCTTTCTGTTAAGGATCATTTTTTGCTATTCAGGGTCTTTTATTGTTCCATATGAATTTTTGGATTGCCTCTTCTATTTCCTTGAAGAATGAGGTTGGAATATTGATAGGTATAGCATTGAATTTGTAGATAGCCTTGGGAAGTATTGCCATTTTCACGATGTTGATCCTTCCAATCCAGGAACATGGGAGGTTTTGCCACTTTCTAAGTTCTGTTTTGATTTCCTTTTTTCAGGTTTTTAAAGTTTTCATCATAGAGGTCCTTCATTTCTTTGGTTAAGTTAATTCCTAGGTATTTAATTTTTTTTGTGGGGTTATTATGAATGGAGTTGCTTTCCTGATTTCAGCCACGCTTTTCTCATTGTTGACCTACAGAAAAGCCATTGATTATTATTTTTGGGGGGGAGTCCGGTCATGGGGCCTGAACTCTGGGCCTGGGTGCTGTCCCTCAGCTCTTCAGCTCAAGGCTAGCACTCTACCACTTGAGCCACGGCGCCACTTCCGGCTTTTTTCTTTTTGCTTATGTGGTGCTGAGGAATGGAACCCAGGGTCTCAGGCACGCAAGCGCTCTACCACTGAGTCACCTTCCCAGCCCAAGCCATTGATTTTTGAGGGTTAATTTTATAACCTGTTACTTTGCCAAAGTTTTGAATTAGCTTGAGTAATTTGGGAATGGAGTCCATGGGATTCTTTAGACACAAAATCATGTCATCTGCAAAGAGGGAGAGTTTTACTTCATGTTTCACTATTTGGATCCCTTTTATGTTTGCATCTTGTCATTGCTGTAGCTAGGCATTCTAATACTAAATTGAAGAGAAGTGGAGAAAGTGGACATCCTTGTTTCATTCCTGAGTTAAGAGGAAATGGCTTTAGTTTTTCGCCATTAAGTATAATGCTGGCTGTAGGTTTGTCATATACAGCCTTTATTGTACTGAGGAGTGCTCCATGGATTCCTGATTTTTCCAGAATCTTCATCATAAAGGGGTGTTGGATCTTGTCAAATGCTTGTTCTGCATCTATTGAGATAACGATGTGGTTCTTATCCTTGCTATTGTTGATGTAATAAATTATATTAATTGATTTGTATATATTGAGCCAGGTTTGCATCCCTGAAATGAATCCTGTTTGATTGTGGTGTATGATTTTTTTGGATTAATTGTTGAAGTCGGTTGGCCACAATTTTGTTGAGAAGTTTTGCATCAATGTTCATCAAGAAATGGGTCTATAGTTCTCTTTCTTTGATGAGTCCCTGCCTGGTTCTGGGATGAAGGTTATGATGGTTTCATAGAATGAGTTCGGTAGTGAACTTTCTCTTTCAATTTCATTGAAGAGTTGGAGAGGTATTGGTGTGAGCTCTGCTTTGAAGGTCTAGTAGAATTCTGCTGTAAATCCATCTGGTCCTGGGCTTTTCTTAGATGGGAGGTCTCTTATTGCTGTTTCTATTTCAGTGCTTGATATGGGCCTGTTAAGATGGTTTAATTGATCTTGGTTTAGTTTCAGCATGTCAATATTTGCTAGGAAAAGGACCATTTCTGCAAAGTTCTCAAACTTATTAACATAAAGGTTTGACAAGTATTCCCTTATAATGTTCTGAATCTTGGTTATTTCTGTGGTGATATTTCCATTCTCATCCCTGAGTTTATTTATTTGGGTGTGTTCTCTTCTTTTTCTGATAACATTTGCTAAGGGTCTGTCAATTTTGTTGATTTTTTCAAAGAACCAACTCTTTGTTTTGTTCATTCTGTCTATGTTTTCTTTTGGATTCTAATTCGTTTAATTCTGATTTAATTTTAATTATTTTTTCCATGTACTGGATTGGGGTTTATCTTGCTGCTCTTTTTCAAGGAGGTTCAGATGTCTCATTAAATTGTTGGTTTCAGATCTCTCCAATTTGTTGATGTAGGAACTCAGACCTATAAACGTACCTCTGAGTACTGCCTTTGCTGTGTCCCAGAAGAGCTGGTAATTTTTGTGTTCATTTTTGTTGAATATCATGAACATTTGAATTTCTTTTCTAATCTCTTCCATGACCTACTGGTGATTCAACAGTGTGTTGTTCAGCCTCCATGTGTTACAGGACTTTCTTTGGTGGCTTTTGGTTTTGAGTTCTAATTTTATTCCCTTGTGGTCTGAGTGAATACAAGGTATAACCTCAATGTTTCTGAATTTGGACAAGTTTGCTTTGTGACCTAAAGTGTGGTCTATTTTGGAAAATGTTCCATGTGCTGCTGAGCAAAATGTGTATTCTGATGCTGCTGGGTGAATTATTTGGTAGATGTCTGTTAAATATAGTTGATCTATGCTGTTGTTGAAATCTGTGTTTTCTCTGTTGAGTTTTTGCCGAGTTGATCTATCTAGTGGGGATAGTGGTGTGGTGTGTTAAAGTTCCCAACAATTAATTTCTTTGGATTTATTTGAGATTAAGGGGAAGTAGTGTTTCTTGGATAAATTTGGGACTCTGTTGTTTGGCAAATAGATATTTAGAATTGTAATATCCTCCTGAAAGAGAGATCCCCTAATTAGTATGTAGCTACTTTCTTTATCTCTTCTCACTAATTTTAATTTGAAGTCTATTTTATCTGATATTAGGATTGCAAATCCTGCCTATTTTTGGGGGCCATTTGCTTGGTAGATTTTGTTCCAGCCTTTCACTTTCAAAATGTGTTTGTTTTTATGGGCAAGGTGTGACTCCTGAAGGCAGCAGATAGAAGGATCTTGCTTTTTAATCCAACTAGACAGTGTATGTTGCTTAATTGGAGAGTTAAGTCCGTTAATGTTGAGAGTTAGGACTGAGAGGTGTATGGGAGTTCCTGCCATGTTATCCACCTTCTTGGAGGCTGCGAAAACTGGGTTCTTCCTATAGTTCTTGGATTCTCAGTTTGGGTGGGGCTTCTTGACCTTTATTGTGATCTTGTTGGTTTTCTATGTGTAGGACATCTTTAAGAATCTTTTGTAAGGCTGGTTTGGTGGAGATATATTGTTTCAGTTTTTTTTTTTGCTAGGAAGGTTTTTATTTGACCTTCGGTTATGAAGGAGAGTTTAGCTTGGTACAGTATTCATGGTTGATAGTTGTTTGTCTTTCAGGCATGGCGTATATCATTCCAGGCTCATCTTGCTTTAATTGTCTGTGCTGAGAAATCTGAGGTGATTCTAATTGTTTTCCCTTTATAGGTGATTGAGCTTTTCTCCTTGACAGCTTTAAGGATCTTTTCCTTGGTCTGAATTGATCCTGTGCAGATTATAATGTGAAGGTGGGAAGTCCTGTTCTGGTCTGGTCTATTTGGGGTTCTAAAAGCTTCTTGTATCTGAATAGGCCTATTTTTTTCCATGTTTGGGAAGTTCTCTGCTAGGTTCCTGTTAAACGTATTTCCTAGCTGATCTCAAACTTGTGAGTGTTGAGATTGACAGGCATAAGCCCTAAAGACAATCCTGCATACCATTCCCCTCCCCAGTGTTTGCTGACCACTGATGAACTTCCTGTCCTGTGAATTTTCTTGCCCTAATCTGTCACATTGTGGGAACCATGGTACGGTCCTGTGCCTGGATCCTCTAGTGCATAGATACATCATAAATCAGTGTTTGCTTTAGGGCTGAGCCTTTGTTCCTGAGTGGACAGCCCCATTGTTTTCACACATTCTTCTTACATGATCTCAGAGTACATTGAACTTCTTTGTCTTATAATTAGCCTCCAATAAATAAACAAATATCAAATCTGGCTGAGATATGACTTACATGACCCAGAGTCTAACAAACAATCAAGTATCACTTACCTAAAACCTGAGAACCACCAAAGAGAGAAAGAAACTCATTGTCACTCAACACTAGGGTCTCTGGTGGAGGATTGCCTTTTTATTTTTTGCTAAGAATCTGAGTGTGATCTCAGCTCTAAAAGACCTAGAGCCTCTGGGGCCATTGTGACTCATGCCTGTAATCCCAGCTGCTCAGGAGGCTAGTTCTAGGGATCCTGGTCCAAAGCCAGCCAGGACAGATAAATCGGTGATACTAATCACTCCAGGTAACCACCAAAAGCAGCTAGCAGTGGGAAAGTTCAGATGGTAGCAAACTGGTCTTGAGCAGAAAACCTTATTGAGAGTGGGCCCTGGAATAACACCATAAAATAGTAACAATTATTTAAAACTCTCATAGGGAGAGAGAGGATGAGGAGGTAGAATAAGGATTTTATCAAATGCTACACTGACAGAGAAATGACTTCATTGTAAAAACTGGGATTTGAGTGGGGCTAGAAGACACCTTCAGTTGATGGGATCAGTGAAGGAACACTAAGAAGTGACCTCAACTGAGACCTGTTCTCAGCTGAGCCCCTGGAAGGCCGACACAGAAGCGGGCTGGGACAGGGGAGACAGAACCCCAAGCTGGGCCCTGAGGAGCATGTGCCTCATTCCTTGTGACTCACAAAATCTTGGTATCTGCATGCACTGTCCTTCCCATCCCCACACCACCCTTCTGGCAGCCATGAAGCCAGCAGCAGGCAGAGCTGGGCAGAGCTGCCAAGGCCAGCCTGCAGGGGGCTTCCTTGCATTTGATGCAGTCAGAAGCCATGGTGGTCCAGGAGAGGCCCTGGGAGCCTCTGGGTTCTCTCTGCATCTCTGTCTCTCCTGGCCACCCTGGGGATGGAACAGGGGCCTCCTGTCCTCTGTGCCTCTCCCAGCACCTGTGGAGCAACCAGAGCTTGTCAGCAAGGCCACTGAGTGAACCCAAGTCCTTTGATGACCTCTGAAGTAGACTCTGCCTGGCTACACACACTCTGGCAGATACTTCCCTGGGACAGGCTCTTTCTCAGCAATGTTTTGGAGGTCCAGCCCTGCAAAGTACAGGACAAGTGGGTAGAGTATGTGAGGAGCAAGCAGGTACTGAGCTGGGACAAGTCCCAAATTCAACCTCCTTCTATGGCAGGATATGAAGATGCACACTGCTCTGATATTCCCCTATCAGCTCTCTCAATGGATAGCTTGTCTTCTGGCCCTCCTCCTGGACTTCATTCTTCCTTGGGAGAGGAACATCAGAAATGGGCCTGCAGTTCATCCTCCCCGCCACACTGGGGCAGTGGAGGAAGCACAGCTTCAGCTTCAGCTTCAGCTTCCAGTTGCAGAGCACAGCCAGGAGAGCAGAGGCCGGGCAGAGTGTGCCAGGCCTTGAGACGCCATGGGCTGTGCTCACTCACTCTGCCCAGAATTTCATGTATTTATTTATCTATTTTTGTATTAGTGTCCTTTTGTGCCATTTTTGGGGTCTGCACATAGGTCTTGGGTCCTATCCCTGAGCTTTCCTGGTCCAGGTGGTGCTTTAGTACTTCAGCCACAGTTCCACTTTTGGGTTTTTGGTAGTTTCTTAGAGGGAAAATAAAAATCTCTTGGTTTTTTTTTTTGCCTGGTTAGACTTTGAACAGGAATCCTGGGATCTCAGTCTTTGAAGTAGCTGGGATGAAGGCAAGAGCCACCAAGGTCCAGTGTCTGCTAGGAATTTCTGTGCTACCCACTAACAAGAAGAACAACTCTTCTGGTTACACCAAAGAACCAGTTTATTTTGCACTAGGGACCAGGCACCAAGGCTGAGGAGACTAAGTCAGAAAGCAAGCTCCCTCTTCAAGGAAGGAAGTAGGTTACAAACACTTTCACATCCAAAGAGAAAGAAGATGAGTGAATACATTGCACACACAATGGAGTAGTTGTTAGGAAGGGGGAATGGTAAGGCAGGGCCAGGCCATTAGGCTGCACCCCATCCTCCATGGCAGAGTCCATTTGGGGTCACCAACCTCTCACCACCTGACTCCAATAAAACTGCATTGTACTTGCTGATTTATTTTTGTTGTTGTTGTTAAAAACAAAATAGCTACATCTGCATGGCCATGCAGGATGAGTACAGCTCAGGTTGCTACAATGGAGCCAAGATGTCAGACCATTTCCATCTCTCTAATCAGGAACTTCCTTTGACATAGCATTGTGAAAGTTGATGGCAATAGAGTAACTTGTGTTTTCGTAGCTTTCCTCTATGATGTAATGGATATAAAGAGAAATTCAAAACCTGAGACTCCTGAGCTGGTGTCTCTGAAATACAGATACCCTCAGAAAGGCTCTCTTTCTGGGAGATGTATAAAGAGAGTATGGGCATTCAAGGACTAGTAATTTCTGGTCAGTCCTATTGAACCAAAGAACGACAGATTTTTCTCACTGAAGATAGGGTGAAGTTTGCATCTTGCCAAAAGAAATGAGACGAGTCAAAGAGAGAAGCATGTGTGTTAGCCCAGACAGGAAAATGGCCAGTGAGTGCCAGACAGGACAGCAGCAGCAGCAGGGGGTCGGACCCCACAGTCACCAGGCTCCCCGTTGGTGCCATCATTACCACAACACAGCAAGCCGCACACAAACATGTTGCAGATTCTGGAAGCTGTGCAGCCAAGTCTTTGCAGGTCCTGAGGAGGGAGCAGGGCAGTGGGGGATCAGGGTCAGTGCCCTGGGACTCAGGGCGTCGATGCTGGCTAACAGGCTTGTACCTGGGTTTCTTCCAGTCCAAATGCATCTGTTTCTAGGCATGGAAGTTGGGGTCAGGGGAGGAATTCAGGACCCAGCTCCTCCCTACAGCTGTGTGCCTGTGGCTTGAGAAGCAAGTGATAAGGTCCTGGTTTCTGAGGTTGAGGGATTTGAGGTGGCACCTCTTCTCTTTAATTGATCACCTCCACTAGCTGTGAGTGAAATCTGCAGACAATTTAGGATTCTTAGTTCTCCTTTCCAGACTCTTCCACAGGCTGTAGGTTTAGCACTGTGGCAGGCTCTGGGGCCACGGGGAAGTCACAGACAAGCTGTCCCTGCAGCTGAGGGCTTCTGGCTCATGTCCAGAGGACACAGACATAATAAGGACACTAAAGGAGGCCCAGACTCCAGCCTTGTGTGCTGGCTCCACTGAAACCAAGGCTCCATCTAAAGGATGGATTGGGGCAGGGATGTGGGGGCAGGAAAACCAGGATATGTGTTCTTCTCTGTGTTTTTGTGCTTGTGTGGGGTTCTGAGATCAGGGAGTCCGTTTCTTTGAGTCCTTCCTCCACAGTATGGGGTGGGTCAGTGTTGAATGTAGAGGTGACAGGACCAAGCACTGCCCCATACCCATGCTGACATGGCAGAGCTGTAGCTATGAGCAGGCCCAGAGCCTCAGTCCTTCAAAGCTAGCTGAGAAATGGCTCAGGGCTCAGTGCCGAAGTTGAAAAGGCTGAAGCCATGCTGGAAAGATAGTTTTTGACATTCCATCTTCTATTTATCATGAGTCCACCAGACTAGAGGCATGGAGCAAGGCACAGAGGACCAACTGTGAGAAATCACCACAGCAAGAATATGAGTCCCTGAGTTTCAGCATGAGTACCAGACCTCTGCAAAATAATTATCAGTTAATTTTTTTTTGTGAGAATACTGTACAGAGAATACTGTACTGTACATGGGCAAGATAACGGGTACATTTCTAATCAAGCATTGTTGCCTCCTCTTTGTTTCCCCTTCCCATCCCTTCCCATACTCCCCCTCACCTGATCCGCCACCCACCCTCCACCAAAGTAATATCAGTGAATATTAAACCATGATTTTCATGAGAACCACGAAAGAAATATCTGATGAACTGGTTACAGTTTGTGCAATGCTGGCCTGCAGAGAGGGGTTCAGAAGGATTCATTGGAGTCGAATGCTGAGAAGGACAGCAGCAGTAGCTCTCTGCTTACAGATCCAGTGCTCAGCACCCACTCCGACTGCGAGAGCTCACTGCATCTGCCCACAGTGGGAAGTGCTCTCCTCGTGAATCCCAGGCCCACAGAGCTGAGGTGCTTACCTGAGCAGGTGATGGCAGAGTCAGGATGGGAGTGTGGCAGTCCTGCTTCAGAGCTGTCCCTGTTGGCTGGGGCTGAGCCTGGACAAGGGAATTCTGCAGCCTCCTGTGGTTCACTAAGAATGGGACCCTCGGCCTGTGACCTGGAAACACTTTTAAAGGGCTTGTAGATGAGAACATGACTGTGAATTGAGAAAGATGTGTGGAACAAACCGAGATTTACAAACTCTATGTCAGCAGGTGGAGGAGAAGGCGGCCTGGGTTTGTGCTCTAGCAGAGAGATAGGTGGAGAATTGTAGTGTGGGCAGAGGACAGTGCTGACCACGACAGGGAAATTGTGCTGAAGTCACAGAGACAGCCAGGAAAGGGGAAGAAGTTTATCGGGTTAGGGTGGGGTAAGGAGGGAGGTCTGCCATTGGGTGAGTAGAACCTCTGAGTAGAGTTTCTTTCAGGGGAGTGTGACAAGGTCCAAATGAGAATTTGAGCTGTAATGAAATTAATCTCTTTGTCTTTGTTGATCTTGATGCCAAGTTGGCTCTCTATTATCTTCCTGTGCCCCTTGTGCACCTTGCTCTCTGTCTCTGGGCTCTGGGCTGATGTAATTCCAGATGGAAGTCAATACCACCCATCACTTGAAAGGTGGGAAGAGCTAGGGAGAGCAGGCCCAGCACTGGGATGGGCCCTGGTGTACAGCGTCCCCTGGAGGACGCCATGGGGCCTGATCTAATGCAGTAGCAAAGGAGACAGGCCACATTGCTTCAGAATGGGTGAACTTCATGGCCCTTTGGAGCCTGCGGTGGGTATTGGGGACCAAGTGATGGGTGGTCAGTGCTTCAGCACATTTCTTCACATTGAAATTCCCAGGTAATTCTTAGAACAAAGGTGAAGGATTCACAGGAGGGTCAGGGTGTCGCTGGAGAAACTGATGAGGAAGGAAGCTGGTTCAGGCCTGTGAGTGACCTACTCAGCAGGCTGCTGTCAGAAAGATTACAATAAATTGTTTGGTCTGAGATTGGGAGTCTCACTCTGCAGCTGACGCTTTAGCTCACTGGCCAGCGCTGTACCAAGTGTCCACACCTCCCACCTCAGGAAGATTACAATTCAATGTGAGCCCAGTGGAAAAGTTTATTAAACTTCATCTGCAAAGTGACCACCTAAATCTGGGCTGCATGCATTGTTCAGAGGGTAGAGCAGCAGCTGAATAAGGAAGGTAATTGTGCACAGGGGCCCGAGTGCTGAAAGAAAAAAACACAAGGAAAATGAAAAAGCTATGATGGGAGGTAGCCATTACAGAAATAATTACTGCAGTATTACTAGGGCTGTGGTTCGTGTGCCAACTGGGGACAGGTGAGTAAGACACACATCAATGGCCTTTGTGCACATATAGAAGGAAGTAAAGAGAGGCAGGCCAGGATGCTGCTGGGTCCTGAAAAGGAAGGCCTATGGAGCTGCTCAGATCCTTGGACCTGAGTCACACCTGGGCTCTGGGAATGGAGACTCTGCTGGCTATAGACCACAGGCCTACAGGACTTGAGCTGGGACTTGGGATGGGAAGGTTCTGAGCAGAGGAAAGAGGCCAGCTTTGGACATCAGAGGAGGAAGGGATTAAAAGGACTCCATTGGAATTGGCAGCATCAGCGACCGGCAGACACCTTGGCAAGCCGTGTGCAGTGCTTCAGGACTTTTTCATGAAGTGAACATGGCAGCAAATAGTTCTGTGACAGGTCCCATGGGAGGTACTTGAGTCAGTGGCCACAATGCCTGGTATCTGCACAGGTAGGTGACAAGCACACAGAGACTGTGGCAGATGAATGCACACACTGCCAGACTCTGATCAGAGGCTGCATCTGTTCATGGTTTGGCAATGCCTTGCTCATCAGAAAGGTGCCCTCTGTTCAGACATTCCCCTGTCAGCTACCATTCCCATCGCTTTTCCTCCCTAGGACAGAAAAAGCCTAAATGGGTGCAAAGTTTATCCCCCCCCTCCCACTGGGTTATGGAGAAATCACAGACACAGACCTGGCTTCAGCTTCCAGTTGCAGAGCACAGCCAGGAGAGCAGAGGACGGGCAGAGTGTGCCAGGCCTTGAGATTCCATGGGGCATGTTCATTCTGTCTATAATGTCCTCCTTCCTTCCTTCCTTCCTTCCTTCCTTCCTTCCTTCCTTCCTTCCTTCCTTCCTTCCTTCCTTCCTTCCTTGGGTTCTTTATTGACAAAGTCCAGGAATCTTAAATTCTAAATTTAGTAACTCTCTAAATTTAGTGGCAGAGTGCTGGTGTTCTATTACTTGGCCCTCATGTTTACTTCAGGATTTTCTGTGGTTAATTGGAGGTAACAGTCTCACAGACTTTCCTGCTTGGACTGGTTTTGAACTGAGACTCTCAGATCTCAGCTTCTTGAATAGCTCAGATTGCATGTGTGAGCCACCAAGGCCAAGTTTCTGCTCAGAATTGCTGTGCTACCTACTGACAAAAAGACATGCTCTGATTGCAAGAACAAAAGAACATTTTATTCTGCACCACAGTGCACAGACCCAGGCTTGGGAGACTCAATCATGGAATGAGCCCCCAGTTCAGGGAAAGGAACAGGTTACAAGCAGTTTTCAGCTAAAGAGAAGGAAAGATGAATGAATCCATTGCACAGGCACGGGTTCAGGTGTTAGGAAAGGGCAACAGTAAGGCAGGGGCCAGGCCACTAGGCATCACCTCTTTCGCGATGGCAGGTTCCAATAGGGTTATCTAATTTATTGTAATTAACAGTCACCCAATTCACCCCAATAAACTTGCATTCCATTTGGCTAAGGTCCTTGGTGGGGTCTCTTTGAATAACATAATAGCCACATTGGCAGGGGTGTCTGGACTTAGGACAGTCTGACATGTTGCAATCAAGGCAGGATGGCAAATCATCACCTTTATAGCCAAAAGTTGACTTTAACGCATTACTGTGTTCATTGATGGCAATGCAGTAATCTGTTTCACCATAGTGTTTCTTTAAACGATACGAAGTTAATGATTCAGCAGGGACAAATTCTAAAGATAACGATCTGGGGGTGCTGTCTCTGAAATACAGAAACCCTGAGTAGCGCTCTCCTTTTGGGAGTTCTATAACAGAGTCTGGCCACTGGAGAGCCAATTTATTAAATGGGGACATATTGGTCCAAAGAATGACAGATTTGTTCACTGAAACCAGTGAAAAGTCTGGTTGTTTCCATTCCAAACGAGCAGGATTAAAGATAGAATCCGGTGTGGCAATCCTGACAGGATCAGAGTCACTGAGGCCCAGACAGCACAGCAGCAGCAGCAGCAGCAGGTGGACGATCCCCATGGTCACCAGGCTCCCCATTCGTGCCATCATTAGGACAGCTCAGCAAGGCCAATTCCAATCACGTGGCAGATTCTAGAAGCTGTGCAGCCAGGTCTTGTGCAGGTCCTGGGGAGAGAGCAGAACAGTGGGGAGGTTGGGGTCATTTTCCTGAGGACCAGGTGGGTCAAGGCCAGCTAACTGGGCTGTTCCCAGATTCCTGACATCCTCGCAGATGCAGCCCAGGTGAGGAGATTGGGGTGAGGGGAGGAACATGGCTCCCAGTGCAGTCCTGCAGCTGTGTGGCCTTTGGGCTGAGAAGCTTGTAACAAGGTTCTGGTCCCAAGGCAAAGTGGTTTGAGGTGGCGTCTCTTTCTGTCTGCATAATCACCTCTGAGTACTGTGAGAGGAATCTGCAGACAATTCAGCCTTTTCAGTCCTCCTTTCCAGACTCTTCCACAAGAAACAGGTTCCCTGTAACCCAAGTGAGGGTCAGATCCATGGCAGGCTCCAAGGTCACTGGGAGGTCACAGACAAGCTGTCCCTGCCGTTCACCCATGTCCAGAGGACACAGACAGAACAAGGACACCGCAGGAGGCCTAGACTGCAGCCCTGTGCTGCCAGAACCAGTGATAGCAAGGCTGCTTTCTCCTCTAGAGGATGGAGCAGGGGTGGGGGTCGGGGCAGGAAAACCCAGGGCATGTGGTCTCTTTGGTGTTTCTGGAGCCTTGTGGGGTGAGGATAAGTGGAGTTCTTTCTTTGAGGACTTCCCCTGTGCTAAATGCTGCAGCTCCTTCTTGAATGGAGAGGTGATAGAGGACAGACACTCCCCCCACAGGCCCAAGCATTAGCTATGAGAAGGCCAAGGCATCTCTAGTCCAACAACCTAGCTACTGAAGTGGCAGAGAGTCCTGTGATGGAGTTTAAACCCCAGAGGCAGCCTGCATAGAAAGTCTGGGAGACTCGATTTCCAATTCACCATGAATGTACCTGCTGGAAGCATCAGTCCAGTGGTACAGCACCAACTTTGAGAAAACAAGACATGAAGAATGGAAGAAGTTATCAAGTCACGAGAAGCTCCCTCCTGTAATCCTAGCTTCTCAGGAGGCTGAGACCCGAGGATCTCAGTTCAAGGCTAGCCTCGTTAGGAAAGTTTGTAAGACCCTTATCTCCAATTAACCACCAGAAAACCGGAAGTGGCACTGTGGCTGAAGTGGTAGAGCACTCATCTTGAGATGAATAGCACAGGGGCAGTTCCTAGGCACAGAATTCAAGCCCCAGACCCCTCAAAGAAGAAAAGAAAAGAAAAAAAAGAATGTAAGAACTTGATCTCTACCACACCTTTCCGAGTTTCTTGAAAAAAATGATTTATGAGTCAGGTGTCAGTGGCTCACGCCTATCATCGTAGCTACTCTGGAGACTGAGATGTAAGCATTGGGGTTTGAAGCAGGTCTGAGCAGACAAGTTAAGGAGATTCTTCTCTTTGAATAATTGCTAGAAAAGCTGGAAGTAAAGCTAGGCTTCAAGTGTTAAAGGTTAACTCTGAGCAAAAGTAGCCCAGGGACAGACAATAAGCAGGCCAGGAGTTCAAACCCAGAATCTGGAAAATATAAATAAAAATCAAATTCCTTTAACTATTAAACTATTATTCTTATTCTAAAGAAAGCAGGGCAACCTGTGGATCTGGAAACCAGACCTGCCAATGCTGACCTACAAAGAAGGGATCAGAAGCAGGAATGGGAGTTGAAAGCTAGAAAGCACAGCAGCAGTAGCTCTCTGCTTCCAGACCCAGTGCTCAGCACCCACTCTGACTGGGAGAGCTCACTGCATCTTCCCACAGTGGTAACTGCTCTCCTCATGAATCCCAGGCCCACAGAGCTGAGGTGCTTACCTGAGCAGGTGATGGCAGAGTCAGGATGGGAGTGTGGCAGTCCTGCTTCACAGCCTTCCCCGCTGGCTGGGGCTGAGTCTGGACAAGGAAATTCTGCAGCGTCCTGTGGTCCAGTAAGAAAGAGACACTGAGCCTGAGACCAGGAGACACTTTTAAAGAGCTTTGGAGATGGGGACGTGACTGGGATCTGGGGAGGACGTGCAAGATGAGCAGAAACCTCTACCTATCCTGGGGCTTCAGTTCAAGGGAGGCCTGGGGCTGCCCCCTAGCAGAGACGGATCTGCAGAATTGTGGCTGTGGGGCAGGTTACAGTGCTGCCTTGTGTAGATAAACTGGGCTGAAATCATACAGAAAGGCAGGCATGGTGTGTCCTCATGGTGGGGACTTGATGTCCCTTTTGGGGTCCACAGCAGCTGTGGGTGGTGGTACACAGTGAGGGAGGATGGTGCTTCACTGTGGTTCTTCACATTCAAATGATGACTGTACAGGATTCACCCTAGTGCTGAGACAGAGGTTCAAGCATTCATACTAGGCCATGGGTGGTGCTGGAGAATCTTCTAGATGAAAGAGGAAGGCAGCAGACTGATGGGGAACGGTCCAGGCCTGCAAGCTCACTACTCAGCAGGCTGATGTCAGGAACAGTGAACATTTATTTAATATGAGAATGGAACTGGAACTCAGTACCTGATGCTTTTGCCCTTTGGGTCATACTCTATAGATGAGAGATGCCTCCCACCTCAGAAAGATTACAGTTCAATGTGAGTCCCAATCAAATATTGTTCAATGTCATCTGTAGAGTACCTATCTAAACATGGGCTGGATGCATCCTTGACGGTTAGAATGGCAGCTGAGTAAGGAAGCTAAACAACCACAGCAGTCTCAGTACTGCAAAAATGGGAGGAATCCAAAGTAACATAAAATAAAATAAAACAAAATGGGGCAGTCGCCATTATAGAAATGTGTACTGCCTCACCTCTATGGTTGTGGTCTGTGTGCCACCTGGGACAGGTGAGAAGACACACAGTCCCTTTGTGCACAGACAGAAGGAAGTAAAGAGAGGCAGGCCAGGATGCTGCTGGGTCCCGAAAATGAAGTCCCATGGTACTGCTCAGACCCTGGGACCTGAGCCACACCTGGGCTCTGGGGATGGAGACACTGCAGGTGGATGGACCACAGGCCCACAGGACCTGAGCTGGACCAGGCTGGGGAGGCTGCAAGCAGAGGAAGGAGACCTTGTTTCGTGATTTCTGAGAAGACAGAGGGCCCTCCATCAGAAACGAGGCACAGAGTCAGTTGCCCACAGACAGCTGACAGACACTGTTCACAGAGGCAGGATTTTCTCCTGTAAAGAGAATGGCACATATTTCTGTGACATGTTTCTGTGCGTGGTGTCTGTACAGGTACGTGACAAGCACACAGAGACTGTGGCCAGTGAATGAGCACACCTGGCCCTGCTGTGATTAGATGCTGTTTATGGACACTGACCTCTCAATGCCTCACTCAGTGGGCTTGTCCTTTCTTTCAAGCCCTGTAAGATGGCAGAAAACAGCCCCCTGCTGGTGGCTCATGGCTGTCATCCAAGGATCACTATTCTGGGGAAAGAAACTCCAAAAGACTTTTGTCTATGATGAACCACAAGAAGCCAGATGAGGTTTCACTCAAGTTGTAAAGTACTAGTGTTGAGTACAAAATCTAAGGCAAATGCCAGGCCCTCAGTTCAATCCTGATGAATGCAAAAAATAGTTTGTTTTTATTTGTTTGTTTGTTTACAAAAGAAAAGGTGCCGGGCACCTGTCCTCACTCCTGTAATCCTAGCTACTCAGGAGGCTGAAATCAAGGTTCAAATCTGCCTGGGCAGGAAAGTTTGTGAGACTCTTATCTCCAATAAACCACTAGAAAACCGGAAGTGGTGCTGTTTCTCAAGCTGTAGTTTGCTCGCCTTGAGCTGGACAGAGCAGGCAGAGACAGTGTCCAAGCCCAGAGTTCCAACTCCACGATACACACACACACACAAAAGGAAGAAAGAAAAGAAAAGAAAACGAAATTGGTCAATTTTTTTTTCTTAAGGGCCAAGTCTAAGTATGGTCTGTGGCTAGGGATGTAGTTCAGTGGTAGAACCCTTGGTTTGAGTCTCAATACCAGGGTAAAAAAAAGGCATAAGCACAGAGATGGATTTAGGCCTTGTTTCTTGGGAAGCCTGGAAGGTTCTGAGAATAGGATGGAGAGCATGGGATTTAGGAAGACCTGGCATGGAACCAGGTGGCTAAACTTGCACAATCTGGCCATGTTGAGATAGTCATTCCACAAACTCAGCCAGAGCTCCGGTAGAAGCCACTGGATCTGGAGGGCTCCAGGGTTCATCCATTGCACAGCTGTGTGTGGGCTCTGACCAAGGCAGCAACATAGACCTGAGAGACACAAAGAGCTATCAACATCACGGTCCAAAGGGATTGTAACAAGAAAAATCTACCTGCACAAGCTGCAACACTAAGAGATGGAAAAGATGAGGTGGGGTGGAGAGTGGGCTAGTGGGGGCTGCTTTAGAGGTGGGGATGGAAGGGTGGGCGCTGCTTCAGAGGTGGGAATGGAAGGGTGGGCGCTGCTTTAGGTAGTTGGGTGTCCAGCTGTTTGGTTCTTGTTTTGGAAGTTTGGCCAAAATACATGTAATGTTTTATAATGTTTTGTTTAAGTAAGGCTTCCAGGTCTGTTCCAAGTAAGGCCGCAGACTTCTGGGCTACAGTGATCCTGGGGTTCAGGGCGCTTCTGTAGCTCAACAACCCTTGCTTTGTTTCCTTTTGTGGAACTGGAGTTTGAAGCCAGGGCCTCTCACTTGCTACACAGGTCCTTGAACACTTACTCTCACTAACAGGTCAGCGTGTTGGCAGTGATTTAGGTAAGAAGTCGCCTCTACTTTTCTGCTATGGCTACCTTGGTTCATCATTTCTCCTGATCTCAAACTTGTGAGTGTTGAGATTGACAGACATAAGCCCTAAAGACAACCAAGCGCACCATTCCCCTCCCCATTGTCTGCTGATCACTGATGAACTTCCTGTCCTGTGAGTTTTCTTGCCCTGACCTGTCACATTGTGGGAGCCATGGTAGGTTCCTGTGCCTGGGTCCTCTAGTGCTTAGATACATCATAAATCAGTGTTTCCCATAAGGCTGAGCCTTTGCTCCTGAGTGGACAGCCCCATTGTTTTCACAAATTCTTCTGTGCATGATCTCAGACTACATTGACCATCTTATGTTTTTTAATTAGCCTCCAATAAATAAACAAATATCAAATCTGGCTGAGATATGACTTACATGACCCAGAGCCTACCAAGCAATCGAGTATCACTTACGTAAAACCTGAGAACCACCAAAGAGAGAAACAGACCACGTTGTCCCAAAGCACTAGGGTCTCTGGTGGAGGACTTGCCTTTTTTTTGCTAAGAATCTGAGTGTGATCTCAGCTCTAAAAAGTCTTAGAGACTCTGGGGCTATTGTGACTCATGCCTGTAATCCCTGCTACTCAGGAGGCTAGTTCTAGTGATCCTGGTCCAAAGCCAGCCAGAACAGATAAATCGATGACTCCAGCTAACCACCAAAAGCAGCCAGCAGGGAGAAAAAGTTCAAATGGTAGCAAACTTGTCTTGAGCCGAAAACTTTAGGGAGAGTAACAATTATTTAAAACTCTCATAGTGAGGGAGAGAGGGAATGAGGAGGTAGGATAAGGATTCCACAAAATGCTACACTGACAGAGAAATGACTTCGTTGTAAATACTGTGATTTGAGTGGGGCTGGAAGACACCTTCAGATGATGGGATCAGTGAGGGACCACTAAGAAAGTGACCTCAACTGAGACATGGTCTCAGCTGAGCCCCTGGGAGGCCGACTAACAAGCGGGCTGGGTCACGTGAGAGGGAACCCCAAGCTGAGGAGCATGCGCCTCACTTCCTGTGACTTACAAAGTCTTGGTGTCTGCATGCACTGTCCTTCCCATCCCCACACCACCCTTCTGGCTGCCATGCAGCCAGCAGCAGGGAGAGCTGGGCAGAGCTGCCAAGGCCAGCCTGCAGGGGGCGTCCTCGCCTTTGATGCAGGTGGAAGCCATGGTGGTCCAGGGGAGGCCCTGGGAGCCTCTGGGTTCTCTCTGCATCTTTGTCTCTCCCGGCCACCCTGGGGATGGAACAAGGGCCTCCTGTCCTCTGGGCCTCTCCCAGTACATGTAGAGCAACCAGCGCTCGTCAGCAAGGCCATTGAGTGAACCCAAGTCCTTTGATGACCTGTGAAGTAGACTCTGCCTGGCTACATACACCCTGGCAGATACTTCCCTGGGACAGGCTCTTTCTTACCAATGTTTTGGAGGTCCAGCCCTGAAAAGTACAGGACAAGTGGGTAGAGTGTGTGAGGAGCAAGCAGGTACTAAGCTGGGACAAGTCCCAAATTCAACCTCCTTCTATGGCAGGATATGAAGATGCACACTGCTCTGACATTCCCTTATCAGCTCTCAATTGACAGCCCACCCTCTAGCCCACCTCCTGGACTTCATTGTTCCTTGGGAGAGGAACATCAGAAATGGGCCTGCAGTTCATCCTCCCCGCCACACGGGGGCAGTGGAGAAAGCACAGGGACCCAGACCTGGCTTCAGCTTCCAGTTGCAGAGCACAGCCAGGAGAGCAGAGGCCGGGCAGAGTGTGCCAGGCCTTGAGATGCCATGGGCTGTGCTCACTCACTCTGCTAAGATTTTCACATATATATTTATCTATGTATTAGTGTCCTTTTCTGGGGTCTGCACATAGGTCTTGGGTCCTATCCCTGAGCTTTCATGGTCCAGGTGGCACTCATAGTACTTCAGTCACAGTTCCATATCTGGCTTTTTGGTCGTTTCTTAGAGGAAAAATAAAAATCTCATGGCTTTTCCTGCCTGGTCAGGCTTTGAACAGGAATCCTGAGATCTCAGCCTTTGAAGTAGCTGGCATGCAGGCAAGAGCCACCAAGGTCCCTGCTAGGAAGTTCTGTGCTACCCACTAACAAGAAGAACAACTCTTGCTACACCAATGAATCAGTTTATTCTGAACTAGGGACCCACGACTTAGGAGAGAAAGTCAGCAAGCAAGTGCTCTCTTCAGGGAAGGGAGCAGGTTACAAGCAGTTTCACAGCCAAAGAGAAAGAAAGATGAATGAATGCATTTCACAGGCCCTGGTGAAGGCGTTGGGGAAGGGGAATGGTAAGGCAGGGCCAGGCCGCTAGGCTGCACCCCGTCCTCCAAGGCAGATTCCATTTGGGTCATTTTATTTCCTGTCACCAACCTCACAGCACTTGTTTCCAACCAAACACCATTGCACTCGCTGATATTTCTTTGTTAAAAATGAAATAGCCACACCCGCATGGTCGTGCAGGATGAGTACAGGTCAGGCTGCTGCAATGGAGCCAAGATGTCAGACCATTTCCATCTCTCTAATCAGGAACTTCCTTTGACATAGCTTTGTGAAAGTTGATGGCAATAGAGTAACTTGTGTTTTCGTAGCTTTCCTCTATAATGTAATGGATATAAGGAGAAATTCAAAACCCGAGACTCCTGAGCTGGTGTCTCTAAAATACAGATACCCCAAGAAAGGATCTCTTTCTGGGAGATGTATAAGAGAGTGTGGCCAGTCAGGGGCCAGTAATTTCTTTCAGTCCTCTTGAACCAAAGAACGACAGATTTTTCTCACTGAAGACAGCGTGAAGTTTGCATCTTGCCAAGAGAAACTAGACGAGGCAAAGAGAGAAGCATGTGTGTTAGCCCAGACAGGAAAATGGTCAGTGAGTGCCAGACAGGTCAGCAGCAGCAGCATGGGGACTGTCCCCACGGTCACCAGGCTCCCTGTTGGTGCCATCATTACCACAACACAGCATGCTGCACTCTAAACATGTTGCAGATTCTGGAAGCTGTGCAGCCAGGTCTTCTGCAGGTCCTGAGGAGAGGCAGGACAATGAGGGATCAGGTCGATGCCCTGGGGCTCAGGGGGTCGATGCTGGCTAACAGGGCTGTCCCCAGGCTTCTTCCAGTCCAAATGCAACTGTTTCTAGGCATGGAAGCTGGGGTCAGTGGAGGAATGCAGGACCCAGCTCCTCCCTGCAGCTGTGTGCCTGTGGCTTGAGAAGCAAGTGATAAGGTCCTGGTTTCTGAGGTTGAGGGATTTGAGGTGGCGTCTCTTCCTGTCTACGTGATCACCTGCACTAGCTATGAGTGAAATCTGCAGACAATTGGGATTCTTAGTTCTCCTTTCCAGACTCTTCCACAGGCTGTAGGGTCAGCACTGTGGTAGGCTCTGGGGCCACGGGGAGGTCACAGACAAGCTGTCCCTGCAGCTGAGGGCTACTGGCCCATGTACAGAGAACACTGATATAACAAGGACACTGCAGGAGGCCCAGACTCCAGCCCTGTGCTGCAGCCTCCACTGAAACCAAGGTTGCTTCCTTCTCTAGAGGATGGACCGGGCAGGGATGTGGGGACAGGAAAACCAGAACATGCTGTCTCCTCTCTGTTTTTGTGCCTGTGTGGTGTGCTGAGATGAGGGGAGTCCATTTGTTGAGTCATCCCTCCATAAAATGTTCTAGGTCAGTGTTGAATGCAGAGGTGACAGGGCCAGGCACTGCCCACACCCATGCTACCATGGCAGGTCCAGAGCAGTGGCTCAGGGCTCAGTGATGAAGTTGAAAAGGCTGAAGGCATCCTGCAAAGATAGTCTTTGACACTCCATCTTCTATTTATCATGAGTCCACCAGACTGGAGGCATGGACCAAGGCAAAGAGGACCAACTGTGAGAAATCACCACAGCAAGAATATGAGTCCCTGAGTTTCAGCATGAGTACCAGACCCCTGCAAAATAAATATCAGTGAATATTAAACCATGATTTTCATGGGAACCACGACAGCAGTATCTGATGAACTGGTAACAGTTTGTGCAATGCTGGCCTGCAGAGAGGGGTTCAGAAGGATGCATTGGAGTCGAATGCCGAGAAGAAAAGTAGCAGTATCTCTCTGCTTACAGATCCAGTGCTCAGCACCCACTCTGACTGTGAGAGCTCACTGCATCTGCCCACAGTTGGAAGTGCTCTCCTCATGAATCCCAGGCCCACAGAGCTGAGGTGCTTACCTGAGCAGGTGATGGCAGAGTCAGGATGGGAGTGTGGCAGTCCTGCTTCACAGCCTTCCCCGCTGGCTGGGGCTGAGCCTAGACAAGGGAATTTCGTAGCCTCCTGTGGTCACTAAGAATGGGACACTGGGCCTGAGACCTGGATACACTTGTAAAGAGTTTGTTGATGGGAATGTGATTGTGAGTTGAGAAAGATGTGTGGAACAAACAAGCAGGTGGACAAGAAGCGGCCTGGGGTTGTTCCCTAGTAGAGAGATAGATGGAGATTGTAGTGTGGGCAGAGAACGGTGCTGACCGCGACAGGGAAATTGTGCTGAAATCACAGAGACAGCCAGGAAAGGGGAAAAAGTATATCGGATTAGGGTGGTGTAGGGAGGGAGGTCTGCCATTCGGTGAGGAACCTGTGAGTAGAATTTCCTTCAGTAGACTGTGACAAGGTCCAAGTGGAAATTTGAGCTGTGATGAAATTACTCTCTGTCTTTGTCTGTTGACCTTGATGCTAAGTTGGCTGTTGATTGTCTTCCAATGCCCCCTGTGCACCTTGCTCTCTGTCTCTGGCCTCTGGGCTGATGGAATTCCAGATGGTAGTCAATACCACCCATAACTTAAGAAGGTGAGGAGAGCTGGGCAGAGCAGGCCCAGCATTGGGATGGGCCCTGTTGTACAGCGCCCCCTGGAGGATGCCATGGGGCCTGACCTGAAGCAGCAGCAAAGGAGACATGCTACATTGCTTCAGAATGGGGGAACTTCATTGTCCTTTGGGGCCTGCTGTGGGTATTGGGGACCAAGTGATGGGTGGTCGGTGCTTCAGCACATTTCTTCACATTGAAGTTCCCAGGTAATGCTGATAATAAAGGTGAAGAATTCACAAGAGGGCCAGGGTGTCAATGGGAAAACTGATGAGGAAGGAAGCTGGTTCAGGTGTGTGAGTGTCCTACTCAGCAGGCTGATGTGAGGAAGATTACAGTTAATTTTTTGGTCTGAGATCGGATGTCCAAATCAGTGGCTGATGTGTTAGCTCCCTGGCCAGTGCTGTGCCAAGTGACCACATCGCTCACCTCAGGAAGATTACAATTCAATGTGAGCCCAGTGGAAAAGTTTATTAAACTTCATCTGCAAAGTGACCACCTAAATCTGGGCTGTGTGCATTGCTTATAGGGCAGAGCAGCAGCTGAGTAAGGAAGGTAGTTGTGCACAAGCGCCTGAGTGCTGAAAGAAACAAAAACACAAGGAAAATGAAAAAGCTATGATGGGGAGATAGGTATTACAGAAATAATTACTTCAGTACTACTAGGGCTGTGGTCAGTTTGCCTTCTGGACACAGGTGAGTAGGACACACAGTAACCATCTTTGTGCACAGATAGAAGGAAGTAAAGAGAGGCAGGCTGGGATACTTCCGGGTCCTGAGAAGGAAGGCCCATGGAACTGCTCATATCCTTGGATCTGAGCCACCAGGGCTTTGGGGATGGATACTTTGCTGGCAACGGACCACAGGTCTACAGGACCTGAGCTGGGACTTGGGATGGGGAGGCTCAGAGCAGAGGAAGGAGGCCAGCTTTGGACATCAGAGGAGGAAGGAATTAAAAAGACATGCAGACACCTTGGCAAGCCGTGTGCAGTGCTTCAGGACTTTTTCATGAAGTGAACATGGCAGCATATAGGTCTGTGACAGGTCCCATGGGAGACAATTGAGTCAGTGGCCACCATGCCTGGCATCTGCACAGGTAAGGGACAAGCACACAGAGACTGTGGCAGATGAATGCACACACTGCCAGGCTCTGATCAGAGGCTGCTTCTGTTCATGGTCTGGCAATGCCTTGCTCATCAGAAAGGTGCCCTCTGTTCAGACATTCCCCTGTCAGCTGCCATTCCTATCGCTTTTCCTTTCTGGGATAGAAAAGGCAGAAATGGGTACAGAGTTCTTCCCCCACTTCCCACTGGGTTATGGAGAAATCACAGACACAGACCTGGCTTCAGCTTCCAGTTACAGAGCACAGCCAGGAGAGCAGAGGCCGGGCAGAGTGTGCCAGGCCTTGAGACACCATGAGGCATGCTCATTCCGTGTAACATGTCATTCCTTCCTTCCTTCTTCATTTATTCATTGATTTGTTTATTGAGAAAGTCCTGGGATCTCACATTCTAAATTTAGTGACTCTCTCTCACCTTGTTTATTGTCAGAATCCTGGTGTTCTGTTATTTAACCCTCATGTCTACTTCAAGATTTTCGATGGTTAATTAGAGGTACCAGTCTCACAGACTTTCCTGCTTGGGCTGGCTTTGAACTGAGACCCTCAGATCTCAGCTTTTTGAATAGCTCAAATGGAAATGTGAACCACCAAGGCCATGATTCTGCTCAGAATTGCTGTGCTACCCACTGACAAAAAGACGTGCTCTGATTGCAAGAACAAAAGAACATTTTATTCTGCACCAGAGTGCACAGACTCAGGCTTGGGGCCTCAATCATGGAATGAGCGCCCAGTTCAGGGAAAGGAACAGGTTACAAGCAGTTTTTCGCCAATAAGAAGGAAAGATGAATGAATCCATAGCACAGGCATGGGTTCAGGTGTTCGGAAAGGGCAACAGTAAGGCAGGGGCCAGGCCACTAGGCTGCACCTCATACGCTATGGCAGGTTCTAATAGGGGTCATCTATTTTCTTGTCATCAATTTTCATCCACCTCACCCCAACAAACTCGCACTCTATTTGTTTAAGGTCCTTGGTGGGGTCTCTTTGAATAACATAATAGCCACATTCGCAGGGCTCTGTGGACTCAGGACAGTCAAACATGTTGCATTCAAGGCAGGATGGAAAATCACCTGCATTTTGAAAAGTTGACCTTAACAAAGCACTGCGAAAGTTGATGGCAATACAGTAATCTGTTTTACCAAAATTTTCCGTTATACTATATGAAATTTCTGATTTAGAATTGAGAAAGTGTAAAGCTAATGATCTGGAGGTGTTTTGTCTGTAATACAGATACCCATAGAAGGACTCTTCTTTTGGGAGTTCTATAACAGAGTCTGGCCACTGGAGAGCCACTACTGGAAGTTGGCCCATTTTGACCCAAAGAATGACAGATTGGTTCACTGCAACCAGTGAAAAGTCTGGTTTTTGCCAAGAAAAACGAGAAGGATCAAAGACAGAATCCCGTGTGACAGTCCTGACAGGAACAGAGTCACTGAGGCCCAGACAGCACAGCAGCAGCAGCAGCAGCAGGTGGACGATCCCCATGGTCACCAGGCTCCCCATTCGTGCCATCATTAGGACAGCTCAGCAAAGCCAATTCCAATCACGTGGCAGATTCTAGAAGCTGTGCAGCCAGGTCTTGTGCAGGTCCTGGGGAGAGAGCAGAACAGTGGGGAGGTTGGGGTCATTTTCCTGAGGACCAGGTGGGTCAAGGCCAGCTAACTGGGCTGTTCCCAGATTCCTGACATCCTCGCAGATGCAGCCCAGGTGAGGAGATTGGGGTGAGGGGAGGAACATGGCTCCCAGCGCAGCCCTGCAGCTGTGTGGCCTGTGGGCTGACAAGGTCCTGGTCCTGGAGCAAAAGGGTTTGAGGTGGCATCATTTTCTGTCCACATGATCACCTCCAATTGCTGTGAGAGGAATCTGCAGACAATTCAGCCTTTTCAGTCCTCCTTTCCAGACTCTTCCATGGGAAACAGGTTCCCTGCAACCCAAATGAGGGTCTGAGGCCCCAGGGAGTTCATAGACATTCTGTTCCTGCACTGAGGGTTTCTGACCCATGTCCAGAGGACACAGACACAACAAGGACACTGCAGGAGGCCCAGACTGCAGCCCTGAGCTGCCAGAGCCAGTGATAGCAAGGCTGCTTCCTCCTCTGTAGGATGAAGAAGGGGTCTGGATTGGGGCAGGAAAACCCAGGGCATGTGGTCTCCTTTTTGTTTTTGAAAGTCTTGTGGGGTGAGGATAAGTAGAGTTCTTTCTTTGAGGACTTCCCCTGCGCTAAATGCTGCAGTCCCCTCTTGAATGCAGAGGTGACAGAGAACAGACAGTCCCTCCACAGGCCCAGGGCTCCATGACCGAGCATCAGTTATGAGCAGGCCTTGCAGTCTCCAGTCTATCAACCTAGCTACTGAAGTGGCTGAGAGTTCAGTGATGGAGCTTAAACCCCAGAGGCAGCCTGCATAGAAAGTCTGGGAGACTGGATTTCCAATTCACCATGAATGCACTTGCTGGAAGCATCAGTCCAGTGGTACAGCACCAACTTTAAGAAAAAGAGACATGAAGAATGGAAGAGGTTATCAAGTCAATAGAAGCTCCCTTCTGTAATACTAGCTACTCATGCGACTGAGATCTGATCATCTCAGTTCAAAGCCTCGTTAAGAAAGTTTGTGAGACTCTTATCTCCAATTAACCACCAGAAAATCAGAAGTGGCACTGTGGCTTATGTGGTAGAGCGCTCATCTTGAGCTGAATAGCTCATGAGCAGTTCCTACCTCTAGAGTTCAAGCCCCAGACCCCTCAACAAACAAAAGAAAAGAAAAATAAAAGAATATAAGAACCTGATATCTACCACATCTATCAGATTTCCTTGAAAAAAAAATGATTTATGAGTCAGGTGTCAGTGGCTCACGCCTATCATCGTAGCTACTCTGGAGACTGAGATGTAAGCATTGGGGTTTGAAGCAGGTCTGAGCAGACAAGTTAAGGATATTCTTCTCTCTGAATAATTACCAGAACAACTGGAAATAAAGCTAGGTTTCAAGTGTTAAAGGTTAACTCTGAGCAAAAGTAGCCCAGGGACAATAAGCAGGCCAGGAGTTCAAATCCAGAATCTGGAAACTATAAATAAAAATAAAACCACAATAACTATTAAACTATTATTTTTATTCTAAAGAAAGCAGGGCAACCTGTGGATTTGGAAACCAGACCTGCCAGTGCTGACTTGCAAAGAAGGGATCAGAAGCAGGAATGGGAGTTGAAAGCTGGAAAGCACAGCAGCAGTAGCTCTCTGCTTCCAGACCCAGTGCTCAGCACCCACTCTGACTGGGAGAGCTCACTGCATCTTCCCACAGTGGGAAGTGCTCTCCTCATGAATCCCAGGCCCACAGAGCTGAGGTGCTTACCTGAGCAGGTGATGGCAGAGTCAGGATGGGAGTGTGGCAGTCCTACTTCACAGTCTTCCCCGCTGGCTGGGGCTGAGGCAGGATAAGGGAATTCCGGAGAAGCCTCCTGTGGTCCAGTAAGAAAGAGACACTGAGCCTGAGACCATGGGAAACTTTTAAAGGGCGTTGGAGATGGGGACGTGACTAGGATTTGGGGAGGACGTGCAGGATAAACAGAAACCTCTACAGATCCTGGGGCTTCAGTTCAAGGGAGGCCTGGGGCTGCTCCCTAGCAGAGATGTATCTGCAGAATTGTGGCTGTGGGGCAGGTTACAGTGCTGCCTTGTGTAGATAAACTGGGCTGAAATCATACAGAAAGGCAGGCAAGGTATGTCCTCATGGTGGGGACTTGATGTCCCTTTTGGGGTCCATAGCAGCTGTGCGTGGTGGGAACACAGTGAGGGAGGATGGTGCTTCACTGTGGTTCTTCACATTCAAATGATGACTGTACAGGATTCACGCTAGTGCTGAGGCAGAAGCTCAAGCATTCATACTAGGCCATGGGTGGTGCTGGAGAATCTTCTAGATGAAAGAAGAAGGCAGCAGACTGATGGGGAACAGTCCAGGCCTGCAAGCTCACTACTCAGCAGGCTGATATCAGGAACATTAAATATTTATTTAATGTGAGAATGGAACTTGAACTCAATACCTGATGCTTTTGTTTTTTGGGTATGACTCTACAGACTGAGAGATGCCTCCCACCTCAGAAAGTTTAAAGTTCAATGTGAGTCTCAGTCAAAGTTTGTTAAACATCATCTGTAAAATCACTACCTAAACTTGGGCTGGATGCATCCCTCATGGTTAAAATGGCAGCTGAGTAAGGAAGCTAAACGTCCACAGCAGTCTTAGTACTGCAAAAAATGGGTTTGAGTCTCAATACCAGGGGGAAAAAAAGGTATAAACAAAGAGATGGATTTAGGCCTTGTCTACTGGGAAGCCTGGAATGTTCTGAGAATAGGATGGAGAGCATGGGATTTAGGAAGACCTGGCATGGAACCAGGTGACTGAACTTGCACAATCTGGCCATGTTGAGATAGTCATTCCACAAACTCAGCCTGAGCTCCTGCAGAAGCCACTGGATCTGGAGGGCTCCAGGGTTCATCCATTGCACAGCTGTGTGTGGGCTCTGAACAAGGCAGCAACATAGACCTGAGAGACACAAAGAGCTGTCAACATCACGGTCCGAAGGGATTGCAACAAGAAAAATCTACCTGCACGAGCTGAGTGCTGAGGGGTGGAAAAGATGAGGTGGGGTGGAGAGTGGGCTAGTGGGGGCTGCTTTAGAGGTGGGGATGGAAGGGTGGGCGCTGCTTCAGGCAGTTGGGTGTCCATGGTGAAGTGGGCATTTTGTACAATGAACAGTTTGCAAAATGTGTTTTGTTGATTGATTCTTGTGTTTGGAAGTTTGGCCAAAATACACATACTATTTTATAATCTTTTGTTTAAGTAACGCTTCCAGGTCTGTTCCAAGTAAGGCCTCAGTCTTCTGGGCCAGAGTGATCCTGGGGTTCAGGGCACTTATGTATCTCAGTGACCCTTGTTTTGTTTCCTTTTGTGGAACTGGAGTTTGAAACCAGGTCCTCTCACTTGCTACACAGGTCCTTGAACACTTACTCTCACTAACAGGTCAGCGTGTTGGCAGTGATTTAGGGAAGAAGTCTCCTCTACTTTTCTGCTATGGCTACCTTGGTTCATCATTTCTCCTGATCTCAAACTTGTGAGTGTTGAGATCGACAGACATAAGCCCTAAAGACAACCAAGCGCACCATTCCCCTCCCCATTGTCTGCTGATCATTGATGAACTTCCTGTCCTGTGAGTTTTCTTGCCCTGACCTGTCACATTGTGGGAGCCATGGTAGGTTCCTGTGCCTGGGTCCTCTAGTGCTTAGATACATCATAAATCAGTGTTTTCCATAGGGCTGAGCCTTTGCTCCTGAGTGGACAGCCCCATTGTTTTCACACATTCTTCTGTGCATGATCTCAGACTTCATTGAACTTCTTATGTCTTGTAATTAGCCTCCAATAAATAAACAAATATCAAATCTGGCTGAGATATGACTTACATGACCCAGAGCCTACCAAACAATCGAGTATCACTTACCTAAAACCTGAGAACCATCAAGGAGAGAAAGAGAGCATGTTGTCTCAAAGCACTAGGGTTTTTGTTGGAGAACTTGCTTTTTTTTGCTAAGAATCTGAGTGTAACCTCAGCTCTTAAAAATCCTAGAGACACTGGGGCCATTGTGACTCATGCCTGTAATCCCAGCTGCTCAGGAGGGTAGTTCTAAGACAGCTAAATAGTTGAGATCAATCACTCCAGGTAACCACCAAAAGCAGCCAGCAGTGGAGAAATTCAAATGGTAGTGAACTGGTCTTGAGCAGAAAACTTTAGGGAGAGTGGGCAAATCCTGCTTTAAAACCCCTGGAATAACACCATAAAATAGTAGCAATTATTTAAAACTCTCATAGTGAGGGAGAGAGGGAATGAGGAGGTAGGATAAGGATTCCACAAAACTCTACACTGACAGAGAAATGAGTTCATTGTAAATACTGGGATTTGAGTGGGGCTGGAAGACACCTTCAGATGATGGGATCAGTGAAGGAACACTAAGAAAGTCATGGTCTCAGCTGAGCCCCTTGGAGGCCCACAGAAAAGGAAGCTGTGACAGGGTAGAGAGCTCCAAGCTGGGCCCTGAGGAGCATGCACCTCATTCCCTGTGACTCACAAAGTCTTGGTGTCTGCATGCACTGTCCTTCCCATCCCCACACCACCCTTCTGGCAGCCATGCAGCCAGCAGCAGGCAGAGCTGGGCAGAGCTGCCAAGGCCAGCCTGCAGGGGGTGTCCTCACCTTGGATGCAGGCAGAAGCCATGGTGGTCCAGGGGAGGTCCTGGGAGTCTCTGGGTTCTCTCTGCATCTAGGTCTTTCCTGGCCACCCTGGGGATGGAACAGGGGCCTCCTGTCCTCTGTGCCTCTCCCAGCACCTGTGGAACAACCAGAGCTCATCAGCAAGGCCACTGAGTGAACCCAAGTCCTTTGATGACCTGTGAAGTAGACTCTGCCTGGCTACACACACCCTGGCAGATACTTCCCTGGGACAGGCTCTTTCTTACCAATGTTTTGGAGGTCCAGCCCTCACAAAGTACAGGACAAATGGGTAGAGTGTGTGAGGAGCAAGCAGGTACTGAGCTGGGACAAGTCCCAAATTCAACCTCTTTCTAAGGCAGGACATGAAGGTGCACACTGCTCTGACATTCCCTTATCAACTCTCTCAATGGACAGACTCCATTCTTCCTTGGGAAAGGAACATCAGAAATGGGCCTGCAGTTTTTCCTCCCTTCCAAACTGGGGCAATAGAGTAAGCACAGGGATCCAGAACTCGCTTCAGCTTCCAGTTGCAGAGCACAGCCAGGAGAGCAGAGGCCGGGCAGAGTGTGCCAGGCCTTGAGACGCCATGGGCTGTGCTCACTCACTCTGCTAAGATTTTCACATATATATTTATCTATGTATTAGTGTCCTTTTCTGGGGTCTGCACATAGGTCTTGGGTCCTATCCCTGAGCTTTCCTGGTTCAGGTGGTGCTTTAATACTTCAGCTTCAGTTCCAATTCTGGCTTTTTGGTAGTTTCTTAGAGGAAAAATAAAAATCTCATGGCTTTTCCTGCCTGGTCAGGCTTTGAACAGGAATCCTGAGATCTCAGCCTTTGAAGTAGCTGGGATGAAGGCAAGAGCCACTAAGTTCAGTGTCTGCTAAGAATTTCTGTGCTACCCACTAACAAGAAGAACAACTCTTCTGGTTACACCAAAGAACCAGTTTATTTTGCACTAGGGACCAGGCACCAAAGCTTGGGAGACAAAGTCAGCAAGTAAGTGCTGTCTTCAGGGAAGGAAGTAGGTTACAAGCATTTTCATATCCAAAGAGAAGGGAAGATGAGTGAATGCATTGCACAGGCACTGGAGTAGTCCATAGGAAAATGGAATGGTAAGGCAGGGCCAGGACCCTAGGCTGCACCCCATCCTCCATGGCAGAGTCCATTTGGGGTCATTTTATTTCCGGTCATCAACCTCCTATCACCTGACTCCGATAAAACTTCATTGTACTCACTGATTTATTTATTTATTTATTTTAATATATTTTTATTGTGAAAATACTGTACAGAGGGGTTACAATTACGTGGGTAAGATAATGAACACATATCTTATCAAGCATTGTAGCCTCCTGCTTTGTTTCCCCTTCCCATCCCTTCGTATCCTTCCTTCGCCCGTTCCCGCCCCCCCAACCAAAGTTGTAAAGTTTGTTTTTCGACATAACGACTTGTACATCTCATTGTTGCAATGGGTCCTCCTGTATCCCTGTTTTAACGATTTGTTTTTTCCCTTCCCCTCCACATATACCAACATCATATATAGTGAGAGCAGGGTTTGTACCATGGGGGAGGGAGGACATACAAGGCTACAAAGACATAATCTTATGAATAGAAACAATCGCATGAAAGATCTCTCTCTCTCTCTCTCTCTTTCTCTCTCTCTCTCTCTCTCTCTCTCTCTCTCTCTCTCTCTCTCTCTCTCTCTCTCTCTCTCTCTCTCTCTCTCTCTCTCTCTCTCTCTCTTTGGTCAGTCGTGGGCTTGAGCTCTAGGCCTGGGAGCTGTCCCTGAACAATTTGCTGATTTATTTTTGTTGTTGTTGTTACAAACAAAATAGCCACACCCGCATGGTCGTGCAGGATGAGTACAGCTCAGGCGGCTGCAATGGAGCCAAGATGTCAGACCATTTCCATCTCTCTAATCAGGAACTTCCTTTGACATAGCATTGTGAAAGTTGATGGCAATAGAGTAACTTGTGTTTTCATAGCTTTCCTCTATAATGTAATGGATATAAGGAGAAATTCAAAACCTGAGACTCCTGAGCTGGTGTCTCTGAAATAGATAACCCCAGAAGACTCTCTTTCTGGGATGTATAAGAGAGTGTGGCCATTCAAGGACCAGTAAATTCAGTTCAATCCTATTGAACCAAAGATGGACAATTTTTTTCATTGAAGACAGCGTGAAGTTTGCATCTTGCCAAGAGAAACTAGACAAGGCAAAGATAGAAGCATGTGTGTTAGCCCAGACAGGAAAATGGTCAGTGAGTGCCAGACAGGACAGCAGCAGCAGCATGGGGACCGTCCCCATGGTCACCAGGCTCCCCGTTGGAGCCTTCTTTAGGAAAACACAGGAAGCCAAACTCCAACCATGTGGCAGATTCTGGAAGCTGTGCAGATCTTCTGCACGTCCGGAGGAGAGGCAGGACAATGGGGGATCAGGTCGGTGCCCTGGGGCTCAGGGGGTCGATGATGGCTAACAGGGATATCCCCAGGTTTCATCCAGTCCAAATGCATCTGTTTCTAGGCATGGAAGCTAGGGTCAGTGGAGGAATGCAGGACCCAGCTCCTCCCTGCAGCTGTGTGCCTGTGGCTTGAGAAGCAAGTGATAAGGTCCTGGTTTCTGAGGTTGAGAGATTTGAGGTGGTGTCTGTTCCTGTCTACGTGATCACCCGCACTAGCTATGAGTGAAATCTGCAGACAATTTGGGATTCTTAGTTCTCCTTTCCAGACTCTTCCACAGGCTGTAGGGTCAGCACTGTGGTAGGCTCTGGGGCCACGGGGAGGTCACAGACAAGCTGTCCCTGCAGCTGAGGGCTACTGGCCCATGTACAGAGAACACAGATATAACAAGGACACTGAAGTAGGCCCAGACTCCAGCCCTGTGCTGCTAGCTCCACTGAAAGCAAGGCTGATTCCTTCTCTAGAGGATGGACCGGGGCAGAGGTGGGGGCAGGAAAACCAGAACATGCTGTCTCCTCTGTTTTTGTGCATGTGTGGTGTGCTGAGATGAGGGGAGTCAATTTGTTGAGTCCTTCCCCCATAATATGTGCCAGGTCAGTGTTGAATGCAGACGTGACAGGGCCAGGCACTGCCCACACCCATGCTGCCATGGCAGAGCTGTAGCTATCAGCAGGCCCAGAGCCTCAGTCCTTCAAACCTAGCTGAGCAGTGGCTCGGGGCTCAGTGATGAAGTTGAAAAGGCTGAAGGCATCCTGCAAAGATAGTCTTTGACACTCCATCTTCTATTTATCATGAGTCCACCAGACTGGAGGCATCGACCAAGGCAAAGAGGACCAACTGTGAGAAATCACCACAGCAAGAATATGAGTCCCTGAGTTTCAGCATGAGTACCAGACCCCTGCAAAATAAATATCAGTGAATATTAAACCATGATTTTCATGAGAACCACGACAGAAGTATCTGATGAACTGGTAACAGTTTGTGCAATGCTGGCCTGTAGAGAGGGGTTCAGGAGGATGCATTGGAGTTGAAAGCTGACAAGCACAGCAGCAGTAGCTCCCTGCTTCCAGACCCACTCTGACTGTGAGAGCTCATTGCATCTGCCCACAGTGGGAAGTTCTGTTCTCCTGAATCCCAGGCCTACAGAGCTGAAGTGCTTACCTGAGCAGGTGATGGCAGAGTCAGGATGGGAGTGTGGCAGTCCTGCTTCACAGCCTTCCCTGCGGGCTGTGCTTTAGTTTGGACAAGGGAATTTCGCAGTCTCTTGTGGTTCGCTAAGAATGGAGCACTAGGCCTGTGACCTAGAGATGAGGTTTGGAGATGAGGATATGACTGTGAGTTGAGAAAGATGTGTGGAATAAACAGATTTACAAAATCAGTGTCAGCAGGTGGAGGAGAAGCCGGCTTGGGTTTGTTCCCTAGTAGAGAGATAGATGGAGAATTGTACTGTTGGCAGAGAACAGTACTGACCGTGACAGGGAAATTGTGCTGAAATCACAGAGACAGCCAGGAAAGGGGAAAAAGTATATCGGATTAGGGTGGTGTAGGGAGGGAGGTCTGCCATTCGGTGAGGAACCTGTGAGTAGAATTTCCTTCAGTAGACTGTGACAAGGTTCAAGTGGGAATTTGAGCTGTGATGAAATTACTCTCTGTCTTTGTCTTTGTTGACCTTGATGCTAAGTTGGCTGTTGATTGTCTTCCAATGCCCCCTGTGCACCTTGCTCTCTGTCTCTGGGCTCTGGGCTGACATAATTCCAGATGGAAGTCAATACCACCCATAACTTAAGAAGGTGGGGAGAGCTGGGCAGAGCAGGACCAGCATTGGGATGGGCCCTGCTGTACAGCGCCCCCTGGAGGATGCCATGGGGCCTGACCTGAAGCTGCAGCAAAGGAGACATGCTACATTACTTCAGAATGGGGGAACTTCATGGCTCTTTGGGGCCTGCTGTGGGTATTGGGGACCGAGTGATGGGTGGTCAGTGCTTCAGCACATTTCTTCACATTGAAAGAGGGCCAGGGTGTCACTGGGAAAACTGATGAGGAAGGAAGCTGGTTCAGGCCTGTGAGTGTCCTACTCAGTAAGCTGCTGTCAGGAAGATTACAATAAATTGCTTGGTCTGAGATTGGGAGTCTCACTCTGTAGCTGACGCTTTAGCTCACTGGCCAGCGCTGTACCAAGTGTCCATATCTCCCACCTCATGAAGATTACAATTCAATGTGAGCCCAGTGGAAAAGTTTATTAAACTTCATCTGCAAAGTGACCACCTAAATCTGGGCTCCATGCATTGTTCAGAGGGTAGAGCAGCAGCTGAATAAGGAAGTTAATTGTGCACAGGGGCCCGAGTGCTGAAAGGAAAAAAAAACCAAGGGAAATGAAAAGGCTATGATGGGAGATAGCCATTACAGAAATAATTACTTCAGTACTACTAGGGCTGTGGTTCGTGTGCCACCTGGGGACAGGTGAGTAAGACACACATCAATGGCCTTTGTGCACATATAGAAGGAAGTAAAGAGAGGCAGGCTGGGATGCTGCTCAGTCTGGACATGGAAAGTCCATGGAGCTGCTCAGATCCTTGGACCTGAGCCACACCTGGGCTCTGGGGATGGAGACTCAAGTGGCGATGGACCACAGGCCTATAGACTATGGGATGAGGAGGTTGAGAGCAGAAGAAAGAGGCCAGCTTTGGACATTAGAGGAGGAAGGGATTAAAAGGACTCCAGTGGAAATGAGGGCAGCGTCAGTGACCCACAGAAACCTTGGCAAGCCGTGTGCAGTGCTTCAGGACTTCTTCATGAAGTGAACATGGCAGCACATAGGTCTGTGACAGGTCCCATGAGAGATACTTGAGTCAGTGGCCACTGTGCCTGGAGTCTGCACAGGTAGGTGTCAAGCACACAGAGACTATGGCAGATGAATGCACACACTGCCAGACTCTGATCAGAGGCTGCTTCTGCTCATGGTCTGGCAATGCCTTGCTCATCAGAAAGGTGCCCTCTGTTCAGACAATCCCCTGTCAGCTGCCATTCCTATCGCTTTTCTTCCCTGGGAAAGAAAAGACAGAAGTGGGTGCAGAGTTCATTTCCCCTCCCCCCACCAGCTACCCCTGGATTATGGAGAAATCACAGACACAGGCCTGGCTTCAGCTTCGTTGCCGAGCATGGCAAGGAGAGCAGTGGCCGGGTAGTGTGTGCCAGGCCTTGATATGCCATGGGGCATGCTCATTCTGTGTAACATGTCATTCTTTCCTTCTTTCCTTCCTTCCCTCCTTCCTTCCTTCCTTCCTTCCTTCCTTCCTTCCTTCCTTCCTTCCTTCCTTCCTTCCTTCCTTCCTTCCTTCTTCATTCATTCATTGGTATCTTGATTGAGAAAGTCCTGGGATCTTAATTTCTAAATTTAGTGATTCTCTCTCACCTTGTTTATTGCCAGAATGCTGGTGTTCTATTGACCCTCATGTCTACTTCAGGATTTTCGGTGGTTAATTGCAGGTACCAGTCTCACAGACTTTCCTGATTGGGCTGGCTTTGAACTGAGACCCTCAGATCTCAGCTTCTTGAATAGCTCAAATGGAAATGTGAGCCACCAAGGCCATGTATCTGCTCAGAATTGCCATGCTACCCACTGATAAAAAGACATGCTCTGATTGCAAGAACAAAAGAACATTTTATTCTGCACCAGAGTGCACAGACTCAGGCTTGGGGCCTCAATCATGGAATGAGCGCCCAGTTCAGGGAAAGGAACAGGTTACAAGCAGTTTTCAGCCAAAGAGAAGGAAAGATGAGTGAATCCATAGCACAGGCATGGGTTCAGGTGTTCGGAAAGGGCAACAGTAAGGCAGGGGCCAGGCCACTAGGCTGCACCTCATACGCTATGGCAGGTTCTAATAGGGGTCATATATTTTCTTGTCAACAACTTTCACCCACCTCACCCCAACAAACTCGCACTCTATTTGTTTAAGGTCCTTGGTGGGGTCTCTTTGAATAACATAATAGCCACATTCGCAGGGCTCTGTGGACTCAGGACAGTCCCACATGTTGCATTCAAGGCAGGATGGCAAGTCACCTACATATTGAAAAGTTGACCTTAACAAAGCACTGCGAAAGTTGATGGCAATACAGTAATCTGTTTTACCAAAATCTTCTGTTATACTATATGAAGTTTGTGAATTAGAATTGAGAAATTGTAAAGCTAACGATCTGGGGGTGTTTTGTCTGTAATACAGATACCCTAAGAAGGACTCTCCTTTTGGGAGTTCTATAACAGAGTCTGGCCACTGGAGAGCCCCTATTGAAAATGGGCCCATTTTGATCCAAACAATGACAGATTGGTTCACTGCAACCAGTGAAAAGTCTGGTTTTTGCCAAGAAAAACGAGAAGGATCAAAGACAGAATCCCGTGTGACAGTCCTGACAGGAACAGAGTCACTGAGGCCCAGACAGCACAGCAGCAGCAGCAGCAGCAGGTGGACGATCCCCATGGTCACCAGGCTCCCCATTCGTGCCATCATTAGGACAGCTCAGCAAGGCCAACTCCAATCACGTGGCAGATTCTAGAAGCTGTGCAGCCAGGCCTTGTGCAGGTCCTGGGGAGAGAGCAGAACAATGGGGAGGTTGGGGTCATTTTCCTGAGGACCAGGAGGGTCAAGGTCAGCAAACTGGGCTGTTCCCAGATTCCTGACATCCTCGCAGATGCAGCCCAGGTGAGGAGATTGGGGTGAGGGGAGGAACATGGCTCCCAGTGCAGCCCTGCAGCTGTGTGGCCTGTGGGCTGACAAGGGTCCTGGTCCTGGAGCAAAAGGGTTTGAGGTGGAATCATTTTCTGTCCACATGATCACCTCCAATTGCTGTGAGAGGAATCTGCAGACAATTCAGCATTTTCTGTCCTCCTTTCTAGACTCTTCCACAAGAAACAGGTTCCCTGTAACCCAAGTGAGGGTCAGATCCATGGCAGGCTCCGAGGTCACTGGGAGGTCACAGACAAGCTGTCCCTGCACTGAGGGCTTCTGACCCATGTCCAGAGGACACAGACAGAACAAGGACACTGCAGAAGGCCCAGACTGCAGCCCTGTGTTGCCAGAGCCAGTGATAGCAAGGCTGCTTCCTCCTCTGTAGGATGGAGCAGGGGTGGGGGTCAGGGCAGGAAAACCCAGGCATGTGGTCTCTTTGGTGTTTCTGGAGTCTTGTGGGGTGAGGATAAGTGGAGTTCTTTCTTTGAGGACTTCCCCTGCGCTAAATGCTGCAGTCCCTTCTTTATTGCAGTGGTGACAGAGAACAGACTCTCCCCCCACAGGCCGAGGGCTCCATGACTGAACATTAGTTATGAGCAGGCCTTGCAGTCTCCAGTCTATCAACCTAGCTACTGAAGTGGCTGAGAGTTCAGTGATGGAGCTTAAACCCCAGAGGCAGCCTGCATAGAAAGTCTGGGAGACTCGATTTCCAGTTCACCATGAATGTACCTGCTGGAAGCATCAGTCCAGTGGTACAGCACCAACTTTGAGAAAACAAAACATGAAGAATGGAAGAAGTTATCAAGTCACGAGAAGCTCCCTCCTGTAATCCTAGCTTCTGAGAGGCTGGGATCTGAGGATCTCAGTTCAAGGCTAACCTTGTTAGGAAAGTTTGTGAGACTCTTATCTCCAATTAACCACCAGAAAATTAGAAGTGGCACTGTGGCTGAAGTAGTAGAGCACTCATCTTGAGCTGAATAGCACAGGGGCAGTTCCTAGGCACAGAGTTCAAGCCCCAGACCCCTCAAAGAAGAAAAAAAAAGGAAAAAAAAAGAATGTATGAACTTGATCTCTACCACACCTATCAGATTCCCTTGAAAAATAATTTATGAGTCAGGTGGCTCATGCCTATCATCGTAGCTACTCTGGAGACTGAGATCTAGGCATTGGGGTTTGAAGCAGGTCTGAATAGACGTGTTAAGGAGATTCTTCCCTGTGAATAACTCCCAGAAAAGCTGGAAGTAAAGCTAGGCTTCCAGTGTTAAAGGTTAACTCTGAGCAAAAGTAGCCCAGGGACAATAAGCAGGCCAGGAGTTTAAATCCAGAATCTGGAAACTATAAATAAAAATAAAACCACAATAAGTATTCAAACTATTATTTTTATTCTAAAGAAAGCAGGGCAACCTGTGGATTTGGAAACCAGACCTGCCAGTGCTGACCTGCAAAGAAGGGATCAGAAGCAGGAATGGGAGTTGAAAGCTGGAAAGCACAGCAGCAGTAGCTCTCTGCTTCCAGACCCAGTGCTCAGCACCCACTCTGTCTGCAAGAGCTCACTGCTTCTGCCCACAGTGGGAAGTGCTCTCGGCTGCCAATCCCACGCCACAGAGCTGAGGTGCTTACCTGAGCAGGTGATGGCAGAGTCAGGATGGGAGTGTGGCAGTCCTGCTTCACAGCCTCCCCGCTGCCTGGGTTTGAGACTGGACAAGGGAAATCTGTAGCCTCCTGTGGTCCAGTAAGAAAGAGACACTGAACTTGAGATCATGGGACACTTTTGAAGGGCATTGGAGATGGGACGTGACTGGGATTTGGGGAGGACGTGCAGAATAAACAGAAACCTCTACAGATTCTGGGGCTTCAGTTCAAGGGAGGCCTGGGGCTGTTCCCCTGGAGACAAGTAGCTGCAGAATGGTGGCTGTGGGCAGGTTACAGTTCTGCCTTGTGTAGATCAACTGGGCTGAAATCCTACAGAAAGGCAGGCAAGGTGAGGACGGAGTGGAGGAAGGAAAAGAAGCCATGTGTTCTCAGGGTGGGGACTTGATGTCCCTTTTGGGGTCCACAGCAGCTGTGTTTGGTAGGAACACAGTGAGGGGAGGCTGGTGCTTCACTGTGATTCTTCACATTCAAATGATGACTGTACAGGATTCACGCTAGTGCTGAGACAGAAGCCCAAGCATTCATACTAGGCCATGGGTGGTGCTGGAGAATCTTCTAGATGAAAGAAGGAGGCAGCACACTGATGGGGAACAGTCCAGATGCTTTTGCCCTTCGGGTCGTACTCTATAGATGAGAGATGCCTCCCCCCTCAGAAAGATTACAGTTCAATGTGAGTCCCAGTCAAATATTGTTCAATGTCATCTGTAGAGTACCTATCTAAACTTGGGCTGGATGCATCCCTCATGGATAGAATGGCAGCTGAGTAAGGAAGCTAAACATCCACAGAGGTCTCAGTACTGCAAAAAAAGGGGGGAATCCAAAGGAACAGAAAATAAATAAAATAAAATGGGGCGGTAGCTATTACAGAAATGTTTACTGCATCACCTCTATGGCTGTGGTCTGTGTGCCACCTGGGGACAGGTGAGAGGACATACAGTCCCTCCTTTGTGCACAGACAGAAGGAAGTAAAGAGAGGCAGGCTGGGATGCTGCTGGGTCCTGAGAAGGAAGGCCCATGGTGCTGCTCAGACCCTGGGACCTGAGCCACACCTGGGCTCTGGGGATGGAGACATTGCAGGTGGATGGAACACAGGACAACAGGACCTAAGGTGGACCCAGGTTGGGGAGGCTGAGACCACAGGAAAGAGGCCTGGTTTGGTGATTTTTGAGGCAGAGGGCTGCCCATCAGAAATGAGGCACAGAGTCAGTGACCCACAGACATCTGACAGACAATGCTCACAGAGGCAGGATTTTCTCCTGTAAAGAGAATGGCACATATTTCTGTGACATGTTTCTGTGCGTGGTGTCTGTACAGGTACGTGACAAGCATACAGATACTGTGGCCAGTGAATGAGCACACCTGGTCATGCTGTGATTAGATGCTGTTTATGGACACTGACCTCTCAATGCCTCACTCAGTGGGCTTGTCCTTTCTTTCAAGCCCTGTAAGATGGCAGAAAACAGCCCCCTGCTGGTGGCTCATGGCTGTCATCCAAGGATCACTATTCTGGGGAAAGAAACTCCAAGAGACTCTTGTCAACCACGAGAAGCCAGATGAGCTTTCACTCAAGTTGTAAAGTACTAGTATTTAGTACAAAATCTAAGGGGCAAATCCCAGGCCCTAAATTCAAGCCCAAGGAATGGAAAAAATAATATTTTTTACAAAAGAAGAGGAGCCGAGCACCTGTCCCTCACGCTTTTAATCCAAGGTACTCAGAAGGCTGAGGTCTGAGGACCAGGGTTGAAATCTCCCCATGCAGGAAAGCCTGTGAGACTCTTAGCTCCAATAACCCACTAGAAAACTGGAAGTGGTGATGTTTCTCAAGATGTAGATTTCTCCCCTTGAGCTTAATAGTGTAGCAGGGACAGGTCCATGCCCAGAGTTCAAACTCTACGACCACCCCCTAAAAAGAAGGAAAGGAAAGAAAATTGGACAAAACTTCTTTTTCTTAAGGGCCAAGTCCAAGTATGGTCTGTGGCTAGGGATATAGTTTAGTGGTAGAGCCCTGGGTTTGAGTCTCAACACCAGGGGTAAAAAAGGCACAAGCACAGAGATGTATTTAGGCCTTGTCTCCTGGAAAGCCTGGAAGGTTCTGAGTATAGGATGGAGAGCATGGGATTTAGGAAGACCTGGCATGGAACCAGGTGACTGAACTTGCACAATCTGGCCATGTTGAGATAGTCATTCCACAAACTCAGCCTGAGCTCCTGCAGAAGCCACTGGATCTGGAGGGCTCCATGGTTCATCCATTGCACAGCTGTGTGTGGGCTCTGAACAAGGCAGCATCATAGACCTGAGAGACACAAAGAGCTGTCAACATCACGGTCCGAAGGGATTGCAACAAGAAAAATCTACCTGCACGAGCTGAGTGCTGAGGGGTAGAAAAGATGAGGTGGGGTGGAGAGTGGGCTAGTGGGGGCTGCTTTAGAGGTGGGGATGGAAGGGTGGGCGCTGCTTCAGAGGTGGGAATGGAAGGGTGGGCGCTGCTTCAGAGGTGGGAATGGAAGGGTGAACACGGCGTCAGAGGTGGGGATGGAAGGGTGGACGCTGCTTCAGGCAGTTGGATGTCCATGGTGAAGTGGGCATTTTGTACATTGAACAGTTTGTAAAATGTGTTCTGCTGTTTGGTTCTTGTGTTTGGAAGTTCTGCCAAAATACACGTAATGTTTCACAATTTTTGTTGAAGTATGGCCTCCAAGTCTGCCTCAGGTTCCTGGGCTGGAGTGATCCTGGGGTACAGGGCACTCATGTAGCTCAATGACCTTGTTTTGTTTCCTTTTGTGGAACTGGTGTTTCAAGCCAGGGCCTCTCATTTGTTACACAGGTCCTTGAACACTTACTCTCTCTAAGAGTTCAGTGTGTTGGCAGTGCATTAGGGAAGTCACCTGTACTTTTCTGCCATGGCTACCTTTGAACATCAGTTCTCCTGATCCCAAACTTGTGAGTGTTGAAATCGACAGGCATAATTCCTAAAGACAACCCTGCACACCATTCTCCTCCCCACTGTCTGCTGATCACTAATGAACTTCGTGACCTGTGAATTTTCTCATCCTGATGTGTCACATAGTGGGAACCATGGTAGGTTCCTGTGCCTGGGTCCTCTAGTGCTTAGATACATCATAAATCTATGCTTCCTCTAGGGCTGAGCATTGCTTCTTAGTGTACAGCTTCATTGTGTTCACATGTTCTTCTGTGCATGACCTGGGTGCTCATTGAACTTCTTACATCTTGTAATTAGCCTCCAATAAATAAACAAATATCAAATCTGGCTGAGATATGACTTACATGACCCAGAACCTGCCAAACAACCGAGTAGACCTGACCTAAACCCCAGAACCACCGAAGAGAGAAAGAATCCATGTTGTCCCAAAGCACTAGGGTCTCTGGTGGAGGACTTGCCTTTTTTGCTAAGAATCTGAGTGTGATCTCAGCTTAAAAGTCCTAGAGACTCTGGGGCCATTGTGACTCATGCCTGTAATCCCAGCTGCTCAGGAGGCTAGTTCTACTGATCCTGGTCCAAAGTCAGCCAGGTCAGATAAATCGGTGAGACTAATTGTTCTAGGTAACCACCAAAAGTAGCCAGCAGTGGAGAAAAAGTTCAAATGGTAGCAAACTTGTCTTGAGCCGAAAACCTTAGGGAGAATGGGCAAATCTTGATTTAAAACCCCTGGAATAGCACCATAAAATAGTAACAATTATTTAAAACTCTCATAGTGAGGGAGAGAGGGAATGAGGAGGTAGGATAAGGATTCCACAAAACGCTACACTGACAGAGAAATGACTTCGTTGTAAATACTGGGATTTGAGTGGGGCTGGAAGACACCTTCAGATGATGGGATCAGTGAAGGAACACTAAGAAAGACATGGAAGACCGACACAGAAGTAGGCTGGCACTGGGGAGACAGAGCCCCAAGCTGGGCCCTGAGGAGCATGCGCCTCACTTCCTGTGACTCACAAAGTCTTGGTGTCTGCATGCACTGTCCTTCCCATCCCCACACCACCCTTCTGGCAGCCATGAAACCAGCAGCAGGGAGAGCTGGGCTGAGCTGCCAATGCCAGCCTGCAGGCGGCGTCCTCACCTTGGATGCAGGTAGAAGCCATGGTGGTCCAGGGGAGGCCCTGGGAGCCTCTGGGTTCTCTCTGCCTCTCTCTCCCCTGGCCACCCTGGGGATGAAATACATGCCTACTGTCCTCTAGGCCTCTCCAAGCACTTGTGGAGAGATGAGAGCTCATCAGCATGGCCACCGAGTGATGACCTCTGAAGTAGACTCTACCTCACTACACATACCCTGGCAAATACTTCCCTGGGGCAGGCTCTTTCTCCCCAGTGTTTTGGAGGTCTAGTGTCAGCAATGGTTAGAACAGGTGGGTAGAGTGTGAGGAGCAAGCAGGTACTAAGCTGGGTCAAGTCCCAAATTCAACCTCCTTCTTTGGCATGATATGACGATGCACACTGCTCTGATATTCCCCTATCAGCTCTCTCAATGCACAGCCTGCCCTCTAGCCTTTCTCCCAACTCCTTCCTTCCTTTGGAGAGGAACATCAGAAATGGGCCTGCAGTTCTTCTTCCCTGTCCCACTGGGACAATGGAGGAAGCGCAGGAACCCAGACCTGACTTCAGCTTCCAATTGCAGAACAGAAGAGAGCAGAGGCCGGGCAGAGTGTGCCAGGCCTTGAGATGCCACGGGCTATGCTCACTCACTGCCCAGAATTTGTTTTATTTATTTTTCTATTTATGTATTTGTGTGCTTTTGTGCCATTCCTGGGGCCTGCACATAGATCCTATATTCTACCCCTGAGCTTTCATTCTCAAAGTGTGGCTCTAGTACTTCAGCCATACCTCCACTTCTATCTTTGTGGTAGTTGACTAGAGGGGAAAAAAATATTTTGGCCTTTTCTGCCTGTCAGGCTTTGAACGGGAATTCTGAGATCTCAGCTTCTTCAGTAGCTACGATTGCAGGCAAGAGACACCAAGGCCTGGTGTCTGTTAGGAATTTCTGCGTTACCCATTCACAAGAAGAACAACTATGCTTGCTATACCGAAGGACCAGTTTATTCTGCACCAGAGACCTGGCACTAAGACTTAGAAGACAAAGTCAGCAAGCAAGCGCCCTCTTCAGGGAAGAGAGCAGGTTACAAGCATTTTCACAGCCACAGAGAAGGAAAGATGAGTGAATGCATTGCACAGGCCCTGGTGCAGGGCTTAGGAAAGGGGAATGGTAAGGCAGGGGCCAGGCCACTAGGCTGCACCCCATCCTCCATGGTAGGGTCGATTTGGGGTCTTTACATTTCCTGTCATCAATAACTCACCACCTGACTTCAACAAAACGGCATTGTACTTGCTTATATTTCTTTGTGGGGTCTTTATTAAAAACAAAATAGCCACATCCGCATGGCTCTGCCAGATCAGTTCATCTTGATCTGTTGCAATGGAGGCAGGATGTCATACGATTTTCATCTTTATAGCAGGAAGTTCCTTTAACAATGTATCACGAATGTTGATGGCAATGTAGTAATTTGTGTTATCCTCGCTTTCTGCTATAATATATGTAGTTTGCCAGATATAAGGGAAAATTTTAAAAACTAAGACTCTAGAACTGGTGTCTCTGAAATACAGATACCCTGAGAAAGGCTCTCTTTTTGAGTGATGTATAACAGAGTGTAACCAGTTAAGAACCTGTAATTTCTGTTCAGTCCTATTGAACCAAAGAATGAGAGGGTTTTTTTTTCACCGAAGACAGCATGAAGTTTTTGTCTTTCCAAGTGAAATGAGTTGGATCAAAGAGAGAATCACATCTGGCAACCCTGACATGAACAGAGCCACTGGTGTCCAGACAGGACAGCAGCAGCAGCACATGGACAGTGCCCACCGTCACCAGGCTCCTTGTTTGCGACATCATTAGAACAACACAGCAAGGCCAACTCCAACCATGTAGCAGTATCTAGAAGCTGTGCAGCCAGGCTAACAGGGCTGTCCCCTGGATTCCTCAAGTCCACGTGGACACACCCCAGACACGGAGCTGGGGTGAGGGGAAGGATGTGGGTCCCAGCACAGCTGTTCAGTTGTGTGACCTGTGGACTGAGAAGCAGGTGACAAGGTCCTGGTCCCTGAGGTTGAAGGTTTTGAGGCAGCATCTCTTCCTGGATATGTTCACCTCTACCTGCTATGAGAGGAATCTGCAGACAATTTGGGATTCTTAGTTCTCCTTTCCAGACTCTTCCATAAGATGTAGGGAGCAAGCACTGTGTCAGGCCATAGGGAAGTCACAGACAAGGTTTCCCTATAGCTGAGGGCTTCCAATCCATGTCCAGAAGACACAGACATAGCAAGGACAGGAGGCTGAGCCTCCAGCCCTGTGTTGTTGGGTCCACTGACTGCAAGGCTGCTTCCTCCTCTAGAGGATGGAGCAGAGGACAGGAAAACCAGAACACATGATCTCCTGGCTCCTGTCGAAAAGTATCTAGGTGGCTAAGATCAGGGAAGTCATTTTCTTAAGTGTTCCCTAAATGAAGTGCTGGGTCACTTCTTGAATGCAGACAATGTCCCCACAGTCTGAGGGCTGCATGGCAGTGGAAAACTATGAGCAGGCCTGAGGCCCCAGCCTATAAACCTAGCTCTGAAATGGCTGAGAACTCTTATTTGGAGTTGAAAAGCCAAACCTGCATAGAAAGCCTTGGAGAGTCCATCCCAATTAATCATGAATGCACTAGACAGGAGGCATGGCTCAAGTGTGAGATTCACCTCAAACTCCTCCACCCGGGACCAGGACCTTGTCTCCTGCTTCTCAGTCCACAGAGGACACAGCTGCAGGGGTGCCCTGGGACCCACGTTCTTCCCTTCCCTTCAACCTCAAAGCCTGGGGGTGCATCCACGTGGACTTGAGGAATCCAGGATATAGCCCTGTTAGCTGGCTTCTCAGGATTCCTGCTCAAAGCCTGACCAGTCAGGAAAAGCCAAAAGATTTTTTTCTCTAATAAACTACCCAAAAGCCAGAAGTGGAACTGTGGCTGAAACACAAACATGCTACCTTGAGCATGAAAACTCAGGGGTAGAATATAGGACCTGTGTTCAGGCCCCAGGAATGGCACAAAAGTACATGAATACATAAATAGATAAATAAATAAATTCTGGGCAGAGTGAGTGAGCACAGTCCATGTCTCAAGGCCTGGAACATTCTGCCCCACCTCTGTTCTCCTCTGCTCTGCAATTGGAGGCTGAAGCCAGGTCTGGGTCCCTGTGTTTCCTCCATCGTCCCAGTGGGATGGGGAGGATGAACTGCAGGACCATTTCTGACTTTTTTCTCCCAAGGAAGAAAAAAGACTGGGTAAGGGTTGAAGAGGGGGTTCTTCCCAATGAGAGAGCTGATGGGGGAATGTCAGAGCAATGTGCATCTTCATATCCTGCCATAGAAGCGGTTGAACTTGGGACTTGACCCAGCTCAGTCTCTACTTGTTCTTTTTTTTTTAATTTTTTTTATTGTAAAGATACTATACAGAGGGTTACAGTTACATGAGTGAGGTAATGAGTACACTTCCTCTTGAACATTGTTACCCCCTCCATTGTTTTCCCCCTACCATCCCCTCCCTCCCTCCCTTCCCCAAGGTTCTTTTTTTTTTTTTTTGATTGTGATTAAGTGATTACATAATTTCTGGAAATTCACAGTATTGTGGAATAATGATGCTCATTTAAAGTCACAAGTTCATTCTAACTTTCCTGGAGCAAATTGTCTATCACAGTCTGTAATATATAACGGTGCTCACATGTTATATACCATATATGTGATCAGCAGCATGGGGATATTTGGTAGTGGTTCAACCAGATGAGTGGGAGTTCTTTGTTTCTTAAGTCCTGTTAGTTTTGTCATATCACCTAACATTTTGGATTTATCATCCACTTATCAGGGAGACCATGTACTGTTTGTCTCTTTGTTCTTGGCTTACCTCGCTCAACATGATTCCTTCTAGCTCCATCCATTTCCCTGCAAATGCCATTATTTTGTCATTTCTAATGGCTGCATAATATTCCATTGTGTATAAAAAAATACCACAATTTTTGGATCCATTCATCTGTGGTGGGGCATCTAGGTTGTTTCCATATCCTAGCTATTGCGAACAGTGCTGCAATAAACATGGAGGTGCATGTGTCCTTGTATATTGGTTCCTGTTTTTCAGGGTAGATGCCTAGAAGTGGTATGACTGGGTCGTAAGGGAGGTCAATCTTTAGCTTTCTAAGGACCCTCCAGACTGCTTTCCAAAGTGGTTGTATGAGTGTACATTCCCACCAGCAGTGTAATAGCGTTCCTCGTTCTCCACATCCCCTCCAGCATTTGTCGTTGGCTGATTTGTGGATGTGGGACATTCTGACTGGGGTAAGGTGGTATCTCAGGGTTGTCTTTATTTGCATTTCCTTCACCACCAGGGATGATGAACATTTCCTCATGTGTTTCTTTGCCATTTTTATTTCTTCATTTGAGAAGTCCCTCTTTAGTTCCCTTGTCCATTTAGTAATTGGTTTGTTAGGTTTGGGAGGGATTAGTTTCTTGAGTTCCCTGTATATACAGGATGTTAACCCCTTGTCTGATATATTGCTGGTAAATATTTTTTCCCAATTAGTTGGTTGTCTTTCTAGCTTGGTTGTGATAGCTTTATCTGTGCAGAAGCTTTTTATTTTAAGGTAGTCCCATTTGTCGAGTCTCTCTCCAATTTGTTGTGACCCTGGGACTCTGTTCAGGAAGTTCCTTCCTGTGCCTATTAGTTCAAGTGTCTCTCCTACTCTGTCCTGCAGTAGTTTCAGAGATTCAGGTTTAATGTTAAGGTCTTTAATCCATTTTGAGTTGATGTTGGTGCATGGTGATAAGCTGGGGTCCACTTTTAGTTTTCTGCATGTGGCTGCCCAGTTTTCCCAGCACCAGCGGTTGAAGAGGCTGTGTTTCTTCCATTGTATGTCTTTGGCTCCTTTGTCGAATATCAGCTGGCTGTAGGCCTGTGGATTTATTTCTGGATCTTCTATTCTGTTCCATTGGTCTTCGGGTCTGTTTTTGTGCCAGTACCATGCTGTCTTTGTTATTATAGCTCTGTAGTAGAGTTTGAAGTTCGGCATGGATAGCCCTCCCATATTGTCTTTATCCCCTAGAATTGTTTTGGCTATTCTAGGTCTTTTGTTGTTCCATATGAATTTTTGGACTGTTTTCTGTATTTCAGTGATGTACGTCATTGGGATTTTAATAGGAATTGCGTTGAATTTGTATATTAGTTTTGGAAGTATTACCATCTTTACTATGTTAAGTCGGCCTATCCAGGAGCATGGGAGGTCTTTCCATTTCCTAGTGTCTTCTGCAATTTCTTTCTTTAACTTTTTATAGTTCTCATTAAATAGTTCTTTTACATCTTTGGTTAGGTTAATTCCTAAATATTTTATTTTTCGGGAGGTTATTGTGAATGGGGTTGCTCCCTTTATTTCCCTCTCTTCCTGTACATTATCAGTGTATAGGAAGGCAACTGATTTTTGTGGGTTTATTTTGTATCCTGCTATTTTGCTGAAGTGATTTATGATTTCTAAGAGTTTGGGGATGGAGTTTTTGGGATCGTGGAGGTATAGTATCATGTCGTCTGCAAAAAGGGATAGTTTAACTTCTTCTTTCCCTATGCGGATCCCTTTAATGTCTTTTTCTTGCCTTATTGCCCTGGCTAAGGGTTCTAGGACTATATTGAAGAGGAGTGGAGACAGTGGGCATCCTTGCCTTGTTCCTGATTTTAGGAGAATTGGTTGTAGCTTTTCCCCATTAAGTATAATATTGGCTATTGGTCTGTCATAAATGGCTTTTATTGTTTTTAGAAATGTTCCTTCTATTCCTATTTTCTCCAGAGCTTTTAGCATGAATGAATGTTGAATTTTGTCAAAGGCCTTTTCTGCATCTGTAGCGATAATCATGTGATTCTTGATCTTGGCTCTGTTGATATGTTGGATTACATTTATTGACTTACATATGTTAAACCATCCCTGTGTCTCTGGGATGAAGCCTACCTGGTCATAGTGAATTATTTTTTTTATGTGTTTCTGGATTCTGTTAGCTAGAATCTTGTTAAGGATCTTTGCATCTGTATTCATCAAGGAGATTGGCCTGTAATTCTCCTTTTTGGTTGGGTCTTTGCCTGGTTTGGGGATGAGTGTGATATTGGCTTCGTAGAATGAGTTTGGGATAGCTCCTTCCTTCTCTGTTTCTCTGAAGAGCTTGAGGAGTATGGGTATTAGATCTTGTTTAAAGGTCTTATAGAATTCTGCTGTGAATCCATCTGGTCCTGGGCTTTTTTTTGTTGGAAGACTTTTGATAGCTTCCTGTATCTCATTATAGGATATTGGCTTATTTAATTAGTTAACTTCTTCTTTGCTCAGTTTGGGCAACTTGTATTTCTCTAAAAATGCATCCATTTCTGCCCGATTTTCTTCCTTTAGAGAGTATAGCTTTTGAAAGTAGTCTGTTAGAATTGTTTGGATATCTTGGGTACGTGTGGTGATGTTTCCCGTGGCATCCCTAATCCTATTAATATGGGTTTCCTCTCTTCTTTTTTTAATTAATCTAGCCAATGGGCCATCAATTTTGTTTATTTTTTCAAAGAACCAGCTTTTTGTTTGGTTTATTTTGGTTATGGTTTTCTGATTTTCTAATTGGTTAATCTCTGCTTTTAATTTGGTTATCTGGCTTCGTCTAGTAGCTTTAGGTCCCATTTTTTCTTGTTTTTCTAGCTGTTTTAATTGCAACATGAGATTATTTACTTGGTCTGTCTCCATTCTCTTGATGTGGGCACTGAGGGCAATAAATTTGCCCCTCAGGACTGTTTTTGCTGTGTCCCACAAGTTTCTTTGTGAGGTGTTTTCATTTTCATTGAGTTGTAGGAAATGCTTTATTTCTTCTCTGATCTCTTCTGTTATCCAGGCATTGTTAAGGAGTGTGCTGTTCAATTTCCATGTATTAGAGAAATTTCTGCGGTATGCTTTGTTATTGAGAGCTAGCTTGATTCCACTGTGGTCAGATAGGATACAGGGGATTATGTCGATCCCTTTGTATTTGCTTAAGTTCCTTGCATGAACTATGATATGGTCTATTTTGGAGAAAGTTCCGTGAGCTGCTGAGAAGAATGTGTACTGTGTTGTTTTAGGGTGAAATACTCGGTAGATGTCAGTTAATTCCGCTTGAAGTATGGTAGCTTCTTTGCCAATCCTCTGGTTGGTAGACCTGTCCTTTGGTGAGAGTGGTGTGTTAAAGTCTCCTAGTATTATCGTATTGGGATCTATTTTATTCTGTAAGTTTGAGAGCATTTGTTTGACATATCTGGGTGCACCAATATTTGGGGCATATAAGTTGATGATGGTTATATCCTCCTCTTGGATTGTTCCCTTTATTAATATGTAGTGTCCGTCCTTGTCTTTCTGTACTGATTTTAATGAAAAGTTTATTTTGTCAGATATCAGGATAGCTACACCTGCTTTCTTACTGGGGGCGTTTGATTGGTAGATCCTTTTCCACCCCTTCACTCTGAGTTTGTTTGTATGTTTGGCTGAGAGGTGGGTCTCCTGAAGGCAACAGATGGATGGGTCTTGTTTTCTTATCCAGTCCTCAGTTCGTTTTCTTTTAATTGGCGAATTCAGCCCATTTATATTAAGAGAAAGTATAGAGAGATGCATTGTTGTCCCTGCCATTCCGTTTTCCTAAGTTTTTCTTTTTTCCTTTCCTCCTGTGCTTGCTCAGTTAGACTTTGAGTAACGCCTGTTTGGGGCAGGCCCCAGTTCCTGGCTGCTTTCTTCAGGTTGTGTCCCCCCTCTTAGAATTCTTTGTAATGCTGGCTTAATGTTTATGTATTCATTTAGTTTTTCTTTGCTATTAAAAGTTTTCAGTTCTCCATCAAATGTGAATGCTAGCTTTGCCGGGTAGATCAGTCTGGGTTGGCAGTTATTGGCTCTCAGGGCCCGTATGGTGCTTTCCCCGGCTTTTCTTGCATTCATTGTTTGTGTGGAGAGATCTGCAGTAATTCTTATTTTTTTCCCATTGTAGTATAGCTCCTTCTTCATTTTTGCTGCATGCAGGATTGTTTCCTTATTATTCAGATCTATCATTTTTACTATAATGTGTCTAGAAGTGTTTCTCCTGGGGTCTTGCTTGTTGGGTGTTCGATAAGCTTTTGTGATGTAGTTAAGATGGTCGTTTTTGAGGTGGGGAAAATTTTCATTGATTATATTGTTAAATAGGTGTTGCATTCCCTTGCTCTGGAATTCCTCACCTTCGTCCACTCCAATTATGCGAAGGTTAAATTTTTTAGCATTATCTGCTTGCTCTTGAATATCCCTTTGGTTTAATTTGAGTGATTTTTCCATATCTGTCACTTTTTGGTCCAGTTGGTGTATTCTGTCTTCTGTATCTGACACTCTACCTTCCATTTCATTCACTCTGTTGACAGTGGCTTCTATTGTGGTTTGCATGGAGGAAATGGATCCCTTTATGGATTCAATGTTGGTTCTCAGAGTACTGATTTCACCTCTCAATGAGGTATGCATTACCTCTAATTTGGCGTTTATCTCACTTCTTACTGAGGTTTGTGCAGCTTCTATTTTTGCATGCATCTCTTGTTTGATACCCTGTATCTCTTTGGATAGTTCATCCTTGTGCTCTTTCAATTTCTGATCAATTTCTCGCTTTATTTCTTGAGTCATTGCCTCCAGCAACCCTTGGAAGTAGCCTTTGTCTTCCATTCCTGCTTTGCTCCCACTGGGGCTCTCCCCTGTGTGGCTGCTGGCTTTTGAGGTGAGCTTGCTGTCCTGGGTGGTAGTAAACCTTGTGATTTTTCTCTGTGATTTTCGCATGGAGGTTCAGGAGACTGCTCTTCAATTTTGTTTTGGTGTGTCTGTCTTTGCTTGGTTGCTGATTCTGTATTGGTAGAGAGTGTCTGTGCCTGATCTGGGTTCTGTTGGGAGCCTATTTCCAGCTGCTATTTTGACTTACTTAGGATTCTCAGCTTTCTGCTGTAGATTGCTGGCAGTTCCCGCCTTTGGAAGGGTTGAGCAGCCTAGACTGCTTGTGTTTGCTCCTACGGGTGCTCTTGTGAAGAACAGATGCTCTGGATGCACTCTCCCAAATGCTGGAGTCTGCTATGGGCTCCTGATGTGTTTTTGTTTTTTTGTTTTGGGCTGGTTGTGGGCTTGAACTCTAGGTTTGGGTGCTGTCCCTCAGCTTTTCAGCTCAAGGCTGGCACCCTACCGTTTGAGCCACAGCACCACTTCTGACCCTTTTTGCTTTTGTGATGCTGAGGAATCAGATCCAGGGCCTCATACATCCAAGACTATCACTCTATTGCTGAGCCGCCTTAACAGTCTGAGCTCCTGCTTACTATCAGGTGCTGGCAGCCTGTGTTGCCCAATTCCAAGTCTAGGGTATATGGGTGGAGTTTTGGTGGGGTTTGGGCTTCTCTTGTCCTGGGCCTCCAGGTCTTTTGTTGTCACAGGCGTGCTTCCCGGGGGAGTGTTGTTTCCTGGTTTTCTCCCCTCTGTTGAGGCGTATGCTCAGCTTTTTACTTCAATTGGGAGGAGTTGGTTGTGTTGTTCAGGCGCCAGATCCCCGGGCCTGGTTCCGGCCCCAGCCTGGAGCGCGCTTGTTAGGCCTGTGCTGATGTGTATACCACCTAGGTTATGCAGCCTGGAGCGCACTCATTAGGCCTGTGCTGATGTGTATACCACCTAGGTTATACAGCCTGGGGGACACAGTTCAAATTTCTTCTACTGTTGGTAGTCTTGACCCAGGGGCGCTGTTCCTGGCTTGGGCATTTAAGCTCCCTTCCAGGGGTGCTCTTGCTCTAGCCTGGCCAGCTGAGTGTGCTCCACGGGCTGGTGGAGCTCTCAAACAGTTCCCAGTTTTAGTGGGTCTTGTGGTCCGGGTGTTGGGGTAGGGAGTCTAGGTCAGGGTCTGGGGATTCCCTCCAGCTCTGGTCTCCCTTGAGGGATACACTTCCCCTGTGGGGTACTCACCCTGGAGCTGGTTGTTTCTGTGTGGTGTAGGTCGTCAGTTGTTGTTGCAATCCGGGCTGGGTTGGGCGGTGGTGGCTCTGTGTGATTCTTTTCTGTCTCTGCCTCTGTCGAAGCTGATGATCTGAAAGCGGCCCCCTGTGTCTCTGCTGTGTCTCTGGGGCTCCGCAGCCCCCGCCGGGCCGGCTGGCCTGCGGCTTGGCGCACTGCCGCGCGGCCAGTAAAGGTTGGGGGAGGGGTCTTCGCTTTTCTCTATTCTGAAATTCTTCTTTTCCTCTCTTTCTTTTTTTGTTATTCTCCGCCTCTGGTTTTTCTCTGAGTGTTCGTCTTTTTGTTGTTGTCGGTCTCTTGGGGAGATTAAGCGTTGGAACTCGAACTCTCTTTTTGGTTGGAGAGAGCTGTGGCGTTTCCCTACTGCCCCGTCGCCATCTTGGTCCCCCCCCAGTCTCTACTTGTTCTTCACATACCCATCTCCCCTATCCTAGACAGCCGTGGCTTCTGCCTACAAGGACGCCCCCTGCAGGCTGGCCTTGGCAGCTCTGCCCAGCTCTGCTTGCTGCTGGCTTCATGGCTGCCAGAAGGGTGGTGTGGGGATGGGAAGGACAGTGCATGCAGACACCAAGACTTTGTAAGTCACAGGAAGTGAGGCGCATGCTCCTCAGGGCCCAGCGTGGGGCTCTGTCTCCCCTGTGCCAGCATCCTTTTGTGTGGGTCTCCCAGGGGCTAAGCTGAGACCATGTCTCAGTTAAGGTCACTTTCTTAGAGTTCCTTCACCGATGCCCTCATCTGAAAGTGTCTTCCAGCCACACTCAAATCCCAGTATTTGCAATGAAGTCATTTCTCTGTCCGTGTAGCTTTCTGTGGATTCCTTCCCCTGCCTTCTCATTCCTTCTCTCCCTCTCCATAGGAGCTTTAAGTAATTGTTACTATTTTATGGTGCTAATTCCTGGGTTTTAAATCAGGGCTTGTGCACTCTCCTTAAGGTTTTGTGCTCAAGACCAGTTCTCTAACATTTGAGATTCTTCTCCATTTCTGGCTGTTTTTCATGGTTACCTGGTGTGAAGATTCCCACTGAATTATCTGTCCTGGCTGGCTTTGAACCAAGATCCTTAGGTCCAGCCTTCTGAGTAGCTGGGATTACAGGCATGAGACACAATGGCCCCAAAGTCTCTAGGTCTTTTTAGAGATGGAATTCTACCTAGTTTCTTAGCAGAAAAGGCAAGTCCTCCACCAGAGGGCCAATTGCTTAGGGACAACGTAGTCTCTCTCTTTCTCTGTCTTTGTCTGTCTCTGTCTGTCTCTGTCTCTGTCTCTGTCTCTCTCTCTAGTGGTTTCAGGTAAGGGCTACTCCATTGTTAGGCAGGCTCTGTGGCATGTAAGTCATATCTCAGCTAGATTTGATATTTGTTTATTTATTGGTGGTTAATTACAAGACCTAAGAAGTTTGATGAGCATCAAGATCATGCACAGAAGAATGTATGAACACCATGGTGCTGTCCACTCAGGAACAATGCTCAGCCCTAGAGGAAGCATTGATTTATGACATGTCTAAACATTAGGAGAGCCAGGCACAGGACCCCACCATGGGCTCTTACGATATGACAGATTAGGACAAGAAAATTCATAGGACAGGAAGTTCACCAGTGATCAGCAGACACTGGGGAGGGGAATGGTGTACATTATGTCTTTCAGTCTCAGAACTCAGAAGTTTGAAATATGGAGAAATGATTTCGAAGGTCACATAAGGTAGAAAAATAGAGGGGAATCCCTCTCTAATTCACCGCCAAAAAGCTTTCCTGGAAGTGTTGGAGCAGCTAATTAGTAAGTTAGAGGCCCTGGGTTCAAATTCCAGTTCCACAAAGAGGAACCAAAAGAAGGGTCAGTGAGCTGAATGAGCACCCCATCCTCCAGCCTCTGCTGTGGGGAAGACCAGGAGAGAGCACACGGGCAGAGAACAGCCAATAAAAAAATATGTATTCACCGGCTAGTGACTACACTAGGGCTTTGGGACCCCCAAGTGCAGCAGCAAACTTAGTCTCAGAGATGCTTTTAAAGCAGAAAACCCAATTCCTTGTTTGATCAGGGGTGGAATTTAAAACAATGCTGTAAGCAAGCATCAAGTGAGGACAACATGATCCATTTCTGTGATAACCTCTGTGATCATTACCTAGAGACCATAAACAAAACAGTGGAAAAGGATACATATATGTTTAAAGTCAAACCATAAGAAACTAGTCTCACGGGTGGGGGGTGGTGCAGTCCTTTCTTTAGGGTGGAGTCACAAAAGCAAAATGGAGTTATAGAAGCTAAGAATAAACTCTAAGACAGTGAAGCTTGACAAGCCTTATTAGGTTGAGACAGGCCTGGAGGCCTTACTTGAACAAAAGATTATAAAACATTACATGTATTTTGGCAGAACTTCCAAACACAAGAACCAAACAACAGAACATACTTTGCAAACTGCTCCTTGCACAAAATGCCCACTTCACCATGGACATCCAACTGCCTGAAGCAGCGCCCACCCTTCCATTCCCACCTCTGAAGCAGCGCCCACCCTTCCATTCCTACCTCTGAAGCAGCGCCCACTAGCCCACCATCCACCCAACTCATCTTTTCCACCCCTCAGCGCTGCAGCTTGTGCAGGTAAATTTGTCTTGTTGCAATCCCTTTGGATCCTGAAGTTGATAGCTCTTAGTGTCTCTCAGGTCTATCTTGCTGCCGTGTTCAGAGCCCACACACAGATGTGCAATGGATGAACCCTGGAGCCCTCCAGATCCAGTGGCTTCTGCAGGAGCTCAGGCTGAGTTTGTGGAATGACTGTCTCAACATGGCCAGGTTGTGTGTGCTCATTGACCTGGTATCATATCATGTCTTCCTAAATCCGAAATCCTAAATCTATCCAGAACCTTCCAAGCTTCCCAGGAGCCAAGGCCCAATCCAGTTCAATGCTTTCCCTTTGAATTTTTTCCCCTAGTACTGAGACTCAAATCCAGTGCTCTACCACTGAGCTACATCCCAAGACACAGACCATTCTTGGTTCTGGCCCTGAAGGCAAAGATGTTTTGTTACATTTTTTTCTTTTTTTCCCCTTTTCTTATTATTTTTTCCCTTCCAGATTTAGATCTTGAACTCAGGGCCTGAGATCTGTTCTTTAGATATTGTGCTCAAAGCTAGTGCTTTATAACTTGAGTTATAGCTCATCCGGCTTTTTGCGGTTATTTGTGAATAAGAGTCTCACAGACTTTCTTGCCCCAGAATAGTAATTCGTACATAGATTACAGGCATGAACCATCAGCATGGGGCTGGTTTTTTTGGCCATCTTAAAGGGGTTGAAAGAAAGGATAAGCCAATCTACGGCAGTCACTCTGAGCAAGGCAGTGCAGGTCAGTGAGCAGAAACAGCATCTCATTAGAGCACAGCCATGTGTGCTCATTCATCTGCTGCAGTTCTCTGAGTGCTTCTCATGTACCTGTTCAGAGACCACATGCAGAAATATGTCACAGAAATACACGCTGCTCTCATTTCAGGGGAAAATCCTGCCACTCTAGACATCGCCTGTAGGTCACTGATTCTGCTCCTCATTTTCGATGACACTCTCTTCCTCCCTCTTTCACTTCTTCCCTCTCCTTCCCTCCCTCTATTCTCTAACACTGGCCTCCTTCCTCTGCTCTCAGCCTCCCTAACTAGGTGTCAGCTCAGGTCCTGTGGGTCTGTGGTCCATCCACCTGCAGTGTCTCCATCCCCAGAGCCTAGGTGTGGCTCAGGTCCCAGGGTCTGAGCAGCACCATGGACCTTCCTTCTCAGGAGCCAGCAGCATCCCGGCCTGCCTCTCTTTACTTCCTTCTGTCTGTGCACAAAGGCGGGACTGTGTGTCCTCTCACCTGTCCCTAAGTGACACACAGACCACAGCCATAGTAGTTGTGCAGCAATTATTTCTGTAAGGGCTGCCTCTCCATTTTATTTTTGGTTTCTGCTCCTTTATGCTTTTTTTCTTGGCACTACTGTGTTTTGAACTCAGGACCCTGTTCATGCTCAGCTTCCTTACTTAGCTGAGGCTCTACCTCAGAGTTATGCATGCTGTCCAGTCTTTGTTGGTTATTCTGGAGATGAAGTTTAACAAACAATTCCACTAAAGATGACATTGAATTGTAATTTTCCTAGAGTGTGAGATGTGGTAGTGTTGGTAGAGTGTTGGACAATGAGGTAAAACATCACGCACAGCATTTGAGCCCTGGTCTCTGTCCATTAACAAAGTACTATAATCCTCCTGACCTCAGCCTCCTGAGTAGGGAGCTTACAGGCCTGGACCCCCTTCCTCATCAGTCTGCTGCCTTCTTCTTACATCACGAAGATTCTCCAGTGTCATACAAGGCTTTCTGTGAATTCTTGAGCTTCTGTCTCAGCACTAGCTTGAATCCTGTACAGTCATCATTTGAATGTGAGGAAACGTGTTGAAGTACCATCCTCCCCTCACTGAGTTCCCGCCACCCACAGCTGCTGTGGACCCCAAATGGGCCATCAAGTCCCCACCCTGAGGACACGTGGCTTGTTTCCTTCCTGCCCTCCCTCCTCACCCCACCCCAGCCCTATGGACTTCCTCCCTTGCCTGTATTTCTCTGTGATTTCAGCACAGTTTCCCTTCCCCAGTCAAGACTCTAGTCTTCCCATGGCACAATTCTTCAGTTATCTCTCTGCCAGGGAACTGCCCCAGGCACCTTCTCCACCACATACAGACACACATCTATGGAAATTTGTTTGTTCCTAATGTTCCCCCAGTCACAGTCACGTTCCCATCTCCAAAGCCCTTTAAAAGTGTCCCCCAGTCTCAGGCCCAGTGCCCCATTCTTAGTGGACCACAGGAGGCTGCAGAATTCCCTTGTCCAGGTTCATCCCCAGCCAGTGGGGAAGGCTGTGAAGCAGGACTGCCACACTCCCATCCTGACTCTGCCATCACCTGCTCAGGTAAGCACCTCAGCTCTGTGGGCCTGGGATTCAGGAGGAGAGCACTTCCCACTGTGGTCAGATGCAGTGAGCTCTCACAGTCAGAGTGGGTGCTGAGCACTGGGTCTGGAAGCAGAGAGCTACTGCTGCTGTGCGTTCCATCTTTCAGCTTCTAATCATCCTTTAGAACCCTTCTTTGCTAGCTAGAATTGCCAAACCTGCTTTCCAATGTATCAGATGTTTCTGCTGTGGTTCTTGTGACAACCATAAATTAATACTTAATGATTTCTTTTGTGGAGGTCTGGTGTTGGTCCTACAACTCATATATTTACATTCTTGCTGTCTTGTTTTCTCACACTGAGGGAGAAAGCAAGTGTGCAGCCAGCTCTTCTACAGAACCTGAGGAGGGAGCAGGACACTGGGGGATCAGGGTTGGTGCCCTGGGGCTCAGGGGTTGATGCCAACTAAAAGGGCTGTCCCCTGGATTTCTCAAGTCCAAGTGGATGCACCCACAGATGTGGGGGTTGGGGTTAAGGGAGGAACGTGGGTCCCAGAGCAGCCCTGCAGCTGTGTGGCCTGTGGACTGAGAAACAGGTGACAGGGTCCTGGTCCCGAGGGTTTGAGGTGCATCTCACACTTGAGCTGTACCTCTTGTTTAGTGCATTCATGATAAATTGGAATGGGCTCTCCAAGAATGTCTATGCAGGTCTGGCCACCCAACTCCAAACTGAGCTCTCAGCCATTTCATAGATAGGTTTACAGGCTGGAGCCTCTGGGGCCTGATCATAGTTTAGCACTGCCATGCAGCCCACTGACTACAGGGACATTGTCTGGCACCTGTCACTTCTGCATTCAAGAAGTGACCCAGCACTTCATTTAGGAAACACCTAAAGTAAATTACTCCCCTGATCTTAGCCACCTAGACACTCTTCAACAGGAGCCTGGAGACCATGTGTCCTGGTTTTCCTGTCCTCTGCTTCATCCTCTAGAGGAGGAAGCAGATTTGAGGTCAGTGGACCCAACAACACAGGGCTGGAGTCTGGGCCTCCTGCCGTATGCTGTTATGTCTGTGTCCTCTGGACATGGGTCAGAAGACCTCAGCTATAGGGAAACCTTGTCTGTGACTTCCCTGAATTCCAAAATTGTCTGCAGATTCCTCTTACAGCAGGTGGAAGTGATCACGTGGACAGAAAGAGATGTCACTTCAAACTCCTCCAGCTTGGGGACCAGGACCTTGTCTCCTGCTTCTCAGTCCACAGGCCACACAGTTACAGGGCTGCACTGGGACCCACTTTCCTCCCCTCTCCCCAGCCTCCTTGCCTGGGGTGCATCCATGTAGACTTGAGGAATCTGGAGGATAGCCGTGTTATCTGGCTTCGACCCCCTGAACCCCAAAGCACCCACCCCAATCCCCCAGTGTCCTGCTCCCTCCTCAGGACCTGCAGAAGACCTGGCTGCACAGCTTCTGGAAGCTGCCACGTGGTTGGAGGTGGCCTTGCTGTGTTGTCCTAATGATGGGGAAAATGGGGAGTCTGGTGACTGTGGGGACCGTCCATGTGCTGCTGCTGCTGTACTGTCTTGTCCTGAGTGGCAATTTTCCTGTCTCTTTGACCCATCTCATTTCATTTGGCAAGACACAAACTTCACACTCCCCTCAGTGAACAAATCTCTCATTCTTAGGTTCAATAGGACTGAACAGAAATTATTGGCCCTTTACTGGCCATTCTCTGTTATGGAACTCCCAAAAGGAGAGCCCTTCTCACAGTATCTATGAGAAGCCCTGAATTCTTAGTTTTTGAATTTCTCCCTTAGATGTGGCGACTTACATATAACACAAAGCTATGAGAACACACATTACTGTATTGCCATCAACATTCGCAATACTATTTTAGGGGAGTTCCTGGCTATAAAGATGAAAATCTTATGACACCCTGCCTTCATTGCAACAGCTCCAGCTGTACTGATCTGGTGCAGCCATGAGAACGTGGCTATATTGTCCTTAACAAAGACCCCACCAAGAAACATAGTAAATACAATGCTGGTTTGTTGGAGTCCGGTGGTAGGAGGTTGGTGACAGGAAATGAAATGACCCTAAATAGACCCTGCTATGGAGGATGGGGTGCAGCCTAGGGGCCTGGCCCCTGCCTTACCATCCCCCTTTCCTAACGCCTGCACCAGGGCCTGTGCAATGCATTCACTCCTCTTTTCTTGTCTTTGGCTGTGAAAGTACATGTAAACATGCATGTAAGCATGTATGTAAGCATGTAAGCTGGTTGCTTGCTGACTTTGTCTTCTAAGCCTTGGTGCCTGTTCTCTGGTGCAGAATAAACTGGTCCTTTGATGTACCAAGTAGAGTTGTTCCTCTGTTGTTGTTGTTGTTTTTTTTCTTTTTCTTTTTTCTTTTGTTGGTCATGGGGCTTGAACTCTGGGTCTGGGCTCTGTCCCTCAGCTCTTCAGCTCAAGGCTAGCACTCTACCATGTAAGCCACAGTGCCAATTCCAGTTTTCTGATGGTTTATCGAAAATAAGTCTCATGGACTTTCCTGCCCGGGTTGGCTTTAAACCATGATCCTCAGATCTCAGCCTCCTGAGTAGCTAGGATTACAGGTGTGAGCCACCAATGCCCCGCCTGAATTGTTCCTCTTGATGGTGGCTAGCACAGAAATTTCTAGCAGACACAGGGCCTTGGTGAGTCTTGTCTGCAATCCTAGCTACTGCAGAGGCTGAGATCAAAGCCTGACTAGGCAGGAAAAGCCATGATTTTGTTTGTTTTGTTTTTCTTCTCTAATAAACTACCAAAAAAGCCAGAAGTAGAACTGTGGCTGAAGTTCTAGAGCGCCGCCTTGAGCATGAGAGCTCAGGGATAGGATCCAGGACCTATGTTCAGGCCCCAGAAATGGCAAAAAGTACACTAATATATAAGTAGGTAAATAAATACAAGAAATTCTGAGCACAGCCCAGAAAGGAGTCTGAGGTAAGGGCTGAAGCAGAGAACTGATGGGGAATGTCAGAGCAGTGGGCATCTTCATATCCTGCCATAGAATGGGTTGAACTTGGGACTTGACCCAGCTCAGTCCCTGCTTGCTCCTTATACACTCTACCCACTTGTCCTGTACATTGTCAGGGTTGGACCTCCAAAACATTGCTGAGAAAGAGCCTGCCCCAGAAAAGCATTTGCTGGGTGACTGCAGTGAGTCCACTTCAGAGGTCATCAGAGGATTTGGGGTCACCCTGTGGCCTTGCTTATGAACTCTCATCTCTCCACAAGAGCTGGGAGAGGCCCAGAGGACGGGAGGCTCCTGTTCCATCCCCAGTGTGGCCAGGACAGACAAAGATGCAGAGAGAACCCAGAGACTCCCAGGGCCTCCCCTGGACTGCCATGGCTTCTGCCTGCATTCAAGGCGAGGACGCCCCCTGCAGGCTGGCCTTGGCAGCTCTGCCCAGCTCTGACTGCTGCTGGCTTCATGGCTGCCAGAAGGGTGGTGTGGGGATGGGAAGGACAGTGCATGCAGACACCAAGACTTTGTAAGTCACAGGAAGTGAGGCGCATGCTCCTCAGGGCCCATCTTGGGGCTCTTTCTCCCCTGTCCCAGAGGCCTTCTCTGTGGGCCTTCCAGGGGCTCAGCTGAGAACATGTGTCAGTTGAGGTCACTTTCTTAAGTGGGCCTTCATTTGTACTCTCATCTGAAGGTGTCTTCCGTCCCCATTCAAATCCCAGTATTGGCAATGAATTCATTGTCTCTGCCAGTCTAGCCTTTTGTAGAATCCTTATCCTACCTCCTCATTCCATCTGTCCCTCTCTATAGGAGTTTTAAAAAATTGTTATTGGGCTGGGAAGGTGGCTCAGTGGTAGAGCGCTTGCCTTGCATGCCAGAGGCCCTGGGTTCGATTCCTCAGCACCACATAAGCAAAAAGAAAAAAGCCGGAAGTAGCGCTGTGGCTCTAATGGTAGAGTGTTAGCCTTGAGCTGAAGAGCTGAGGGACAGCGCCCAGGTCCAGAGTTCAGGCCCCACGACCGGACTCCCCCCAAAAAATAAAAAAAAACTGTTATTATTTTATGGTGCTAATCCTGGGGTTTTACATCAGGACTGGTGTATTCTCCCTAAGGTTGTGTGCTCAAGACCAGTTCTCTACTATTAGAGCCTCATCTCCACTGCTGGCTGCTTTTGCTAGTTAATTGGAGTTACAATGATCAAGGGTTATCTGTCCAGGCTGGCTTTGGACCAGGATCTTTAGGTCCAGACTCTTGAGTAGCCGGAATTACAGGCATGAGTCACAATGACCCCAGGGTCTCTGAGTCTTTTTAGATCAGAGATTCTTAGATTCTTAGCAGAAAAGGCAAATCCTCCACCAGAGGGTCAAGTGTTTGGGGACCACAAGGTCTCACTTTCTCTTTCGCTGGTTCTGGGGCTTCAAGTAAGGAATGCTTGATTGTTAGGCAGGCTCTGTGGCATGTAATTCATATCTCAGCCAGGTTTGATATTTGTTTATTTATTGGAGGTCAATTACAAGATGTAAGAAGTTCGATGAGCACCGAGGACATGCACAGAAGAAAGTGTGAACACAATGTGCCTGTCTACTCAGGAGCAAAGCTCATCCCTAGAGGAAGCACTGATTTATGATGTGTCTAAGCATTAGGAGAGCCAGGCACAGGACCCCACCATGGCTCCCACTAGGTGACAGATTAGGGTGAGAAAATTCACAGGACAGCAGACACTGGGGAAGGGAATGGTGTGCAAGGTTGTCTTTAGGGATTATGTCTGTCAATCTCAATGCTCAGAAGGTTGAGATCTGGAGAGCTGATGTTCAAAGGTTGCCTAAGGAAGAAAAGTAGAGGAAACATTTTCTCTAATTCACTGCCAAAAAGCTGATTTGGAAGTGAGACTAAGTTGTTAGAACACTTATCTAGCAACTGAGAGGCTGTGGGTTCAAACTGCAGTCCCCCAAAAAGGAACCAAAGCAAGAATCATTGAGTTTCATGGCCTAAGACACTAAAATGAGCCTGGAAGCTGTGCTTGAACAAAAATCTCAAAACATTACTTATATGTTGGCAGAACTACCAAACCAAAAACCAAACAACAGGGCTGGGCGCTGGTGGTTCACGCCTATAATCCTAGCCTGTAATCAGGGAGTTGAGATCTGAGGATCGAGGTTCAAAGCCAGCCCTGGCAGGAAAGTAGGTAAGACTCTTATCTCTAATTAACCACCAGAAAACCAGAAGTGGCACTGTGGCTCAAGTGATAGATTGCTAGCCTTGAACTGAAGAGCTGAGGGACAGCGCCCAGGCCCAGATTTCAAGTCCCACAACCACAATCAAACAAAAACAAAACAAACAAAAAAGAACCAAACAACACAACACATTTTGCAAATTGGTCCTTGTACAAAATGCCCGCTTCACCATGGATATCTAACTGCCTGGAGTAGTGCCCACCCTTCCATTCCCTCCTCTGAAGCAGCGCCCACTAGCCCATGCTCTGCCCCAGCTCATGTTTTCTACCCTTCTGCCCTGCAGCTTGTCCAGGTAGCTTTGCTTGTTGCAATCCCTTTAGACCCTGAAGTTGATAGCTATTTGTGTCTCTTTCAGGTCTATGTTGCTGCTATGTTCAGAGCCTACACACAGCTGTGGAATGGATGAACCCTGGAGCTCTCCAGATCCAGTGGCTTCTGCAGGGGCTCAGGCTGAGTTTGTGGAATGACTATCTCAACATGGCCAGGTTGTGTGTGCTCAGTCCCCAGGCACCGTGCCAGGTCCGCTAAATCCCAGAGACTTCCAGGTGTCACAGGAGCCAAGCTCCAAATCCAGCTCTGTGCTTGCTCCTTGATATTTTTATTTCCTGGTATTGAGACTTTAACCCTGTGCTCTACCACTGAGCTACATACCTAGCCACAGACCATACTAACCCTTAAGACAAAGATGGTTTGTACCTTTTCCTTTCCTTTCCTTTCCTTTCCTTTCCTTTCCTTTCCTTTCCTTTCCTTTCCTTTCCTTTCCTTTCCTTTCCTTTCCTTTCCTATCCTTTCCATTCCTTTTCCTTTTTTATTTTTTCTTCCATTCTTAGGGCCAGAACACAGGGCCTAGGATTTGTCCCTTAGATTTTGTGCTTAACACTAGTACTTTAGAACTTGAGTGAAAGCTCATCTGGCTTTTTGTGGTTCATTGTAGAGAAGAGTCTTTTGAAATTTCTTTCCCCAGAATAGTGATCCTTGGAAGACAGGCGTGAGCCACCAGCAGGGGGCTGTTTGCTACCATCTTACAGGACTTGAAAGAAAGGACAAGCCCACTGAGTGAGGCATTGAGAGATCAGTGTCCATAAACAGCATCTAATCACAGCATGGCCAGGTGTGCTCATTCACTGGCCACAGTCTCTGTGTGCTTGTCACGTACCTGTACATACACCACGCACAGAAACATGTCTCTTTACAGGAGAAAATCCTACCTCTGTGAACATTGTCTGTCAGCTGTCTGTGGGTCACTGACTCTGTGCCTCATTTCTGATGGAGGGCCCTCTGTCTCAGAAATCCCCAAACCAGGCCTCCTTCCTCTGCTCACAGCCTCCCCATCCCAGGCCCCAGCTCAGGTCCTGTGTGTCTGTGGTCCATCCACCCGCAGTGTCTCCATCACCAAGCCCAGGTATGGCTCAGGTCCAGGGTCTGAGCAGCACCATGGGCCTTCCTTCTCAGGACCCAGCAGCATCCCGGCCTGCCTTCCATTACTTCCTTCTGCAGGACTGTGTATCCTCTCACCTGTGGCACAAGATGCACACAGACCACAGCCCTAGCAGCTGTGCAGTAGACATTTCTGTAACGGCTACCTCCCCATTTTATTTTATTTTCGGCTCCTTTGCATTTTCCCCGTTTTTTTGCAGTACTGAGACTGCTTTGAATGTTTAGCTTCCTTACTCAGCTAGTACTCTACACATGAGGGATGCATCCAGCCAAAGTTTGGGTAGTTACTTTACAGATGATGTTTAACAAACTTTTGACTGGGACTCAGATTGAACTGTCATCTTTCTGGGGTGGGAGGCATCTCTCAGTCTATAGAGTGCTATCCAATGAGCAAGAGCATCAGGTACTGAGTTCAAGTTCCGTTCTCACAGTAAATAAATGTTTACTGCTCCTCACATCAGCCTGCTGAGTAATGAGCATACAGGTCTGGACCTGCCTCATCAGACTGCTGCCTTCCTCTTTCATCTAGAAGATTCTCCAGCACCACCCATGGCCTAGTAGGAATGCTTGAGCTTCTGTCTCAGCACTAGCTCGAATCCTGCACAGTCATCATTTGAATGTGAGGAAATGTACTGAACCACCATCCTCCCCTCACTGCCTTCCTGCCACCGACAGCTGCTGTGGACCCCAAATGGGACATCAAGTCCCCACCATGAGGACACACGCCTTCTCTTCCTTCCTCTATTCCCTCCTCACCTTGCCTGCCTTTCTGTATGATTTCATCCCAGTTTATCTACACAAGGCAGAACTGTAACCTGCCCCACAGCCATGAGTCTGCAGCTACCTCTCTGCTAGAGAACAGCCCCAGGCCTCCCTTGAACTGAAGCCCCAGGATCTGTAGAGGTTTTTGGTCATCCTGCACGTCCTCCCCAGATCCCAGTCACGTCCCCCCCCAAATACCAGTCACGTCCCCATCTCCAAAGCCCTTTTAAAGTGTCCATGGGTCTCAGGCCCAGTGTCCCATTTTGAGTGGACCACAGGAGGCTGCAAAATTCCCTTTTCTAGGTTCAGCCCCAGCCAGCGGGGAAGGCTGTGAAGCAGGACTGCCACCCTCCCATCCTGACTCTGCCATCACCTGCTCAGGTAAGCACCTCAGCTCTGTGGGCCTGGGATTCACGAGAAGAGCACTTCCCACTGTGGGTAGATGCAGTGAGCTCTCACAGTCAGAGTGGGTGCTGAGCACTGGGTCTGGAAGCAGAGAGTGACTGCTGCTGTGCTTTCCAGCTTTCAACTCCTATTCATCCTTCTGAACCCTTCTTTGCAAGCCAGTAATGGCAGGTCTGGTTTCCAAATGCACAGATTGCCCTGCTTTCTTTAGAATGAAAGTAATAGTTTAATTGTTAGTAGAGTTTTATTTTTATTTTCCAGATGCTGGGTTTGAACTCCTGGCCTGCTTATTGTCCCTGGGCTACTTTTGTTCAGAATTAACCTTTAACACTTGAAGCACAGTTCTACTTCCAGCTTTTCTGGTAATTATTCAGAGAGGAATCTCCTTAACCTGCCTGCTCAGACCTGCTTCAAACCTCAATGACTAGATCTCAGTCTCCAGAGTAGCTACTGATAGGCGTGAGCCACTGGCACCTGACTCATAAATTATTTTTTTCAAGGGAATCTGATAGGTGTGGTAGAGGGCAAGTTTTTACATTCTTTTTTTTTTTTTTAATTTGTTGTCCTGGGGCTTGAACTCTGGGCTTAGGTTCCGCCCCTCAGCTATTCAGCTCAAGGCCAGTGCTCTACCACTTCAGCCACATCTCCACTTCCTGTTTTCTGGTGGTTAATTGGAGATAAGAATCTTATGGACTTTCTTAACCCGGCTGGCTTTGAACTATGATCCTCAGATCTCAGCCTCTGGACTAGCTAAGATTACAGGCACGAGTCGCTCCTGCCTGGTTAAGTTCTTACATTCTTCATGTCTTGTTTTCTCAAAGTTGGTGCTTTACCCCTTCAGTCATGCCTACAGTCTGGTGTGTCATGGTGAATTGGCAATTGAGTCTCCCAGACTTTCTATGCAGGGTTTTCAACTCCATCACGGAGCTCTCAGCCATTTCAGTTCCTAGGTTTATGGGCTGGAGACTCCAAGGCCTGCTCGTAGCTAAAGCTCAGTCATGGAGCCCGAGCTTGTGGGGACAGTGTCTGTCCCTTTTCACATCTGCATTCAAGAAGTGACCCAGCACTTAGTGTAGGGGAAGGCTTCACAGAAAAGGACTCCTCTGATCTAGACTCACACAGACTCCAAAAACACCTGTCCCGGGCTCCATCCTGTAAGAGGAGGTATCAGCCTTGCTGTCTGTCAGTGGAGTTGGGTCTCCTGCAGTGTCCTTGTTATGTCCTTGTCCTCTGGACATGGCTCTGAAGCCCTCAGCCACAGGCACAGCTTGTTTGTGACCTTGGAGCCTGCCACAGTACTGGCCCTCACTTGGGTTATTGGGAACCTTCTTCCTGTGGAAGATTCTGGAAAGGAGAACTGAAAATGCCTAATTGTCTGCAGATTCTTCTCACAGCCAGTGGAGGTGATGGCGTGGACAGAAAGAGACGCCACCTCAAACCTCTCCACCTTGGGGACCAGCACCTTGTCATTTTCTTCTCAGTCCACAGGCCACACAGCTGCTGGGGTGCACTGGGACCCATGTTCCTCCCCTCACCCCAACTTCCTTGCCTGGGGGTGCATCCCCATGGACTTTAGGAATCTGGGGGATAGCCCTTTTAGTCAGCATCGACCCTCCTCAGGGCACTGACCCAACCTCTCCATTGTTCTGCTTTCTCCCCAGGACCTGCAGAAGACCTGGGTGCACGGTTTCTAGAATCTGCCACGTGGCTGGAGTCGGCCTTGCTGTGTTGTCCTAACGATGCTGCGAATAGGAAGCCTGGTGACCGTGGGGACGGTCCACCTGCTGCTGCTGTTGCTGTGCTGTCTGGACTCCAGTGGCTCTTTTCCTGTGTGCGCTGCCACACATAATTCTCTCTTTGTTCCTTCTCATTTTACTTGGCAAGATGCAGACTTCTCACTGATTTCAGTGAACGCATCCATCATTTTTTGGTTCGATGCGATTGAAGAAAAACTAAAGGCTCTCCAGTGGCCAGACTCTGTCATACAACTCCCAAAAGGAGAGTCCTTCTCGGGATATCTGTTTTTCAGAGACACCAACCCTGGATGGACAGCTTTTGAATTCCTTCCTTCTAAGTCACTAACTACATATGAAATAACGGAAAACTATGGTGACACAGATTACTGTAATACCATAGACTTTATTGATGATAACATAAAGGCAGTTCCTCATTATAGACGTGAAGGTTTTATGCCACCGTGCCTTCAGTGCAACAGCTGGAGCTGTCCTGAGTCATTAGAGACCTGTGAATGTGGCTATTATGTTATTCAAAGAGACCCGACCAAGGAACTTAACCAAATACAGAGCCGGTTTGTTGGGGCTAGGTGGGTGAATGTTGCTTACAGGAAAATGGGATGACCCTTACAGTGTCCTGCCCTAGAGGATGGGGTGCAGCCTAGTGGCCTGGCCCCTGCCTTACTGTTCCCCTTTCCTAACACCTGCACCAGTGCCTGTGCAATGGATTCACTCATCTTTCCTTCTCTTTGGCTGAAAACTACTTGTAACCTGATTCTTTTCCTGAAGGGGGCGCTCATTCCATGATTGAGGCTCCCAAGCCTGGGTCTGTACACTGTGGTGCAGAATAAAATGTTCTTTTGTTCTTGCAATCAGAGCATGTCTTTTTGTCAGTGGGTAGCAAAGCAATTCTGAGCAGAAACTTGGATTTGGTGGCTCATACTTTAATCTGAGCTACTCAAGAAGCTGAGATCTGAGGGTCTCAGTTCAAAGCCAGCCCAAGCAGAAAGTCTGTGAGACTTGTTTGTTTGTTTATTTATTTATTTATTTATTTTGGTCCTTGTCATGAGGTCTGAACTCTGGGCCTGGGTGCTGTCCCTCAGCTCTTCAGCTCAAGGCTAGCGCTCTACCACTTGAGCCACAGCACCACAAAGCATGAACTTTTTTTCCGCTTATGTAGTACTGAGGAATCGAACCCAGGGCCTCAGGCATGCAAGGCAAGCGCTCTACCACTGAGCCACCTTCCCAGCCCCTCTGTGAGACTTGTTACCTCCAATTAACCACAGAAAATCCTGAAGTGGAGTTGTGGCTCAAGTGAAAGAATACCAGCCTTACACCAATAAAAAAAATACTTAGGAACAGCCTCTAAATCTAGAGTTCAAACACCAGGACTGTCACAGTAAAACAAACAACTAAAGGAAAGAATCACATTTTGGACAGAGTGAGCACAGCCCATGGTGTCTCAAGGCCTGGCACACTCTGCCCGGCCTCTGCTCTCTGGGCTGCGCTCTGCAACCGGAAGCTGAATCCAGGTCTATGCCCATTGGGAGGTGGGGGAATGAACTTTGGGCCCATTTCTGACTCTTTCTCTTCAAAAGAGGAAAGAGATGGGATGTGGGGGCCAACAGAGGAATGTCTGAACAGATGGCACCTTTTTTTTTTTGTCTGTTGTGGGGCTTGAAGTCTGGGCTTGAGCACTGTTCCTGAACTCCTCAGCTTGAGGCGAGTACTCTACCTCTTGAGCCACAGTGCCACTTCCGGTTTTCTAGTGGTTTATTGGAGATCAGAGTCTCATGGACTTTTCTGCCTGGGCTGGCTTTGAACCGTGATCCTCAGATTTCAGCCTCCTGAGTAGCTAGGATTACAGGTATGAGCCACCGGCGCCCGGCTCAGAGGGCACCTTTCTTATGAGCAAGGCATTGCCAAATCTATGAGCAGAAGCAGCCTCTGATCAGAGCCTGGCAGTGTGTGCATTCCTCTGCCACAGTCTCTGTGTGCTTGTCACCTACCTGTGCAGATACCAGACATGGTGGCCACTGACTCAAGTACCTCCCATGGGACCTGTCACAGACCTATGTGCCGCCATGCTCATTTCATGAGAAAATCCTGATGCACTGCACACGGCTTGCCAAGGTGTCTGTGGGTCATTGATGCTGCCCTCATCTGTGGGTCATTGATGCTGCCCTCATTTGGGTCATTGATGCTGCCCTCATTTCTAATGGAGTCCCTTCAATCCCTTCTTCCTCTGATGGCCAAAGCTGGCCTCCTTCCTCTGTTCTCAGCCTCCCCAGCCTGGGTCCCAGATCAGGCTCTGTGGTCCTGTGGTCCATCCATCCCCAGTGTCTCCATCCCCAGAGCCTGGGTGTGGCCCAGGTCCCATGGTCTGAACAGAACCTTGTGCTTTCCTTCTCAAGACCCAGCAGCATCTGGCCCTGCCTCTCTTTACCTCCTCTATCTGTGCACAAGGGCGGGGACTGTATGTCTTACTCACCTGTCCCCAGGTAGCACACGGACCGCAGCCATAGTAGTTGTACAAAAAGTATTTCTGCAATGACTGTCTCTCCACCTTATTTTATTTTCTCTGTTCTGTTGCTTTAATTTTCTTTCATTAACCATGCTCCTTACCTTCCTTACTCAGCTGCTGTTCTTCCCTCTGAGCAATGCGTCCAGCTCAGATTTAGGTGATCACTTTGCAGATGAAGTTTAACAAACTTTTCAACTGGGCTCACATTGAAATGTAATCTTCCTGAGGTGGGCGGTGTGGTCACTTCCTACAGTGCTAACCAGTGAGTTGAAACATCAGCTATGGAGTTGAAGTCTTAATTTCAGACCCCTCCAAAATAATTGTAATCTTCCTGACATCAGCCTGCTGAGTAGGACACTCACAGGCCTGAACCACCTTCCTTCCTCATCAGTGCTTGCATCAAGAAGTTTCTCCAGGGGCTGGGAAGGTGGCTCAGTGGTAGAGCGCTTGCCTTGCATGCCTGAGGCCCTGGGTTCAATTCCTCAGCACCACATAAGCAAAAAAGAAAAAAAAGCTGGAAGTAGCGCTGTGGCTCAAGTGGTAGAGCGCGAGCCTTGAGCTGAAGAGCTGAGGGACAGTGCCCAGGCCCAGAGTTCAGGCCCCACGACCGGACCCCCCCAAAAAGGTGTGTTGAAGCACCGACTACCCATCACTCGGTCCCCAAGACCCACAGCAGGCCCCAATGGGCCATCAAGTTTCCCCACCCTGAGTCAACATGGCATGTCTCCTTTGCTGTTGCTTCAGGTCAGGCCCCATGGCGTCCTCCAGGGGGCGCTGTACAACAGGGCCCGCCCCAGTGCTGGGCCTGCTCTGACCAGCTCTTCCCACCTTCTCAAGTTATGGGTGGTATTGACTCCATCTGGAATTACATCAGCCCAGAGGCCAGAGACAGAGAGCAAGGTGCCCAGAGACAGAGAGCAAGGTGCACAGGTTGCATTGGAAGACAAAGACAAAGACAGAGAATAATTTCATCACAGTTCAAATTCCCACTTGGATCCCTCACACTTTCCTGAAGGGGATTCCACTCACAGGTTCTACACTGAATTGCAGACCTCCCTCCTCACCCCACCCCAGCCCTATGGACTTCTTCCCTTGCCTGGCTTTCTCTGTGATTTCAGCACAGTTCCCTGTGGTAGTCAAGATTGTAGTCTGCCCACAGCACAATTCTCCAGCTATCTCTCTGCCAGGGAACAGCCCTAGGCCGCCTTCTCCACCACCTGCTGACACACAGGTGTGGAAATTTGTGTTTGTTCCACACAGCTTTCTGATGTCACAGTCACTGTCCCCATCTCCAAATCCTTTTAAAAATTTCCTCCGGTCTCAAGCTTAGTGTCCCATTCTTAATGGACCACAGGAGGCTGCAGAATTCCCTTGTCCAGGCTCAGCCCCAGCCAACAGGGACAGCTCTGAAGCAGGACTGCCACACTCCCATCCTGACTCTGCCATCACCTGCTCAGGTAAGCACCTCAGCTCTGTGGGCCTGGGATTCACAAGAAGAGCACTTCCCACTGTGGGCAGATGCAGTGAGCTCTCACAGTCAGAGTGGGTGCTGAGCACTGGGTCTGGAAGCAGAGAGCTACTGCTGCTGTGCTTTTCACCTTTCAGCTCCTACTCATCCTTCTTAACTCTTCTTTGCAGGCCAGCATTGCCAAATCTGCTTCCCAATATATCCGATATTTCTGCTATGGTCCATGTCACAACCCTAATTTAATATTTAATGAGTTTTTTTTGTGGAGGTCTGGTATTAGTCCTAGAACTCAGGTATTTACATTCTTGCTGTCTTGCTTTCTCACACTAGGGGAGAAAGCAAGTGCGCAGCCAGGTCTTCTGCAGGACCCGAGGAGAGAGCAGGACACTGGGGGATCCAGGTCGGTGCCCTGGCGCTCAGGGGGCAATGCCAGCTAACAGGGCTGAGCATGGCTGTCTCCCGGATTCCTAAGTCAACATGGATGCCACCCAGTCAACGAGGTTGGGTGGAGGGGAGCAGTCTTGCAGCTATGTGGCCTGAGGACTAAGAAGATCCTGGTCCACAAGCCAGAGGGTTTGAGGTGGCATCTCTTCCTGTCCATAGGATCACCTCCACTTGCTGAGAGAGGAATCTGTTGACAATTCAAGATTTTCAGTTCTCTTTTCCAGACTCTTTCACGGGAAGAAGTTTCCTTGTAACCCAAGTGAGTGCCAGTACTTTGCCAACTCTCCGGCCATGGGGAGGTCACAGAGAAGCTGTCCCTGCAGCTGAGGGCTTCCGACCCATGTATAGAGGACAGAGACATAACAAGGACACTGCAGGAGGCCCAGACTCCAGCCCTGTGCTGCTAGCTCTACTGATAGCAAGGCTGCTTCCTCCTCTAGAGGATGGAGCTGGGGAGGCAGAAAAACTGAGACATGTGGTCTCCTCACTCTTTTTTGAGCCTATGTGGGATGCTGAGAGCAGGGGAGTCTTTTTGAGTCCTTCCCCCACAATATGTGCTGGGTCACTTTTCAATGCAGAGGTGACAGGGCCAGGCACTGCCCACACCCATGCTGCCATGGCAGAGCTGTAGCTATGAGCAGGCCCAGAGCCTCAGTCCTGTAAGCCTAACTGAGAAATGGCTCAGAGCTCAGTGATGAAGTTGAAAAGGCTGAAGCCAGCCTGCAAAGAAAGTTTTTGAGACTCCTTCTTCTATTTATCATGAGTAAGTGTGAAAAAACAAAATAGCAAGAATATGACTTCCTGAGTTCCAGCACGGGTACCGCAAAATAAAAATCAGTGAATATTAAACCATGATTTTCATGAGAACCTTGACAGAAATAGCTGATAAACTGGTAAAAGGTTGTGCAATGCTGGCCAGCAGAGAAGGGTCCAGAAGGATGAATAGAAGTTGAAAGCTGACAAGCACAGCAGCAGTAGCTCTCTGCTTCCAGACTCAGTGCTAAGCACCCACTCTGACTGCGAGAGCTCACTGCATCTGCCCACAGTGGGAAGTGCTCTCCTCCATGAATCCCAGGCCCACAGAGCTGAGGTGCTTACCTGAGCAGGTGATGGCAGAGTCATGATGGGAGTGTGGCAGTCCTGCTTCACAGCCTTCCCCGCTGGCTGGGGCTGAGGCTGGACAAGGGAATCCCGCAGCCTCCTGTGGTCCACTAAGAATGGGACACTGAGACTGAGACCAGGAGACACTTTTAAAGGGCTTTGGAGATGGGGACATGATTGTGACTGAGGAGGATGTGTAGGACAAACAGACATTTCCACAGATATGTGCAGGTGGTGGAAAATATGGCCTAGGGCTGTTCCCTGGCAGAGAGATAGCTGGAGAACTGTGGTGTGGGCAGACTACAGTCCTGACCAGGGCATGGAAACTGTGTGACATCACAGAGAAAAGCAGGCAAGGGAGGAAGTCTGTAGGGCTGAAGTTGAGTGAGGAGGGAGGGCAGGAAGGAGACATGCCACGTGTCCTCAGGGTGGAAACTTGATGCCCATTTGGGGTCCACAGCAGCTGTGGGTGGTGGGAACTCAGTGAAGGGAGGACGGTGCTTCACCACGTTTCCTCACATTCAAATGATGACTGTACAACATTTGAGCTAGTACTGAGACAGAAGCTCAAGGATTCATAGTAGTTCCTGGGTGGCGTTGGAGCATCTTCTTCTTCTTTTTTTTTTTTTTTTTTTGTAGTTCATGGGGCTTGAACTCTGGGCCTGGGCGCTGTCCCCTCAGCTCTTCAGCTCAAGGTGAGCGCTCTACCACTTGAGCTACAGCGCCACTTCCAGTTTTCTGGTGGTTTATTGGAGATAGGAGTCTTACGGTCTCTCCTGCCCGGGCTGGCTTTGAACCGCGATCCTCAGATCTCAGCCTCCTGAGTAGCTAGGATTACAGGCGTGAGCCACCAGCGCCCTGCCTGGAGCATCTTCTTGTTGTAAGAAGGCAGCAGACTGATGAGGAAGGAGGTCCAGGCCTGTAAGTTCACTACTCAGGAGGCTGATGTCAGACAGATTATAATTCTTTCTTAATGAACAGACACCAGGACAGCACATCTGTACCTGATACTATAGCTCATTGGCTAATGCTATACCAACTGTGCACATTTCACACCCTAGGAAGATTACAATGAAACCTCATCCCTAGTGGAAGTATTTATTAAACTTCATCTCCAAAGTCACCAGCAAAGAAGGATGCATAACTCCGAGGTTGAGCCCCAGCTAAGTAAGGAAGCTGAGCATGCACAGGGTCCTGATTTCAAAACACAGTACTGCCAAGAAAAAAACTCAAAGGAGCAGAAACAAACAATAAAATAGAGAGGCTGTCCTTACAAAAATACTTGCTGCACAAGTGCGATGGCTGTGGTCCGTGTGTCACCCGGGGACAGGTGAGAGGACACACAGTCCCGCCTTTGTGCACAGACAGAAGGAAGTAAAGAGAGGCAGGCCAGGATGCTGCTGGGTCCTGAGAAGGAAGGTCCATGCCGCTGCTCAGACCCTGGGACCTGAGCCACACCCTTGCTCTGGGGATGGAGACACTGTGGGTGGATGGACCACAGGACCACAGGACCTAAGCTGGGATCCAGGATGGGAGGCTCAGAGGAGAGGAAGGAGGCCAGCTGTAGGGATCTCTGAGACAGAGGGCCCTCCATCAGAAATGAAATTCACCCACAGACATTTGGGCATGCTGTGTCCAGAGTGGCAGGACATTTTCCTGAAATGAAAGTGATGCTTATGGCATGACATAGTTCTTTGTTGTCTGCACAGGTGGGTGACAAGCACACAGAGACTGTGGCAAATGAATGCACACACTGCCAGGCTCTGATCAGAGGCTGCTTCTGCTCATGGTCTGGCACTGCCTTGCTCATCAGAAAGGTGCCCTCTGTTCAGACATTCCCCTGTTGGCCCCCACATCCCATCGCTTTTCCTCCCTGGGAGACAAAAGTCAGAAATGGGTGCAGAGTTCATCCACCCACCTCCAAGTGGGCTACAGAAAAATCACAGACACAGACCTGGCTTCAGCTTCCAGTTGCAGAGCACAGCCAGGAGAGCAGAGGCTGGGCAGAGTGTGCCAGGCCTTTAGATGTCATAGAACATGTTTACTCTGTTTAAAATGTCATTCATTCATTTTTATTCATTCATTCACTCATTCACTCATTCATTCATTCATTCTTCTATTTATTGATTGTGGAAGTCCTTGGGCTTGAACTCTAAATGGAGCAGCTATCCCTAAACTTTTTTTTATTGGTGGAAGGTTGATGTTCTATCACTTGTGCACTTCAGGATTTTCTGTGGTTAATTGGAGGTAACAGTCTCACAGACTTACCTGCTTGGGCTGGCTTTGAACTGAGACCCTCAGATCTCAGCTTGTTAAATAGTTCAGACTGCAAGTGTGAAACACCAAGGCCAAGTTTCTGCTCAGAATTGCTATGCTACCCACTGACAAAAAGACATGCTCTGATTGCAAGAACAAAAGAACATTTTATTCTGCACCACAGTGCACAGACCCAGGCTTGGGAGACTCAATCATGGAACAAGAACCCCCTTTGGGAAAAGAAGCAGGTTAAAAGCATTTTCTGAGCCAAAGAGAAGGAAAGATGAGTGAATGCATTGCACAGTCTCTGGTGCAGGTGGTGGGAAAGGGGGATGGTAAGGCAGGGGCCAGGCCACTAGACTGCACCCAATCCTCTATGGCAGGATCCTTTTGCCGTCATCTATTTTCTTGTTATCAGCATACAACCACCTGATCCCAACAAACCGGTACTGTATTTGGTTAATTTTCTTGGTGGGGTCTTTATGAATAACAAAATAGCCACATTCACAGGGCTCTGTTGACTCAGGGCACATCCAGCTGTTGCACTGAAGGCATGATGGCATAAGATGTTCACTTTTATAGCCAGGAACTTCCTTTATCATAGTATCATCAATGTTGATGGAAATACAGTAATCTGTGTGATCATAGTTTTCCATTATACCATATGTGGTTAACCAGCTAAAAGGGAGGAATTCGAAAGCTGCCCATCCAGGGTTGGTGTCTCTGAAATACAGATACCCTGAGAAGGACTCTCCTTTCGCGAGTTCTATAACAGAGTCTGGCCACTCGAGAGCCAGTAGTTTATATTCAATCACATTGAACCAAATAATGATGGATTTGTTCACTGAAATCAGTGAGAAACTTGCGTATTGCCAAGTAAAACGAAATGGATCAAAGAGAGAATCACGTGTGGCAACTCTGACAGGAGCAGAGCTACTGGCATCCAGATAGAACAGCAGCAGCAGCACGTGAACCATCCCCACGGTCACCAAGCTCCCAGTTCGCAACATCATTAGGACAATACAGCAAGGCCAGCTCCAACCATGCGGCAGGTTCTAGAAGCTGTGCAGCCAGTTCTTCTGCAAATCTTGGGGAGAGAGCAGAACAATGGGGAGGTTGGAGTCTGTGCCCTGGGGATCAGGAAGGGATCGATGCCAGTTAACAGAGCTGACACCTACATTCCTTAATCCACCTGGTTGAACCCTAGGTGCGCAGGTTGGGCTGAGGGAAGAAACATGGGTCCCAGCACAGCCCTGCAGCTGTGTGGCCTGTGGAGTGAGAAGCAGGTGACAAGGTCCTGGTCCCCAGGCCAGAGAGGCTTGAGGACCTGTCTACGTGATCACCTCCACTTGCTGTGAGAGGAATCTGCAATTTGGAAATGTTAATTCTCATTTTCAGAGTCTTCTGGGGGAAGAAGCATGCCTCTAACGCAAGTGAGGGCCAGCACTGTGGCAGGCTCCAAGGTCACGGGGAGGTCACAGACAAGCTGTCCCTGCAGCTGAGGGCTTCTGACCCACGTGCAGAGGACACAGACGTAACAAGGACACTGCAGGAGGCCCAGACTCCAGCCCTGTGCTGCCGGCTCCACTGAGAGCAAGGCTGCTTCCTCCTCTAGAGGATGGAGCTGGGGAGTCTGGGAGGAGGCAGGAAAACTAGAAAACGTGGTCTCCTTGGTGTTTTTGGAGTCAGTGTGGGGCTAGGACCAGAGGAGTCCTTTTCTTTGAGGCCTTCCCCTACACTAAGTGCTGGATCACTTCTTGAAAGTAGAGGTGACAGGCGTCAGACACTGTCCCCACAGGCTCAGGGCTCCATGACCGAGCTATAGCTATGAGCAGGCCTCAGAGTCTCCAGCCTGTAAACCTAGCTACTGAATGGCTGAGAGCTCAGTGATGCAATTGAAAACCCAGAGGCAGCCTGCATAGAAAGTCTGGGAGACTCGATTTCCAATTTACCATGATACACCAGACTTGAGGCATCACTCAAGTGGTAGATAACTAACTTTGAGAAAACAAGACATTGAGAATGTAAGAAGCTGACCTCTACCACACCTAAAGGATTCCCTTAAAATGAACCACTTAAGGGCCATAAAAGGTTAACATTGAGCAAAAGAAGCCCAGGGACAGTACACAGATAAGGATTTCAAACACAGAATCTGGAAAATAAAAATAAGCCCACTATCTACTAAACTATTATTCTCATTGTAAAGAAAGCAGGGCAATCTGTGAATTTGAAAACCAGACCCTCCAATGCTGGCCTGCAATGAAGGGTTCAGAAGAAGGAATAGGAGCTTAAAGCTGAAGACCATTGAAGCAGTAGCTCTCTGCTTCCAGACCCTGTGCTAAGCACCCACTCTGACTACGAGAGCTCACTGCATCTACCCACAGTGGGAAGTCCTTTCCTCATGAATCCCAGGCCTACAGAGCTGAGGTGCTTACCTGAGCAGGTGATGGCAGAGTCAGGATGGGGGTGTGGCAGTCCTGCTTCACAGCCTTCCCCACTGGCTGGGGCTGAGGCTGGACAAGGGAATCCTGTGCCTCTTATGGTCCACTATGAATGGCACACTGGGCCTGAGACCCATGGACACTTTTAAAGGGCTTTGGAATGGGGACGTGACTGGGATTTGGGGAGGACGTGCAGGATAAACAGAAACCTCTACAGATCCTGGGGCTTCAGGTCAAGGGAGGCCTGGGGCTGCTCTCTAGCAGAGAGGTAGCTGCAGAATCGTGGCTGTGGGGCAGGTTACAGTTCTGCCTTGTGTAGATAAACTGGGATGAAATCCTACAGAAAGGCAGGCAAGGTGAACAGGGAGTAGAGGAAAGGAAAGAAGCCATGTGTCCTCATTGTGGGGACTTGATGTCCCATTTGGGGTCCACAGTAGCTGTGGGTGGTAGGAACACAGTGAGGGGCGGACGGTGCTTCATTGCTTTTCCTCATATTCAAATGATGATTGTACAGGATTCGAGCTAGTGCTGAGACAGAAGCTCAAAGATTCATAGTAGGCCATGGGTGGTGCTGGAGAATATTCTTTTTTTGGTTGTTTTTTGGTCGGTCGTGGGACTTGAACTCTGGGTCTGGGCACTCTCCCTCAGCTCTTCAGCTCAAGGTTAGCGCTCTACCACTTGAGCCACAGCACCACTTCTGTTTTTCTGAGTGGTTTATTGGAGATAAGAGTCTCATGGTCTTTCCTGCCCAGGCTGGCTTTGAACTATGATCCTCAGATCTCAGCCTCCTGAGTAGCTAGGATTACAGGTGTGAGCCACTGGTACCTGGCTGGAGAATCTTCTTGATGTAAGAAGAATGCAGCAGACTGATGAGGAAGGGGTTCAGGCCTGCAAGCTAACTAGTCAGCAGGCTGATATCAGGAACAGTAAGCATTTATTTAATGTGAGAATGAAACTTGAACTGAATAACCTAATACTTTTGCTCATTGGCCAGTGCTCTACAGACTGAGAAATGGTTCCCACCCAGAAAGATTACAATTCAATGTGATCCCCAGTGGAAAAGTTTGTTACACTTCATCTACAAAGTAATCACCGAAACCGAGGGTGGATGCATCCCTCAGAGGTAGAGTGCCAGTCAGCTGAGTAAGGAAGCTAACCAACCACAGGGGCCTCACTACTGCCAAAAAAATGCAAAGCAACAAAAAATAAAATATAATAAAATGGGGAGGTAGTCATTACAGAAATGTTTACTGCACAACTACTATGGCTGTGGTCTGTGTGCTACCTGGGGACAGGTGAGAGGACATACAGTCCCTCCTTTGTGCACAGACAGAAGGAAGTAAAGAGAGGCAGGCTGGGATGCTGCTGGGTCCTGAGAAGGAAGGCCCCTGGTGCTGTTCAGACCCTGGGACCTGAGCCACACCTGGGCTCTGGGGATGGAGACACTGCAGGTGGATGGACCACAGGCCCACAGGATCTTTGATGGGACCTGGGCTGGGGAGGCGGAGAGCAGAGGAAGGAGGCCAGCTTTGGGGATTTCTGAGACAGAGGGCCCTCCATCAGAAATGAGGCACAGAGTCAGTGACCCACAGACAGATGACAGACACTGTTCACAGAGGCAGGATTTTCTCTGTAAAGAGAATGGCACATATTTCTGTGACATGCTTCTGTGTGTGGTGTCTGTACAGGTACATGACAAGCACACAGAGACTGTGGCCAGTGAATGAGCACACCTGGCCCTGCTGTGATTAGATGCTGTTTATGGACACTGACCTCTCAATGCCTCTCTCAGTGGGCTTGTCCTTTCTTTCAAGCCCTGTAAGATGGTAGAAAACAGTCCCTTGCCGGTGGCTCATGCCTGTCCATCCAAGGATCACTATTCTGGGGAAAGAAACTCCAAGAGACTCTTGTCTACAATGAACCACAAGAAGCCAGATGAGCTTTCACTCAAGTTGTAAAGTGCTATTGTTGAGCACAAAATCTAAGGGACAAATCCCAGGCCTTGGGTTCTAGCCCCAGGAATGAAAGAAAAAAAAATATATAAAGAAGATAAAAGGAAAGGATATTGGACAAACCATCTTTATCTTAAGGTATAAATCCAAATATGGTCTGCCAGTTACCTAAGAAACAGATATTAGGTTGATACTTAGCCAAGAGGTAGAGAGGTGTCCCTAGGCAGACCTTACAAGCTCAAACCCCAGGACCACTAAAGAGAGGAGAGGAGGGGGGAAGACTACTTTGTCCACAAGCGCATGGCCCTCTGGTGGAGGACCTAACTTTTCTACTAAGAATATGGATGCTATCTCAGCTATAAAAAGACCTAAAGACAGTGGGACAATTGTGGCTCATGCCTTTAATCTCAGCTACTCAGGAGACCGAATCTAAGGATCCTGGTTCAAAGCCAGCAGGGACCAATAAATCTGTGATCATTGTAACTCCCATTAACTATCAAAAACAGCCAGCAGTGGTGATAAGGCTCAAATGGTAATGAACTGGTCTTGAGCGCAAAACCTTAGGGAGAGTCCTGATTTAAAACCTTGGGATTAGCACCATAAAATCATAACAATTTTTTAAAACTCCTACAGAGAGGGAAGACAGGGAATGAGGAGGTAGGATAAGGAATCCATAGAAAGATGCACTGGCAGAGAAAATGACTTCATTGCCTGGATTAGAATGTCACAGGAGGACACCTTCAGATGACTGGACCAGTGAAGGACCCTTAAGAAAGTGACTTCAAGGAACCTTACTTCATTGTTGGTGGGAGTGTAAACTTGTTCAACCACTTTGGAAAGCAGTATGGAGGTTCCTCAAAAGACTTCACATAGAACTCCCCTATGACCCAGCAATCCCACTTTTGGGCATTTACCCAAATGTTTACAAACAAGACCACACTAAAGCTACCGGCACAACTATGTTTATTGCAGCATTATTTACCATAGCTAAGATATGGAACCAACCCAGATGCCCCTCAGTAGATGAATGGATCAAGAAAATGTGGTATATATACACAATGGAATTCTATGCCTCCATCAGAAAGAATGACATTGCACCATTTGTTAGGAAATGGAAAGGTTTGGAAAAAATTATATTAAGTGAAGTAAGCCAGGCCCAAAGAAGCATAGGTCCCATGGTTTCCCTTATTTGCAATATCTAGTATAGGTATGAGTCAAGCGGAAAAGGTCAGATAACGTGATGTTAGGAAAATGAACCCTTAAATATGTATTTTAATGTTTTCGTTTCTTTCATGCATGTGTTTCTAACGCATTTATAAGATTATTTCTTTGTTGCTTTGTATGTCCCTCCCCCACAGTGTAACCCCAGCTTTCACTATATTTGATGTCAGTATAACATGTGGAGGAGATGGGGACAAACAAGTCGTTTAAGGATTCAGGTGGACCTGTTGCAACAATGAGAAGTACAAAATGTCATGTCAAAACCAGCTTTACAATGTCGGTGTGGGGGGGGAGGGGGGTATAATTGGGTGGGGGGAGGGGGGTAAAATTGGGTGGGGGGAGGGGGGAGGCGGGGAAGGGAAGTGAAGGGTAAACAAAGGAGGAGGCTGCAATGCTTGGTAAGAAATGTATGCATTATCCTGCCCATGTAATTGTAGCCCCCCTGTACAGTATGTTCTCAAATAAAATAAAATACAATTAAAAAAAAAAAAAAAGAAAGTGACTTCAAGGAACCTTACTTCATTGTTGGTGGGAATGTAAACTTGTTCAACCACTTTGGAAAGCAGTATGGAGGTTCCTCAAAAGACTTCACATAGAACTCCCCTATGACCCAGCAATCCCACTTTTGGGCATTTACCCAAATGTTTACAAACAAGACCACACTAAAGCTACCAGCACAACTATGTTTATTGCAGCATTATTTACCATAGCTAAGATATGGAACCAACCCAGATGCCCCTCAGTAGATGAATGGATCAAGAAAATGTGGTATATATACACAATGGAATTCTATGCCTCCATCAGAAAGAATGACATTGCACCATTTGTTAGGAAATGGAAAAACTTGGAAAAAATTATATTAAGTGAAGTAAGCCAGGCCCAAAGAAACATAGGTCCCATGGTTTCCCTTATTTGTAATATCTAGTATATGTATGAGTCAAGCGGAAAAGGTCAGATAATGTGATGTCAGGAAAATGAACCCTTAGATGTGTATTTTAATGTTTTTTTCTTTCATGCATGTGTTTCTAACGCATTTATAAGATTATCTCTTTGTTGCTTTGTATGTCCCTCCCCCACAGTATAATCCCTGCTTTCACTATATTTGATGTCAGTATAACTTGTGGAGGAGATGGGGAAAAACCAGTTGTTTAAGGATACAGGTGGACCTGTTGCAACAATGAGAAGTACAAGTTGTCATGTCCAAAACGAGCTTTACAACGTCGGTGCGGGGGGGGGGGGGGGGAGGGGGAGGGAAGGAGAAGGATTGGGATGGGGGGAGGGGGGAGGCTGGGAAGGGATGTGAAGGGTAAACAAAGGCGGAGGCTGCAATGCTTGGTAAGAAATGTACGAATTATCCTGCCCATGTAATTGTAATTCCTCTGTACAGTATGTTCACAAATAAAATAAAATTAAATTAAAAAAAAAAAAAGAAAGTGACTTCAATTAAAACATGTTCCCAGCTGAGCCCTTAAAAGGCTCACAGAAAAGGACACTGGCACAGGGGAGGCAAAGCCCCATACTGGGCCCTGAGGAGCATGCGCCTCACTTCCTGTGACTCACAACGTCTTGGTGTCTGCATGCACTGTCCTTCCCATCCCCACACCACCCTTCTGGCAGCCATGAAGCCAGCAGCAGGGAGAGCTGGGCAGAGCTGCCAAGGCCAGCCTGCAGGGGGCGTCCTCGCCTTGGATGGAGGCAGCAGCCATGGTGGTCCGGGGGAGGCCCTGGGAGCCTCTGGGTTCTCTCTGCATCTCTGTCTCTCCTGGCCACACTGGGGATGGAACTGGGGCCTCCCATCCTCTGGGCCTCTCCCAGCACTTGTGGAGAGACAAGAGCTCATCAGCAAGGCCACGGAGTGACCCTAAACCCTCTGATGACCTCTGAAAGGAACTACATCTCCCTTCATACATCCTGGCTGATGCTTTCCTGGGACAGGTTCTTTCTCACCAATGTTTTGGGATTCAGTGCTGGCAATGTACAGGGCAGGAGGGTTGGGTGTATGAGGAGCGAGCAGGGACTGATCTGGATTGATTTCTAAGTTCAACCCCTTCTATGGCAGGATATGAAGATGCACACTGCTCTGACATTCCCTGATGAGCTCTCTCATCTCATTGGACAGACTCCACTCCAGCCCCAACCCCTGTCTCCTTGGGAATGGGCCTGCAATTCACCCTCCTTGCCACACTGGGCAGTGGAGGAAGTACAGGACACAGACCTGGCTTCAGCTTCCAGTTGCAGAGCACAGCCAGGAGAGCAGAGGCCGGGCAGAGTGTGCCAGGCCTTGAGACGCCACGGGCTGTGCTCACTCACTGCCCAGAATTTGTTGTATTTATGTACCTATTTATGTATTCGTGTACCTTTTTGCCATTTCTAGCACCTGACCATAGGTCCTAGATTCTATCCTTGAGCTTTCATGTTCAAGGTGGCGCTCTAGTACTTCAGCCACACCTCCACTTCTGGTGTTTTGGTAGTTTATTAGAGAGAGAGAAAGAAAACAACTCATAGCTTTTCCTGCCACGTCATGCTTTGAGCGGAAATCCTCAGACCTCAGCCTCGTCAGTAGCTAGGATTGCAGGCAAGATACACCAAGGTCCCGTGTCTGCTAGGAATTTCTGTGCTACCCACTGACAAGAAGAACAACTCTGCTTGCTACCCCAAAGGACCAGTTTATTCTGCATCAGGGATCAGGCACCAAGACTTAGGAGACAAAGTCAGTAAGCAAGCACCCTCTTCAGGGAAGAGAGCAGGTTACAAGCATTTTCACAGCCAAAGAGAAAGAAAGATGAGTGAATGCATTGCATAGGCCCTGGTGCAGGGGTTAGGAAGGGGGAATGGTAAGGCAGGGCCCATGCCACTAGGCTGCACCCATCCTCCATGGCAGGGTCGATTTTGGGTCATTTCATTTCCTGTCCCCAACAACCAACCACCTAACTCCAACAAAAAGGCATTGTACTTGCTTATATTTCTTGGTGGGGTCTTTGTTAAAAACAAAATAGCTACATCTATAGGTTCAGGTCACATCAGTATAGTTGGAGCTGTTGCAATGAAGGCAGGAAGTCATAAGATTTTCATTTTTATACCCAGGAACTTCCTTTAACATAGTATTGCAAATGTTGATGGCAATACAGTAACTTGTGTTATCATAGCTTCCTGTTAAATTATATGTAGTTTTCCAGTTATAAGGGAGAAATTCAAAGACTAAGACTCTAGAGCTGGTGTCTCTGAAATATAGATACCCTGCGAAGAGCTCTCTTTCTGGGAGATGTATAAGAGAGTGTGGCTAGTCAAGGGCCTGTAATTTCTTCTTGGTCCTATTGAACCAAAGAATAAGAGATTTTTTTTTCCACCGAAGACAGCATGAAGTTTGCATCTTGCCAAGTGAAATGAGATGGATCAAAGAGAGAATCATGTGTGATAGCCCAGACAGGAAAATGGCCACTGAGTGCCAGACAGGTCAGCAGCAGCAGCAGCACATAGACCATCCCCATGGTCACCAGGCTCCCCGTTCACCCCATCATTAGTACAACACAGCAAGGCCAACTCCAACCACGCGGCAGATTCTATAAGCTGTGTAGCCAGGTCTTCTGAAAGTCCTGGGAGAAGCAGGGTACTGGGGGATCGGGGTTGATGCCCTGGGACTCAGGGGTAGATGCTGGCTAACAGGGCTGTCCCCTGGATTCCTCAAGTCCACGTAGATGCACCCCATGCTTGGAGGTTGAGGGGAGGGGAGGGACGTGGGTCCCAGGGAACCCCTGAAGCTGTGTCATCTGTGGACTGAGAAGCAGGTAATAAAGTCCTGGTCTCTGAGGTTGATTAGTTTGAGGTGGCGTCTCTTCCTCCACACAATCACCTCCACTTGCTGTGAGAGGAATCTACAGACCATTTGGGATTCTTAGTTCTCCTTTCCAGAATCTTCCACAGGATATAGGGGCAAGCAATGTGGCAGGTTCTGAGGCCATGGGGAGGTCATAGACACGCTGTGCCTGCTGCTGAGGGCTTCCTGCCCATGTCCAGAGGACACAGACATAAGGACACTGCTGGAGACCCAGACTCCAGCCCTGTGCTGTCGCTTCACTGACAGCAAGGCTGCTTCTCTAGAGGATGGAACGGTATTGGTGGGGCGGGAGGGCAGGAAAACCAGGACACATAGTCTCCTGGCTCCTGTTGGAGTGTGAAGGGAGCTGAGATGAGGGGAGTCCTTTTCTTTAGGTGTTCCCACAAGCACCAGGCCGCATGGCAGTGGTAAACCATGAGCAGGCCGGGGGGCCCAGCCTGTAAACCTAGCTATGAAATGGCTGAGAACTCTGTAGTCTAATAGCCAGCCTGCATAGAAACACTTGGAGAGTCCATCTCATTAATCATGAACATGCCAGACGGGAGGTTCAAGTTGTGAGATGCACCTCAAACCCCTCTGCCTCAGGAACTAGGACCTTGTCGCCTTCTCAGCCCACAGACCACACAACTGCAGGGGTACGCTGGGACCCACGTTCCTCCCTTCACCTCGACCTCCAGACTTGGGGGTGCATCCATGTGGACTTGAGGAATCCGGGGGGCAGCCCTGTTACCTGGCATCGACCTCTGAGCCTCAGGGCACAGACCTGATCGCCCAGTACCCTGCTCCCTCCTTAGGACCTGCAGAAGACCCGGCAGTACACCTAGAATCTGACATGTGGTTGGTATTGGCCTTGCTGTGTTATCCTGATGATGGCATGAATGGGGAGCCTGGTGACCGTGGGGACGGTCCCCGTGCTACTGTGGCCATCCTATCTGGCACTCAGTGGCCATTTTCCTGTCTGGCTGCCACACATGCTTCCCTCTTTGACCCGTCTTGTTTCACTCGGCAAGATGCAAACTTCACGCTGTCTTCAGTGAAAAAAAATCTCTCATTCTTTGGTTCAATAGGACTGACCAGATATTACTGGCTCCCAGGGCCTCCCCTGAACCGCCATGGCTGCTGACTGCATCCAAGGCAAGGTCGACCCCTGCAGGCTGGCCTTGGTAGCTCATCCCAGCTCTGCCTGCTGCTGGCTTCATGGCTGCCAGAAGGGTGGTGTGGGGATGGGAAGGACAGTGCATGCAGACACCAAGACTTTGTGAGTCACAGGAAGTGAGGCGCATGCTCCTCAGGGCCCAGCTTGGGGCTCTGTCTCCCCTGTCCCAGCGTCCTTCTCTGTGGGCTTCACAGGGGCTCAGCTGGAAACAGGTCTCAGTTGAGGTCACTTTCTTAGTGGTCCTTCATGGATCCCCTCATGTAAAGGTGTCTTCCACCCCATCCAAATACCAGCATTTGCAAAGAAGTCACTTTCTCTGTCAGCATAGTTTTCTGTGGATTTCTTATCCTACCTCCTCATTCCCTCTCTCCCTCTTTATAGAAGTTTTAAAAATTATTATTATTTTATGGTGCTAATCCTGGGGTTTGGGTTTTTGTTTGTTTGTTTGTTTGTTTTTTTGCCAGTCCTGGGGCTTGAACTTATTGCCTAGACACTGTCCCTGAGCTTCTTTTGCTCAAGGCTAGCACTCTACCACTTGAGCCACAGTGCCACTTCTTGCTATTTCCTATGTATGTTATTCTGAGGAAATGAACCCAGGGCTTCGTGCATGCTAAGCCACATTCCCAGCCCAATCCCAGGGTTTTAAATCAGAACTTTTGCACTATCCCTAAGGTTTTGTGCTTATGACCAGTTCTCTACTATTTGAGCCTCATCTCCACTGCTGGATGCTTTTGATAGTTAATTGGGTTACAATTATCACAGATTTATTTGGACCAGGATCCTTAGATCCAGACTCCTGAGTATCTGGGGTTACAGGCATGAGTCACAATGGTCCAGGGTCTCTAGGTATTTTTTAGAGCTGATATCACACCCATATTCTTAGCAGAAAAGGCAAGTCCTCTACCAAAGGGCCATGTGCTTGTGGACATCATGGTCTCTCTCTGTCTGTCTGTCTGTCTGTCTGTCTGTCTGTCTGTCTGTCTGTCTGTCTCTCTGTCTCTGTCTCTGTCTCTGTCTCTGTCTCTGTCTCTGTCTCTGTCTCTCTGTCTCTCTGTCTCTCTCTCTCTCTCTCTCTCTCTCTCTCTCTCTCTCTCTCTCTCTCTCTCTCTCTCTGGCGTTTCTAGGGTTTTAGGTAGGGGCTACTCAATTGTTAGGTAGGCTCTGTGGCATGTAAGTCATATCTTAGCCAGGTTTGATATTTGTTAATTTATTGGAGGTTAATTATAAGATTAAGAAGCTGGATAAGCACCGAGGTCATGCACAGAGGAATGTGTGAACACAATGGTGCTGTCTACTCAGGAGCAGGATGAGAAAGTTCATCAGTGATCAGCAGACACTGGGGAGGGATATGGTGTGCAGGGTTGTCTTTAGAGCAGTCTCCATACACTGAAGGTTGAGATCTGGAGAATTGATGTTCAAGGGTTGCCTAAGGAAGAAAAGTAGAGGAAACCTTGTCTAATTAACCATCAAAAAGCTGTCCTGGAAGTGAGACTAAGCGTTAGAATACTTATCTAGCAAGTGAGAGGCCAGGTGTTCTAACTCCAGTTGCACTAAAAGGAACCAAAACAAGGCTCATTTTGCTGCATGAGTGCCTGGTACCCCAGCATCACTCCGGCCCAGAAGCCTAGGATAGGCCTGAAAGCCTCCTTGAACAAAAATAGAAAAACATTACTTGATTTTCAGCAGAACTTCCAAACACAAAAACCAAACAACAGAACACATTTTGCAAACTGATCCTATACAAAATGCCCGCTTCACCATGGACACCCAACTGCCTGAAGCAGCGCCCACCTTCCATTCCCTCCTCTGAAGCAGCGCCCACCCTTCCATTCCCTACACTAAAGCAGTGTTCACTAACCCACTCTCCACCCTACCTCATCTTTGTACTCCTCAGCCCTGCAGCGTGTCCAGGTAATTTTGTCTTGTTGCAATCCCTTTGGACCCTGAAGCTGATAGCCCTTTGTGTCTTGCTCAGGTCTATGTTGCTGCCTTGTTCAGAGCCCACACACAGCTGTGGAATGGATGAACCCTGGAGGCCTCCAGATCCAGTGGCTTCTGCAGGAGCTCAGGCTGAGTTTGTAGAAGGACTATCTCAACATGGCCAGGTTGTGCAAGTTCAGCCACCTGGTTCCATGCTATGTCTTCCTAAATCCCATGCTCTCCTTCCTCTACCCAGAACTTTCCAGGCTTCCCAGGAGCCAAGGCCAAAATCCAATTCAATGCTTACTCCTTGATTTTTTAAATTTTCCTGGTATTGAGACTCAAACTCAGTGCTGTGTCACTGAGCTACATACCTAGCCATATTTGGACATGGCCCTTAAGACCCAGATGTTTTGTCCCATTCCTGGGGCTTGAACACAGGGCCTGGGATTTGTGCCTTAGATTTTGTGCTCAACACTAGTACTTTACAACTTGAGTGAAAGCTCATTTGGCTTCTTGTGGTTCATTGTAGACAAGAGTCTCTTGGAGTTTCTTTCCCCAGAATAGTGATCCTTGGATGACAGGCATGAGCCACCAGCAGGGGGCTGTTTTCTACCATCTTACAGAGCTTGAAAGAAAGGACAAGCCCACTGAGTGAGGCATTGAGAGGTCAGTGTCCATAAACAGCATCTAATCACAGCAGGGCCAGGTGTGCTCATTCACTTGCCACAGTCTCTGTGTGCTTGTCACATACCTGGACAGAAACCACGCACAGAAACATGTCACAGAAATATGTGCCATTCTCTTTACAGAAGAAAATCTTGCCTCTGTGAACAGTGTCTCTCAGTTGTCTGTGGGTCACTGACTCTGTCTCATTTCTGATGGACAGCCCTCTGTCTCAGAGATCCCCAAGTTGCCCTCCTTCCTCTGGTCTCAGCCGCCCAGCCCACGTCCCAGCAACAGTCCTGTGGTCCTGTGGTCCATCCACCCAGAGAGTCTCCATCCCCAGAGCCCAGGTGTGGCTCAGGTCCAAGGGTCTGAGCAGCACCATGGGCCTTCCTTCTCAGGACCCAGCAGCATCCCTGCCTGCCTCTCTTTACTTCCTTCTGTCTGCGCACAAAGGCAGGACTGTGTGTCCTCTCACCTGTTCCCTGGTGGCACATGGACCACAGCCACAGCAGCTGTGCAGTAAACATTTCTGTAATGGCTACCTCTCCATTAGTTTATTTTATTTTCTGTTCCTTTGCATTGTTCCCCCCCCTTTTTTTTTTGCAGTAATGAGACCCCTGTGGGCGCTTAGCTTCCTTAATCAGCTATTGCTCTACCCCTGAGGGATGCATCCACCCTAGGTTTAGGCAATTACTTTGCAGATGAAGTTTAACAAACTTTTCCACAGGGGATCACATTGAATTGTAATCTTTTGGGGGTGAGAGGCATCTCTCAGTCTGTAGAGCGCTAGCCAATGAGCAAAAGCATCAGGTACTGAGTTCAAGTTCCATTTTCACATTAAATAAATGTTTACTGTTCCTGATATCAGCCTGCTGAGTAGTGAGCCTACAGGCCTGGACCTGCCTCATCAGTCTGCTGCCTTCTTCTTACATCAAGAAGATTCTCCAGGGGCTGGGAAGGTGGTTCAGTGGTACAGCGCTTGCCTTGCCTGCATGAGGCCCTGGGTTCGATTCCTCAGCACCACATAAGCAAAAAGTAAAAAGCCGGAAGTGGCACTGTGGCTCAAGTGGTAGAGAGCTAGTCTTGAGCTGAAGAGCTGAGGGACAGTGCCCAGGTCCAGAGTTCAGGCCCCACGACCGGACCCCCCAAAAAATTAAAAAAAGAAGATTCTCCAGCACCACCCATGGCCTACTACGAATTCTTGAGCTTCTGTCTCAGCACTAGACCTTAATGCTGTGAGGGAACACAGTGAAGCACCGTCTGCCCCTCACTGCGTTCCCACCACCCACAGCTTCTGTGGACCCCAAATGGGCCATCAAGTCCCCACAATGAGGACACATGGCTTCTCTCCTTTCCTCTACTCCCTGTTCACCTTGCCTGCCTTTCTGTAGGATTTCAGCTCAGTTTATCTACACAAGGCAGAACTGTAACGTGCCCCACAGCCACAATTCTGCAGCTACCTCTCTGCTAGGGAGCAGCCCCAGGCCTCCCTTGACCTGAAGCCCCAGGATCTGTAGAGGTTTCTGTTTATCCTGCACGTCCTCCCCAAGTCCCAGTCACGTCCCCCCCAAGTCCCAGTCACGTCCCCATCTCCAAAGCCCTTTAAAAGTGTCCATGGGTCTCAGGCCCAGTATTCCATTCTTCACAGACCACAGGAAGCTACAGAATTCCCTTGTCCAGCCTCAGCCTCAGCCAGCGGGGAAGGCTCTGAAGCAGGACTGCCACACTCCCATCCTGACTCTGCCATCACCTGCTCAGGTAAGCACCTCAGCTCTGTGGGCCTGGGATTCACAAGGAGAGCACTTCCCACTGTGGGCAGATGCAGTGAGCTTTCATGGTTAGATTGGGTGCTTAACATTGAGTCTGGAAGCAGAGAGCTACTGCTACTGTGCTTTCCAGCTCCCGACTCCTGTTCATCCTTGAGAAACCCTTCTTTGCAGGTCAGTATTGGCAAGTCTGGTTTCCAAATTCACATTGTTCTGCTTTCTTTAGAATGAAAATAATAGTTGAAGAGTTAGTGGGGTTTATTTTTATTTTCCAGATTCTAGGTTTGAACTCCTGGCTGTGTACTGTCCCTGAGCTTCTTTTGTTCAAGTTAACCTTTAACAGCTCTATTTCCAGCTTTTCTGGTAACTATTCAGAGAGAGGAATTTCCTTCACTTGCCTGCTCAAACCTGCTGGAGCTTGAGCTTGGGGTTTGAAGACCCGGATGCCTAGATCTCAGTCTCCCGAGTAGCTATGATTATAGGCGTGAGCCACTGGAACCTGACTCATAGGTGATTTATTTTAAGGGAATCTGGTAGGTGTGGTAGAGGTCAGATTCTTACATTTTTGATGTCTTGTTTTCCCAAAGTTGTTGCTCTATCACTTGAGTCACGCCTCCAGTCTGGTATCCTCATTGTTAAGTGGAAATCGAGTCTCCCAGACTTTCTATGAAGGCTGCCTTTGGGTTTCCATCACTGAGCTCTCAGCCATTTCAGTAGCTAGGTTTATGGGCTGGAGACTCGGAGGCCTGCTCATAGCTAAAGCTCGGTCATGGAGCCCTGGGCCTGTGGGGACAGTGTCTGTCCCCTCCCCCCCCCCCCCCCCCGTCACCTCTGCATTCAAGAAGTGACCCAGCACTTAGTGTAAGGGAAGGCCTCAAAGAAAAGGACTCCTCTGATCCTAGGGCCACCTAGTGTCCAAAATCACCAAGGAGACCATGTGTCCTTGTTTTCCTCTCCACCCACTCCATCCTCTAGAGGAGGAAGCAACCTTGGCAGCATAGGGCTGGAGTCTGGGTCTCCTGCAGTGTCCTTGTTATGTCTGTGTCCTCCGGACATGGTTGTGAGGCCCTCGGTGCAGGGACAGCTTGTCTGTGAGCTCCCCATGGCCTTGGAGCCTGCCACAGTGCTGGCCCTCACTTGCGTTAGAGAGAAACTTCTTTCCATGGAAGAGTCTGGAAAGGAGAATTAAAATTTCCAAAGTGTCTTCAGATTGCTCTCACAACAAGTGGAGGTGATCACGTGGACAGGAAGAGACAACATCTCCCCCCCCCCCCCCCCCCGCCTCAGGGCCAAAGAACTTATCACCTGCTTCTCAGTCCACAGGACACACAGCTGCAGGGCTGCACTGGGATCCATGTTCCTCCCCTCCCCTCAACCTCCATGCCTGGGGATGCATCCCCATGGACTTGAGGAATCTGGGAACAGTCCTGTTAGCTGGCATCAAACCCCTGATTCCTAAGGCACTGACCCCAACCTCCCCATTGTTCTACTATCTCCCCAGGACTTGCAGAAGATCTGGCTGCACAGCTTCTAGCATCTGCCTTGTGGCTGGAGTTGGCCTTGCTGTGTTGTCCTAACGATGGTGCGAATGGGAAGCCTGGTAGCCATGGGGACGGTCCACGTGCTGCTGCTGTTGCTGTGCTGTCTGGACTCCAGTGGCTCTGTTCCTGTTAGGGCTGTCACACGTGATTCTCTCTTTGTTCCTTCTCATTTTACTTGGCAAGATGCAGACTTCTCACTGATTTCAGTGAACAAATCCATCGTTTTTTGGTTCAATGAAGTTGAACAAAAACTAAAGGCTCTTCAGTGGGCGGGCTCTGTCATAGAACTCCCAAAAGGAGAGTCCTTCTCGGGATTTCTGTATTTCAGAGACACCAGTCCTGGATGGGCAGCTTTCGAATTTCTTCCTTTTAGGTGGCTAACTACATATGATATAATGGAAAACTATGATGACACAGATTACTGTATTTCCATAGACATTGAAGATACTATGCTAAAGGAAGTTCCTGGTCATAGAAGTGAACGTCTTAGGCCACCGTGCCTTCAGTGCAACAGCTGGAGCTGTCCTGTGCTCATGGGGCCCTGCGAATGTGGCTATTTTGTTATTCGTAAAGACCCCACTGGGAAACTTAACCAAATGCAGCGCCTGTTTGTTGGGATCAGGTGGTTTTATGATGCTAAAAAGAAAATAGATGACGACAAAAGGATCCTGCCATAGGAGATGGGGTGGCCTAGTGGCCTGGCCCCTGCCTTACTATTCTCCTTTCCTAAGGGCTATCCCAGTGTTTATACAATGCATTTGCTCATCTTTCTTTCTCTTTGGCTGAAAACTACTTGTAACCTGCTCCTTTTCCTGAAGAGGGCCCTTGTTCCATGATTGAGGCTCCCAAGCCTGGGTTTGTGCACAGTGGTGCAGAATAAAGTGTTTCTTTCAGTCTTGCAATCAGAGCCATGTCTTTTGTCAGTAGGTAGCACAACAATTCTGAGCAGAAACTTGGCCTTGGTGGCTCACACATCCAATCTGAGCTATTCAAGAAGCTGAGATCTGAGAGTCTCAATTCAAAGCCAGCCCAAGCAACAAAGTCTGTGAGACTGCTACCTCCAATTAACTACAGAAAATCCTGAAGTGGAGATATGGCCCAAATAATAGAACACCAATCTTCTGCCAATAAAAAAAGCATACGAACAGCAGCTAAGTCTAGAGTTCAAACACCAGGCTGTGACAATCAGACAAACAAATAAAGGAACAAATGACATTTTAGACAGAGTGAACATGCCCCATGTCTCAAGGCCTGGCACACTCTGCCCGGCCTCTGCTCTCCTGGCTGTGCTCTGCAACTGGAAGCTGAAGCCAGGTCTGTGTCTGTAATTTCTCCATAACCCAGTGGTAGCTGGGGGGTGGGCTGAGTGGGGGGATGAACTCTGTACCCATTTCTGCCTTTTTTGTCCCAGGGAGGAAAAGCTTTGGGAATGGCAGCAGACAGGGGATTGTCTGAACAGAGGGCACCTTTCTGATGAGCAAGGCAGTGCCAGACCATGAGCAGAAGCAGCCTCTGATCAGAGCCTGGCAGTGTGTGCATTCATCTGCCACAGTCTGTGTTGTCCCCTACCTGTGCAGACACCAGGCACGGTGGCCACCGACTCAAGTATCTCCCATGGGAACTATGCACTGCCATGCTCATTTCATGAGAAAAACCTGATGCTCTGCACATGGCTTGCCAAGGTGTCTGTGGTTTACTGACTCTGCCCCTCATTTCTGATGTAGGGCCCTCTTCAAAGATCCCCAAACCTGTCCTCCTTCCTCTGATTTCAGCCTCTTCAGTCCAGTTTCCTACTCAGATCTTGTGTGGGCCTGTTATCCATCACCTGCAGTGTCTCCTTCCCCAGAGACCGGGTGTGGCTTGGGTCTCAGGGTCTGAGAAAGCCATGGGCCTTCCATCTCAGGACTCTCAAGAATCCTAGCCTGCCTCTCTTTACTTCTCTTGGTCCATGCACAAAGGTGGACTGTGTGCCCTCTCACCTACACCCAGCTAACACACAGACCACAGCCATAGTAGCTGTACACTGAATATTAATGCATTGGCTCCCTCCCACCTTATTTTATTGTTTCAGTTCTGTTGCTTTAATTTTTCTTTCAGTACTCAGGCCCTTGTGCACAATTAGCTTCCTTACTCAGCTGTCACTTTCCCCTCTGAGCAATGCATCCAGTGCAGGTTTAGATGGTCACTTTGCAAATGAAGTTTAACAAACTTTTCCATGGGCCCCACATCTTATTATAATCTTCCTGAGGTGGGAGGTGTGGTCATTTGGTACAGCGCTAGCCAGTGAGGTAAAGCATCAGCTGCAGAGTTAGACTCCCAATCTCAGACCAAAAAAATTAATTGTAATCTTCCTGACATCAGCCTGCTGAGTAGGACACTCACAGGCCTGAACCAGCTTCCTTCCTCATCAGTGCTTGCTTCCTAAAGAAGTTTCTCCAGCGACACCCTGGACCTCTTGTGAATTCTCAGGCTTTGTTCTCAGCATTACCTGAGAATTTGAATGTGAGGAAACGTGGTGAAGCACCGACCACCCATCACTAGGTCCTCAATGCCCACCGCAGGCCCCAATGGGCCATCAAGTTCCCCCATTCTGAAGCAATGTGGCATGTCTCCTTTGCTGCTGCTTCAGGTCAGGCCCCACGGTGTCCTCCAGGGGGCGCTGTACACCAGGGCCCATCCCTGGCACTGGGCCTGCTCTCCCCAGCTCTTCCCACCTTCTCAAGTTATGGGTGGTATTGACTTCCATCTGGAATTCCATCAGCCCAGAGCCAAGAGACAGAGAGCCAGGTGCACAGGGGGCATTGGAAGACAATCGAGAGCCAACTTAGCATCAAGGTCACAAAGACAAAGACAGAGAATAATTTCATCACAGCTCAAATTCCCTCTTGGATCCCTCACACTCTCCTGAAAGAGAATCCAGTCACCAGGTTCTACACTGAATGGCAGACCTCCCTCCTCACCCACTCAAGACCTATGGACTTCTTCCCTTGCCTGCTTTTGTCTGTGATGTCAGCACAGTTTCCCTGTCATGCTCAAGACTGTCTTCTGCCCACAGTACAATTCTCCAGCTATCTCTCTGCCAGGGAACAGCCCCAGGCCACCTTCTCCACCAGCTGCAGACACACATCTGTAGAAATTTCTGTTTGTTCCACACGTCCTCCCCAGCCACAGTCACGTCCCCATCTCCAAAGCCCTTTAAAAGTGTGCCTGGTCTCAGAATCAGTGTCCCATTCTTAGTGGACCACAGGAGGCTGCGGGATTCCCTTGTCCAGCCTCAGCCCCAGCCAGCGGGGAAGGCTGTGAAGCAGGACTGCCACACTCCCATCCTGACTCTGCCATCACCTGCTCAGGTAAGCACCTCAGCTCTGTGGGCCTGGGATTCATGAGGAGAGCACTTCCCACTGTGGGCAGATGCAGTGAGCTCTCACAGTCAGAGTGGGTGCTGAGCACTGGGTCTGGAAGCAGAGAGCTACTGCTGCTGTCCTTACCAGCTTTCAACTCCTATTCATGCTTCGAAACCCCTCTCTGAGGCCAGGATTGCACAAACTGTTTCCAGTTTATCAGATAGTTCTGTCATGGTTCTCATGAAAATTATAATTTAATATTTACTGAAGTCTATTTTGCAGAGTTGTGGTACCCATGCTGGAACTTGGGGACTTATATTCTTGCTGTATTGCTTTCTCACAGTTGGTGCTCTACCCCTTGATCCATTCCTCTAGTTTGGTAGCCTCATGATAAATAGAAGATGGTGTCTGAAAGACTTTCTTTGCAGGCTGACTTCAGCCTTTTCAACTTTGTCACTGAGCTCTGAGCCATTACTCAGCTGGTTTACAGGACTGAGGCTCTGGGCCTGCTCATAGCAAAAGCATGGGTGTGGGGCAGAGCCTGGCCCTGTCACCTCTGCATTCAACACTGACCTGGCACATATTGTGGGGGAAGGACTCAAGGAAAAGGACTCCACCGATCTTAGGGTCCCTGTCCCCTCCAGCCTCCATAAGGAGCAATGTGATGATGCATCCTGGTTTTCCTGCCCCTCGCTCCATCCTCTAGTGGAGCTGGCAGCCCAGGGCTGGAGTCTGGGATTTCTGCATTGTCCTTGTTATATCTGTGTCCTCTGGACATGGCCCGGACGCCCTCAGCTGCAGGGACAGCTTGTCTGTGACCTCCCCGTGGCCATGGAACCTGCCATTGTACTGACCCTCACTTGGGTTACAGGGATCCTTCTGCCTGTGCAAGTGTCTAGAAAGAAGAATTAAAATTCCCCAATTGTCTTCAGATACTTCTCCCAGCAAGTGGAGTTGATCATGTGGACAGGAAGAGATGCCACCTCAAACACCAAGACCTTGTTACCTGCTGCTCAGTCCACAGGCCACACAGCTGTAGGGATGCACTGGGACTCACCTTCCTCCCCTCACCCCAACCTCCTTACCTGGGGTGCATCCACATGGACTTGAGGAATCTGGGGAACATCCCTGTTAGCCGGCACCGAGCCCCTGAGCCCTACAGCACTAACCCCAACCTCCCCACTGTTCTGCTCTCTTCCCAGAACCTGCAGAAGGCCTGGCTGCACAGCTTCTAGAATCTTTGTAGTGATTGGAGTTGGCCTTGCTTTGTTGTCCTAATGCTGGCACGAAAGGGCAGCCTGCTGACCATGGGGACGGTCCACGTACTGCTGCTACTGTTCTGTCTGGCGTTCAGTGGCCATTTTCTTGTCTGGGCTGCCATACATGATTCTCTCTTTGTTCCTTCTCGCTTTACTTGGCAAGATGCAGACTTCTCACTGATTTCAGTGAACAAATCCATCGTTTTTTTGGTTCAATGAGATTGAAGATAAACTAAAGGCTCTCCAGTGGCCAGACTCTGTTATAGAACTCCCTAAAGAAGATTCCTTCTCAGGGTATCTGTATTTCAGAGACACCAACCCCGGATGGACAGCTTTTATGATGACACAGATTACTGTATTACCACTGACATTCATGATACTATGATAAAGGAAGTTCCTGGCTATAAAGGTGAACATTTTATGCCATCCTGCTTTCAGTGCAACATCTGGATGTGTCCTGAGAGGTGGCTGGGTGTTGCTGACAGGAAATGAAATGAACCCAAAAAGGATCTTTTCATAGAGGATAGGTGGCAGGCAGGCCTGGCCCTGTCTTACCATTCCCCTTTCCCACCAACTGCACCAGGGATTGTGAAAGGGATTCACTCATCTTTCCTTCTCTTTGGCTCTGAAAGTGCTTGTAACCTGCTCCTTTTCCTGAAGAGGGCCCTTGTTCCATGATTGAGGCTCCGAAGCCTGAGTCTGTGCACTATGGTGCAGAATAAACTAGTCCTTTGTTCTTGCAAACAGAGCATGTCTTTTGTCAGTAGGTAGCACAGCAATTCTGAGCAGAAAGTTGGCCTTGGGGGCTCATACTTGCAATCTGAGCTATTCAAGAAGCTGAGATCTGAGAATCTCAGTTCAAAGCCAGCCCAAGAAGCAAACTCTGTGAGACTGTTACCTCCAATTAACCACAGAGAATCCTGAAGTGGAGATGTGGCTCAAATGATAGAACACCAGCCTTCTGCCAATAAAAAAAGCTTTGGAACAGCATCTAAGTCTAAAGTGCAAACCTAGGGCTGTCACAATAAAACAAACAAACAAATAAAGGAACGAATGACATTTTAGACAGAGTGAACATGCCCCATGATGTCTCAAGGCCTGGCACACACTGCCAGTCCTCTGCTCTCCTGGCTGTACTCTGCAACCGGAAGCTAAAGCCAGGTCTGTGTCTGTGATTTCTCTGTAGCCCACTGGAAGGTGGGAGGATGATCTCTGCACCCATTTCTGCCTTCTCTCTCCCAGGGAGGAAAAAAAATGGGATATGGAAGCTGACTGAAAATGTCTGAACAGAGGGCAACCTTTCTGATGAGCAAGGCATTGCCAGACCATGAGCAGAAGCAGCCTCTGATCAGAGCCTGGCAGTGTGTGCATTCATCTGCCACAGTCTCTGTGTGCTTGACACCTACCTGTGTAGATACCAGACATGGTGACAACTGACTCAAGTATGTCCCATGGGATCTGTCACAGAACTATGTGCCGCCATGCTCATATCAGGAGAAAATCCTGAAGCACTGCACATGGCTTGCCAAGGTGTCTGTGGGTCACTGATGTTGCCCTCATGTCCAATAGAGTCCCTTAAATCAGTCCTTCCTCTGATTCCAAAGCTGTCTGCCTTCCTTTGCTCTCAGCCAACCCAGCCCGCATACCAGCTCAGGTCCTTTGGTCCTGTGGTCTATCCACACACAATGTCTCCATCCCCAGAGCCCGGGTGGGCTCAGGTCCCAGGGTCTGAGCAGCACCATGGGCCTTCCTTCTCAGGACACAGCAGCATCCTGGCCTGCCTCTCTTTACTTCCTTCTGTGGGGACTGTGTGTCCTCTCACCTGTCACCAGGTGATACACGGACCACAGCCATGGTTGTAGTGAAGTAAATATTTCTGTAATGGCTACCTTTCCATCTTATTATATTTTTTGGTTCCTTTGCTTTCTTTTTTTCTTCCAGTACTCAGGCCCCTGTGCGCAATTAGCTTCCTTATTCAGCTGCTGCTCTACCCTTGAGTGAAGCAGCCAGCCCAAGTCTAGATGGTCACTTTACAGATGAAGTTTAACAAACTTTTCCACTGGGCTCACATTGAATTGTAATCTTCCTTTAGTGGGAGGAGTGGTCACTTGGTACAGCAGTAGCCAGTGAGTTCAAGCATCAGCTACAGCGTTGGACACCCAATTTCAGACCAAAAACTTAATTGTAATCTTCCTGACGTCAGCCTGCTGAGTAGGACACTCACACACCTGAACCAGCTTCCTTCCTCATCAGTGCTTGCATCAAGAAGTTTTTTAGTGGCCCTCCTGTGAATTCTTGAGTTTTGTTCTCAGCATTACCTGAGAATTTGAATGTGAAACCACCCATCACTTGGTCCCCAATACCCACCGCAGGCCCCAATGGGCCATGAAGTTCCCCCATTCTGAAGCAATGTGGCATGTCTCCTTTGCTGCTGCTTCAGGTCAGGCCCCATGGCGTCCTCCAGGGGGCGCTGTACAACAGGGCCCATCCCAGTGCTGGGCCTGCTCTCCCCAGCTCTCCCTACCTTCTTAAGTTATGGGTGGTATTGACTTCCATCTGGAATTCCATCAGCCCAGAGGCTAGAGACAGAGAGCAAGGGGCACAGGGGCCATTGGAAGATAATCGAGAGCCATTTAGCATCAAGATAAACAACGACAAAGACAGAGAGTAATTTATCACAGTTCAAATTCCTTCTTGGATCCCCTCACACTTTCCTGAAAGAGATTCCACTCACCAGGTTCTGCACTGAATCACAGACCTCCCTCCTTACCTATCCCCAGTCCTGTGAACTATTTTCCCCCTTGCTTGACTTTCTCTGTGATGTCAGCACAGTTTCCCTGCCCAGGTCAGGACTGTAGTCTGCCCATAGCACAATTCTCCAGCTATCTCTCTGCCAGGGAACAGCCCCAGGCCGCCTTCTCCACCTGCAGACACACATCTGTGGAAATTCCTGTTTGTTCCACACGTCCTCACCAGCCACAGTCACGTCCCCATCTCCAGGTCCCATTCTTAGCAGACCACAGGAGGCTGCCGAATTCCCTGGTCCAGCCTCAGCCCCAGCCAGCGGGGAAGGCTGTGAAGTAGTACTGCCACCCTCCCATCCTGACTCTGCCATCACCTGCTCAGGTAAGCACCTCAGCTCTGTGGGCCTGGGATTCACGAGGAGAGCACTTCCCACTGTGGGCAGATGCAGTGAGCTCTCACAGTCAGAGTGGGTGCTTAGCACTGAGTCTGGAAGCAGACTGCTACTGTGCTTTCCAGCTCTCCACTCCCATTTGTCCTTCTGTACCCCTTTCTGCAGGTCAGCATTGCACAACTTGTTTCCAGTTTATCAGATATTTCTGTCATGGTTCTCATGAAAATCATGATTTAATATTCACTGAAGTTTATTTTACAGAGTTGTGGTACCCATGCTGGAACTTGGGCACTTATATTCTTGCTGTATTGCTTTCTCACAGTTGGTGCTCTACCCCTTGAGTCATGAGTCTATTCTGGTGTGTTCATGATAACTAGAAGGTGGAGTCTCAAAGACTTTCTTTGCAGGCTGGCTTCAGCCTTTTCAACTTCATCACTGAGCTCTCAGCCATTTCTCAGCTAGGTTTACAGGATTGAGACTCCAGGGTCTGCTCATAGCAAAAGCTCTGCCATGGCTGCATGTGCACTGTAGTATCTGGTCCCAGTCACCTCTGCATTCGGAAGTGGCCTGGTACTTAGTGTGGACAAAGCCTCAAAAAAAAGTCCTCCCTTGATTTCAGTCTGGCCAGAGGCTCCAAAAAGTGCCAGGAGTCCATGTATCCTGGTTTCCCTGACCTCCCTCCCACTCCATCCTCTAGAGGAGGAAGCAGCCTTGCTACCAGTGGAGCTGGCAGCACAGGGCTGGGGTCTGGGCCTCCTGCAGTGTCCTTGGTATGTCTGTGTCCTCTGCACATGGGTGGGAAGCCTTCAGTGCAGGGACAGCTTGTCTATCACTTCCCCGGGTCCTCGGAGCCTGCCACAGTGCTGTCCCTTACTTGGGTTGCAGGGTCCCTTCTGCCTGGGGAACAGTCTGGAAAGGAGAACTGAAAATCCCGAATTGTCTGCAGATTCCGCTTGCAGCAAGTGGAAGTGATTGTGTGGACAGGAACAGACGCCACCTCTAACCCCTCCAGTTCAGGAACCAGGACCTTGTCACCTGCTTCTCAGTCCACAGCCACACAGCTGCAGAGCTGCACTGGGAAACACATTTCCCTAGTCACCCCAACCTCCTCACCTGGGGTGCATTCACGTGAACTTGAGGAATCTGAGGACAGCCTTGTTAGTAGGCATCGACCCCGTGATTCCTAGGGTACTGACCCCTACCTCACCATTGTTCTGTGCTCTTCTCAGGACCTGCAGGAGACCTGACTACACAGCTTCTAGGATCTGCCACTTGGTTGGAGTTGGCCTTGCTGTGTTGTCCTAATGATGGCCCAAACAGGGAGCCTGGTGACCGTCCACGTGCTGCTGCTGCTGTCCTATCTGAACACCAGTCGCTCTGTTCGTGTCAGGGTTGCCAGTCGTGATTCACTCTTTGACCCGTCTCGCTTCACTTGGAAGGACGCAAATTTCACGCTCCCTCCAGTGAACACATCTCTCATTCTTCGGTTCAATGCAGCTGAACAGAAATTACAGGCTCTTGACTGGCCATACTCTTTTTTACAGCTGCCCAAAGGACAGCCCTTCTCAGGATATTTATATTTCAGAGATAAAACCCCCAGAATCACAGTGCATAAAATACTCCCTCATATCTGGCCAAATGCACACAATTCAATGGTAAATTACATTAAGACAGATTACTGTATCGCTATTGATATTGATGATACTATGTTAAAGAAAGTTCCTGGGTATAAAGGTGGAAATCTTATGACACCATGCCTTCATTGCAACAGCTCCAGCTGCACTGACATGACGAGGACCTGCAGATGTGGCTGGCTTGTTGTTAACCAAGGCCACACCAAGAAACATAAGCAAACACGACGCCGACGCCTGTTTGTTGGGATCAGGTGGTGGAATGTTAATGACAGGAAATGAAATGACACAAATTGACCCTACCATGGAGGATAAGGTGCAGCCTAGTGGCTTGGCCCCTGCCTTACCATTCCCCTTTCCTAACGCTTGCACCAGTGCCTGTGCAATGCATTCACTCATCTTTCCTTCGCTGAGGCTGTGAAAGTGCTTGTAACCTGCTCCCTTCCCTGAAGAGGGCGCTTGCTTGCTGATTTTGTCTCCTAAGCCTTGGTGCCAGGTCTCTGGTGCAGAATAAACTGGTCCTTTGGTGCAGCAAGCAGAGTTGTTCTTGTCATGGGTAGCACAGCATTTCCTAGCAGACACCCAAACTGGGTAGTTCATGCCTGTAATGTTAGCTACTGAAGAGGCTGAGATCTAAGGATTCCTGTTCAAAGGCAGCAGAGGCAGGAAAATCTGTGCAATTTTTCTTTTCTTTTCTTTTTTCCAGTCATGGGGCATGAACTCTGGGCCTGAGTGCTGTCCCTGAGCTACTTTTGCTCAAGGCTGTGCTCTACTATTTGAGCCATAGCACTACTTCCAGACTTTTCTGTGATTAATTGGGGATGAGTCTCATGGACTTTCTTGCACATTGAATCTCAATCCTCAGATTTCAGCCTCCTAAGTAGGTAGGATTAAAGGTGTGACCCACTGACAATACCTCCATGAGAGTTTTATCTCCAATAAACTACCCAAAAGCCAGAAGTGGAGCTGTGGCTCAATTGGTAGAGTGCCATCTTGAATATGAAAGCTCAGGGATAGAATCCAGGCCCTAAGTTCAGGCCCCAGGAATGGCACAAATATACATGTGAATAAGTTTATAAATAAACAAATGACATTCGGGGCAGAGTGAGTGAGCACAACACATGGTGTCTCAAGGCCTGGCACACTCTGCCTGGCCTCTGCTCTTCTGGCTGTGCTCTGCACGGGAAGCTGATGCCAGGTCTGGGTTCCTGTGCTTTCTCCACTGCCCCACTGTGGCGGGGAGGATGAACTGCAGGCCCATATCTGACTTTTCTCTCCTAAGAAGAAATGAGACTGGGGTGGGCACCTGGAGGGAGTGTGCAAAATGGTAGAGGTAATAGGGGAATGTCAGAGCAGTGGCCTCTTCATATCCCACCATAGAAGGGGGTTGAACTTGGGACTTGACCCAGCTCAGTCTCTGCTTGATCCTTACACACCCAACCCTCCTGTTCTGTACATTGCTGGCGCTATAACCCCAAACCATGAGTGGGGAAAGAACCTGCCCAAGAAAAGCTTCTGCTAGCCTGTCTGAAGCAAGGTGGAGTCCGCTTCAGAGATCATCAAAGAACTTGGGGTCAGAGGACGGGAGGCTCCTGTTCCATCCCCAGTGGGGCCAGGAAGGACAGATATCCAGAGAGAACCCAGAGGCTCCCAGGGTCTCCCCTGGACCCCATGGCTGCTGCTTGCATCCAAGGTGAGGACGCCCCCTGCAGGCTGGCCTTGGAAGCTCTGCCCAGCTCTGCCTGCTGCTGGCTTCATGGCTGCCAGAAGGGTGGTGTGGGGATGGGAAGGACAGTGCATGCAGACACCAAGACTTTGTGAGTCACAGGAAGTGAGGCGCATGCTCCTCAGGGCCCAGCGTGGGGCTCTGTCTCCCCTGTCCCAGCGTCCTTCTCTGTGAGCCTCGCAGGGGCTCAGCTGAGAACACGTGTCAGTTGAGGTCACTTTCTCAGGTCCCTTCATTGATCCCCTCATCTGAAGGTTTCCTGTGGCCCAACCCAACATCCCTGTGTGTGCAGTAAAGCCACTTTCCCTGTCCTTCCAGCTTCTTGGGGATTCCTTGTCCCTCTTCCTTGTTCCTTCTATTTTCTAGGTTTAAAAGTCATTATTATTATTATTACTATATTACTACTGTTACTACTGCTATTATAATTATAATATATAATTTTATAATATATAATATTATAATTATAATTATTATATGTGCTGGTTCTCCATTTGAACCAGGACCTGGGTATTATCCCTGAGCTTTTCTACTCAAGACCAGCTGTTTATGCTTGAGTCACAGCTCTACTTCTAGCCTTTTTGGGTGGTTATGGAGGCTAAGAGTTTCACAGATTTATATGTCCACGTTGGCTTTGAAGTAGGATCCTTAGATCTCAGTTACTGGGATTATAACTGTGCTCCACAAGGTTCCCAAGCTCTCTAGGTCTTTGTAATGCTAAGGTCAAAGTCTGTCTGTCCCTTCCCTTCTCTCCCTCCCTCCCTCCCTCTGTCCCTTCCTTCCTTCCTACTTCCTTCCTTCCTACCTCTTCTTTCCTTCCTTCATACCTTCCTTCCTTCCTTCCTTGCTTGCTTGCTTCCTTCCTGCCTTCCTTCTTTGTTTTCTTCCTTCCTTCCTTTTGTTCTTTCTCCAGTCCTGGGTCTTGAACTCAAGGACTAGGCACTGTCCCTGGGCTTCTTTTGCTCAATGCTAGCATTCTACCACTTGAGCCACAGTGCCATTTCTGGCTTTTCTGGTTTATGTATTACTAAGGAATTGAATCCAGGGCTTCATGCATGCTAAGTCAACAATCTATGTCTAAGCCACCTTCCCAGACTCTAAGATCAGAGGCTTTCAGGCAGACAAGGCAAGTTCTCTGCCAGAGAGCCAAGTATTCAGGGACAACCTGGTCTCTCAGTTTCTCTCTTCAGTGGTTCTGGGGTTTCAGGTAAGGGCTATACAACTGTTACGCAGGCACTCTGGAAAATAAATCAAATCTTGACCAGTTCTGCTATTTGTTTATTTATTGGTGGTAACTGCAAGGTATGAGAGGTTTGATGGGCACTAAGGTCATGCACAGAAGAGCGTGTGAACACAACAGGGCTGTCCACTCAGAAGCAATGCTCAGCCTTAGAGGAAGCACTGATTTATGATGTGTCTAAACATTAGGAGAGCCAGCCATAGCACTCCACCATGGGCTCCCACCATGTGACAGATGAGGATGAGAACATTCACAGGACAGGAGGTTCACCAGTGATCAGCAGGTACTGGGGAGGGGAATGGTGTACAGGGTTGTCTTTTGGGCTTATGCCTGTCAATCTCAAGACTCTGAGGGTTGACAGTTGGAGAAGTGAGGTTCAAAGGTAGCCTAAAGCAGAGGAAAAGGAGGCTGCATCTCTAAGTAACTACCAAATTCTGGCCTAGAGGTTAGGGTGGTAGAGCACCTGCCTAACGAGAGAGGCTCTGTATTCAAACTCCACTTGCACAGAAAGGAACCCAAACGAGGGTCATTGTGTTGCATGAGCGCCCAGTACCCCAGTGGCACTCTGGCCCAGGAGCCTGAGACAAGCTGCGAACTGACATTATTTGTATTCACCACAACTTCAAAAGACAAAAATAAAACAGCACAACTGCTCCTAGTACAAAATGCCAATTCTGCCATTGGCGGACGACTACCTGAAGCAGCGTCCACCAGACCCTTCCTTCCCCCACGTCAGCACCCACCAGCTCATTTCCCCAGCACAGACCTGTTTCCCCAGCTCCCTCTTTTCTACCCCTCTGCCCTGCAGCTTGTCTAGGTAGCTTTGCCTTGTTGCACTCCCTTTGGACCCTGAAGTTGATAGCTATTTATGTCGCTCTCAGGTCTGTGTTGCTGCCATGTTCAGAGCCCACACACGGCTGTGGAATGGATGAACCCTGGAGCCCTCCAGATCCAAAGGCTTCTGCAGGAGCTCAGGCTGAGTTCGTGGAAGACTAACTAAACATGACCAGGTTGTGTCTGCTCAGTCACCTGGTACCAGATCATGTCCTCCTAAATCCCATGTTCTTCTTCCTCTCCCCAGAACCTTCCAGGCTTCCTAGGAGCCAAGGCCCAAGTCCAGATCAATGCTTGCTCCTTGATTTTTTTTTAATATTCCTGGCATTGAGATTCAAACCCAGTGCCCTACCACTGAGCTACATCCCTATGCACAGGCCATATGTGGATGTGGCCATTAACGCAAAGATGATTTGTCCCATCTTCTTTTCTTTCTATTTGTTTCCTTTTTCTTTTCTTTTTTCCCAGTCCTGTGGCTTGAACTCAGGGCTTGTGTTCCATCCCTTAGTGTTCAAGACTAATACTGTATCACTTGAGCCACAGTTCATCTTCTGATATATTGTGTTTACTTGCACATAAGAGTCTCAGTGACTTTCTTGCCCCCGGAATAGTGATCTTCAGAGAGATTACAGGCATGAGCCACCAGCATGGGGCTGTTTTTTGACATCTTAAAGGGGTTGAAAGAAAGGACAAGCCAATGAAAGGCAGTTATGTTGAGCAAGTCATTGAGAGGTTGGTGAGCAGAAGCAGCATCTCATCAGGGCATGTCCACGTGTACTCATTCATCTACCACAGTCCCAGTGTATGTGTCACGTTCCTGTACAGTCACGACACACAAAAATATGTCACAGAAATATGTACCACTCTCATTTCATTAGAAAATCCAGCCACTCTGAACATAGCCTGTCTAAGGGTCTGTGGGTCACTGACTGAACCTATTTCCCATAAAGCTCCCCTCCCTTCCTGCCTCTGATCCCAACAGCTGGCCATCTTCCTCCACTCTCAGCCTCCCAGCCCAGGTCCCAGCTCAGGTCCTGTAGTCCATCTACCCGCAGTGTCTCCATCCCCAGACCCCAGGTGTGGCTCAGGTCCCAGGGTCTGAGCAGCACCATGGGCCTTCCTTTTCAGAAAGTATCCCAGCCTGCCTCTCTTTACTTCCTGTCCCCAGGTGGCACACAGACCACAGCCATGGTAGTTTTGCAGTAAATATTTCTTCATGGCCTCCTTCCCACTTCATTGTTTTACTGTGTTTATTTCATTGCTTTTGATTTTTAGCAGGAATATGGTTTGAACTCAGGGTCCTGTGCATGTTTACATTTCTTTCTTATTGGGAGTTCTACCCCCTGAGTTATCAATTCTGACAGGTTTAGCTGGTTGTTTTAGACATGAAGTTTAAGAAACTTTCCCACTAGGGCTCACATCATTGAATTGTAATCTTCCTAATGTGGGTAGTGGACCTGAGTTGGTAGAGTGCTAGCCAATAAGCTAGAGCAACAGATACAGAGTTCAAGTCAAAGTCTCAGACTAAAGAAAAAAGGAATCCAATCTTCCTGAGATCAGTTTCCTGAGTAGGGAGCTTGCAGGACGAAACCACCTTCCTCATCAGTCTGCTGCCTTGTTCTTACATCAAGAAGATTCTCCAGTGTAACCCACAGGCTGCTGTGAATCCTTGAGCTGCTGTCTCAGCACTAGCTCACATCCTGTACAGTCATCATTTGAATATGAAGAAACGCAGTGAAGCACCGTCCTCCCCTCACTGCGTTCCCACCACCCACAGCTGCTGCAGACCCCAAATGGGCCATCAAGTCCCCACTCTGAGGACACATGGCATGTCCCCTTCCTGCCCTCCCTCCTCACCCCACCCCAGCCCTATGGACTTCCTCCCTTGCCTGCTTTTCTCTGTGATTTCAGCAGTTTCCCTGTCCTGGTCAGGACTGTAGTCTGCCCACACCACAGTTCTCCAGCTGTCTCTCTGCCAGAAAACAGCCCAAGGCCTCCTTCGCTACCACCTGCAGACACACATCTGCGGAACTTTCTGTTTGTTCCACACGTCCTCCCTAGTAACAGTCACATCCCCAATCTCCAAAGCCCTTTAAAAGTGCCCCCTGTTTCAGGCCCAGTGACCCATTCTTAGTGGACCACAGGAGGCTGCGGAATTCCCTTGTCCAGTCTCAGCCCCAGCCAGTGGGGAAGGCTGTGAAGCAGGGCTGCCACACTCCCATCCTGACTCTGCCATCACCTGCTCAGGTAAGCACCTCAGCTCTGTGGGCCTGGGATTCATGAGGAGAACACTTCCCACTGTGGGCAGATGCAGTGAGCTCTCACAGTCAGAGTGGGTGCTTAGCACTGGGTCTGGAAGCAGAGAGCTACTGCTGCTGTGCTTGTCAGCTCTCCACTTCTATTCCTCCTTCAGAACTTTTCTTTGTAGGGTTCCATTCCCAGATGTATTTCCAGAACTACAAGATTATCCTGCCTTGGCTCTAATAACAATACTAATTTAATACTTACAGATACCTTTTTGTAGAATGCTGGTACAGGTGGTAGAGCTCCGGTACTTAATATTTTTCTCTTTTGCTTTCTCACGCTTTATGCTCTACCACTTGAACCAAGCCCCAAGGGTGCATTCATGATCAATTGGGCTAGAGTCTTCCAAAATTTCCATGCAGGCTGCTTTTGGCTATTCAACTCCATCACTGAGCTCTCAGCCATTTCAGTAGGGAGCCTTGGGGCCCTGCTGATAGTTTACCACTGCAGTGCAGTCCTGTGCCTGCGGGACAGTGGCACCTGTCACCTCTGCATTCAAGAAGTGACCCAGTACTTTGTGTGGGGAATGCCTGAAGAAAGTGAGTGCCATGATCTCAGCCCACCTAGAGCCAGGAGACCATGTATCCTGGTTTTCCTGCTACCCGCTCCATCCTCTAGAGGAGGAAGTAGCCTTCTATCAGTGGAGCCTGCAGCACAGGGCTGGAGTCTGGGCCTCCTGCAGTGCCTTTGTTGTGTTGTTCTCTCTGGAGATGGGTCAGAAGCCCTTAGTGCAGGGATAGCTTGTTTGTGACCTCCCCCCTGGCCTCAGAACCTGCCATCGTACTGGCCCTCATTGGGGCACAGAGACCTTTCTGCTGATGGAAGAGTCTAGAAAGGAGAAATAAAAGTCCCCAATTTTCCATAGATTCCTCTTACAGCAAGTGGAGGTGATTGCATGGACAGGAAGAGACGCTACCTCAAACCCCTCTACCTGGGGGAACAAATACCTTGTGATGCTTCTCAACCCACAGGCCACAGAGCTGCAGGGGTGCCTTCCTCTCCTCAGTCCAACCTTTACTCCTGGGGTACATCCATGTGGACTTGAGGAATCCTGGGGACAGCCTATTAGCTGGCATCGATCCCCTGAGCCCCAGGGCACCGATTCTCATCCCCCTGTATCCTGCTCCCTCCTCAGGACCTGCAGAAGACCTCATCTCACAGCTTCTAGAATCTTCCAGGTGGTTGGAGTTGGCCTTGCTGTGTTGTCCTAATGATGGCACCAACGGGGAGCCTGGTGACCGTGAGGACAGTCCATTTGCTGCTGCTGCTGTCCTGTCTGGTCCTCAGTGGCCATTTTCCTGTCTGGGCGGCCACACATGATTCTCTCTTTGATCCATCTCATTTTACTTGGCAAGATGCAAACTTTACACTCTCTCCAGTGAGCAGATCTCTCATTCTTTGGTTCAATACAGCTGAACACAAATTGCAGGTTCTGTACTGGCCACACTCTGAGATACATCTCCCTAAGGAGATTCCTTCTCAGGGTATCTCAGGGATAAAATCCTGCACTAGTAGCTCTTAAATACTACTCTCATTTCCATTTAAGTAAATATCATATTCATGTAAAGGAGGATAAATCCGATTACTGTATTGCTATCAACACTGATGACACTTTGATAAAGTTCCTGGCTATAATTTTGAAAATCTTCTGAGCCACTGCATTTTCTACTACAGTGGATAGTGTCTTTTGTTAAAGAGGCCCTGCTGATGCGGCTGGCTTCTTCTCCACCAAGACCTTATCAAGAGACATAACCTAACGGAATGTCAATTTGTTGGGGTCAGGTGGTGGGATGTTAAGGATAGGAAATGAAATGACCCCAAATCGACCCCACCATGGAGGATGGGGTGCAGCCTAGTGGCCTGGCCCCTGCCTTACCATTCCTCTTTCCTAATGCCTGCACCAGTGCCTGTGTAATGCATTCACTCATCTTTCCTTCTCTTTGGCTGTGAAAGTGCTTGTAACCTGATCCCCTCCCTGAAGAGAACGCTTGCTTGCTGACTTTGTCTCCTAAATCTTGATGCTTGGTCTCTGGTGTAGAATAAACTGGTCCTTGGCTATAGCAAGCAGAGTTGTTCTTCTTGTCAGTGGGTAGCACAGAAATTCTGAGCTGAAAGTAGGCACTGGAGGCTCATGCCTGTAGTCCTAGTTATTCAGGTGGCTGAGATTTGAATTGTAGTTGAAAGCTAGTATGCGTACAAAAATCTGTGAGACTCTAACTCTGGCTCAAGTGGTAGAGTGCCAGCCTCCAGCCAATAAAAAAAAGTTAATGGACCAAGGCCCAGATCGAAAGCCCCAGGACTGACACACATACACAGACACACACAAAATTAAAATAAATAAATAAATGAATAAGTGAATAAATAAATAAATAAATTGTGGGCAGAGTGAGTGAGCACAGCCCATGGCGTCTCAAGGCCTGGCAGCACACTCTGTCCGGCCTCTGCTCCCCTGGCTGTGCTCTGCAACTGGAAGCTGAAGCCAGGTCTGGGTCCCTGTGCTTTCTCCACTGCCCCTGTGAGGCAGGGAGGATGAACTGCAGGCCCATTTCTGACTTCTCTCCCAAGGAAGAAAGGAGACAGGGGAGAGGATTACAAGAGAGAGCTGACAGGGAATGTCAGAGCAGTGTGCATCTTCATATCCTGCCATAGAAGGGGGTTGAACTTGGGACTTGATCCAGCGCAGTCCTTGCTTGCCTCTCACCCATGCAACCCTTCTATCCCATACATTGCTGACGCTGGACCCCCAAACCATGAGCAGAGAAAAACATTGTACTGGAAAAGCATCTTCGAGAGTGTCTATAGCGAGGTGGAGTCCACTTCAAAGGTCATCAGAGGATTTGGGGTCACATGGTGGCCTTGCTGATGAGTTCTCATCTCTCCACTAGTGTTGGGAGAGGCCCAGAGGACAGGAGGTCCCTGTGTGTCCAAGAGAGACAAGGATGCAGAGAGAACCCAGAGACTCTTAGGGCCTCCCTGGACCACCGTGGCTTGGACCTGCATCCAAGGTGAGGATGCCCCCTGCAGGCTGGCCTTGGCAGCTCTGCCGAGCTCTCCCTGCTGCTGGTTTTGTGGCTGCCGGAAGGGTGGTGTGGGATAGGAAGAACAGTGCATGCAGACACCAAGACTTTGTGAGTCACAGGAAGTGAGGCGCATGCTCCTCGGGGGCCAGCGTGGGACTCCGTGTCCCCTGTCCCAGCGTCCTTCTCTGTGGGCCTCTCAGGGGCTCAGCTGAAAATATGTCTCAGTTGAGGTCACTTTTTCAGGTCCCTTAATTGATCTCCTCATCTGAAGATTTCTGTGACTCCACCCAAGATTGCTGTTTGCAATGAATCCGCTTAACCTGTTTGTCCAGCTTTTTGAGGATTCCTTGTTCTTCAGCCTCATTTATCTCTCTCTGTTTCTCTAGGTTTACCTTTTTTCTTTTTTTTATGTTTAAAACAAACTTTATTACTTGGTGGGGGGAGGGAAAAGTTGGAGAGATGGGGAGGAAAGGGATGGTAAGGGGAAAACAAAGGAGAGGGTAACAATGCTTGATAGGAAATGTACTCATTACTTATGTAACTTAGGTTTACCTTTTTTCTATTCCAGTAATGGTTGTTGAACTCAGGCCTGGGCACTATTGCTAAGAGTTTTTGCTCAAGATGAGCTCTCTACTACTTCTGGCTCTTTTTTGGTAGTTAACTGGAGTAAACAGCTTCACACATTAATCTGCCTGGATAGGCTTTGAACCAGGATCCTCAGAGCCTCCTGGGTTTCTGGGATTATAGGTGTGAACCACCAGAGCCCCAGGGTCTCTATGTGTTTTTAGGGCAAAGATATACAGTTATACATAGGCAAGGCAGGTTCTTCACCAGAAAGCAAAGTTTTGGGGGACAACTTGGTCTCTGTTTCTCTCTTTGGTGGTTCTGGGGATTCTGATAAGGGCTTCTCAATTGTTAGCAGGTGCTCTGACATATAAGTCATATCATAGCCAGTTTTTCTATTTGTTTTTATTTGTTGATTTATGGATGGTTAATTACAAGGTCTAAGAGGTTTGATGAGCACCAAGGCCATGCACAGAAGAATGTGTGAACACCATGGTGCTGTCCACTCAGGTGTGATGCTCAGCCCTAGAGGAAGCACTGATTTATGATGTGTCTAAGCATTAGGAGAGCCAGGCACAGGACCCCACCATGGCTCCCACTAGGTGACAGATTAGGACCAGAAAATTCACAGGACAGGGAGTTCATCAGTGATCAGCAGACACTGGGGAGGGGAATGGTGTTCAGGGTTGTCTTTAGGGATATGTCTGTCAATCTCAACACACATAACTGGAGGATAGAGGGTCAAAGATCACCTAAGGCAGAAAAGTAGGGGAGACTCCTTCTTTATTTCACTACTGAAAAGCTGAGAGTAAGTGTTAGAGCCCCTGTCTAGCAAGGGAGAGGCTGTGGGTTCAAACTCCAGTTCCACAAAAAGGAACCAAAACAAGGGTCATTGAACTGCATTAGCACCCTATGTACCCCAACGTCATTCTGGCCCAGGAGCCTGAGACAAGCCTGGAAAACTTTACTTGAATGAAAATTGCAAATTGGGATTACTTACATTTCACCAGAACTTGTGAACACAGAAATAAAACAGTACAACAGGTTTTTCAACCTGTTTATAGTACAAAATCCCACGACCACCATGGGTGGCCAACTTCACGAGCAGTGCCCACCACTGCATTCCTCCCCTGAGGCAGTGCCACTGGTCCATTTCCTGCCCAGCTCCCTCTACTCCACCCTGTGCCCCACAGCTTGTCCAGTAGCTTTGTCTTACTGCAATCCTTTTGGACCTTGAAGGTGATAAGCTGTTGTGTCTCTCAGGTCTGTCTTGTTTCAAGGTTCAGAGTCCATACACAGCTGTGGAATGAATGAACCCTGAAGCTCTTCTGAACCAGTGGCTTCTGCAGGAGCTCAGGGTAGGTTTTAAAAATAACCCTCTAAACATGGTGAGTTTGTACATGCTTAGTCACCTAGCACCATGCCATGTCCTCCTAAATCCCAGGCTCTCCTTCCTCTTCCCAGAACCTTCCAGGCTTCCCAGGAGCCAAGGCCCAAATCCAGCTCAATGCTTGCTTCTTGGACTTTTCATTTTTCTAGAATTGAGACTCAAATCCAGTACTCTACCACTGCGCTATATCCCTATCCACAGACCATTCTTGGATCTGACCCCTAAGGCAAAGGTGTTTTGTCCCATTTTTTCCTTTTTTTTCCCCTTCTTGTCCTGTGGCTTAAAACACAGGCCTGGGATCAGTGCTTTCGATTTTGTGCTCAAGGCTAGCGTTTTACAACTTGAGTCACAGCTAATCTGGCCTTTTGCACTTAATTAGAAACAAAAGTCTCACAGACTTTCTTGCCCCAGAATAGCGATCCACACACATATTAGAAGCATGAGCCACCAGCAGGGGGCTGTTTTCTGCCATCTTAAAGGGGTTGAAAGGAATGACAAGCCAATCTAAGGCAGTCATGCTGATCAAGGCAGGGCAAGGTCTGTGAGCAGAGAAAATCATCTTATCAGAACATGTCCACATATGTTCATTCATCTGATACAGTCTCTGTGCGCTTGTCTCATGCTGGTACAGTCACCATGCATGGTGATCACCACGTATCTCCCATAGGGCCTGTCACAGAAATATGTGCTGCCATGCTAATTTAACTCCGCACAGGGCCTGTCCAGGTGTCACTGGGTCACTGGCTCTGACTCTCCTTTCCAATGAAGCCCCTCTCTCCCTCCCTGCCTCTGATCCCCCCAGCTGGCCTCCTTCCTCTGCTCTCAGTCTCCCATCCCGGTTCAGGACCTGTGGTCCTGTGGTCCATCCACCTCCAGTAACTCCATCCCCAGAGCCCAGGCGTGGCTCAGGTCCCAGGGTCTGAGCAGCACCATGGGCCCAGCAGCATCTCGGCCTGCCTCTCTTTACTTCCTTCTGTCTGTGCACAAAGACAGGACTGTGTGTCCTTTCAAAGACTCATTCCCAGTTTGTTTTCCTTTTTTTTTTTAAAGAATGGAGTTTGAGCTCCGTTTCATGTACATGTAATTGAGTTTTGGAACCTGAGTTAAGTATCTTGTGTTGATCACCTGGTTATTTGGAGATGAAGTTTAAGAAACTATTCCTCCGGGGCTTACATCGAATTGTAATCTCCCTAGAGTGGGAAGCGTGGCACATTTGGTAGAACAGTAGCCACTGAGCTAAAGTATCAGGTACCAAGTTCAAGTCCCACTGTCAGTCCAAAAGAAAAGAAAAGAAATGTAATCTTCCTGACATCAGCCTCCTGAGTAGCAAGTTTGCAGTCCTGGACCTGCTTCCTCATCAGTCTGCTGTCTTCTTCTACATCACAAAGATTCTCCAGCGCCACACATATCCCACTGTGAGTGATTTCTTGAGCTTCTGTCTCAGCACTAGCTTGAGTCCTGTACAGTCATCATTTGAATGTGAGGAAACACGGTGAAGCACCATCCTCCCCTCACTGCATTCCCGCCACCCACAGCTGCTGTGGACTCCAAATGGGCCAAATGGGCCCCACTCTGAGGACACATGGCATGTCTGCTTCCTGCCCTCTCTCCTCACACCACCCCAGCCCTATGGACTTCCTCCCTTGCCTGCTTTTCTCTGTGATTTCAGCACAGTTTCCCTGCCCCAGTCAGGATGGTAGTCTGCCCATAGCACAATTCTCCAGCAATCTCTCTGTCAAGGAACAGCCCCAGGTGCCTTCTCTACCACCTCTAGACACACATCTGTGGAAATTTCTGTTTGTTCCACACGTCCTCCTCAGTAACAGTCACACCCTCAATCTCCAAAGTCCTTTAAAAGTGTTCCTGGGTTTCAGGTCCAGTGTCTCCTTCTTAGTGAACCACAGGAGGCTGCAGAATTCCCTTGTCCAGCCTCAGACCCAGCCAGCGGGGAAGGCTGTGAAGCAGGACTGCCACACTCCCATCCTGACTCTGCCATCACCTGCTCAGGTAAGCGCCTCAGCTCTGTGGGCCTGGGATTCATGAGGAGAGCACTTCATACTGTGGGCAGATGCAGTGAGCTCTTGCAGTCAGAGTGGGTGCTAAGCACTGGGTCTGGAAGCAGAGAGCTACTGCTGCTGTGCTTTCCAGCTTTCTACCCCTATTCATCCTTCTGAACCCTTCTTTGTAGGGTACCATCTTCTGATCTATATACTAAAAGCACAGATAGTCCCTCCCTAGATCTAATAACAATAATAATTTAATATTTACAGATGCCTTTCTGTGGAATTCTGGTGCAGGTGGTAGAAATCTGGTACTTGATTTTTCACTCTCTTGCTTTCTCACACTTTATGCTCTACCAATTGAACCACGCCTTCAATCTAATGCGTTCATGGCTCAGTTGAGATGGCGTCTCCCAGGCTTTCTATCCAGGCTGCTTCTTGCTTTTCAACTCCATCATGAGCTCTCAGCCATTTCAGCAGCTATGTTGCCAGGATGGAGCTTCAGGGTCCTGCTCATAGCTTCCCAGAGCTGTGCAGCCCTGGGCCTGCAGGGACAGTGTCTGTCCCCTGTCACCCCTGCATGGAAGAAATGACCCAGCAGTGTGGGGAACACCTGAAGGAAAGAACTCTCCTGATCTCAGCCCCCACATAGGCTCCAAAAAGAGCCAGGAGATTATGTGTCCTGCCTGGTTTTCCTCCTCTCCCTCCCCACCCCACCCCCCATCCTCTAGGGGAGGAATCAGCCTTGTTGTCAGTTGAGCTGGCAGCACAGGGCTGGAGTCTGGGCCTCTGCAGTGTCCTTGTTATGTCAGTGTCCTCTGCACATGGGTCGGAAGCCCTCAGCTGCAGGGACAGCTTGTCTGTGACCTCCCCATGGCCTCGGAGCCTGCTATGCTATAGACTCTCACTTGGTTAACAGGGAACCTTCTGCCTGTGAAAGAATCTGGAAATGGGAACTAAAAATCTCAAATTGTCTTCAGATTCCTCTCTCAGCAAGTGGAGGTGATCGTGTGGACAGGAAGAGACACCACCTCACACCCCTCTGGCGCACTTGGACTTGAGGAAACCTGGAAGACAGCCTTCTTAGCTGGCATCGACACTCTGAGCCCTAGGACACTGACCCGATCCCCCAGTGTCCTGCTCCCTCCTCAGAATCTGCAGAAGCCCTGGCTACACAACTTATAGAATCTACCACGTGGTTGGAGTTGGCCTTGCTGTGTTGTCCTAATAATGGTGGGAATGGGGAGCCTGGTGTCTGTGGGGACGGTCCACGTGCTGCTGCTGCTGTCTTGTTTGGATACCACTTTATGTGTTAATACGAATGTTGTCAGGCATGATTCTCTCTTTGATCCGTCTCACTTCACTTGGAAAGATTCAAACTTCTCCCTCCCTCCAGTGAACAAATCTCTCATTCTTTGGTTCAATGTGAGTGAACAGAAATTACTAGCTCTTGACTGGCCAGACTCTGTTTTAAATATGCCAAAGGGACAGGCCTTCTTGGGTTATCTGTACTTCAGCGATAGAAACCTCACGCTTTCAGATAGTAGTAATAGAACTCTACCTGAAGATAAGTCGGATTACTGTGTTTCTATTGACATAGATGATACTTGGATAAAGAAAGTTCCTGGCTATAATCCTGATACACTTGTGAGCCCCTGCCAACTCTGCAATAGCACCAGATGTAGTGTGCGCAAGGGGCCCTGCCGATGTGGCTGGCTTGTTCTCAACCCAGACCGCATGAAGATGTATAATCTAATTAAAACTCCATTTTCTGGAGTCAGGTGGTTGCCTGTTGGTGGCAGGAAATGATATGACCCCAAATCGACCCTGCCGTGGAGGACGGGGAGCAGCCTAGTGGCCTGGGCCCTGCCTTACCACTCCCCTTTCCTAACGCCTGCACAGTGCCTGTGCAATGCATTCACTCATCTTTCCTTCTCTGAGGCTGTGAAAGTGCTTGTAACCTGCTCGCTTCCCTGAAGAAGGCGCTGCTCGCTGACTCTGTCTCCTAAGGTTTGGTCTCTGGTGTAGAATAAACTGGGGTTTTGATCTTGCAAGCAGAGTTGTTCTTCATGTCAGTGCGTAGCACAGAAATTCTGAGCTGAAAATGGGTACTAGAGACTCATGCCTGTAGTGCTAGCTGTTGAGGAGGCTGAGATTTGAGGATTCTGGATGAAAGCTAGCCTGTGCATGAAAGTCTGTGAGACTCTTTTCCACAATTAATCACCAAACATCTAGAAGTGGAGCTCTGGCTCAAGTGGTAGAGGGCCAGCCTCCCACCAAAAAAAAAAAAAAAAAGCTAATGGACAGCACCAAGGCCCAGATTGAAAGCCCCAGGACTGACACACATACACTGACACACAAAAAAAATGAATAAAATAAATAAATAAATCTGTGAAATCCTGGGCAGAGTGAGTGAGCACAGCCCATGGCGTCTCAAGGCCTGGCACACTCTGCCCGGCCTCTGCTCTCCTGGCTGTGTTCTGCAACTGGAAGCTGAAGCCAGGTCTGGGTCCCTGTGCTTCCTCCACTGCCCCTGTGAGGTGGGGAGGATGAACTGCAGGCTTGTTTCTGACTTTTTTCCCTGGGAACTAAGGAGACTTGGGAGTGGATTACAAGAGAGAGAGCTGACGACAGGGGAATGTCAGAGCAGAGGATATCTTCATATCCTGTCATAGAAGGGGCTTGAACTAGGTAGGGACTTGACAGCTCAGTCCCTGCTTGCTCCTCACATGCCCAAACCCCCTATCCTGTACATTACAGACACTGGACCCCCAAATCATGAGCGAGGAAAAAGCCTGCCCCAGAAAAGCGTCTTTTAGGTTGTGTGAAGGGAGGTGGAGTCCATTCCGAGATTATCAGAGGACTTGGGGTCACTTGGTGGCCCTGCTGATGGGCTCTCAGCTCTCCACAAGGGCTGGGAGAGGCCCAGAGGACTGGAAGCCCCTGTTCCATACCCCTGTTCCATGTTCCATCCCCAGTGTGTCCAGGAGAGGCAGAGAAGCAAAGAGAACCCAGAGACTCTCAGGGCCTCCCCTGGATCCCATGGCTGCTGCCTACATTCAAGGTGAGGACGCCCCCTGCAGGCTGGCCTTGGTAGCTCAGCCCAGCTCTGCCTGCTGCTGGCTTCATGGCTGCCAGAAGGGTGGTGTGGGAATGGGAAGGACAGTGCATGCGGACACCAAGACTTTGTGAGTCACAAGATGTGAGGCGCATGCTCCTCAAGGCCCAGTGTGAGGCTCTGTCTCCCCTGTCCCAGCGTCCTTCTCTGTGAGCCTCGCAGGGGCTCAGCTGAGAACATGTATCATTTGAGGTCACTTTCTCAGGTCCCTTCATTGATCCCTTTATCTGAAGGTTTCCTGTGGTTCCACCCAAGATTGCTGTTTGCAATGAAGTCACTTTCCCTATCTGTCCAGCTTTTTGTGAATTCCTTGTTGTAGGTTTTATTTATTTATTTACTTAATTTATTTTGTGTCCGTTGTGGGGCTTGAACTCAGGGCCTGGGTGCTGTCTCTGAGCTCTTTTGCTCAAGGCTAGTTTTCTACCACTTTGAGTCACAGCACCACTTCCGGCTTTCTGGTGGTTAATTGGAGATAAGTCTCATGGATTTTTCTGTCCTGGCTTGCTTTGAATCATAATCCTCAGATCTCAGCCTCCTGAGTAGCTAGTTTTATAGGCATCAGATACTGGCACCCAGAGGATTCCTTGTTCTCCCCCCCCTAATTTTCTCTCTCTCTTTCTTTACGTTTACTTTTTTCTGTTCCAGTTCTTGAACTCAGGACCTGGGCACTATCCCTAACTTTTTTTGGTCAAGAGCTCTCTACCATTTGATCCTCAGTTCAATTTCTGGCTCATTTTGATAGTTAATTGGAGTTTTCAGTCTCAAGATTTGTCTGCATGTGTAGGCTTTGAAAGAGGATTCTCAGACCATAGCCTCCTGAGTTTCTGGGATTACAGGCATGAGCTACCAGTGCCCCAGGGTCTCTACATGTTTTAGGGCAGTTATAAGAAGCCAAGGCACGTTCTTCACCAGAGAGCCAAGTATTTGGGGACATTTCCTCTCTCTCTCTTTGGTGGTTCTAGGGTTTCAGGTAAGGGTTACTCAATTGTTAGGCAGTTGTTCTGGCACATAAGCCATATTGCTGCCAGTTTGGGTATTTATTTATTTGTTTGTTCATTTATTTATTGGTGGTTAATTGCAATATCCAGGTAGTTTCATGGGCACCAATGTCATGCACAGAAGAATGTGCGAACACAATCAGGCTGTCCAATCAGGAGTGATGTTCAGCCCTAGAAGAAGCACTGACTTATGATGTATCTAAGCATTAGGAGAGCCAGGCACAGGACCAGCCAGGATCCCAGTAGGTGACAGAATAGGTTGAGAAAGTTCACAGGACAGGAAGTTCACCAGTGATCAGCAGACACTGGGGAAGGGAATGGTGTGCAGGGTTGTCTTTAGGGCTTATGCCTGTCAATCTCAACACTCAGTAGGTTGAGCTCTGGAGACCTGAGGTTCAAAGGTCACCTAAGACAGAAAAGTAGAGGAGATTTCTTCTCTAATTCCCTGCCATGAAGCTGTCCTGGAAGTGAGATGAAATGTTAGAGCACCTGCCTAACAAGCTAGAGGCCGTGGGTTCAAACGCCAGTTCCACCAAAAGGAACCAAAACAAGGGTCATTGAGTTGACGAGGGCCCAGGACTCAGCATCACAGTAGTCCAGGAGCCTGAGATGGGACTGGAATCCATCCTTGAACAAAAACTGCAAACTGACATTACTTGTATTTCACCAGAACTTCAGAACCCAGAAACAAAACAGCACATGTTTTTCAACCTGTTCCTAGTACAAAATCCCATGCCCAGCATGGGTGGCCAACTTCACGAGCAGTGCCCTCCACTGCATTCCTCCCCTGAGGCAGTGCCACTGGTCCATTCCCTCCCAGCTCCCTCTACTCCACCCTGTGCCCTGCAGCTTGTCCAGGTAGCTTTGTCTTGTTGCAATCCCTTTGGACCCTGAAGTTGATAGCTCTCTGTGTCTCCCTCAGGTCTATCTTGCTGCCATGTTTAGAGCTCACAGCTGTGGAAGGGATGAACCCTGGAGCCCTCCAGATCCAGTGGCTTTGGCAGGAGATCAGGCTGAGTTTGTGGAATGACTATCACAACATGGCCAGGTTGTGCACATTCAGTCACCTGGTACCATTCCATGTCTTTCTAAATGCTATGCTCTCCTACCTCTACCTGGAATCACTGAGGGGTCCTGGGAGCCAAGCCAAATCCAGCTCAAGGCGTTCTCCTGGACTTTCTTTCCTGGTATGGAGACTCAAACAGATCCCAGTGTTCTACCACTGAGCTACACCCGCAGCCACGGAATATACTTGGATATGGTCCTACAGGCAAAGATGTTTTGTCCCATCATTTTTTTCTTTTCTCTTTTTCTGTTCTCTCTCTGCTTTGGTCTCTGTCAGTCTGTCTGTCTGTCTGTCTGTCTCTCTGTGTCACTCTCTGTTTCTTGGTCTCTGTCAGTCTGTCTGTCTGTCTGTCTGTCTGTCTGTCTGTCTCTCTCTCTCTGTGTCACTCTCTCTGTTTCTGGGTGTCTGTCTGTCTGTCTGTCTGTCTCTCTCTCTTTCTCTCTCTCTCTTCCTCTCTCTCTCTCCTTTCTTTCCTTTTCAGGTACTGAGGCTTGAGCTCAGGACCTAGGATATGTTTCCTTAGCTTTTGTGCTCAAGGCTAGGGTTTTACAACTTGAGTTATAGCTCATCCTCTGATATTTTGTGGTTAATTGGACATAAGAGCCTCATGGACTTCCATGCCCCAGGATAATGATCTTCAAATATATTATAGGCATGAGCCACTGGTACAGGGTTGATTTCTGCCATCTTTCAACAAGGGGTTGAAAGAGAGGACAAGCCAATCTCAGGCAGTCACGCTGAGCAATGCAGTGCAAGGTCAGTGAGCAGAAATAGCATCTAATCAGAGCAGGGCCACGTGTACTTATTTGTCTGCCACAGTCTCCTTGTGCTTTTCTTGTGCTTGTACAAACAACACACACAGTGATCATTGACTCAAGTATCTCCCACAGAAATGTGTACCACCATTTTTATTTTACTAGAAAACCCTGCCATTTTGCACATGGCCTGCCCAGGTGGCTGTGGGTCACAGATTCTTGTCCCTCATTTCAGTTGGCACTCCCTCCTCTCCTCCCTGCCTCTGATTTCCAAAGATGGCCTCATTATTCTGTTCTCAGCCTCCCCAGCCCAGGTCCCAGCTCAGATCTTGTGGTCCTGTGGTCTATCCACCCGCAGTGTCTTCATCCCCAGAACCCGAGTGTGGCTCAGGTACCAGGGTCTGAGCAGCACCATGGGCCTTCCTTCTCAGGACCCAGCAGCATCTCAGCCTGCCTTTTGTTACTTCCTTCTATCTGTGCACAAAGGTGGGACAGTGTGTTCTACTCACCTGTTCCTAGGTGGCACATGGACCACAGCCATAGAACGTGTGCGTTAAAGTCTGTTTGCATTGTTTATTCAAGTATGGCATCTCAGATTCCTGGTCCATAGTGTAAAAATGTCACAAAAAACACAGAATCACAGAGCAACATTACATGCAGTGATCAGATGTCGATGGGAAGTGGACAAGGAGAAATGCTGAACATACATATGGGAGAGCAAATAGACCAATGCTATCATCACTGATCCAATCAGCACCCAAGACACAGCACACACTGCTGTGGTTGGTTTCCTTCCAGCCCATCAACCAGCCATGTGCCAGGTATATTCTCATGTTGGCAAACTTGGGCCATGTGTTGGTGGAGTACTGCATTTCCATTGTGTGCACTATAATATTATGGTAAAATGTTTGAATTAATATTTTTATATTTCCTATACTATTTGACATTTTTAGGCAAAACGAACTAAAATCATCACTATTCTATACAAACATATACCTCAAAATACAACAAAAATTCTGTGGTAAGATTTGATACACACACACACACACACACACACACACACACACACACACACACATATGCACACACATTTAATCCATGATATACTGAAGCCACAATTAGTGAGCTGAGATATAGCCAGGGATGACTGAACAGGGAGGTACAGGAAAAAGGAATGGAAAATAGCAAGGCAGAGGTCAGGTCACTAGGCTGCATCCCATCCACCGTGGCAGGGACAATTTGGGGTCATTTCATTTCCTGTCAGTAACCACCCACCACCTGATCCACCAAACTGGCTCTTAACGTTCTTACATATATTCTTGGGGTCAATCCTGAGACTATGCCCACCATATCTGCCAGAAAATAGGTGCAGCCTTGAAAACCAGGCACGATGACACAGATGTCCAACTTTATAGCCAGGAATTTCCTTTAACAGAATATCCTGGAAGTCCACAGTGACACAGTAATCTGTCCTATTGTAGTTTACAATGATGTCACATATATTTACCCAGGTAAGAGAGAGGTGTTATGAACTCAGTTTCTGGAACTTTTATTTTTGAAATAGAGATAAGCTAAGAAGGATTTTCTTTTTGGTAGATGAATAACAGACTGTGGCCAGTCAAGAGCCTGTAATTTTTAATTCCACACATTGAAGCAAAAAAGGAGAGATTTGTTCACTGGGGGAGTGAGAAGGCTGAGCCGTTCCCAGTGAAATAAAATAGATCAAAGAGAGAATCACGTGTGGCAATCATGACAGAAACAAAGCCACTGGTGTCCAGACAGGACAGCAGCAGCACGTGGCCCGTACCCTCGGTCACCAGGCTCCACATTTGAGCCATCCTTAGAGAATACAGCAAGGTAAACCAAAGAAATTTGGGACAAACCCAGGAGCTGTGCCTCCAGGTCTTCTGCCAATCTTGACCAAGGAGCAGGACACTGGGGCATGGGGGCCAGTGCCTTGGGGCTCAGGAGGGGCCATGCCGACTGACAGGCCTGTCCCCCAGGGACCACGTGGATGTGCTCCAGGCATGGAGGTTAGGGTGAGGGCAGGCACACTGTTCCCAGTGCAGCTCTGCTGTTGTGTATCCTGTGGACTGAGAAGCAGGTGACAAAGTCCTGGTGCAGGCAGAGGGATTTCACGTGGCGTCTCTTCCTGTCCACACTTGCTGCGAGAGGAATATATGGACAATTGGGGATTTTCAGTTCTACTTTCCAGACTCTTACACAGGCAGAGGAGGGTCCCTGTAAGCCAAATGAGGGTCAGTATCATGGCAACCTCAGAGGTCACAGGACGTCACAGACAAACTATCCTTGCAGCTGAGGACTTCTGACCCATATCCAGAGGACACAGGCATAACAAGGTCACTGAAGGATATCCAGACTCAAGTCCTGTGCTGCAGCCTCCACTGGTAGCAAGGCTGCTCGCTCCTCAAGAGGATGGAACAAGGAGGAGGCAGGAAGGAGGGAGCAGGAAAACCAGGACTCATGGTCTTCTTCCTGTTTATGGAGCATGTATGGTGGGAGGGGAGTGAGATCAAAAGAGTTCTTTTCTTTAGATGTTCCCCCATGAAGTTCTGTGTCACTTCTTAAATGTAGAGCTGACAGGGGAAACACACTGTCTTGCAGGGCACTGGTAAGCTGTGAGCAGGCCCCTGAAGCTCCAGCCTGTCCACAAAGCTGCTGAAATGGCTGAGAGCTCAGTGATGGAGTTGAAAAGCAGGAAGCAGCCTGCATAGGAAGTCTGGGAGACTCCATCTAAATTGAACCTTGAACGTATTAGATTGGAAGCTTGCTTCAGGGGGTAGAGTACAAAATGTGAGAAAGCAAAGGTAAAAACTCAAATATCAGGGGCTGGGAATCTGGCTCAGTGTAGAGTGCTTGTCTCCCATGCATGAGGCTCTGAGTTTGATTCCTCAGCAACACATAAACAGAAAAATTCCAAGTGGCACTGTGACTCAATTGGTAGAATGCTAGCTTTGAGCTGAAGAGCTCAGGAACAGCAGGCCCAAGCCAAGAGTTGAGGCCCCACAATCATACCCCCCAAAAATCAAGTATCAGAATACTAACACCTGTACCAGAATTCCACAAAAAGGTATCTGTAAGTATTAAATTATCATTGTTATTAGAGCCAGGGAGGGACTATCTGTGCTGTTAGTGTATAGATCAGGAATGGTACCCTACAAAGAAGGGCTCAGAAGGAGTGGAGAGCTGGGAAGCACAGCAGCAGTAGCTCTCTGCATCCAGACCCAGTGCTAAGCACCCACTCTGACTGTGAGAGATCACTGCATCTGCCCACAGTGGGAAGTGCTCTTCTCGTGAATCCCAGGCCCACAGAGCTGAGGTGCTTACCTGAGCAGGTGATGGCAGAGTCAGGAAGGGAGTGTGGCAGTCCTGCTTCACAGCCTTCCCCGCTGCCTGGGGCTGAGGCTGGACAAGGGAATCCTGTGCCTCCTGTGTTCTGCTAAGGATGGCACACTGGACCTGAGACCAGGGCACACTTTTAAAAGGTTGTAGAGACGGGGACGTGACTGTGGCTGCGGAGGACGTGTGGAACAAACAGAAATTTCCACACTCGTGTGTCTGCAAGTGGTAGAGAAGGTGGCTGGAGGCTATTTCTTGCAGACATAGCTACAGAAATGTGCTGTGGGCAGAGTATAGTCCTGACCAGGGCAGGGAAACTGTGCTGAAATCAGAGAGAAAGGCAGGCAAGGGAAGAAGTCTATTGGGTTGGAGTGGGGTGAGGAGGGAGAACAGGAAGCAGACATGCCACGTGTCCTCATGGTAGGGACTTGATGCCCATTTGGTGTCCACAGCAGCTGTGGGTGGCGGGAACTCAGTGAGGGGAGGATGGTGCTTCACTATGTGTCGTCACACTCAAATGATGACTGAACAGGATTCGAGCTAGTGCTGAGACAGAAGCAGCAGATGTCCCAGCAGGCTGTCAGTGGTGCTGGAGAATCTTCTTGATGCAAGACGAAGACAAGGGACCGATGAGGAAGGGATTCCATGCCGGTAAGCTCCCCACTACAGAAGCACATGTCAGGAGATTGCAATTCTGCTTTTTTTTCCTTTGTGAGAGGCACTTGAACTTGGTACCTATGCTTTGGCTCAGTGGCTACTGCTCTACCAAATGTGCCCCAACTCCTCCTCTAGGAAGATTACAATTCGATGTGAGCCACAGAGGAATAGTTCCTTAAACTTCACCTCCAAATAACCAACTGATCATCGCAAGATACATAGCTCAGGTTACAAAACTCACGAAACTGAGTTCAAACTCCATAACATAATGTAGAAGAAGGCTGTAGATGAAATATTTACTGCCCTACTTGCCTGGGTGCGCTCCATGTGTCCCCTGGGGACAGGTGAGAGGACACACAGTCTCCCCATTTGTGCACAGACAGAGGAAGTAAAGAGAGGCAGGCTGGGATGTTGTTGGGCCCAGGGAAGGAAGGCCCATGGTGTTGCTCAGCCCCTGGGACCTGAGCCACACCTGGGCTCTGGGGATGGAGACTCTGGGGGTGGATGGACCACAGGACCACAGGACCTGAGCTGGGACCCAGGCTAGGGAGGCTGAGGGCAGAGGAAGGAAGCCAGCTGTGAAGATAAGAGGCAAGCAGGCATAGAGGAACTTCATTGGAAATGAGAGTCAGATTCAGTGACCCAGTGACACCTGGGCAGCCCATGTGCAGAGTTAAATCAGCATGACAGCACATATTTTTGTGACCGTTCCCTTGGGAGCTATTTGTGTTGGGGATCACTGTGCATGGTGACTATACAGGCATGAAACAAGCACATTGAGACTGGGGGAGATGAATGAGCACACGTGGCTGGGCTCTGATGAGATGCCACTTCTGTTCACCAACCTCTCAATGCCTTGCTCAGGGTGACTGCCTTACATTGGCTTTTCCTTTCCTTCAATCCCATTAAAGTTGCAGAAAACAGCCCCATGCTGGTGAATCACACCTCTAGTCTAAGTATTACTATTCTGGGAAGAAAGTCTGTGAGAGTCTGATTTCTAATTAACCATGAAAGGCCAGATCAGTTGTGACTCCTGTTGTTATAAAGTGCTACCTTTGAGCACAAAATCTGAAGGACAGATTCCAGGCCAAGTTCAAGCTGCTGGAGTATAAGAAGAAAAGGAAAAATGAAGAGAAAGAAAATGGGAAAAAACATCTTTGCCTTAAGGGCCAGATCCAAGAATGGCCTGTGGATAGGGATGTGACTCACTGGTAGAGCACTGGCTTGAGCCTCAATACCAGGAAAATAAAAGTTCAATGGGCAAGCATGGGGCTGCATTTGGCACTTGGCTCCTGGGAAGCCTGGAAGGTTCTTTGAAGAGGAAGGAGAGCATGGGAATTAGGCAGACATTGCAGGGTGCCTGGTGACTGAGCAGTACAACATAGCCATGTTAGATAGTCATTCCACAAACTCAGCCTGAGCTCCTGTAAAAGCCACTGACTCAGAAGGGCTTTAGGGTTTTTCATTCCACAGCTGTGTGTGGGTTTCTGAACCTTGCAGCAAGATAGACCTGAGAGAGACACAACAGCTTATCAACTTCAAGGTCCAAAAGGATTGTAGTCAGACAAAGGTACTGAACAAGCTGTAGGGCACAGGGGTGGAGTAGAGGGAGCTGGGCAGGAAATGGACCAGTGGCACTGCCTCAGGGGAGGAATGCAGTGGTGGGCACTGCTCGTGAACTTGGCCACCCATGGTGGGCATGGGACTTTATATCAGGAACAGGTTGAAAGGCTTGTTGTGCTGTTTTCTTTCTGGGTTTTGAAGTTCTGGTGAGATACAAGTAATGGGTGTTTGTGTTTTTTGTTCAAGGATGGCTCCTGGCTTGTCTCAGCCTCCTGAGCCAGAGTGACGCTGGTGTACATAGTGTGCTCATGGAGCTCAATGACCCTTGTTTTGGTTCCTTTTTGTTGAACCCAGGGCCTCTCACTTGCTAGACAGATGCTCTATCACTAAGTCTCACTTTCAGGACAGTCTTTTGGCAGTGAATTAGAGGAGTACTTTGTATACTTCAGCCTTAGGTGACCTGTAAACTTCACTTCTCCAGATCTCAACATTCTGAGTAGAGACATTGACAGACATAAGCCCTAAACCCTTTGAACGAGAAATTCCACGGAGACACAGTTCAAGGTGACAAAGGAATTTTATTACTTGGTCTGCTCCCTTGTTCTAGATAACACTTCAATAACAGGAGCAGCTGCAACCTCCAAGGGAACAAGTTCTTTTCCTTTTTTTCCTCCTTCTACAGGCCTCGTCCCTCTCTTTTCCATAGGCCTCTCTGCTCTCTGCAGGCCTCTCCTCCACTTCTCCTCGAGCCTCTCTCCCTCTCTGTGGGCCTCTCTGCCTCTGTGCTGGCCTCTCTCTCAGCAGGCCTCTTTGCCCTGTGTGGGGCTCTCAGCTCTACCTCGACCTCTTTGCCTTCCCTGGCCTTCCCAGGCCTCTCCTCCAGCCTGGATACCCCTCAGGCTGGCCGGTCTTCCCTCAGTCTCTCTATCAGCCAGAATCACTCCTTTGAAGTGCCCCGGCTCTCTTCTGCCTTGAGGAGAATCCGGGCACTGCTCTTCTTCAGGAAGGATGTCTCTTGCTGTGTCTCCCCTCTCTATCTCCTCCCTGGAACCCCTGTTTTCTATATCCACTTGCCAGTATCCCCAAGCCACCGTTGGATGCCCTGTCACCCAGGGTCTTGGCATGCTTGGCGGTGACATCAGGGTGGGGCAGGACTTCCTGCCCCTCAGGCTCTCACATTCCCCATTGGTTTTTATGACTAATCAAATCATGGATTTTTAGGTCCTTCTTTGGGCCAAATCCAAACTCCCCCTGGGAGAGGGGGCAGGTCCAGCAGATAATAACAAGCTATCCTTGAACTTTTTCCATATGGAATCTCCAGGTTGGAAGAGATGGGATGGATCTGGTCTGGGCTGTATTAGTGTCTCCCAGCAGCTTTCATATGTTTGCTGCAAATTTCTACATGGACTAGCTAAGGATTCATTACATAGGCTTGGCAGGCTGAGGCCCAAATGGTTTTCAAGACCGTCTTTGGCAGAGACCCAGGACAATTTACCAGGGTAGCAAATAACCAGATATTTACAGAAACATAAGGTTTGAGCTGTAACCGTTTCTTAATAAGTGCAGTCTCCACACCTACATGCTTGTTTCCACTGTTTTCCATGCCTCTTCTTTTAAGGGACTCCTTCTCTAATTCACTGCCAAAAGACTGTCCTGAAAGTGAGACTTAGTGTTAGAGCACTTGTCTAGCAAGTGCCCAGCCCTGGGTTCAAACTCCAATTCCACAAAAAGGAACCAAAACTAGGGTCACTGAGCTACATTAGCACACTATGTACACTACTTTACTCCAGCACAGGAACCTGAGACAAGCCTGGAGCCAACCTTGAAAAAAAATCACAAACACCCATTACTTGAACTTCAAAACCCAGAAAGAAAACAGCACAACAAGCCTTTCAACCTGTTCCTGATACGAAATCCCATGTCCACCATGGGTGGCTAACTTCATGAGCAGTGCCCACCACTGCATTCCTCCCCTGAGGCAGTGCCACTGGTCCATTTCCTGCCCAGCTCCCTCTACTCCACCCTGTGCCCTACAGCTTGTCCAGTACCTTTGTCTGACTGCAATCCTTTTGGACCTTGAAGTTGATAAGCTGTTGTGTCTCTCTCAGGTCTATCTTGCTGCAAGGTTCAGAAACCCACACACAGCTGTGGAATGAAAAACCCTAAAGCCCTTCTGAGTCAGTGGCTTTTACAGGAGCTCAGGCTGAGTTTGTGGAATGACTATCTAACATGGCTATGTTGTACTGCTCAGTCACCAGGCACCCTGCAATGTCTGCCTAATTCCCATGCTCTCCTTCCTCTTCAAAGAACCTTCCAGGCTTCCCAGGAGCCAAGTGCCAAATGCAGCCCCATGCTTGCCCATTGAACTTTTATTTTCCTGGTATTGAGGCTCAAGCCAGTGCTCTACCAGTGAGTCACATCCCTATCCACAGGCCATTCTTGGATCTGGCCCTTAAGGCAAAGATGTTTTTTCCCATTTTCTTTCTCTTCATTTTTCCTTTTCTTCTTGTACTCCAGCAGCTTGAACTTGGCCTGGAATCTGTCCTTCAGATTTTGTGCTCAAAGGTAGCACTTTACAACAACAGGAGTCACAACTGATCTGGCCTTTCATGGTTAATTAGAAATCAGACTCTCACAGACTAGAGGTGTGATTCACCAGCATGGGGCTGTTTTCTGCAACTTTAATGGGATTGAAGGAAAGGACAAGCCAATGTAAGGCAGTCACCCTGAGCAAGGCATTGAGAGGTTGGTGAACAGAAGCGGCATCTCATCAAAACCTGGCCACGTGTGCTCATTCATCTCCCCAGTCTCAGTGTGCTTGTCTTGTGCCTGTATAATAACCATGCATGGTGATCCCCAACACAAATAGCTCCCAAGGGAACGGTCACAAAAATATGTGCTGTCATGCTGATTTAACTCTGCACATGGGCTGCCCAGGTGTCACTGGGTCACTGAATCTGACTCTCATTTCCAATGAAGTTCCTCTATGCCTGCTTGCTTCTTATCTTCACAGCTGGCTTCCTTCCTTTGCCCTCAGCCTCCCTAGCCTGGGTCCCAGCTCAGGTCCTGTGGTCCTGTGATCCATCCACCCCCAGAGTCTCCATCCCCAGAGCCCAGGTGTGGCTCAGGTCCCAGGGGCTGAGCAGCACCATGGGCCTTCCTTCTCTGGGCCCAACAACATCCCAGCCTGCCTCTCTTTACTTCCTTCTGTCTATGCACAAATGGGGAGACTGTGTGTCCTCTCACCTGTCCCCAGGGGACACATGGACCACAGCCATGTAAGTAGTGCAGTAAATATTTCATCTACAGCCTTCTTCTACATTATGTTATGGAGTTTGAACTCAGTTTCATGAGTTTTGTAACCTGAGCTATGTATCTTGCGATGATCAGTTGGTTATTTGGAGGTAAAGTTTAAGGAACTATTCCTCTGTGGCTCACATCGAATTGTAATCTTCCTAGAGGAGGAGTTGGGGCACATTTGGTAGAGCAGTAGCCACTGAGCCAAAGCATAGGTACCAAGTCCAAGTGCCTCTCACAAGGGAAAAAAAAGCAGAATTGCAATCTCCTGACATGAGCTTCTGTAGTGGGGAGCTTACCGGCATGGAGTCCCTTCCTCATCAGTCTGCTGTCTTCTTCTTGCATCAAGAAGATTCTCCAGCACCACTGACAGCCTGCTGGGACATCTGCTGCTTCTGTCTCAGCACTAGCTCGAATCCTGTTCAGTCATCATTTGAGTGTGACGACACATAGTGAAGCACCATCCTCCCCTCACTGAGTTCCAGCCACCCACAGCTGCTGTGGACACCAAATGGGCATCAAGTCCCTACCATGAGGACACGTGGCATGTCTGCTTCCTGTTCTCCCTCCTCACCCCACTCCAACCCAATAGACTTCTTCCCTTGCCTGCCTTTCTCTCTGATTTCAGCACAGTTTCCCTGCCCTGGTCAGGACTATACTCTGCCCACAGCACATTTCTGTAGCTATGTCTGCAAGAAATAGCCTCCAGCCACCTTCTCTACCATTTGCAGACACACGAGTGTGGAAATTTCTGTTTGTTCCACATGTCTTCCTCAGCCACAGTCACGTCCCTGTCTCTACAGCCCTTTAAAAGTGTGCCCTGGTCTCAGGTCCAGTGTGCCATCCTTAGCAGAACATAGGAGGCACAGGATTCCCTTGTCCAGCCTCAGCCCCAGGCAGCGGGGAAGGCTGTGAAGCAGGACTGCCACACTCCCTTCCTGACTCTGCCATCACCTGCTCAGGTAAGCACCTCAGCTCTGTGGGCCTGGGATTCACGAGAAGAGCACTTCCCACTGTGGGCAGATGAGTGAGCTCTCACAGTCAGAGTGGGTGCTAAGCACTGGGTCTGGAAGCAGAGAGCTACTGCTGCTGTGCTTCCCAGCTCTCCACTCCTTCTGAGCCCTTCTTTGTAGGGTACCATTCCTGATCTATACACTAACAGCACAGATAGTCCCTCCCTGGCTCTAATAACAATGATAATTCATACTTACAGTTACCTTTTTTGTGGAATTCTGGTACAGGTGTTAGTATTCTGATACTTGATTTGTGTGTGTGTGTGTGTGTGTGTGTGTGTGTGTGTGTGTGTGTGTGTGTTTGTGTGTGTGTGTGTGTGTGTGTGTGTGTGTGAACTCTTGGCCTGGGCCCTCTGTCCCTGAGCTCTTCAGCTCAAAGCTAGCACTCCACCAGTTAAGCCACAGTGCCACTTGGAATTTTTCTGTTTATGTGTTGCTGAGGAATTGAAACCAGGGAATCATGCATGGGAGACAAGCACTCTACACTGAGACAGATTCCCAGCCCCTGATATTTGAATTTTACCTTTGCTTTCTCACATTTTGAAGCAAGCTTCCAATCAATTGCGTTCATGGTTCATTTGAGATGGAGTCTCCCTGACTTCCTATGCAGGCTGCTTCCTGCTTTTCAACTTTGTCACTGAGTTGTTAGCCATTTCATCAGCTTTTTGGACAGGCTGGAGCTTCAGGGGCCTGCTCACCGCTTACCAGTGCCCTGCAAGACAGTGTGTTTCCCCAGTCAGCTCTACATTCAAGGAGTGACACAGAACTTCATGGGGGGAACATCTAAAGAAAAGAACTCCCCTGACCTCCCCCCTCCCACCATACTTGCTCCATAAACAGCAATAAGACCATGAGTCCTGGTTTTCCTGCTCCCTCCTTCCTGCCTCCTCCTTGTTCCATCCTCTTGAGGAGCGAGCAGCCTTGCTACCAGTGGAGGCTGCAGCACAGGACTTGAGTCTGGATATCCTTCAGTGACCTTGTTATGCCTGTGTCCTCTGGATATGGGTCAGAAGTCCTCAGCTGCAAGAACAGTTTGTCTGTGACCTCCTGTGACCTCTGAGGTTGCCATGATACTGACCCTCACTGGCTTACAGGGACCCTCTGCCTGTGTAAGAGTCTGGAAAGTAGAACTAAAAATCCCCAATTGTCTATAGATTCCACTCGCAGCAAGTGGAGGCGATCGTGTGGACAGGAAGAGACGCCACGTGAAATCCCTCTGCCTGCACCAGGACCTTGTCACCTGCTTCTCAGTCCACAGGATACACAGCAGCAGAGCTGCACTGGGAACAGTGTGCCTGCCCTCACCCTAACCTCCATGCCTGGAGCACATCCACGTGGTCCCTGGGGGACAGGCCTGTCAGTCGGCATGGCCCCTCCTGAGCCCCAAGGCACTGGCCCCCATGCCCCAGTGTCCTGCTCCCTGGTCAAGATTGGCAGAAGTCCTGGAGGCACAGCTCCTGGACTTGTCCCAGATATCTTTGGTTTACCTTGCTGTATTCTCTATGGATGGCTCAGATGTGGAGCCTGGTGACCGAGGGTACGGGCCACGTGCTGCTGCTGTCCTGTCTGGACACCAGTGGCTTTGTTTCTGTCTTGATTGCCACACGTGATTCTCTCTTTGATCCATCTTATTTCACTGGGAATGTCTTAGCCTTCTCACTCCCCCAGTGAACAAATCTCTCCTGTGTGTGTGTGTGTGTGTGTGTGTGTGTGTGTGTGTGTGTGTGTGTGTTTTTGGGTCCGGTCGTGGGGCTTGAACTCTGGGCCTGGGGGCTTTCCCTCAGCTCTTCAGCTCAAGGTTAGTGCTCTACCACTTGAGCCACAGCACCACTTCCGGTTTTTTCTTTTTGCAAGGCAAGCACTCTACCACTGAGCCATCTTCCCAGACCAAATCTCTCCGTTTTTTGCTTCAATGTGCGAAATTAAAAATTACAAGCTCTTGATTGGCCACAGTCTGTTTTTCATCTACCAAAAAGAAAATCTTTCTTAGCATATCTCTATTTCAAAAATAAAAGTTCCAGAAACTGAGTTCATAAACACCTCTCTCTTACCTGGGTAAATACATGTGACATCATTGTAAACTACAATAGGACAGATTTCTATGTCACTATGGACTTCCAGGATATTCTGTTAAAGGAAATTCCTGGCTATAAAGTTGAACACTTGTGTCATCGTGCCTGGTGTTCAAGGCTGCACCTGTTTTCTAACAGATGTGGCCAGCATAGTGTCAGAATCGAGCCCAACAATATATGTAAGATCATTAAGAGCCAGTTTGGTGGATCAGGTGGTGGGAGGTTGCTGACAGGAAATGAAATGACCCCAAATTGTCCCTGCCACGGTGGATAGGATGCAGCCTAGTGGCCTGTCTTCTGCTTTGCTATTTTCCATTCCTTTTTCCTTTACCTAGCTGTTCCCTGGCATATCCCTGGCATATCTCAGCTCACTAATTGTGGCTTCAGTGTATTTTATGGATTAAAAAATTATATGAAATTCTTTATCACAGAATTTGTTTGTATTTTGGTATTTTGAGGTCTATTGGTTTGTATAATAGTTATGATTTTAGTTATTTTTGTCTAAAAACGTCACACAGCATAAAAATATAAAAATGTTCAATCAAATGTATTAAAAAGAATATTAAATCCAAATCAGATACAGCATGTATTTGATCAGCACATGGACACTGTAGTGCACACCGTGAAAATGCAGTACTCCACTACCACGTGGCCCACGTTTTCCAACGTGAGATTGTAGATGGCACATGACTGGCTGGTGGGATGGAAGGAGACCAACCACAGCACTGTGTTCTGTGTCTTGGGTGATGCTTGGATCAGTGATGGTAGCATTGGTCTATTTGCTCTCCCAGCCTTTATATTTGGCATCTCCCCTTGTCCACTTCACATTGACGTCTGATCACTGCAGGTAGTGTTGCTCTGTGGCATTGTGTTTTTGTGACATTTTTGTACTCCAGGACAGGAGCTTTGAACAAATAATGCAAACTGACATTACTTGTATATCACTAGATCTTCAAAAGACAAAATTGTAATAGCACATGGGCTGGGAAGGTGGCTCAGTGGTAGAGCGCTTGCCTTGCATGCAGGAGGCCCTGGGTTTGATTCCTCAGCACCACATAAGCAAAAAGAAAAAAGCCGGAAGTGGCGCTGTGGCTCAAGTGGTAAAACGCTAGCCTTGAGCTGAAGAGCTGAGGGACAGCGCCCAGGCCCAGAGTTCAGGCCCCACGACCAGACCAAAAAAAAATGTAATAGCACAATACATTTTGAAACCTGTTCATTGGGCAAAATTTAAATTCCACCATGGGCAGCTGACTGCCTGAAGCAATACCCCCAGCCTGTCTGAACCCGAGGCAGCAACTACCCTACCCATCCATTCCCACCTCTGAAGCCCACAGATCCCTGTTTCTGCCCCTTGGCTCTGCAGCTTGTCCAGGTAGATTTGTCTTTTTGCAATCCCTTTGGCCCTTGAAGTAGAGTACTCATCCTGTGATGTTTTGTGGTTAATTGGAAATAAGAGCCCATGGACTTTCTTGTTCCAGAATAGTGATCCTCAGATGGATTACAGGCATGGGCCACCGGCACAGGGCTATTTTCTGCCATCTTACAAGGATTGAAAGAAAGGACAAGCCAATCCCAGGCAGTCACACTGAGCAAGGCCTTGAGAGGTCAGTGAGCAGAAAGGCATTTCATCAGACCATGGCCACGTGTGCTTATTCTTCTGTCACCGTCTCTGTGTGCTTGTCACGTTCCTGTGCAGACACCACCAACGGTGTACACAGACCCAAGTGTCTCCCATGAGGCCTGTCACAGAACTGTGTGGCACCATGCTCATTTTATTGCACATGGCCTGTCCAGAGGTCTGTGGGTCACTGATTCTGTCCCCTCATTTCCAATGACACTCCCTTCTTCCCTCCCTGTATCTGATCTTCAAATCTGGCCTCCTTCTCTGTTTTCAGATCCCACAGCTGAATTCCTCTCAGTTCCTATGGGCCTGTGGTCCATCTACCCGCAGTATCTCCATCCCCAGAGCCTGGTTGTGGCTCAGGTCCCTCAATCTGAGCAGCACCAGGGCCTTCCTTCTCAGGACCCAGCAGCATCCTGGCCTGCCTCTCTTTACTTCCTTCTATCTGAGCACAAAGGCAGGACTGTGTGTTCTACTCAGCTGTCCCCGGGTGGAACACAGACCACAGACATAGTACTTGTGCAGTAAATATTTCTGAAAAGGCTGTCTTCCCATTTTATTTTTTTGTTTCTGCTCCTTTGTGGTTTTTATTTCTTCTTAGCAATAATATGTTTTGAACTAAGGAGCCTGTGCATGCTCAGCTTCCTTACTTAGCTGATGCTCTACCCTGGAGTAGTGAATCCTGCTCAGTCTTTGCTGGTTACTTCGAGATGAAGTTTAACAAACACTTCCACTAGGGATGACATTAAACTGTAACCTTCCTAGGGTATGAGGTGTGGTTAAGTTGCTAGAACGCTAGCCAGCTAGACAAAGTGCAGAATTCAGGTCCTGGTCTCTTTCCATTAAAAAAGAAACCATCAAACAAAGAATTGATCTTCCTGACATCAGCCTCCTGAGTAAAGAGTTTATAGACCTGAACCCCCTTCCTTATCAGTCTGCTGCCTTCTTCTTACATCAAACAGTTTCTCCAGCACCACCCATGGCCTACTGTGAATTGTTCACTTTCTTTCTCAGCACTAGCTTGACCTGTACAGTCATTGTTTGAGGAAATGCAGTGAAAGCATTATCCTCTCTCACTGCATTCCCACAACCCACAGTACTTGTGGACCACAAATGGGACATCAAGTCCCCACCATGAGGACACATGGCATGTCCCCTGCCTGCCCAATCTCCTCACCCCACCCCAGCCCTATACACTTCTTTCCCTCGCCTGCCTTTCTCTGTGATGTCAGCACTGTTTCCCTGCCCTGGTCAGGACTGTAGTCTGCCCACAGCAGATTCTCCAGCTATTTCTCTGCCAGGGAACAGCCCCAGGCCACCTTTTCCATCAACATCAGACATACATATGTAGAAATGTCTGTTTGTTCCACACGTCCTCCCAAGTCACTGTCATATCAACATCTCCAAAGCCCTTTAAAAGTGTCCCCCTGTCTCAGGCCCAGTAAACCATTCTTCGCAGACTACAGGAGGCTGCTGAATTCCCTGGTCCAGCCTCAGCCCCAGCCAGCGGGGAAGGCTGTGAAGCAGGACTGCCACACTCCCATCCTGACTCTGCCATCACCTGCTCAGGTAAGCACCTCAGCTCTGTGGGCCTGGGATTCATGGAGGAGAGCACTTCCCACTGTGGGCAGATGCTGTGAGCTCTCGCAGTCAGAGTGGGTGCTTAGCACTGAGTCTGGAAGCAGAGAGCTACTGCTGTGCTTGTCAGCTATTTACACCTATTCATCCCAGAACCTTTCTTTGAATTACCATTCCAGATCTATATACTAAAAACACAGACAGTCCTGAGTTGGCTCTAAGAAAAATAACAATTTGATTCTTAGAGAGATCTTTTTTTGTGGAATTCTGGTACTGGTGGTAGAACGTAATTTTTTGCTCTCTTGCATTCCTACACTTGGTGCTCTACCACTAGAGACAAGCCTCCAATCTGGTAAATTCACTGTTAAGTGGAGGAGTCACCCAAAATTTCTATGCAGCCTGGCTTCTGATTATTCAACTCCATCCCTGAGCTCTCAGCCATTTCATAGCTAGGTTGACAGGCCAGAGCCTCTGGGGCCTCTGGGGACCGAATAGTTTAACTACTGCTGTCCTGTCCTGGGCCTGTGGGACATTGTCTGGCCCTGTCACTTCTGCATTCACGAAGTAACCCCAGCAGTTCATGTGAAAAATGCATAAAGGAAAGGAATCCTCTGATCTCAACACCCCCCGCCCCAATATAAGTTCCAATAAGAGCCAGGAGACCAGAAGACCACATGTCTTTTTTTTTTTTCACATGCTATTTATCTTTATTACATAGTTGCAATGACTGAGTGAACTAATTACAGTTATTCAGAAGAAAAACAATTTTTCTATCTTTATGACAGGAGATAGTTTTGTAACTTGGTGTAAGACATACTGAAATTAGAAAAGAGAAGAGAGAGGTGCCTATTCATGTTTGCAGCCATTTCAAAGATTTTCCCTTCCCCATCAAACCCAAGGCCTGAGACAATATAAGCAAGGGCTTTCACACTGGAGCTGACCATTCCTAGTTTCTGAGAAAAGCATTCCTGGAGCATAAATCTGATAATTCTAGTCTTCAGGATTATATATATATATATATATATATATATATATATATATATATATATATATATATATATATACGTTGCAATACACATATTTATTACATATTCATGAAATATACGTATTACATAGACGAGACAGTACTTCATAGTGGTTTTCTAAGGCAATGGCTTTGAGAATAGGAGGATCGCACCTCTCATTTTCCACAGAGGATTAAGCCTCTTGTTTTTGATATGTATTTGTCCTTACAGCATATTTTAGTTCCTTGGGCTCTGAAACTAAGTCCAGCTTAACACGTTAGCTTTTCCATGCTCATCCAGGAAGATGTTGTTCGCCTTCCCAGGTGAGGAGCATCTTTCCCACAGTTCGGGCTCTTCCTGCAGACCCTGCAGGGGGCGAGGATGATGGGGGGCGCTGCAGCACCCGCCGTCTAATCACAGCGCTCAGGGTCTAACATTCTCAGTATCCAGCACCGGTCACTGACAGTTCTCTTATGGGAGTAGGAGAAGTAAGGAGGAGTGGATGTTCCCCGCCTGGAGATTGGCGTCAGCCTCGAGACCCGCCCAAACAGAGAGCGGGCCATGAGGGCGGCGGCCTCCACTCCCGACACCCGCAGCCCCCGGGCCACACGCGCCCACCCGAGACCACATGTCTTAGTCCTTGCCTCTCCCCTGCTCCATACTCTAGAGACGGAAGCAGCCTTGCTTTCACTGCAGCCTTCAGCACAGGGCTGGAGTCTGGGCCTCCTGCAGTGTCCTTGTTGTGTCTGTGTCCTCTGGACATGGGTCAGAAGCCCTCAATGCAGGGACAGCTTGTCTGTGACCTCCCTGTGGCCTCAGAGCCTGCCTGTGATGGCCTTCACTTGGGTTAGAGAGAGCTTTATAGCTATGGAGGAGTCTGGAAAGTAGAACTAAAAATCCCCAATTGTCTGCAGATTCCTCTCACAGCAAGTGGAGGTGATCACGTGGACAAGAAGAGACGCCACTTCAAACACCTCTGCTTTGGAGACCAGGGCCTTGTCACCTGCTTCTTGATTCCCAGGCCACACAGGAATGAAATTTCCATGCCTGGGGATGCATCCACGTGGACTTGAGGAATCTGGGGGACAGTTCTGATAGGCAGCCTCGACCCACTTGAGGCCCAGGGCACTGACCCCAATCCCCCAGCGTCCTGCTCCCTCCTCAGGAGCTGCAGAAGACCTGGCTGCACAGCTTCTAGAATCTGCCACGTGGTTGGAGTTGGCTTTGCTGTGTTGTCCTAATGATGTCCCGAACAGGGACCCTGGTGACTGTGGGGATGGTCTACATGCTGCTGCTGCTGCCCTATCTGAACACCAGTCGCTCTGTTCGTGTCAGGGTTGCCGGTCGTGATTCGCTCTTTGACCCGTCTCGCTTTACTTGGAAAGACGCAAACTTCACGCTCCCTCCAGTGAACACATCTCTCATTCTTTGGTTGAATAGGACTGAGCAGAAATTGCAGGCTCTGGACTGGCCACACTCTGTGATACATCTCCCTAAAGGAGATTCTTTCTCAGGATATCTGTATCTTAGAGATAAAAACCTCTCACTCATGGCTTTTAAATATTACCCTCATTTTCGTTTTAATACATATCATATTCACGCAAAGAAGGATAAACCCGATTACTGTGTTGCTATCAACACTGATGATACTTTGATAAAGAAAGTTCCTGGCTATAATTTTGAAAACCTTTTAAGCCACTGCATTATCTGCTACAGTAAGTGGTGTCCTTTGTTGAAGAGGCCCTGCCGATGCGGCTGGCTTCTTCTTCAAGAAGAACTCACCAAGAGAAATAACCTAACTGAAGGCAGATTTGTTGGGGTCAGGTGGTGGAATGTTAAGGATAGGAAATGAAATGACCCCAAATCAACACTGCCTTGGAGGATAGAGTGCAGCCTAGTGGCCTGGCCCCTGCCTTATCATTCTTCTTTCCTAACGCCTGCACCAGGGCCTGTGCAATGCATTCACTCATCTTTCTGTCTCTTTGGCTGTGAAAGTGCTTGTAACCTCCTTCCTTCCTGGCTTTGTCTCCTAAGTCTTGGTGCCTGGTCTCTGGTGGAGAATAAACACATCACTTCCTGGTGCAAACAGAGTTGCTCTGCTTGTCAGTGGGTAGCACAGAAATTCTAAGCTGAAAAAAGGCACTGGAGGCTCATGCTGGTGGTCCTAGCTACCCAGCATGCTGAGCTTTGAATTATGGTTGAAAGCTAGCCTGTGCATACAAGTCAGTGAGAATCTTTTCTACAATTAACCCCAAACATCTAAGTGGAGCTGTGGCTCACGGGGTAGAGCACCAGCCTCTGGCCAATAAAAAAAAAAAAAGCTCATGGACAGCACCAAGAACCAGACTGAAAGCCCCAGGACTGACACAAATACACTGACACACAAAAATAATAACAATTATAAATATACATATATATATATATATATATATATATATATATATATATGTAACCATATGAAAGAAATTCTGGGCAGAGTGGCTGAGCACAGCCCATGGCGTCTCAAGGCCTGGCACACTCTGCCTGGCCTCTGCTCTCCTGGCTGTGCTCTGCAACTGGAAGCTGAAGCCAGGTCTGTGTCCCTGTGCTTTCTCCACTGCCCCACTGTGGCAGGGAGGATGAACTGCAGGACCATTTCTGATATTTCACTACCAAGAAAGATAGGGGTGGTGGGTCCCAAGGAGAGAGCTGATAAGGGAATATCAGAGCAATGGACATCTTCATATCCCACCATAGAAGGAGATTGACCTTGGGATTTGACCCAAGGCACCAGTGAGAAAATCCATGAGGACAGCATCAGTCCTTGGCCCACGGGAAACTCCCTCATATGTGAGTGTCTCAGCCATCAGGGGAGAGATCTTCCTCAAGCGTCTGTCTCCTTAGGACCAAGGTGGACAGGAGTCATTTGGAAACCCTCCAGGGGTGAGTCTGATTTGGCCTGCATCTACAGAGACTCAGTGGAAGGCTGGACACAGCATATATATCCCAAGTCTGATGCCAGGACAAGATGCTGCCCATGCCTCCTGGGGCTTCCTTGAGAAGCCATCTGGGACCTCCTCAGGAAGCCATCTGGGACCTCCTCAGGAAGTCATCTGGGACTTCCTCAAGAAGTCATCTGGGACTTCCTGGAGAGGTCACTTGTGACTTCTTTGAGAAGTCATCTGGGGCTTCCTCAGGAAGCCATCTGGGACTTCCTGGAGAGGTCACTTGTGACTTCTTTGAGAAGTCATCTGGGGCTTCCCTGAGAAGCCATCAGGGCTGGACAGGCCAGCATCTGGAGGACTCAGTGGAAGGCTGGCTGCAAAGTTATTTCCAGAGTCCTGGGGCTTCCTTGAGAAGCCATGTTGGACTTCTTTGAGAGTCCATCTGGGGCTACTTTGCAAAGTCATCTGGAGCTCCCTTGAGAAGCCATGTTGGACTTTCTCAGAGGGTCATGTGGGGCATGTGGGACATAGGGGTTAAGGGTCTGTGGTCTCTTGACTGTCTGATCTGCCTTTTGGTGTTGACATTTGGGTTCCTTGGAGCCACTGGCAGATGGCCTCGGTGGGCTGGCTGCCAATGGATGGAAATCCCCACAGACAAGGTGCCCCCTCATACATTTCAGGACCCTGTGGTCTTTCCACCATTCTAACAACCTGCTGGTGGACGCCTGACATGCCATAAAAAATTCTTTTTAGAGTCACTCAGAAATCTTCTGGAAGTATTTCAAGTATTTATTCATTTATTATTTTCATTATTTTTTGTCTGTCAGTGTATGTATACCAGTTCTGGGGCTTTCAATCTGGGCCTTGGTTCTGTCCATGAGATTTTTGTATTGGCCAGAGGCTGGCACTTTACCACTTGAGCCACAGCTCCACTTGCATATGCTTGGAGGTTAATTGTAGATCAAACGATTCTCACAGACTTGTGAACACAGGCTAGCGTTCAACCACAATTCAGATCTCAGCATGCTGAGTAAATAGGACCACAGGAATGGCCTCTAGTACCTTCTTGCAGCTCAGAATCCTGTGCTCCCCACTGACAAGAAGAATTCTGTTTGCAGCAACAAGTGATGCATTTATTCTTCATGAGAGATCAGCACCAAAGTTGAGGAGACAAAGTCAGGAAGGGAGCAGCGTGCAATCATTTTCACGGACAAACAAAAGAGAGATGAGTGAATCCATTGCCCTGTAACTGCTGCATGCATTAGGAACAGGGAAGGGGGGGTGCCAGGCCACTAGGCTTAACCCCATCCTTCATGGCAGGGACAATTTGGGGTCATTTCACTTCCTGTCAGAAACCTCCCACCACCTGAGTTTAACAAACTAGCTTTTAATGATCTTATCTACATTCTTGGGATTGACACTGAGAATATGCCAGACACACCTGCAGGGCCGCATCGTCTGAGGACAGGTGCAGCTATTTAACACAAGGCACGATGCCACAAGCTTTGCACCTGTATATCCAGGAATTTCCTTTAGCATAATATCCTGGAAGTTGATAGTGACACAGTGTCCTATTGTAGTTTACAATGATGTCATATTTATTTATCCTGGTATGAGAGATGTGTGTGTGAACTCATTTTCTGGAATATTTATCTTTGAAATAGAGAAATGCTAAGAAGGATTTACTTTTTGGTAAATATACAACAGACTATGGCGAGTCAAGAGACTGTAATATATATTTCCCTACATTGAACCAAAAAAGGAGAGATTTGTTCACTGGGGGAATTAGAAGGCTGAGACTTTCCCAGTGAAATGAGAACAGAGCCAGTGGTGTCTAGACAGGACAGCAGCAGCAGCACGGGGACGTCACCATGGTCACCAGGCTCCGCCTTTGCACCATCATTAGAGAATACAGCAAAACAAACAAAAAAAAAATGCTGGGATGATGCTAGAAGCTGTGCCTCAAGGTCTTCTGCCAGCCATGACGAGGGAGCCGAACACTGAATCACTGGGGTCAGTGTCTTGGGGCTCAGGAGGGCCATGCCGACTGACAGGGCTGTCCCCCAGGGACCACAAGGATGTGCTCCAGGCATGGAGGTTAGTGTGAGGGGAGGCACACTGTTCCCAGTGCAGCCCTGCTGCAGTGTGGCCTGTGGACTGAGAAGCAGGTGACAAGGTCCAGGTCCCCAAGGTGGAGGGATTTCACCTGGCGTCTCTTCCTGTCCACACGATCACCTCCACTTTCTGCAAGAGGAATCTGTAGACAATTGGGGCTTTTTAGTTCTACTTTCCAGACTCTTATTCAGGCAGAAGGGTCCCTGTAAGCCAAGTGAGGGTCAGTACCATGGCAAGCTCAGAGGTCATGGGGAGGTCACAGATGACTGTCCCTGCAACTGAAAACTCAGGTCACATGTTCAGAGGACACAGACACAACATGGACACAGCTGCAGGTCCAGACTCAGTCCTGTGCTGCCAGAGACACTCTTAGCATGACTGCTTCCTCCTCTAGAGGATGGAGCTTGGAGGGAGGAAGTAGGGAGTAGGAAACCAAGACACATGGTCTTCTTGCTGTTTATGGAGCATGTATGGGGGGCATGAGCTCAGTGGAGTTCTTTTCCTTAAATGTCCCCCACACAGAGTTCTGAGTCACTCCCTCATTGCAGAGGTGACAAAGGAAACACACTGTCTTACAGGCCAGGATGCAAGGCACTGGTAAGTTGTAAGCGGGCCCCTGAAGCTCCAGCCAGTCAACAAAGCTGCAGAAATGGCTGAGAGCTCAGCGATGGGGTTGAAAAGCTAGAAGCAGCCTGGATAGAAAGTCTGGGAGACTCCATCTCAACTGAACCTTGAACACATTCGATTAGAAGTTTGGTTCAAGTGGTAGAGTATAAAGTGTGAGAAAAAAAGAGAGCAAAAAATCAAGTATCAGAATACAAACACCTGTACTAGAATTCCACAAAAAGCTATCTGTAAATAGTAACTTACTGTTTTTAGAGCCAGGGAGGAACTATCTGTGCTTTCAGTATATAGATCAGAGGATGGAACCCTACAAAGAAGGCTTCAGAAGGATTTATAGGAGTTGAAAGCTGAAAAGCCCAACAGCAGCAGCTCTGTGCTCCAGACTCAGTACTAAGCACCCACTCTGACTGTGAGAGCTCACTGCATCTGCCCACAGTGGGAAGTGCTCTCCTCGTAAATCCCAGGCCCACAGAACTGAGGTGCTTACCTGAGTAGGTGATGGCAGAGTCAGGATGGGAGTGTGGCAGTCCTGCTTCACAGCCTTCCCCACTGGCTGGGGCTGGGACTGGACAAGGAAATTCTGCAGCCTACTGTGGTCTGCTAAGAATGGGACACTGGGCCTGAGACAGGGGACACTTTTTTTTTATTGTGAGAATACTCTACAGAGGAGTTACAATTACATGGGCAAGATATGGAGTACATTTCTCATCAAGCATTATTGCCTCCTCTTTTGGGGGACACTTAAAGGGCGTTGGAGATGGGGACATGACTGTTACCATGGGGGACTTGACTGTGACCATGGCAGATGTGGGAATTTCCACAAGTGTGTGCCTACAGGTGGTGGAGAAGGTGGCCTGGGGCTGCTCCCTGGCAGAGAGATAGCTGGAGAATTGTGCTGTGGGCAGACTACAGTGCTGACCCGGGCAGGCAAACTGCTGAAATCACAGAGAAAGGCAGGCAAGGGAAGAAGGGAATAGTGTTGGGGTCAGGTGGGGAGAGAGGGCAGAAAGGACATGTACCCCCTGTCCTCAGGGTGGGGACTTGATGTCCCATTTGGGGTCCACAGCAGCTGTGGGTGGCAGGAACGCAGTGAGGGGAGGACGGTGCATCACTGTGATTCCTCACCTTCAAATGATGACTGTACAGGATTCAAGCTAGTGCTGAGACAGAAACTGGAGAACTCACAGTAGGCTGTGTTTGGCACTGGAGAATTTTCTTGATGTAGGCAGAAGGCAGCAGACTGATGAGGAAGGGTTTCCAGGCTTGTAAACTCCCTACTCAGGAGCTTACAATTTTTTTATTTTTTATTTTTTGGTTTAAAGTTGTTTTAAACTTGGAACCTGTGCTTTAGCTCAGTGGCTACTGCTCTACCAAATGTGCCATGCCTCCCAGGCTAGGAAGATTACAATTCAGTGTGACTCCAGAGGAACAGTTCCTTAAACTTCATCTCCAATAACCAGCCGATCATGGCAAGAGACATAACTCAGGTTACAAAACTCATGAAACTGAGCTCAAAGTCCATTCCTGACCAAAAGTAAAGTAAAATATAATGTTGGAGGGAGGCCGTAGAAGAAATAGTTACTGCACTACTACCATGGCTGTGGTCTGTGTGGCACCGGGGGACAGGTGAGAGGATATACAGTCCTGCCTTTCTGCACAGAGAAAAGGAGGTAAGGAGAGGCAGGCCAGGATGCTGCTGGGTTCTGAGAAGGAAGGCCCATGGGTGCTGCTCAGCCCCTGGGACCTGAGCCACACCTGGGCTCTGGGGATGGATATACTGGGGTGGATGGACCACAGGACCACAGGACCTGAGCTGCGACCCAAGCTGGGGAGGCTGACAGCCGAGGAAGTAGGACAATTGTGGGGATCAGAGGCAGGGAGGAAGAGAGGGGCTTCACGGAAATGAGAGTGAGATTCAGTAACCCAGTGCCACCTGGACTGCTCATGTGTGGAGTTAATCAGCATGACAGCACATATTTTTGTGACCGTTCCCTTGGGAGATGCTGCATTGGGGATCACTGTGCATGGTGACTATACAAACATGAGACAAGCTCAGTGAGACTGTGGGAAATGAATTAACACACATGGCCGGGCTCTGATGAGATGTCATTTCTGCTTACCAACCTCTCAACGCCTTGCTCAGGGTGACTGCCTTACATTGCCTTGTGCTTTCCTTCAATCCCGTGGAAATAGCAGAAAACAGCCCCATGCTGGTGAATCACACCTGTAGTCCAAGCATCACGATTCTGGGGAAGAAAGTCTGAGAGACTCTGATTTCCAATTGACCGTGAAAGACCAGATTAGCGGTGATCCCCGTTGTAAAGTGCTAACTTTGAGCATAAAACCTGAAGGAGAGTTTCTGGGCCAAGTTCAAGCCTCTGGAATACAAGGTAAACAAAGGAAAAAAGGAAAAGGAAAGAAAATGGAAAAAAACACATTTGCCTTAAGGGCCAGATCCAAGAATGGCCTGTGGATAGGGATGTGACTCACTGGTAGAACGGTGGCTTAGCCTCAATTCCAGGAAAATAAAAAGTTCAAGGGGCAAGCATGGGGCTGGATTTGGGACTTGCTCCTGGGATGCCTGGAAGGTTCTTTGTGGAGGAAGGAGAGCATGGGATTTAGGTAAACATTGCAGGGTGCCTGGTGACTGATCACGTACAATGTTGTCATGTTAGATAGTCATTCCACAAACTCAGCCCAAGCTCCTGCACAAGCCAATGATTCAGAAGGGCTTCAGGGTTCATTCATTCCACAGCTGTGGAAGGCTCCAGGCTTGTCTCAGTTTCCTGGGCCAGAGTGAAGCTGGTGTACATAGTGTGCTAATACAGCTCAGTGACCCTTGTTTTGGTTCCTTTTTGTGGAACTGGAATTTGAACCCAGGGCCTTTCCCTTGTTAGACAGGTGCTCTAACACTTAATCTCACATTCTGGACAGCCTTTTGGTAGTAAATTAGAGAAGGATTATCTTAAAAGAAGAGGCATGGAAAACAGTGGTAGCAAGTATGCAGTTGTTAAAAAATGGTTAGAGGCTCAAGCCTTTTGTATTTGTTAATATCTGGTTATTTGTTAAACTGGTAAATTGTCCTATGTCTCTGCCTAAAACTGTCATGAAAACCAGGTGGGCCTCAGTCTGCCAAGCCTATGTAATGAATCCTTAGCCAGTCCATGAAGAAATTTGCAGCAAACATATGAAAGCTGCTGGGAGACACTAACACAGCCCAGACCAGATCCATCCCATCTCTTCCTGTTGGGTCTTCGTCCGGCCCATGAGAGACGGATGGGGTCCCAACATCTGGCGCCCAACGTGGAGCACCAAAGGAAGATACTGGCCGAGGCTAAGTGGTCTCTTGGGGTAAGTGAAACCCTAAATATGGATGGGTAATGCTATATCACAGAAGAAGGAGGAGGAGGCAATATTAGGCCTAGAAGGAGTACAGGAGGACTGCCTAAGGTAAATGAAAGGATGGAGCTAGTAGGAACGCCCCTAAAAGGCATGCCCTGGACTCCTGCTACACCTTCAGAATATACCTTGGTTGTGATTGATATTAAAGATTGTTGTTTTTCTATCCCCCTGCATCCAGATGACTGCGAGAAGTTTGCTTTCTCTATACCTTCTCTTAATTTTTCCCAGCCTGATCGGAGGTTTGAATGGATGGTGCTGCCACAGGGTATGGCCAATAGCCCGGCCTTCAGCCAACAATACTTGGCCACACTTTTAGGGCCTGTGCTGGGTTCAGGTACCTCCCTTGCCTATGCCTACATGGATGATATCATTCTGGGGCACCAAGACCCGAGCTGCCTGGAGGGCCTTCTGGCCCAAGTTCTCGCCATATTAAAAAAAGGTTGTTTTTTTTTTTTAATCATAGCCCTTAATAAAATTCAAAAGGTAGCCCCTTTTAAGGTGCTCAGGACCCACCTTACCTTGACTCAGGCTAGCCCCCTTAAGCCTTTGCTGGATATTCCAGCCTCTCTAACCTTAATCCAACTTCAGAGTCTTTTAGGGGAAATCAATTGGCTGTTGTCATGGGTTTCTGTCCCTAAAGATAGTCTTGTGCCCTTATTTGCCCTGCTAAGAGACAGGACACCCCAAGAAGTTATTACAATTATAGACAGACATCGGGCAATATTTTTGCAGTTCCAAAAAGCCCTGGATGAAGTTTCCCTGAATAGGTATTCTATTTTTGAGCCCATTTCCCTTTGGTTATTTGGTGGTGTCACATTGATTTCTGCAGTTTTAACTCAAAGTGGGGAGCCATTAGAGCGGGTTCACACTCCCCTGGGGGGCACACCTCGGGTGTACTCTCAAGAAGACCAACTTGCAGGGAAGGTAAGGACCCAAGCTCAAAGGCATTATGGCCTTGACCCTCACTCCATTGTTTTTCCTTTTCGGATAGCAGACGTTGAGTGGCTCACTCGAGCCAATGCTCATCTTGCTCTCTCCTTGGAGGGGTTTCTAGGCCAGATTGACTGCCATTATGGGCCATCCAAATGGACTGTCATGTTATGGTGACTTCCCCTCAAAATGCCATCTCTATTTTCTCCTACGCCTATTCCTGGTGCCCTCCATGTTTTTACTGATGGAGGTAAAGCAGGCTCTGCATATGCAGCCTTTGAGGAGCAACAAAAGACCCCGAGCCAACAAAGATTTCAACCTTGTCAAGGGTCAGCACAATATAAAGAAATGCTGGCCATAATTATGGCCCTTCAGGACATTCAAAAACCCTTTAATTTGTATTCTGATAGCCTATAAAACAAAAAAGGGGGAGTTAGCCCCCATATACAGTTACAGATAGCTTTGCTTACTGTTAACATTTTAAAATTTTTCAAAAGGGGCAACTGAATCCAGATTTCAGAAGCACTGGGGACAACTAAACCCTAAGCCCCAAGTGAAAGTCAGGTGGAAGGACCCCTGACACAACAATGGAGAGGACCTGACCCCCTAGTTACTATGGGCAGGGGATTTGGATGCGTTTTCCCCATAGGGGAGTCCGCTCCCATTTGGATCCCTGCCAGGAACCTTAAGTTTTACCCATCTCCTCTATACAAGGGGATGCCCAAGAATAAGCTAACCAAGAGGGAAAGAAAAACGGCCATGGCTGAGGCTTGTGTTTAAAAGAGAAAAGCCAAAAAGATAACTACTAACCATCCCCAAGGGCAACGAGCCCTTGAGAAGCTCTTGTGTTCTCTAACAATTGCAGATGGCGATACTCCAGCTGTTGGCTGTCCTGACCGTCCCAGTCCTGGCAATGGCCCTATGGAATCTGCACCAACCTCAACGGGTGACCTGGGCAGTGATCAACACTGGCAATGCAGAAATCATCAATAGCACCACAAGAGAAGCTGTCCCTTCGACCTGATGGCCTGAACTTCATTTTGATCACCACCCTATGTCATTATATATGGACTGTTCAATACTTCTGTAGGAGCTAATTATTTTAATGTTACCTGCTTTAATTGTTCTTTTACTTATTGCTTGTATAGTGGCATTGAATCCATACTTATTGTTAAACAACCACCTTTTGTTATACTTCCAGTTTAGATCTTTTTCAACCCCACAGGCAAATAGCTGGATTAGAACAATCCCCACCTCTGGACTCTGAAGTGGCAAAGACTGCAATCCCATCCTTCACTAATGTTAAAGGACTGCTAAAGACTTTGCTTGGCCTGGTAATGCTTTTGCTGATGGTTTTTTCTATGCCTTCCTTGCATTACATGTGCACTGCAAAACTCTTATGAGCTTAGCCAGCCAGTTATCAAGCTCCAAATGAATGAATTTCCCCCCGAGAGGAATCACAGCCAGAGACGGGTAAGAGGGCGTGTCAGTCTGACCAACCTAAGACAGAGCCTTCAGCTTCACTCTGAAGAAGTTCCCGATGACGGGTAAGGCAGACAAAGCGATCCACCCAACTGAGACAGGTGGGTTCGCTTCTTTAAACAAAGAAGGGGGAGATGATATTGGGAGCCATTGGGAGTTGACAGTAAAGCTCAAAGGTCATCTTGACCCCTGTGCTAGCTTAAAGGCACGTACAAGGAACTGGCTTACTTAAAAGACACCAGGTGCCCAGGAATTAACTGAACTGCTTCGAGCATTTCTAACTGTGGTGGGACTGATGTTTATTACTGTGCTAGGTGGGGATGTGAGGTAACTGGGACGGGCTTTTGGATCACGCACAAGGGCCCTCCCTATCCTTGTCTGGCGAATCTCGACCCCCAGACTTGCCTCGAACCCCTTGCGTAACCAATGCTATCCTTTAAAAGAATCCTGTTAAAGCAACCTTTACAGAGGAGAGAAAAGGATAACTAACTGGGAGGTGGGTCTGCCATTAAAACAAAAAAAGGGGGAATCTGCAGAGCACATGGGCAGTAAAGATGGTGCTGAGAGGGGGTTGAGTGGGCAGAGCCCAATTCACATTACGATCAGTGCCTAACCAGCCCGTGAAGGCTTAGGCGCATGATAGGGTGTGACCTTGACAGTGATTGGTTCCTCTTCCTCCCTTGCCATGCCACCCACCCTTTTTGGCTTTAAAAATGGCTGCTCTCTGTTAATAAACGAGTTTTCTACCTGCTGGATTTGGCTCCCTGCTGTGTCTGATTGTCTCCCCGGCTGAGGGAGGCTGGGGAATGGGCAAGCGCCACACTTACCTTTCCTCGGACCCCGTTCATCTTTCATGGGATGGACGAAGACCCAACATCTTCCAACCTGTAGATTCCATTTGGAAAAAGATCAGGATAGCCTGTTATGATGTGCTGGACCTGCCTCCTCCCCAGTGGGGAGTTTAGGATCTGGCCCAAAAGAAGGACCTAAAAGTCAATGATTTGATTAGTCATAAAAACCAATGGGAAATGTGAGAGCCTGAGGGGCAGGAAGTCCTGTCCCAATCTCACCGCCATTCATGCCAAGACCCTGGGAGACAAGGCATCAAAGGGAGGCTTGGGGTTGCATGCAAGTGGATATAGAGAAGAGGGGTTCTGCAGAGGAGACAGAGAAGGGGAGACTCAGCATAAGACACACCTCCTGGAGCAGAGCAGTGCCTGGGCTCTCCTCAAGGCAGAAGAGTTCCCAGGCAGAACTAAGGAGTGATCCTGGCTGACAGAGAGGCCACGGGTAGACTTGCCATCCTGAGGGGTATCTAGGCTGGAGCAGAGGTCCAGGGAGGCCTGAGGAGGTAGAGCTGAGAGCCCCGCATAGGGTCAAGAGGCCAATGGAGAGTTAGAGAGGCTGGCATCGAGTTGAAGAAGCCCACAGAGAGGTGGAGAGGCCCAAGGAGAGAGAGAGGCCTGGAGATGGTGGAGAGCCTATAAAGAGTCAGAGAGGCCCATGAAGAGTTGAAAGGCCCACGGAGAATGGAGGGTCCTGCAGAGAGCAGAGAGGCCTGAGTGTGGAAAAGGGAGGGGAGAAGCTGTAGGAAGGAGGAACAAAAGGAAAAGAACCTGCCCCCCTTGGAGGTTGCAGCTGCTCCTAGTACTGAAGTGTCACCCAGAACAAGGGAACAGACCAAGTAATAAACTTCCTTTGTCACCTGCAACTGTGCCTCTGGGGATTTTCTTATTTGAAGGGTACTACAGAGGGAAGGGTGTGCAGTGCTGTCTTTAGGGCTTATGTCTGTCAATGTCTTTACTCAGAAGGTTGAGATCTGGAGAAGTGAAGTTCACAAGTCACCTAAGGCTGAAATATGCAAGGGATTCCTCTGATTCACTGCCAAAAGACTGTCCTGAAAGGTAGACTTAGTGTTAGAGCACCTGTCTAGCAAGTGAGAGGCCCTGGGTTCAAACTCCAGTTACAAAAAAGGAACCAAAACTGTGGTCACTCAGCTGTATTAGCATGGTATGTACACCAACTTCAGTCCAACCCAGGAACCTGAGACAAGCCTGGAGCCATCCTTGAACAAAAATTGCAAACGGACATTACTTGTATCTCACCAGAACTTCAGAACAGAGAAACAAAACAGCACAACATGTTTTTCAACCTGTTCCTTGTATAAAATCCCATGCCCACCATGGGTGGCCAAATTCACGAGCAGTGCCCACCACTGCCTTCCTCCCCTGAGGCAGTGCCACTGGTCCATTCCCTCCCAGCTCCCTCTACTCCACCCTGTGCCCTACAGCTTGTCCAGTAGCTTTGTCTTACTGCAATCCTTTTGGACCTTGAAGGTGATAAGCTGTTGTGTCTCTCTCAGGTCTATCTTGCTGCAAGATGCAGAGCCCACACATAGCTGTGGAATGAATGAACCCTGAAGCTCTTCTGAACCAGTGGCTTCTGCAGGAGCTCAGGCTGAGTTTGGGGAATAACTATCTAACATGGCTATGTTGTACGTGCTCAGACACCTGGCACCCTGCAATGTCTGCTTAAACCCCATGCAAAGAAACTTCCAGGCTTCCCAGGAGCCAAGTCCCAAATCCAGTTCCATGCTTGACCCTTAAACTTCTTATTTTCCTGGAATTGAGGCTCAAGATCAATGTTCTACCAGTGAACTACATCCCTATCCACTGGCCATTCTTGGATCAGGTCCCTAAAGCAAAGGTGTTGTTTCCCCATTTTCATTTATTTTCTCTCTTTTTCTTTTCTTTTTTTCTTTCTCATACCCCTATAGCTTTAAATCATCCTGGAATCTGTCCTTTAGATTTTGTGCTCAAGGTTAGCACTTTGCAGCAGGAGTCACAGCTAATCTGGCCTTTCATGGTTAATTGAAAATCAGTTTCATGGACATTCTGCCCCAAAATAGTGATGCTTGGATTACAGGCATCATTCACTAGCATAAGGCTGTTTGCTGCCATCTTAAAGGGGTTGTAAGGACAAGCCAATCTAAGGCAGTCACGCTGAGCAAAGCATTGAGAAGTTGGTGAGCAAAAGCAGTATCTCATCAGAGCCTGGACATGTTTACTCATTCAACTGACAAAGTCTCAGTGTGCTTGTCTCATGCCTGTATATTCACCACGCATGGTAATCCCCAACTCAAGTATCTCCAAAGGGAACAATCACAAAAACGTGCTGTCATGCTGATTAACTCCACACATGAGCTGTCCAGGTGCCACTGGGTCACTGAATCTGACTCTCATTTCAAATGAAGCCCTTCTCTCTCTCCCTGCCTCTGATCCCCACAGCTGACTACCTTCCACTGCTCTCAGCCTCTCTAACCTGGGTCCCAGCTTAGGTCCTGTGGTCCTGTGGTCCATCCGCCCCCAGTATCTCCATCCCCAGAGCCCAAGTGTGGTTCAGGTCCCAGGGTCTGAGCATTGCTATGGACCTTCATTCTCAGGACCCAGCAGCATCCCAGCCTGCCTCTCTTTACTTCCTTCTGTCTGTGCACAAATGGGGGAACTGTGTGTCCTAGAGGTGCAAACAGAACACAGCCATGGTAGTATTGCAGTAAATAATTCTTCTATGGCTTCCTTCTTACTTTATGTTTTACTTTCTTTTTGGTCAGCAATAAAGTTTGAACTCAGTTTCATGTGTATTTATCTGAGTTTTGTAACCTGAGTTATGTATGTATCTTGTGATGATCAGCTGGTTATTTGGAGATGAAATTTAAGGAACTATTCTGTGGGATTCACATTGAATTGCAATCTTCCTAGCATGGGAGGAGTGCTCATATTTGTTAGAGCAGTAGCCACTGAGCTAAAGCATCAGATACTGAGTTCAAGTCCCAATCTAATTCCCCGCAAAAGAAAGATTTGTAAACTCTTGAGTAGGAAGTTTACACACCTGGAGCCCTTCCTCACCAGTCTGCTGCCTTCTGCCTACATCAAGAAGGTTCTCCAGAGCCACCAATGGCGTACTGTGAATTCTTGAGGTTCTGTCTCAGCAGTAGCTCGAATCCTGTACACCAGTCATCATTTGAATGTGAGGAAACCAGGTAAGCACCGTCCTCCTTCACCGTGTTCCAGCCAACCACAGATACTGTGAACCCCAAATGGGACAATAAGTCCCCACCCTGAGGACACGTGTCATGTGTCCTTTCTGCCCTGTCTCCTCACCTGACCCCAAAGCTATTCACTTCTTCCCTTTCCTTCCTTTGTGATTTCACTACAGATTCCCTGTCCTTTTCAGGACTGTAGTCTGCCCATAGGACAATTCTCCAGCTATCTCTCTGCCAGGGAACAGCTCCAGGAGCCTTCTCCACCACCTGCAGACACATATCTGTGGAAATTTCTGTGTGTCTCACATCTTCTCCCCATTCACAGTCACCTCCCCATCTCTAAAGCCCTTTAAAAGTGTCCCCCAGTTTCAGGCCCAGTGTGCCATTCTTAGCAGACCACAGGAGGCTACAGAAGTCCCTTTTCCAGTCTCTGTACCAGCCAGTGGGGAAGGCTGTGAAGGAGGACTGCCACACTCCCATCCTGACTCTGCCATCACCTGCTCAGGTAAGCACCTCAGCTCTGTGGGCCTGGGATTCATGAGGAGAACACTTCATACTGTGGGCAGATGCACTAAACTCTGGTAGTCACAGTGGGTTCTTAAGACTGAGTTTTTGTTTTGTTTTGTTTTTGTCAGTTGTGGGGCTTGAACTCTGGGCCTGGGCGCTGTCCCTGTGCTCTTCAGCTCAAGGCAAGCGCTCTACCACATGAGCCACAGCACCACTTCAAGTTTTCTAGTGGTTTATTGGAGATAAGAGTCTCACAGTTGTTCCTGCCCAGGCTGGCTTTGAATCGCGATCCTCAGATCTCAGCCTCCTGAGCAGCTAGGATTACAGTTATGAGCCACTGGCACCTGGCTTAATACTGATATTCAACCCTTCTTTGTAGGGTATCATCCTCTGATCTATATACTAAAAGAACAGACAGTCTCTCCCTGGCTCTAATAACAATAAAAGCTTAATACTTACAAGCATCTTTTTGTGGAATTCTGGTATAGTTGTTAGCATTCTGATACCTGATTTTTTTACTCTTGCTTTCTCACATTTTGTACTCTACCACTTGAACCAAGCTTCCAATCTAATGCGTTCATGGTTCAGCTGAGGTGGAGTCTCCCAGACTTTCTATCCAGGCTGCTTCGGGCTTTTCACCTCCACCACTGAACTCTCAGCCATTTAAGCAGCTGTGTTGACAGACTGGAGCTTCTGGTGCATGCTCACATCTTACCAGGGCAGCCCTGGACCTACAAGACAGTCTGTTTTCCCTGTCACCTCTGGATTCAAGGAGTGACTCAGAACTTTTTGGAGAAAAACTAAGGAAAAGAACTCCCCTGATTTAGACCCCCCCCCCATACATGCTCCATAAACAGCAAGAACACCATGTGAACTGGTTTTCCTGCTCCTTACTTCCCCTTCTCCTCCCCCCCCCTGCACTCCATCCTCTAGAGTAGGGGGCAGCCTTGTTAAAAGATGCTCTGGAGCACAGGGAAGGAGTCTGAACCTCCTGCAGTGTCCTTGTTATGTCTGTGTTCAGTGGACATAGGTCAGAAGCCTATCGCTAAAGACAATTGTCTGTGACCTCCCCATGACCTCAGAGCTTGCCATGGTACTGACCCTCACTTGGCTTACAGGGACCCTTTTGCCTGTGTAAGAGTCTGGAAAGTAGAACTAAAAAGCCCCAATTGTCTATAGATTCCTCTCACAGCAAGTGGAGGCGATCCTGTGGAGAGGAAGAGATGCCACGTTAAGTCCCTCCAGCTAGAGGACCAGGACCTTGTCACCTGCTTCTCATTCCACAGGACACACAGCAGCAAGGATGGACTGAGAACAGTGTACTTCACTTACTCTAACCTCCATGCCTGGAGCACATCCACATGGCCCCTGGGAGACAGCCCTGTCAGCCGGCATGGACCCTCCTGAGCCCCAAGACACTGACACAAATGCTTCAGTGTCCAGCTCCTTCATCACAACTGGCAGAAGACTTGGCGGCACATCTTCTAGCAACAACCCAGCACTTCTTGGTTTGTTTTGCTGTATTCTCTAAGGATGGCGCAAATGGGGAGCCTGGTGACCATGGGGACGGTCCCCGTGCTGCTGCTGCTGTCCTGTCTGGACACCACTGGCTCTGTTCCTGTCAGTGATGCCACAGGTGATTCTCTCTTTGACCCACCTCATTTCACTGGGAAAGTCTCAGCCTTCTTATTCCACCTATGAACAAATCTCTTCTTTTTTGGTTCAATGTGTGGAATTATAAATTACAGGATCTTGATTGTCCATAGTCTGTTATACATCTACACAAAAAGAAAACCCTTCTTACCATATCTCTATTTCTAAGATAAAAATTCCAGAAAATGAGATCATACACACCTCTCTCATACCAGCATAAATAAATATAACATCATTGTAAACTACAAAAGGACAGATTACTGTGTCACTATGAACTTCCAAGATATTATGCTCAAGGAAATTCCTGGCTCTAAAGCTGAAAAAACTTGTGGCATCATGCCATGAGTGCATGGCTGCACCTGTCTTCGGACTATGCGGCCCTGCAGATGCATCTGGCATATTCTCAGTGTCGACCCGAAGAAAGTATATCAGACCATTAAAGCCAGTTTGTTGGACTCAGGTGATGGGAGGTTGCTGAAAGGAAATGAAATGACCCCAAATTGTCCTTGCCATGAAGGCTGGGGTTAAGCCTAGTGGCCTGGCACCCCCCTTCCCTGTTCCTAAGGCATGCACCAGATCCTGGGCAATGGATTCATTCATCTCTCTTTTCTTTGACTGGGAAAATGATTGTACTCTGCTCCCTTCCTGATTTTGGCTCCTAAGTCTTGGTGCCTGATCTCTTATGAAGAAAAAATGCATCATTTGCTGCTGCAAACAGAATTGTATTTCTTGTCAGTGGGTAGCACAGAAATTCTGAGTTGAAAGAAGGTACTGGAGGCTCATGCCTATAGTCCTATCTACTCAGCATGCTGAGATTTGTATTGTAGTTGAAAGCTAGCCTGTGCATACAAGTCAGTGAGACTCTTTTCTACAATTAACCCTCAAACATCTACAAGTGGAGCTGTGGGTCACGTGGCAGAGCGTCAGCCACTGGACAATACAAAAAGCTCATGGACAGCACACCAAGAACCAGATTCAAAGCCCACAGATTGACACACATACACTGATGATAGACAAAAATATAAAGAAAATAATAACTGAATGAATATGTGAAATTCTGGGCAGAGTACATGCACACAGCCCATGGCATATCTAGACCTGGCACACTCTACCAGGCCTCTGCTCTGCTGCCTGAGCTCTGCTACTGAAAGCTGAAGCCAGGTCTGTGTCCCTGTCCTTCCTCCAGTGCCCGAGGTGGGAAGAGGACCTTCAGGTCCAATTTTGACTTGTTTCTCAGGGAAGAAAGGAGACAGGGGAACCGATTTCAAGAGAGAGCTGATAGAGGAATATCAGAACAGCAGACATCTTCATATCCTGCCCTAGAAGTGGGCTGAACTTGGGACTTGACCCATCTCAGTCCTTGCTTTCTCCTCACACACCCAAAGCCCCTGTCATGCACATTGCTACCCCAGACCATGAGCGGGGAAAAAGCCTGCCCAGAATAGCTTCTACTAGGGTGTGTGTAGAGAGGTCGTGTGTACTTCAGAGGTTATCAGAAGATTTGAGGTCACTGGGTGGGCTTGCTGATGAACTCCTCTCTCCACAAGAGCTGGGAGAGGCCCAGATAATAGGAGGCCCCTGTTCCATCCCCAGTGTGGCCAGGAGAGACAGAGATGCAGAGAGAACCCAGAGGTTCAGGGCCTCCCTGGACCACCATGGGAGGACGCCCCCTGCAGGCTGGCCAAGGCAACTCTGCCTAGGTCTCCCTGCTGCTGGCTTCATGGCTGCCAGAAGGGTGGTGTGGGGATGGGAAGGACAGTGCATGCAGACACCAAGACTTTGTGAGTCACAGGAAGTGAGGCGCATGCTCCTCAGGGCCCAGCTTGGCTTTCTGTCTCCCCTGTCCCAGCGTTCTTCTCTGTGAGCCTCTCAGGGGCTCAGCTGAGAATATGTGTCAGTTGAGGTCACTTTCTCAGGGTCCCTTCATTGATTCCCTCATCTGAAGGTGTCTTCTGGCCCCACCCAACTTCACTGTGTTTGCAATGAATTCATTTTGCCCCTGCTTCTTGATCTTTTGTGTATTCCCTTTTCTTCCCACTCATTTTCTTCTCTCTCTCCTTTTCTAGTTTTACTTTTTTTCTGTTACAATAATGGTTCTTGAATTCAGGGCCTGGGTACTATCTCTGTTTTTGCCCAAGATGAGCTCTCTACCACTTGAGCCTCAGATCCACTTCTGGTTCTCTCTGGTAGTTAATTAGAGTAAACCATCTCACAGATGAATCTGCCTGGATAGGCTGTGAACCAGGATCCTCAGATCATAGCCTCCTGAGTATCTGGAATTACAGGCATGAGTCATCAGAGCCACAGGATCTCTCTGTGATTTTAGGGCTGAGATTACACAGTTGTAAGTAGGCCAGGCAAGTTCTTTCCAAGAGAGCCAAGTGTTCAAGGACAACTTGGTCTCTCTTTCTCTCTTTGGTGGTTCTGGGGTTTCAGTGTAAAGGCTACTCAATGGTCAGGCAGTTGCTCTGACACACAAGTCAGTTTTTCTACTTGTTTTTTTATTGGTGGTTAATTGCAATGTCCCAGTTGTTTCCTGGGCACTGAGGTTATGCACAGAATGAGTGGAGAAAATGGAGTTGTCCACTTTGGAACAATGCTCATCCTAGAGTTAGCACTGATTGTTGATGTGTTTAAGCATTAGGAGAGCCAGGCACAGGACCCCACCACAGCTCCCTCCACCTGACAGATTAGGACAAGGAAATTCACAGGACAGGAAATTCATCAGTGAACAGTAGACACTGGGGAGCAGTGTGAGAACCTGAGGGGAGGGAAGTTCCATCCTCACCTAACATCATTGTCACAGAATCCATGCCTCGTGGTGTGGGAGGGGGGAAGAAGAGGGTGAAAGAGCAGCGTATAGGGTGGCCAATGGATATGGATTGGAGGGCTTCTGGGGAGGTGATACAGAAGGGGAGATGTCACAAGAGACACTTGGCAACAAACACATGGCAAGGGACGTGAGGCAAGAGATGACCCTCCTGGAGCAGAGTAGTGCTGGGGCTTTCTTTAGCCTTGAGGAGGGCCTGGGCCAGCATGAGGGGGTGACCAGGGCTGACATACAGGCCCATGGATGACCAGGCCAGAAAAGAGATCTGGGAAGAGCCAAAAGACCTGATGAAGAAAGGAGAGGCCTGAAAAGACCAAGAGGCCTGTGGAGTGTCAAAAGGCCTTCAGAGAGTGAGAGAGACAGGCAGAGAACAATGAGGTCTGCAGAGAAATGGAGAAGCCTACAGAGATCAGAGAGGTCTACAGAGAGTCTGAGAGACTGGCACTGAGTATGAGAGGCCCTCAGAGAGGTGGAGAAGGCACAGGTCTGGGGAGAGTGGAGAGTCAAGACTTGTAGGAAGGAGGAAAACAATAAAACAAATGTCCCCTTGGAGGATGGAGTTGCTCCTGATACTGAGGTAATGTAGGACAGGGTTTCAGACTAAGTAATTATACTCCTTTGTCACATTTCACCATGACTCCATGGATTTTCTTGCAAGTCGGTTATTACATAAGGAGGCCCCAATGAGAATATCCATCTGGATGGCATCAGGCCTTGGCCCCTGGGAAACCCCCTAATAGGTGAGTGTCTCAGCCATCAGGGGAAAGAGCTTCCCTAGAAGTGCCATCCTTAGAGAATACAGCAAGGAAAACAAAAAAATGCTGGGATGATGCTAGAAGCTGTGCCACCAGGTCTTCTGCAAGTTGTGACAAAGGAGCTGGACACTGAAGCATTGGGGTCGGTGTCTTGGGGCTCAGGAAGGTACATGCTGGCTGACAGGGCTGTTGTCCAGGGACCACGTAGACGTGCTCCAGGCATGGAGGTTAGGGTGAGGGGAAGCAAACTGTTCCTAGTGCAGTTCTGCTGCTGTGTGTCCTGTGGAGTTAGAAGCAGGTGACAAGGTCCTGGTCCATAGCTGGAAGGATTTCACGTGGCATCTCTTCCTCTCCACAGGATCGCCTCCACTTGCTGTGAGATTAATCTATAGAAAATTGGGACTTTTTAGTTCTACTTTACAGACTCTTACACAGGCAGAAGGGTCCCTGTAAACCAAGTGAGGGTCAGTACCATGGCAAGCTCCAAGGTCATGGGGAGGTCACAGATGATTGTCCCTGAAGCTGAGGGCTTCTGACATATGTCCAAAGGACATATCAAGGACACTACAGGAGGTCCTGATTCCAGTCCTGTGCTGCCAGTGCCATTTGTAGCAAGGCTGGTCCCTTCTCTAGATGATAGAGCGCATGGGCATGGGGGAGAGAAGGAAGGGGCAGGAAAACCAAGACACATGGTCTTCTTGCTGTTTATGGAGCGTGTATTGGGGGAGGGGTCAAGATCAGGAGAGTTCTTTTCTTTAGATGTTCCCCACATGAAGTTTTGCGTCCCCCCTTGAATGCAGAGGTGACAGGGGCAACACACTGTCTTGCAGGTTCAGGACTGCACAGCACTGTTGTTGTGAGCAGACCCCTGAAGCTCCAGCCAGTCAACCAAGCTTCTCAATTAGCTGAGAATTCAGCGGTGAGGTTGAAAAGCCAGAAGCAGCCTGGATAGAAACTCTGGGAGACTCCATCTCAACTAAATGGTGAACACATTAGATTGGAAGCTTGATTTTGTAGAGTACAAAATGTGAGAAAGCAAGAGTAAAAAATCAAGTATTAGAATGCTAACAACTATACCAGAATTCCATAGAAAGGTATCTGTAAGTTTTAAGCTATTATTGTTATTAGAGCCAGGGAGGGACTGTCTGTGCTTTTAGTATATAGATCAGGGGATGGTACCCTACAAAGAAAGGTTCAGAAAGATGAATAGGAATGTACAGCTGGAACGCACAGCAGCAGTAGCTGTCTGTATCCAGACTTATTACTAAGCACCCACTCTGACTATGAAAGCTCAGTACATCTGCCCATAGTAGGAAGTTTTCTCCTCGTGAATCCCAGGCCCACAGAGCTGAGGTGCTGACCTGAGCAGATGATGGCAGAGTCAAGATGAGAGAGTGGCAGTCCTGCTTCACAGACTTCCCCACTGGCTGAGACTGAGGTTGGACCAGGGAATTCCAGAGCCTCCTGTGGTCTGCGAGGAATAGGACACTGGACCTGAGACTGGGGATACTTTTAAAGGGCTTTGAAGATGGAGACGTGACTATGACCAGGGACGAAGTGTGGAACAAACAAGAATTTCCACAGCAGTGTGTGTACAGGTGGTGGAGAAGGTGCCTGGGGCTGTTCCCTGGCAGAAAGATAGCTGGAACATTGTGCTTGCTGTGGGTAGACTACAGTCCTGACCAGGGCAGGGAAACTGTGTTGAAATCACAGAGAAAAACAAGCAAGGGAAGAAGTGAATAGTGTTGGGGTCAGGTGAGGAGAGAGGACAGAAAGGACACATGCCACATGTCCTCAGGGTGGGGAATTAAAGGTCTATTTGGGGTCCACAGCAGCTGTGGGTGGCAGGAATGCAATGAGGGAAGGACAAAGCTTCACCGTGTATCCAAACATTCAAATGATGACTGTACTGGATTGGAGCTAGACAGAAGCTCAAAAAGTCAGTGGAGTATGTTTGGCACTGGAGAATTTTCTTGATGTGGGCAGAATGCAGCAGAGTGATGAGGATGGAGTTCCAGGCATGTAAACTCCCAAGTCTGGACATTGCATTTTTTTTTTGGTTTTAGAGTGTAACTTGAACTTGGTACATGATACTTTAGCTCAGTGGCTAGTGCTCTACCAAATATGTCACACCTCCTGAGCTAGAAAGATTACACTTCAATGTGAACCCCAGAGGAACAGTTCCTTAAACTTCATCTCCAAATAACCAGCTGATCATTGCAAGATACATAACACAGGTTACAAAATTCAGACACATACACATGAAACTGAGTTCACACTCTATTCCTGACCCACAACAAAGGAAAACATAAAGTAGGAAGGAGGCCATAGAAGAAATATGTACTGCACTACTATCATGGCTGTGGTCCATGTGCCATTTGGGGACTGGTGAGAGGACATACAGTCCCTGCCTTTGTGTACAGAATGAAGGACGTAAAGAGAGGCAGGCTGGGATACTGCTGTGTCCTGAGAAGGAAGGCCCATGGCCCTACTCATATCCTGGGCCTTGAGCCATACTGGGACTCTGGGGATGGAGTCATTGTGGGTGGACTGACCACTGGACCACAGGACCTGAACTGAGACCCGGACTGGGGAGGCTGAGAGCAGAGGAAGGAGACCAGCTGTGGCGATCAGAGGCAGGGAGGGAGGGAGGGGCTTCCTGGGAAATGAGAGTCAGAGTCGGTAATTAGGTGACACATGGGAGAGCATGTGCAGAGTTAAATTTGCATGACAGAACATATTTTTGTGACTAGTCCTTTGGGCGATACTTGATTTGGGGACTACCATGCCTGGTGACTATTCAGGCATGAGACAAGCACATTGAGACTGTGTCAGATGAATAAGACAATGTGGCTGGGCTCTGATGAGATACTGCTTCTGCTCACCAACCTCTCAATGCCTTGCTCAGCGTGAATGCCTTAGATTGGCTTGTCCTTACAACCACTTTAAGATGGCAGCAAACAGCCTTATGCTAGTGAATGATGCCTGTAATCCAAGCATCACTATTCTTGGGCAGAAAGTCCATGAGACTCTGATTTTCAATTAACCATGGAAGGCCAGATTAGCTGTGACTCCTGCTACAAAGTGTTAACCTTTAGCACAAAATTCAAAGGACTGATTCCTAGCCAAGATGTGGTTGCAGGACTAGAAGAAGAAAAAAAGGACAATAACTAAATGGGAAATAAAACATGTTTGCCTTAAGGGCCCAATCCAAGAATGGTTTGTGGACAGGGATGTAGCTCACTGGTAGAGCACTGGATTTGAGCTTCAATATCAGAGAAATAAAAAGTTCAAAATCCAAGTATTGAGCTGAATTTGGGCCTTGGCTCCTGGGAAGCCTGGAAGGCTCTTTGTAGAGGAAGGAGTGCATGGGGGTTAAGCAGACATTGCAGGGTGCCAGGTGTCTGAGCATGTACAACATAGCTATATTACATAGTCATTCCCCAAATTCAGCCTGAGCTCCTGTAGGAGCCACTGGTTCAGAAGGGCTTCAGGGTTCATTCATTCCACAGCGATGTGTGGGCTTTGCACACTGCAGCAAGATAGACCTGAGAGAGACACAACAGCTTATGACCTTCAAGGTCCAAAAGGGTTGCAGTAAGACAAAGCTACTGGACAAGCTGTAGGGCACGGGGTGGAGTAGAGGGAGCTGGGCAGGAAATGGACCAGTGGCACTGCCTCAGGGGAGGAATGCAGTGGTGGGCACTGCTCGTGAAGTTGGCCACACATGGTAGGCATGCAAATTTGTACTAGAAACACGTTGAAAACTTGTGATGTTTTCTTTATGTGTTCTGACCTTCTGGTGAAATACAAGTAATGTACATTTGCGATTTTTGTTCAAGGATGGCACCAGCTTTATCTCAGGCTCATTTACTGGAGTTAGTCCGGGGTTCCTAGGGTGCTAGTGCAAATCAGTGACCCTTGTTTTGGTTCCTTTTTGTGGAACTGGAGTTTGAACCCAGGGCCTCTCACTTGCTAGACAGGTGCTGTGACACTAAGTCTCCCTTTCAGGACAGTCTTTTGGCAGTGAATAAGAGGAGTCCCTTGTACATTTCAGTCTTAGGTGACTTGTGAACTTCACTTCTCCAGATCTCAACCTTCTGAGTAGAGACATTGACAGACATAAGCCCTAAAGAGAGCACTGCACACCCTTCCCTCTGTAGTACCCTTCAAATGAGAAAATCCCCAAGATACGGTTCCTGGTGACAAAGCAAGTTTATTACTTGGTCTCTTCCATGATACTTCAGTAGTAGGAGCAGCTGCAACCTCCAAGGGGCAAGACTTTTTTCCTTTTATTTGACCTTCCTGTATCTCTTTCTACTCCATCCCTGTGCCCTACAGATTTTCCAGGTAACTTTGTCTTACTGAAATCCTTTTGGACCTTGAAGGTGATAGGCTGTAGTGTCTCTCTCAGGTCTATCTTGCTGCATGGTGCAGAACCCACACACAGCTGAGGAATGAATGAACACTGAAGCCCTTGTGAACCAGTGGCTTCTGCAGGAGCTCAGGCTGAGTTTGTGGAATGACTAACTAAACATGGCAATGTTGTACATGCTCAGTCACCTGCCACCATGCCATGTCTATCAAAATCTCATGCTCTCCTTCCTTCACCCAGAACTTTCCAGGCCTCACCCCTCCAACTCTCTACAGTCTTCTCTGCTCCCTTCTGGCTTCTCTATCTCTGTGGGCCTTTCAAATCTAGGTGGGCCTCTCCAACTCTCTGCGGGCCTCTCCTACTCTCTACCAGCCTCTCAGCCCTAAAAAGGACTCTCAGCTCTACCCAGGCCTCTCCACCTGACTGGACCTCCATGTGCCTCTCCTCCAGCCTGGACTCCCCTCAACCAGGCCAGGCTCCTGTCAGCCTCTCTCTATCAGCACAGCTGACTTCTCAAGCCTTTCCAGGCTCTCCTCGAGCTTGACAAGATCCTGGGCATTGCTTCACTCTGTGAAGCATGTCTCTTGCCATGTGTCCCTTCTCTATCTCCTTCCTAGAACTCTTCTTCTCCATATCCATTTGGTGTCCCCACATCGCCCTTTCATGCCCATCCCCTATTGGCCTGGCATACATGGTGGTAACATTAGTGTGGGACAGGATTTCCTGCCCCTCAGGTCCTCACATTACCCACAGGTTTTTATGTCTAGTCAAAACTTTGACTTATAAGTCCTTCTTTTGGGCCAAATCTTCCCACTGTGGAAGGGGGTGGACACAGCAGATAAAACAGGTTGTCCTTGAACATTTTCCAAATGGAATCTCCAGGTTGGAAGAGATGGGGTGGATCTGAGCTGGACTGAATTACTGTCTCCCAGAGCTTCAATTGATTATCACACCTCCTTCTGCATTTGCTGCAAATTTCTACATTGACTAGCTAATGAACATCTTGTTAGGCTGAGGCCCCACTGGGTTTCAACACAGTTTTGGACAGAGACCAAGGGACAACATAGCGGTGTGACAAATAACCAAGTATAGACAGATCAGAAGGCTGCAGCCTGTACCCTCTTTTTTACAAGTACAGTGTCCACACCTGCACACTTGTTACCACAGTTTTCCATGCCACTTCCTTTAAATTTATCCTGCCTCATTTTCCAAAAAGTAATGACTCTGGTCCCTTGATCTTAAAGGGGATTGATCGGTGAACATCATGAATTTCTGTAACTTCTGCAAGCTGACTCAATGGACACTGACCCTTCTTAGCCAGGAACCTATAACTTTAGCCTGTTTACCAAGTGGTTGTCTAGATTAGAAGTCATTAAAAACAATGTGTTAATCCTAACAGGAAATTATCTACAACATTTAAAAACTGCACAGACTTTTATATACCTTCAGTTGGAGGCTGGGTGGGGGTCACCAGGAACTAAAATGGCCTGACTTTGTCTTTTATCCAATTTTAGACAAGAGGGCTTCAGAATTGTCTACATTGTGAAGTCCAGCCACATGTCTGAAACAGACCCACAGCTATCTCTTTAGCCAGATTGCTAGAAGACCAAACCAGGCCCACAGTCCCCTGTGCCCTGCCTCTTGAGGGCCACCACACAGGAAGAGGGACATAGCAGGCCTGTAACTGCCAGAAGCTAGCACTTTACAATGGGAGTTACAGCTGATCTGGCCTTTGGTGGCTAATTGAAAATCAGAGTCTTACAGACTTTCTTACCCCAGAATAGTTGTCTTTGAATTACAGGGGTAATTCACCAGTGTGAGGCTGTCTTCTGCCATAGAATAGGGGTTGAAAGGATGAGTCAATCTAAGGCATTCAGGCTGAACAATGAATTGAGAGGTTGTGAGCAGAAGCAGCATCTCATCAGAGCCCAACCTTGTGTGCTCACTTATTCCCACAGTCTCAGTGTGCTTGTCTCGTGCCTATATAGTCACCATGTATGGTGAAACCCAACTCACATATCTCCCAAGGGACTGAGCACATAAATATGTGCTGTCAAGCTGATTTAACTCTGTACATGGGCTGCCCAGGTGTCACTGGGTCACTGAGTCTGACTCTTATTTTCAGCGAAGCTCCTCTCTCCCTCCCTGCCTCTGATTCCCACAGATGGCCTCCTTCCTCTGCTCTCAGCCTCCCAGCACAGGTGCCAGCTAGGTCGTGTGGTCCTGTGGTCCATCCACCCGCAGTGTCTCTATCACCAGAAGGAGGGTATAGCTCAGGTCCCAAGATCTGAGAAGCACCATGGCCTTCCTTCTCAGGACCCAGCAGCATCCCAGCCTGCTTCTCTTTACTTCCTTCTGTCTGTGCACAAAGGTGGTACTGTGTGTCCTCTCACCTGTACCCAGGTGGCACATGGAGCACAGCCATGGTAGTAGTATGGCCTTCTTCCACATTATGTTATAGAGTTTGAACTGAGTTTCATGTGTATGTTTCTGAGTTTTGAAACCTGAGTTATATATCTTGCAATGATCAGCTGGTTATTTGGAGATGAAGTATAAGGAACTATTCCTCTGGGGTCACATCAAATTGTAATCTTCCTAGCCTGGGAGACATGGGACATTTGTAAGAGCAGTAGCCACTGAGGTAAAGTATCAGGTACCGCGTTCAAGTCCAATTCTGGAAAAAATAATCCAGATTAAATCTCCATACATGAGCCTCTGGAGTAGGGAGTTTACAGGCTTTGAATCCCTTCCTCATCTATCTGCTCCCTTCTTACATCAAGAAAGCTCTCCATTACCACTCACAGCCTACTATGACTTCTTGAGCTTCTGTCTCAGCACTAGCTCGAATCCTATACAGTCATCATTTGACTGTGAGAAAACGTGGTGAAACACCATCCACCCCTCACTGTGTTCCAGCCACCCAGAGCCGCTGTGGACCCAAATGAGCCATCCAGTCCCTACCATGAGGACATGTGGCATGTCTCCTTCCTGTCCTCCCTCCTCCCCCACCCCATCCCTATGGACTTCTTCCCTTGCCTGCCTTTCTCTGTGATTCTAGCACAGGTTCCCTGCCCAGAGCACATTTTTCAAGTTATCTCTATCCCAGGGAACAGCCCCAGGCTGCCTTCTCCACCACCTGCAGATACATATCTTTAGAAATTCCTGTTTGTTCCAAACATCCTCCCCAGTCACAGTCACGTGCCATCTCCAAAGCCCTTTAAAAGTGTCCCCAATCCAGGCCCAGTGTCTCATTCTTCGCAGACCCCAGGAGGCTGCAGACTTCCCTTGTCCAGGCTCATCCCTAGCCAGCAGGGAAGGCTGTGAAGCAGGACTGCCACACTCCCATCCTGACTCTGCCATCACCTACTCAGGTAAGCACCTCAGCTCTGTGGGCCTGGGATTCATGAGGAGAGCACTTCCCACTGTGGGCAGATGCAGTGAGCTCTCGCAGTCAGAGTGGGTGCTGAGCACTGGGGCTGAAAGCAAAGAGCTACTGCTGCTGTGCTTTCCAGCTCTCCACTCATATTCATCCTTCTGAACCCTTCTTTGTAGGGTACCATCCCCTGATCAATATACTAAAACCACAAATAGTCCTGCCTCCATCCTAATAACAATAATAATTTAATACTTACAAATACCCTTGTGGAATTCTGGTACAGGTGGTAGATTTCTGGTACCTAATTTTTTACTCCCTTGCTTTCTTAGACTTTGTGCTTTAGCACTTGAACCAAGCCACTAATCTAATGCATTCAAGGTTCATTTGAGATGGAGTCTCCAAGACTTTCTATTCAGACTGCTTCTGGCTTTTCAACCCCATCATTGAGCTGTCAGCCATTTCAGCAGCTGAAGCTTCAAGGGCCTGCTCACAGCTTACCAGTGGTGTGTACCCTGGGTCCTGCAAGACAGTGTGTTTCCCTGTCACCTTTGCATTCAAGGAGTGACTCAGAACTTCGTGTGGGGGACATCTAAAAAAAGAACTGATCTCACCCCATACATACTCATAAACTCAAAAAGACCATGTGTCCTGGTTTTCCTGCCTCCACTCTATCCTCTAGAGGAGAAAGCAGCCTGGCTACCAGTGGAGGCTGCAGCACAGCGCTGGAGTCTGGGCCTCCTGCAGGGTCCTTATGTCTGTGTCCTCTGGACATGGAAGCCCTCAGCTGCAGGAACAGTTTGTCTGTGAACTCTCATGACCTCTGAGGTTGACATGATACTGGCCCTCACTTGAATTACAGGGACTCTTCTCTCTGGGCAAGAGTCTGGAAAGTAGAACTAACAAGCCCCCATTGTCTATAGATTCCTCTCACAGCAAGTGGAGGCAATCGTGTGGACAGGAAGAGACGCCACGTGAAATCCCTCCAGCTAAAGGACCAGGACCTTGTGACCTGCTTCTCAGTCCACAGGCCACACAGCTGCAGGCTGCACAGCAGCAGTGTGCCTCACTTCCTCTAACATCCATGCCTGGAGCACATCCACGTGGTCCCTCGGGGACAGCCCTGTCAGCTGGCATAGCCCCTCCTCAGCCCCACGGCACTGACCCTAGTGCTTCAGTGTCCTGCTCCCTGGTCAAGAATGACAGAAGACCTGGAGGCACAGCTTGTAGCATCTTTCCACATATTACTTGTTGGTATTGCAGCATTCTCTAATGATGATGCAAATGCAGAGCCTGGTGTCCATGGGGACGTTCCCCGTGCTGCTGCTGCTGTCCTGTCTGGACACCACTGGCTCCATTCCAGTCATGATGGCCACATGTGATTCTCCCTTTGATCCATCTTATTTCACTGGGAAAGTCTCAGCATTCTCACTCCCCCCAGTGAATAAGCCTCTCCTTTTTTGCTTCAATGAGGGGAATTATAAATTACAGGTTCTTGACTGGCCATAGTCCATTATACATCTACCAAAAAGAAAATCCTTTTTATTGTATCTCTATTTCAAAACTAAAAGATCCAGAAACTGAATTCGAACACACCTCTCTAATACCAGGGTAATTAAATATGACATCATTGTAAACTACAATAGGAACAATTACTCTGTCACTATCTACTTCCAAGATATTATGCTCAAGGAAACACCTGGCTACAAAGCAGAAAAAATTGTCCTTGAAGACCATGACCCTGCAGATGTGTCTTGAAAATTCTCAGTATCGACCCCAAGAATGTAAATCAGATCATTAAAAGTCAGTTTTTTAGCCTCAGGTGATGGGAGGTTGCTGACAGGAAATCAAATGACCCCAAATTGGTCTTGCCATGAAGGCTGGGGTTAAGCCTAGTGGCCTGGCACCCCCCTTCCCTGTTCCTAATGCATGCACCAGATCCTGGGCAATGGATTCCCCAATCTTTCCTTCTAATTGACTGTAAAAATTCATGTAACCTGTTCCCTTCCTGACTTTGTCTCCTAAGCCTTGGTGCCTGATCTCATGAAGAATAAACACATCATTCGCTGTTGCAAACAGAGTTGCTCTTCTTGTTAGTGGGTAGCACAGAAATTTTGAGCTGAAAGAAGGTACTAGAAGCTCATATCTATACTCCTAGCTACACAGAAGCCTGAGGATTGAATTGTGGTTGAAAGCTAGCCTGTGCATACAAGTCAGTGAGCATGTTTTCTACAATTAACCCCCAAACATCTACAAGTGGAGATGTGGGTCATGTGGTAGTGGACCAGCCTCTGGCCAATACTAAAAGCTCATGTACAGCACCAAGGCCGAAAGGTTTGACTCATACACTGACAGACAAAAAATAATGAAAATAATAAATAAATGAATATGTAAAATTCTGGGCAGCGTACATGCACACAGCCCATGACATATCTAGACCTGGCACACTCTACCAGGCCTCTGCTCTGCTGCCTGTGCTCTGCTACTGAAAGCTGAAGACAGGTCTGTGTCCCTGTCCTTCCTCTAGTGTCCCAGGTTTGAAGAGGTCCTGCAAGCCCAACTTTGACTTGTTTCTCAGGGAAGAAAGGAGACAGGCGAATGGATTTCAAGATAGGGGAATGTCAGAACAGTGGACATCTTCATATCCTGCCCTAGAAGTGGGCTGAACTTGGGACTTGACCCATCTCAGTCCTTGCTTTCTCCTCACACACCCAAACCCCCTGTCATGCACATTGCTACCCCACACCATGAGTGGGGAAACAGCCTGCCCACAATAGCTTCTACTAGGGTGAGTGTAGAGAGATGGTATGTGCTTCAGAGGTTATCAGAAGATTTGGGGTCACTGGGTGGGCTTGTTGATGAACTCCTCTCTCCACAAGAGCTTGGAGAGGCCCAGATGATGGGAGGCCCCTGTTCCATCCCCAGTGTGGCCACTAGAGACAGAGATGTAGAGAAAAAACAGCAGTTCAGGGTCTCCTGGGACAGTCATGGCTTTTACCTGCATCCAAGGTGAGGATGCCCCCTGCAGGCTGGCCTTGGCAGCTCTGCCCAGCTCTCCCTGCTGCTGGCTTCATAGCTGCCAGAAGGTTGGTGTGGGGAAGGGAAGGACACTACATGCAGACACTAAGACTTTGTCAGTTACAGGAATTGAGGCACATGCTCCTCAAAGCCCAGCATGGGGTCTGTCTCCCCTGTTAGCCTCTCAGGGGCTCAGTGAAGAATATGTATCAGCTGAGGTCTCTTTCTCGGGGTCCCTTCATTGATCTCTTCATCAGAAGGTGTCTTCTGGCCCCACCCAACACCACTGTGCTTGCAATGAATTCATTTCCCCCATGCTTCCTGTTCTTTTGTGTATTTCTTGTTCTTCCCCCTCGTTTTCTTTTCTCTCTCCTTTTCTAGTTTTACTTTTTTTCTGTTACAATAATGGTTCTTGAATTCAGGGCCTGGGTACTATCTCTGCATTTGCCCAAGAGGAGCTCTCTACCACTTGAGCCTCAGATTCAATTCTGGTTCTCTTTGGTAGTTAATTAGAGTAAACTGTCTCACAGATGAATCTGCCTGGATAGGCTGTGAACCAGGATCCTCAGATCATAGCCTCCTGAGTATCTAGGATTACAGGCAGGAGTCATCAGAGCCACAGGATCTCTCTGTGATTTTAGGGCTGAGATCACACAGTTGTAAGCAGGCCAGGCAAGTTCTGTCCCCGAGAGCCAAGTGTTCAGAGACGTATTCGTCTCTCGCTCTTTGGTGGTTCCAGGTTTTCAGTATAAGGGTTACTCAATTGTCAGGCAGTTGTTCTGACACACAGGTCAGTTTTTCTATTTGTTTTTTTATTGGTGGCTAATCACAATATCCCAATTATTTCTTAGGCAATGAGGTCATGACAGAATGAGTGAAGAAAATGGGGCTGTCCACTTTGGAACAATGCTCAGCCATAGAGGAAACACGGATTGATGATGTGTTTAAGCATTAGGAGAACCAGGCACAGGACCCTACCACAGTTCTCACTATATGACAGATTAGAACAAGAAAATTCACAGGACAGGAAATTCATCAATGAACAGAAGACACTGGGGAGGGGTGTGAGAACCTGAGGGGCGGGAAGTTCCGTCCCCACCTGACATCACTGTCACACATGCCATGCCTCTGGGGGTTGGAGGGGGAAGGCAGAGGGTGAAAGTGCAGCTTAGCGGGTGGCCAGTGGATATGGATTGGAGGGCTTCTGGGAGGTGATAGAGAAGGGGAGATGTCACAAGAGACACATGGCAACAAACACATGGTAAGAAAAAGGTGGCAAGAGATGACCCTCCTGGAGCAGAGTAGTGCTGGGCTTTCTTTAGCCTTGAATAGGGCCTGGGAGAGCCTGAGGGGTGACCAGGGCTGACATACAGGCCCATGGATGACCAGGCCAGAGAAGAGACCTGAGAATTGCCAAGAATTCTGAGGAAGAAAGGAGAGGCCTGTAAAGAGCCAGAGGCCTGCAGAAGAGTCAAAAGGCCTGCAGAGATTGAGAGAGACATGCAGAGAACAACGAGGTCTGCAGAGAAATGGAGAAGCCTACAGACTCAGAGAGGTCCACAGAGAGCCTGAGAGACTGGCAGTGAGTCTGAGAGGCCTGCAGAGAAGGGGAGAAGCCTCTGGAGAAGGCACAGGTCTGGGGAGAGTGGAGAGTCAAGGCATGTAGGAAGGAAGAAAAGAATTTTAAAAAATGTCCCCTTGGAGGCTGGAGCTGCTCCTGATACTGTGGTAATCTAAGGCAGGCTTGCAGTCCATTAATAAAACCCTTTTCTCACATGTAACCATGACTCCGTAGATTTTGTTGAATGCCGGTTACCACATATGGAAGCCCCAATGAGAAAATCCATCAGGACGGCATCAGGCCTTGGTTCCCAGGAAACCGCCTCATAGGTGAGTGTCTCAGCCATCAGTGAAGATAGCTTCTCCAGCATCTGTCTCCTGAGGATCAAAGTTGACAGGAGTCAGTTTGAAACCTTTCAGTGGTGAGTCTGGGTAGGCCTGCATCTCGGGAGACTCAGGGAAAGGCGGGGCACAGCATATGTATCCCTCGTTTAATGCCAGGACAAGATGTTGCCCATGCCTCTTGGGGATTCCTTGAGATGCCATTTGGGACCTCCTCAGGAAGTCATGTGGGACTTCCTGGAGAGGTCATCTGGGACCTACTTGAGAGGTCACTTGTGACTTCTTTGAGAAGGCACCTGGGGCTTCCCTCATAAGCCACCTAGGCTGGAGAGGCCAGATTCTGGAAGGCTGGCTACGAAGTTACTTCCAGAATCTGGAGATGAGATGTCAATTTTTCATTCTAGGGCTTCCTTGAGAAGCCATATTGGACTTCTTTGAGAAGTCATCTGGGACTCCTTGAGAGTCCATCTGGGGCTGCTTTACAAAATCATGTGGCGATCCCTTGAGAAGCCATCTGGGACTTTCTCCAAGGGTCATGTGGGTCATATGAGACATGTGTGTTAGGTATCTCTGGTCATTTGTCTGTTATATCTGTCTTTTGGTGTTGACATTTGGGTTCCTTGGAGCCACTGGCAGATGGTCTCTGGGTGCTTGCTGCCAAGGAATGGAAATACTCACAGGGGAATTACCCACTGAGATGTTTCAGGGACTCTTGGTCCATCTGCCACTGACAGCCAGCTTGTGGATGCCCGACATGCCATAAAAATCATTTTCAGAGCCACTCAGAAATCTTCTGGAAGTAAGTTGCTGTCTTATTTTATGTCTTCATGTTTTCTGTATTCTGCCCATCTATCTGTCTGGAACAGTGGAGACTATGGGGTGTGCATGCACTTGGTAACCAATCTACAACATCCACAGGTGCGATGACACCTTGAGATTCTGTTTTGTAGGGCCGTGTTTGAGGGAAACCACTCACCAAGGCATTTAGTCTGGCTCTGGTAGGATTTTACCTGGTATCTGGTCTGCCTGAGTGTGGATGGGGGCTGTCCCTGGACAGTCCACCTGGTGTCTGGTTGTGCTCTCATACTGTACTGAAGGGAGTTCTGCCAGTTGAGTGGTAGTGACAGACTCACTCCACAGACTCTGGATTCAGCTTGCTGAGTGGCAGGTCCACTCAGCAGACTCAGAGTCCTAGTAGGGATGAGCCGGAGACCCACTGGGCCCCAACTCAGCCTTCGATTTTTGTCTTGTCTTGTTTTTGGAATTGGTACCATCTTCAAAATTAGATTAGTGTCTTTGATGCTATCAGTGTTTTTGGAGCCATGGGATGTGCTCTCTCACTCTCCCCAGAATTTCACATATTCATTTATTATTTTCATTATTTTTGTCTGTCACTGTAGGTATACCAGTCCTGGGGCTTTCAGTCTGGGCCTTGGTGCTGACCATGAGCTTTTGTATTAGCTGGAAGCTTGTGCTCTACCACATAACCCATAGCTCCACTTGTAGATGTTTGGGAGTTGGGGTTAATTTTAGAAAAGATTCTAACAGATTTGTATGCACAGGCTAGCTTTCAACCACAATTCAAATGTCAGCTCGATGGGTAACTAAGGCTATAGGCTTGAGCCTCCAGTACTTTCTTTGAGCTCAGAATTTCTGCGATACCCACTGACAAGAAGAGCAACTCTGTTTGCCGCAGCAAATGATGCATTTATTCTTTATAAGAGATCAAGCATCAAAGTTGAGGAGAAAAAGTCAGGAAGGAAACAGGTTACAAGCATTTTCACAGTCAAAGAGAAACAAGATGAGTGAATCCGTTGCCCAGGAACTGGTGCAGGCATGAGGAACAGGGAAGGGGAGTGCCAGACTATGTTCAATGCAGGGACAATTGGGGTCATTTCACTTCCTGTCAGCAACCTCTCACCACCTGAGTCTAACAAACTGGCTTATAATGATCTGATATACATTCTTGGGTTCGACCCTGAGAATATTCCAGACACATCTGCAGGGCCACAACATCTAAGGACAGGTGTACCCATGCACTCACTACATGATGCCATAAGTTTTTCAGCTTTATACCCAGAAATTTTCTTTAGCATAATATCCTAGAAGTTGATACTGACACAGTAATCTGTCCTATTGTAGTTTGAAATGATGTAATGTTTATTTATCCTGATATGAAAAGGTGTGTACGAACTCATTTTCTGGAATTTTTAATCTTTGAAATAGAGATATGGTAAGAAGGATTTTCGTTTTGGTAGATGTATAACAGTCTATGGACAGTCAAGAGAATGTAATTTATAATTCCACAGGAACCAAAAAGGAAGAGATTTGTTCATGGGGGGAATAAGAAGGCTGAGACTTCCCTAATGAATGGAAATGGATCAAAGCGAGAACCTCATGCGGCAATACTGACACAAAAGGGTCACTGGTGTCCAGACAGGACAGCAGCAGCAGCACGGGGACCATCCCCATGGTCATCAGTCTCCCCATTTGCACCATCTTTAGAGAATATAGCAAGGCAAACAAAAACTCTGTGATGATGCTAGAAGCTCTGCTTCCAGGTCTTCCGCTGGACATGATGAAGGAGCTGGACAATGAAGCATTTGGTTCAGTGTCTTAGGGCTCAGGAGGGTCCATGCCGGCTGACAGGGCTGTCCGCAGGAACCACATGAATGTGCTCCAGGCATGGATGTTAGTGTGAGGGGAGGAACACTGTTCCCACTGCAGCCCTGTTGCAGTGTGGCCTGTGGACTGAGAATCAGGTGACAAGATCCTGGTCCCCTAGCTGGAGGGATTTCACCTGACGTCTCTTCCTCCCCACAGGATCCCCTCCACTTGCTGTGAGAGGAATCTATAGACAATTTGGGCTTTATAGTTCTATTTTACAGACCCTTACACAGGCAGAAGGGCCATGATAAGACAAGTGAGGGTCAGTAGCATGGCAAGCTCCGAGGTCATGGGCAGGTCACAAACAATGGTCCTTGGAGCTGAGGGCTTCTGACCTTGTCATATCAAGAACACTACAGGAGTTTCAGATTCCAGTCCTGTGCTTGCCAGTGTCACTTGTAGCAAGGCTGCTCCATTCTCTAGATCACAGAGCGCCGGGTAAGTGTGGTGAGGGGGTTTGGGGGTTGAGGTTGGGAGGAAGGAGCAGGAAAAACAAGACATATGGTTCTTGCTGATTATGGAGCATGAATGGGAGGGGGTCAATATCAACATCTTTAGATGTTCCCCATGCGAAGTGCTGAGTCCCTCCTTGAATGCAGACGTTACAGGGTAAACACAGCGTCCTGCAGGTCCAGGGCTGCATGACACTGGAAAGTTGTGAGCAGGCCCCTGAAGCTCTAGCCAGACAACAAAGCTGCTCAATCGGCTGAGAGCTCAGCGATGGGGTTGAAAAGCAGAAGCAGCCTGGATAGAAAGTGTGGGAGAATCCATCTCAACTGAACCTTGAATGCATTAGATTGGAAGCTTAGTTCAAGTGAGAAAGTGAGAAAGCAAGAGTAAAATATCAAGTATCAGATGCTAACAACTATACCAGAATTCCATAGAAAGGCATCTGTAAGTATTAAACTGTTATTCCTATTAGAGCCAGGGAGGGACTGTCTGTGGTCTTAGTATATAGATCAGGGGATGGTACCCTACAAAGAACGGATCAGAAAGATAAATAAGAATGGACAGCTGGAACGAACAGCAGCAGTACCTGTCTGCATCCAGACTTATAACTAAGCACCCACACTGACTATGAAAGCTCACTGCATCTGCCCATAGTAGGAAGTGTTCTCCTCGTGAATCCCAGGCCCACAGAGCTGAGGTGCTTACCTGAGCAGATAGTGGCAGAGTCAGGATGGGAGAGTGGCAGTCCTGCTTCAGAGCCTTCCCCACTGGCTGGGGCTGAGGATGGACAAAGGAATTCCACAGCCTCCTGTAGTCTGCGAGGAATAGAACACTGGACCTGAGACTGGGGATCCTTTTAAAGGGTTTTGAAGATGGAGACGTGACTGTGATCAGTGACGATGTGTGGAACAAACAGGAATTTCCACAGTGTGTGTACAGGTGGTGGAGAAGGTGCCTGGGGCCGTTCCTGACACAAAGATAGCTGGAGAATTGTGCTTGCTTTGGGCAGACTACAGTCCGGACCAGCGCAGCAAAACTGTGTTGAAATCACAGAGTAAAACAGGCAAGGGAAGAGGAAGGCCAGATTAGCTGTGACTCCTGCTGCAAACTGCTAAACTCGAGCACAAAATTGAAAGGATCAATTCCTAGCCAAGATCTGGTTGCAGGACTAGAAGAAGAAAAAAGGGGTCAGGTAAAGAGAGAGTACAGAAAGGACACATGCCACGTGTCCTCAGGGTGGGGACTTGATGGGCCATTTGGGGTCCACAGCAGCTGTGGGTGGCAGGAATGCAATGAGGGAAGGACGGAGCTTCACCATGTATCCCAACATTCAAATGATGACTGTACAGGATTCGAGCTAGACAGAAGCACAAGAAGTCAGTGGGCTGTGTTTGGCACTGGAGAATTTTCTTGATGTGGGAAGAATGCAGTAGAGTGATGAATATTGAGTTCCAGGCATGTAAACTCCCAAGTCTGGAGGGTACTATTTTTTTTTTTTTTTGGTTTTAGAGTGTAACTTGAACTTGGTATGTAATACTTTAGCTCAGTGGCTAGTGCTCTACCAAATATGTCACACCTCCCGAGCTAGGAAGATTACACTTCAATGTGAACCCCAGAGGAACAGTTCCTTAAACTTCACCTCCAAATAACCAGCTGATCATTGCAAGATACATAACACAGGTTACAAAATTCAGACTCATACACATGAAACTGAGTTCAAACTCTATTCCTGACCCACAAGAAAGGAAAACATAAAGTAGGAAGGAGTCCATAGAAGAAATATATACTGCACTACTATCATGGCTGTGGTCCATGTGCCATTTGGGGACAGGTGAGAGGACATACAGTCGCTGCCTTTGTGCACAGAATGACGGACGTAAAGAGAGGCAGGCTGGGATGCTGCTCTGTCGTGAGAAGGAAGGCCCATGGTGCTAATCAGACCCAGAGATCTGACATTACTGGGGTTCTGGGGATGGAGACATTGTGGGTGGACAGACAAGTGGACCACAGGACCTGAACTGAGACCCGGACTGGGGAGGCTGAGAGCAGAGGAAGGAGACCAGCTGTGGGGATCAGAGGCAGGGAGGGAGAGAGGGGCTACATTGGAAAAGAGAGTCAGAGTCAGTGATCAGGTGACACATGGGCAGTCCATGTGCAGAGTTATATCTGGGTGACAGACCATATTTTTGTGACCAGTCCTTTGGGAGATACTTGATTTGGGGTTTACCATGTGTGGTGTCTATACAGTCATGAGACAAGCACATTGAGACTGTGCCAGATGAATTAGTCAATGTGGCTGGGCTCTGATGAGATACTGCTTCTGCTCACCAACCTCTCAATGCCTGTCTCAGCCTGAATGCCTTAGATTGGCTTGTCCTTCAACCCCTTTAAGATGGCAGCAAACATCCCCATGCTAGTGAATGATGCCTGTAATCCAAGCATCACTATTCTTGGGCAGAATGTCCATGAAACTGATTTTCAATTAACCATGAAAGGCCAGATTAGCTGTGACTCCTGCTGCAAACTGCTAACCTGGAGCACAAAATTGAAAGGATCAATTCCTAGCCAAGATCTGGCTGCAGGAATAGAAGAAAAAATGGACATAAAGAAAAGAAAAAATGGGAACTAAAACATGTTTGCCTTAAGGGCCAGTTCCAAGAATGGTCTGTGGAAAGGGATGTATCTCACTGGTAAACCACTGTATTTAAGCCTCAATCTCAGGGAAATAAAAAGTTCAAAAGTCAAGTATTGAGCTAGATTTGGACTTTGGCTCCTGGGAAGCCTGGAAGGTGCTTTGTAGAGGAAGGAGTATATGGGGTTTAAGCAGATATTGCAGTGTGCCAGGTGTCTGAGCATGTACATCATAGCCATGTTAGATAGTCATTCCCCAAATTCAGCCTGAGCTCCTGTAGGAGCCACTGGTTCAGAAGGGCTTCAGGGTTCATTCATTCCACAGCGATGTGTGGACTCTGCACCTTGCAGTAAGATAGACCTGAGAGAGACACAACAGCTTATGACCTTCAATGTCCAAAAGGATTGCAGTAAGACAAAGCTACTGGACAAGCTGTAGGACACAGGTTGGAGTAGAGGGAGCTGGGCAGGAAATGGACCAGTGCCACTGACTCAGGGGAGGAAGGCAGTGGTGGGCACTGCTCGTGAACTTGGCCATCCATAGTGAGCATGGGATTTTGTACTAGAAACATGTTGAAAAACTTGTGCTGTTTTCTTTCTGTGATCTGACCTTCTGGTGAAATACAAGTAATGTCCATTTGCGATTTTTGTTCAAGAATGACACCAGGCTGGTCTCAGGCTCCTTGATTGGAGTTAGGCCGTGGTTCCTAGGGTGCTAATGCAAATCAGTGACCCTTGCTTTGGTTCCTTTTTGTGGAACTGGAGTTTGAACCCAGGGCCTCACACTTGCTAGACAGGTGCGCTAACACTAAGTCTCCCTTTCAGGACAGTCTTTTGGCAGTGAATAAGAGGAGTCCCTTGTACATTTCCGCATTAGGTGACTTGTGAACTTCATTTCTCCAGATCTCAACCTTCTGAGTAGAGACATTGAAAGACATAAGCCCTAAAGACAGCACTGCACACCTTTCCCTCTATAGTACCCTTCAAATGAGAAAATCGCAGAGACATGGTTGCAGTTGAAAAATGATGTTTACCACTGGGTCTCTTCCCTTGTTCTAGGTAACACTTTAGTACTAGGGGAAGTTGCAACCTCCAAAGGGGCAAATCTTTTTTTCTTTTTATTTGTACTTCCTATAGTTCCTTCTACTCCATGCCTGTGCCCAACAGCTTGTCCAGTAGCTTTGTCTTACTACAATCCTTTTGACCGTAAAGGTGATAAGCTGTTGTGTCTCTCTCAGGTCTATCTTGCTGCAATGTGCACAGTCCATACATACCTGTGGAATGAAGGAACCCTGAAGCAATGTTGTACGTGCTCAGTCACCTGGCACCTTGCCATGTATTCCAATGCTTTCCTTCCTCTACCCAGAACTTTCCAGGCCTCACCCCTCCAACTCTCCACAGTCCTCTCTGCTGCCTGTAGGCTCCTCTATCTCTGTGGGCCTTTCAAATCTAGGTGGGCCTCTCCAACTCTCTGCGGACCTCTCTGACTCTCTACTGGACTTTCTACCTCTCCAGGGGCCTCTTTACCTCTCCACAGGCCTCTCCAACCCTCTGCAGGCCTCTCTGACTCTCTACAGGCCTCTCCAATTCTTTGTAAACCTCTCAGCCATACACAGGTTCTCAGCTATACCCAGGCCTCTCCACCTACTGGACTTCCATGGATATCTCTTCCAGCCTGGACTCCCCTCAAGCAGGCCAGGCCCTCTCAGCCTCTCTATCAGCCCAGCTGACTCCTCAAGCCTTTCCAGGTTCTCCTCAGGCTTGACAGGAACCTGGGCATTTCTTCACTCTGTGAAGTATTTCTCTTGCCATGTGTCTCTTAATGTCTCCCCTTGCCTATCTCCTTCCTGAAACTCTTCTTCTCCATATTCACTGGATCTCCCCCCCACAATGCCCTTTCATGCCCATCCCTCATTGGCCTGGATTGATTGGTGGTGACATTAGTGTGTGACAGGACTTCCTGATGCTCAGGTCCTCACATTCCCCACTGGTTTTTATGTCTACTCAAATCATTGACTTTTAAGTCCAAATCCTAAACTCCCCCTTGGGGAGGTGTAGGTCTAGTAGATAATAAAATGCTGTCCTTGAACATTTTCCAAATGGAATCTCCAGAGTGGAAGAGATGGGATGGATCTGGTCTGGACTGAATTACTGTCTCCTTGGAGCTTCAATTGATTATAACACCTCCTTCTGCATTTGCTGCAAAGTTGGACATAGACTGGCTAAAGATCATCTTATTAGGCCGAGGCCACAGTGGTTTTCAACACAGTATTAGACAGAGGCCCAGGGACAATATACCAATGTGACAAATTACCTGGTATAGACAGACAAAGAAGACTTCAGCCTGTAACCTGATTTTTATAAGTACAGTGTCCACACATGCACACTTGTTACCATAGGTTTCCATGCCACTTCCTTTAATTTTATCCTGCCTCTTTTTCCAAAAAATAATGACTCTGGTCCCTTGATCTGAAAAGGGATTGATAGGTGAACATTATGATCTTCTGTAACTTCTGCAAGCTGACTCAGTGGACACTAACCCTTCTTAGCCAGGAACCTATAACCTTCGCCTGTTTTACCAAGTGGTTGTCTAGATTAGATGTCATTAAATAAACAATGTGTTAATCCTAACTGCAAATTATCTACAATGTTTAACAACTGCACAGAATTTTATATACCTTCAGTTGGAGGAAGGCTGGGTTCCGGGCACCCGGACCTACAATGGCCTGACTCTGTCTTTTATCCAATTTTAGACAAGAGGGCTTCACAATTGTATACATTGCCAAGAGCAGCCACATGTCTGAACCAGGCCTACAGCCATCTCTTTAGCCAGATTGCTAGAAGACCAAACCAGGCCCACAGTCCCCTGTGCCCTGCCCTTGAGGGCCACCACACAGGAAGAGGGACATAGCAGGCCTGTAACTGCCAGAAGCTAGCACTTTACAATGGGAGTTACAGCTAATCTGGCCTTTGGTGGCTAATTGGAAATCACAGTCTCACAGACTTTCTTACCCCAGAATAGTTATTTTTGGATTATAGGTGAAATTCACCAGTGTGAGACTGTCTTCTGCCATAGAATAGGGGTTGAAAAGATGAGTCATTCTAAGGCATTCAGGCTGAACAATGCATTGAGAGGTTGTGAGCAGAAGCAGCATCTCATCAGAGCCCAACCTTGTGTGCTCACATATTTCCCAGTCTCAGTGTCCTTGTCTCGTACCTGTATAGTCTCCACATATGGTGAACTCCAACTCACATATCTCCTAAGGGACTGAGCACATAAATATGTGCTGTCAAGCTGATTTAATTCTGCACATGGGCTGCCCAGGTGTCACTGGGTCACTGAATCTGACTCTTATTTTCAGCAAAGCTCCTCCCTCCCTCTCTGCCTCTGATCCCCACAGATGGCCTCCTGTCTCTGCTCTCAGCCTCCCCAGCACAGGTGCCAGCTTAGGTCTGTGGGCCTGTGGTCCATCCACCTGCAGTATCTCAATCCCCAGATCAAGAGTCTGGCTCAGGTCCCAGGGTCTGAGCAGCACCATGGCCTTCCTTCTCAGGACCCAGCAGCATTCCAGCCTGCCTCTCTTTACTTCCTTCTGTCTGTGCACAACGGTGGTACTGTGTGTCCTCTCACCTGTACCCACGTGGCACATGGAGCACAGCCATGGTAGTAGTATGGCCTTCTTCCACATTATGTTATAGAGTTTGAACTGAGTTTCAGGTGTATGTATCTGAGATTTGTAACCTGAGTTATATTTCTTGCAATGATCAGCTGGTTATTTGGAGATGAAGTTTAAGGAACTATTCCTCTGGGGTCACATCAAATTGTAATCTTCCTAGAGTGGGAGGCATGGCACATTTGGTAGAGCGGTAGCCACTGAGCTAAAGTATCAGGTACCTAGTTCAAATGCAATTCCTCCCCATCCCCAATACAGATGTAATCTCCATATATGAACCTCTGGAGTAGGGAGTTTACAGACTTTGAGTCCCTTCCTCATCAGTCAACTGTCTTCTTCTTTCTTTTTTGGTCTGATCGTGGGGCCTGAACTCTGGGCCTGGGCGCTGTCCCTCACCTCTTCAAGTCAAGGCTAGTGCTCTAACACTTGAGCCACAGTGCAACTTCCGGCTCTTTTCTTTTTGCTTATGTGGAACTGAGGAATCAAACCCAGGGCCTCAGGCATTCAAGGCAAGCGCTCTACCACTGAGCCAACTTCCCAGCCCATGCTCTCTTCTTCTTACATCAAGAAGTTCTCTAGTACCACACATAGCCTACTGTGACTTCTTGAGCTTCTGTCTCAGCACTAGCTGTAATGGTATACAGTTATCCTTTGAATGTGAGAAAATGTGGTGAAGCACCATCCACCCCTCACTGTGTTCCAGCCACCCAGAGCTGCTGTGGACTGCAAATGAGCCATCAAGTCTCTACCATGAAGACCTGTGCCATGTCTCCTTCCTGTCCATCCTCCTCACCCCACCCCAGCCCTGTGGACTTCTTCCTTTGCCTGCCTTTCTCTGTGATTCCAGCACAGGTTCCCTGCCCACAGCACATTTCTCCAGCTATCTCTATCCCAGGGAACAGCCCCTGGCTGACTTCTACACCACCTGCAAATACACATCTGTGGAAATTCCTGTTTTCTCTGCACGTCCTCCCCAGTCACAGTCGCGTCCCCATCTCCAAAGCCCTTGAAAAGTGTACCACTGTCTCAGGCCCAGTATCCCATTCTTTGCAGACCACAGGAGGCTGCAGAATTCCCTTGTCCAGCCTCAGCCTCAGCCCCAGTCAGCAGGGAAGGCTCTGAAGCAGGACTGCCACACTCCCATCCTGACTCTGCCATCACCTGCTCAGGTAAGCACCTCAGCTCTGTGGGCCTGGGATTCATGAGGAGAGCACTGCCCACTGTGGGCAGACACAGTGAGCTCTCACTCAGAATGGGTGCTTAGTACTAAATCTGGAAGCAGAGAGCTACTGCTGCTGTGCTTTCTAGCTCTCCACTCATATTCATCCTTCTGAATCCTTCTTTGTAGAGTATCTTCCCCTGATCAATATACTAAACCACAAATAGTCCTACCTCTATTCTAATAACAGTAATAATTTAATACTTAGAAATACACTTCTGTGGAATTCTGGTACTGGTTGTAGATTTCTGGTACTTAATATTTTACTCTCTTTCTTTCTCACACTTTGTGCTTTACCACTTGAACCAAGCCACTAATCTAATGCATTCAAAGTTCCGTTGAGATTTAGTCTCCCAGACTTTCTATTCAGGCTGCTTCTGGCTTTTCAACCCCATCATTGAGCTGTCAGCCATTTCAGCAGCTTTGTTGACAGGCTGTAGCTTCAGGGGTCTGCTCACAGCTTACCAGTACCGTGCAGCCTGAGGCCTGCAAGACAGTGTGTTTCCCCTGTTACCTTTGCATTCAAGGAGTGACTTTGAACTTCGTGTGGGGGACATTTAAAGAAAAGAACTTTCCTGATCTCACCCCAATACATACTACATAAACTCAAAAAGACCATGTGTCCTGGTTTTCCTGCCCCACTCCATTCTCCAGAGGAGAAAGCACCCTTGCTACCAGTGGAGGCTGCAGCACAGGACTGGAATCTGGGCCTCCTGCAGGGTCTTTATTTTGTCTGTGTCCTCTGGACATGGAAGCCTTCAGCTGCAGCGACAGTTTGTCTGTGATCTCTCAGGAACTCTGGGGTTGCCATGATACAGGCTCTCACTTGAATTACAGGGACTCTTCTGCCTGGGCAAGAGTCTGGAAAGTAGAACTAACGAGCCCCTATTGTCTATAGATTCCTCTCACAGCAAGTGGAGGCGATCCTGTGGACAGGAAGAGACGCTACATGAAATCCCTCCACCTTGGGGACCAGGACCTTGTCACCTGCTTCTCAGTCCACAGGCCACACAGCAGCAGGCTGCACAGCAGCAGTGTGCCTCCCCTCACCCTAACCTCCATGCCTGGAGCACATCCACCACGTGGTCCCTGGGGGACAGGCCTGTCAGCTGACATGGCCCCTCCTCAGTCCCAGAGCACTGACCCTAATGCCTCAGTGTCCTGCTCCCTGGTCAAGACCAGCAGAAGACCTGGAAGCACAGCTTGTAGCATCTTTCCACATCTTCCTCCTTGGTGATGTTGTATTCTCTAATGATGATGCAAATGCAGAGTCTGGTGTCCATGGGGACGGTCCCCGTGCTGCTGCTGTGCTGTCTGGACACCACTGGCTCCATTCCAGTTATGGTGGCCATAGGTGATTCTCTCTTTGATCCATCTTATTTCACTGGGAAAGTCTCAGCCTTCTCACTCCCTCCAGTGAATAAGTCTCTCCTTTTATGCTTCAATATGGGTAATTATAAATTACAGGTTCTTGACTGGCCATAGTCCATTATACACCTACCAAAAAGAAAATCCTACTAATCATATCTCTATTTCAAAACTAAAAGTTCCAGAAACAGAATTCGAACGCACCTGTCTAATACCAGGGTAGTTAAATATGACATCATTATAAACTACAATAGGACTAATTACTGTGTCACCATCACCTTCCTGATATTATGCTCAAGGAAATTCCTGGCTGCAAAGCTAAAAAACTTGTGGCATCATGCAGTGAGTACAAGGCTGTACTGTCCTTGGAGTTTGCAGCCTTGAAGATGTGTCTAGTAATTCTCACCGTCAACCCCAAGAATGTATATCAGATCATGAAAAGCCAGTTTGTTGGATTCAGGTGATGGTAGATTGCTGACAGGCAATGAAATGACCCCAAATTGTCCTTGCCATGAAGGATGGGGTTAAGCCTACTGGCCTGGCACCCCCTTCCCTGTTCCTAATGCATGCACCAGGTCCTGGGCAATGGATTACCTCATCTTTCCTTCTCTTTGACTGTGAAAATGCATGTAACCTGTTCCCTTCCTGACTTTGTCTCCTAAGCCATGGTGCATGATCTCATGAAGAATAAACACATCATTCGCTGTTGCAATGTTGCATTTTTTGTCAGTGGGTAGAACAGAAATTCTGAGCTGAAAGTAGGTACTGGAAGCTCATGCCTATAGGCCTAGCTTCCCAGTGGGCTGATATTTGAATTGTGGTTGAAAGCTGTCCTGTGCACACAACTCAGTAAGGATCTTTTTTACAATTAACCCCCAAACATCTACAAGTTGAGCTGTGGGTCACGTGGTAGAGCACCAGACACCTGACAATACAAAAAGCTCATGGACAGCACCAAGGCCCAGATTGAATGCCCAAGGATTGACACACATACACTGACAGACAAAAAATAAAGAAAACAATAACTGAATGAATATGTGAAATTCTGGGCAGAGTACTTGCACACAACCCATGGCATATCTAGACCTGGCACACTCTACCAGGCCTCTGCTCTACAGCCTGTGCTCTGCTACTGAAAGCTGAAGCCAGGTCTGTGTCCCTGTCCTTCCTCCAGTGCCCCAGGTGGGAAGAGGAACTGCAGGCCCAATTTTGACTTGTTTCTCAGGGAAGAAAGGAGACAGGTGAATGGACATCAAGAGTGAGCTTATATTGGAATGTCAAAACAGTGTACACCTTTGTATCCTGCCCTAGAAGTGGGCTGAACTTGGGACTTGACCCATCTCAGTCCTTGCTTTCTCCTCACACACCCAAAGCCCCTGTCATGCACATTGCTACTCCAGACTATGAGTGGAAAAAGAGCCTGCCCAGAAAAGTTTCTGGGCAGACGAGATCTGGGAGAGGCCCAGATGATGGGAGTCCCCTGTTCCATACCCAGTGTGGCCAGGAGAGACAGAAATGCAGAGAGAACCCAGAGGTTCAGAGCCTCCCTGGACCACCATGGCTTCTAACTGCATCCAAGGTGAGGACGCCTACTGCAGGCTAGCTTAGGTAGCTCTGCCCAGCTCTCCCTGCTGCTGGCTTCATGGCTGCCAGAAGGGTGGTGTGGGGATGGGAAGGACAGTGCATGCAGACACCAAGACTTTGTGAGTCACAAGAAGTGAGGTGCAGGCTCCTCAAGGCCCAGTGTGTGGCTCTGTCTCCCCTGTCCCAGCATCCTTCTCTGTGAGACACCCAGGGGCTCAGCTGAGAACATGTGGCAGTTGAGGTCTCTTTCTCGGGGTCCCTTCAATGATCCCCTGATCTGAAGGTGTGTTCTGGTACCACCTAAGATCAGTGTGCTTCCAATGAATTCATTTTCCCCACGTCCTCTGTTCTTTTGTGTATTCCTTGTTCTTCCCCCTCATTTTCTTCTCTCTCTTCTTTTCTAGGATTACCTTTTTCTATTACAGTAATGATTCTTGCCCTCACGGCCTGGGTACAATCTCTGCTTTTGCCCAAGATGAGCTCTTTACCACTTGAGCCTCAGATCCACTTCTGGTTCTCCTTGGTACTTAATTAGAGTAAACCGTCTCACAGATGAATCTGCCTGGATAGGCTGTGAACCAGGATCCTCAGATCATAGCCTCCTGAGTATCTGGGATTACAGGCACAAGTCATCAGAGCCACAGGATCTCTCTGTGATTTTAGGGCTGAGATCACACACTTGTATGCCGGCCAGGCAAGTTGTTTCCCAGAGAGCCAAGTGTTCGGGTCCAACTTGGTCTCTCTCTCTCTCTCTTTGGTGGATCTGGGGTTTCAGTGTAAGGGCTACTCAATTGTCAGGCAGTTGCTCTGACACACAAGTCAGTTTTTCTATCTGTTTATTTATTGGTGGTTAATCGCAATTTCCCAATTGTTTCTTGGGCACTGAGGTTATGCACAGAATGAGTGAAGAAAATGGGGCTGCCCACTTTCGAACAAGGCTCATCCTAGAGTTAGCACTGATTGTTGATGTGTTTAAGCATTAGGAGAGGCAGGCACAGGACCCCACCACAGCTCCCAGTACGTGACAGATTAGGACAAGAAAATTCACAGGACAGGATATTAATCAGTGAACAGTAGACACTGGGGAGGGATGTGAGACCCTGAGGGGCGGGAAGTTCCTTCTCAATCAGATATCACTGTCACACATGCCATGCTCCTGGGGTGGCGAGGGGGGAGACAGAGGGTGTAAGAGAAATTTAGTAGGTGTCCAGTGAATATGGATTGGAGGGCTTCTGGGAAGGCGACAGAGAAGGAAGATGCCACAAAGGAAACATGGCAAAAAACACATGGCAAGACTCATACGGCAAGAGATGACCCTATGGAGCAGAGTAGTAATGGGGCTTTCCTTAGGCTTCAGGAGGACCTTGGCCAGCCTGAGGGGTGACGAGGGCTGACATACAGGCCCATGGATGACCAGGCCAGAAAAGAGACCTGAGAAGAGCCGAAATGCCAGAGGAAGAAAGGAGAGGCCTGAAAAGAGCAAGAGGCCTGTGGAGAGTCAAAAGGCCTGCAGAGAGTGAGAGAGACATGCAGAGAACATCGCGGTCTACAGAGAAATGGAGAAGCTTACAGAGATCAGAGAGGTCCACAGAGAGTCTGAGAGACTGGCAGTGAGTCTGAGAGGTCCGCAGAGAGGTGGAGAAGCCTCTGGAGAGGGCACAGGTCTGGAGAGCGTGGAGAATCAAGACTTGTAGGAAGGAGGAAAACCATAAAACAAATGTCCCCTTAGAGGTTGGAGCTGCTCCTGACACTGAGGTACCCTAGGACAGGCTTGCAGATCAAGTAATCATACTCCTTTGTCAACTTTAATCATGACTCCGTGGATTTTCTTGCAAGTAGGTTATTACATATGGAGGCCCCAATGACAATATCCATCTGGATGGCATCAGGCCTTGGCTCCCTGGAAACCCCCTCCTACTTGAGTGTCTCAGCCATCAAGGGAAAGAGCTGTCTTGAGCTTCTGTCTCCTGAAGATCAAGGTGTACAGGAGTCATTTTGAAACCCTCCAGGAGTAAGTCCGTGTAGGACTGCATCTGGGGAGACTCAGTGGAAAGTTGGACACAGCATGTATATCCCAAGTCTGATGCCAGGACAAGATGCTGCCCATGCCTCCTGGGGCTTCCTTGAGAAGCCATCTGGGACCTCCTCAGGAAGTCATCTAGGACTTCCTGGAGAGGTCAACTGGGAGAGGGGTCACATGAATCCTCTTTGAGAAGTCACCTGGGGCTTCCCTGTGAAGCCATCAAGACTGGACAGGCCACGATCTGGAGGACTCAGTGGAAGGCTGGCTGCAAAGTAACTTCCAGAGTCTGGGGCAAGACAGGATGAGACGTCAATTTTTTCCTCCTGGGGCTTCCTTGAGAAGCCATGTTGGACTTCTTTGAGATGTCATCTGGAACTCCTTGAGAGTCCATCTGGGTCTGCTTTGCAAAATCATGTGGAGATCCCTTGAGAAGCCATCTGGGACTTTCTCAAAGGGTCATGTGGGTCATATGAGACATATGTGTTAGGAGTCTCTGGTCATTTGTCTGTTAGATCTGTCTTTTGGTGTTGACATTTGGGTTCCTTAGAGCCACTGGCAGATGGCCTAGGGGTGCTGACAGTCAAGGAATGGAAATACTCCCAGGGAAGCTACCCACTGTGACGTTTCAGGAACCCTTAGTCTATTTGCCACTCTGACAGCCAGCTTGTGGATGCCCGACATGCCATAAAAAAACATTTTCAGAGTCACTCAGAAATCTTCCGGAAGTAAGTCTCTGTCTAAGGTTCTGTCTTCATGTTTTCTGTATTCTGCCCATCTATCTGTCTGGAACAGTGGAGACTATGGGGTGGGCATACACTTGGTTATCCATATACGACCTCCACAGGTGCGATGACACCTTGAGGCTCTGTTCTGTAGGGCCGTGTTTGAGGGAAATCACTCACCATGGCATTTAGTCTGGCTTTGGTGGGATTCTACCTGGTATCTGGTCTGCCTGTGTGTCGATGGGGGCTGTCCCTGGACAGCCCACCTGGTGTCTTGTAGTACTCTCATACTATACAGCAGGGAGTTCTGCCTTCTGAGTGGGAGTGACAGACTCATTCCACAGACTCTGCATTCAGCTTGCTGAGTGGCAGGTCCAATCAGCAGACTCAGAGTCCTAGTAGGGATGAGCCGGGGACCCACTGGGCCCCAACTCAGCCTTCGAGTTTTGTCTTATCTTGTTTTTGGAATTGGTACCATCTTCAAAATTAGATTAGTGTCTTTGATGCTCATCAGTGTTTTTGTAGCCATGGGCTGTGCTCTCTCACTCTGCCCAGAATTTCACATATTCATTTATTATTTTCATTAGTTTTGTCAGTCAGTGGAGGTATACCAGTCCTGGGGCTTTTAATCTGGGACTTGGTGCTGTCTATGAGCTTTTTGTGTTAGCTCTAAGCTTGTACTCCACCATGTAATCCATAGCTCCACTTGTTGATGTTTGGGGGTCAATTTTAGAAAAGATTCTAATAGACTTGTATGCACAGGCTAGCTTTCAACCCCAATTCAAATGTCAGCGCTCTCAACCCCAATTCAAATGTCAGCGCTCTGCGTAACTAAGACTATAGGCTTGAGCCTCCAGTACCTTCTTTCAGTCCAGAATTTCTGTGCTACCCACTGACAAGAAGAGCAACTCTGATTGCAGCAGCAAATGATGCATTTATTCTTCAGAGATCAGGCACCACAGTTGAGGAGAAAAAGTCAGGAAAGGAACAGGTTAAAAGCATTTTCACAGCCATAGAGAAGAAAGATGAGTGAATCCGTTGCCCAGGAGCTGGTGCAGGCATGAGGAACAGGGAAGAGGGGGTGCCCGGCCTCTATGTTGAACCCCATCCTTCATGGCAGGGGCAATTTGCGCCATCATTAGAGAATACAGCAAGGCAAACCAAAAAATGCTGGGATGATGCTCGAAGCTGTGCCTCCAGGTCTTCTGCCAGCCATGATAAAGGAGCTGGACACTGAAGCATTGGGGTCGGTGTCTTTGGGCTCAGGAGGGTCCATGCCGGCTGACAGGGCTGTCCTCCAGGGACCATGTGGATGTGCTCCAGGCATGGAGGTCAGTGTGAGGGGAGGCAAACTGTTCCGAGTGCAGTTCTGCTGCAGTGTGTCCTGTGGACTTAGAAGCAGGTGACGAGGTCCTGGTCCCTTATCTGGAGGAATTTCACCTGGCGTCTCTTCCCATCCACAGGATCTCCTCCACTTGCTATGAGGGAATCTATAGACAATTGGGGATTGTTAGTTCTACTTTCTTGACTCTTACACAGGGATAAGGATCCATGTAAGCCAAGTGAGGGTCAGTACCATGGCAAGCTCCGAGGTCATGGGGAGGTCACAGACAATTGTCCCTGAAGCTGAGAACTTCTGACCTATGTCCAAAGGACATATCATGACACTGCAGGAGGTTCAGATTCCAGTCATGAACTGCCAGTGCCACTTGTAGCAAGGCTTGTCTCTTATCTAGATGATAGAGCGCAGGGGTGGAGGGGAGGGAAGGAAGGAGCAGGAAAACCAAGACACATGGTTTTCTTCCTGTTTATGGATCACGTATTGGGGGGGTCAAGATGAGGAGAGTTCTTTTCTTTAGATGTTCCCCACATGAATTTCTGGGTCCCTCCTTGAATGCAGAGGTGACAGGGGCAACACACTGTCTTGCAGGTCCAGGATTTCATGGCACTAGTAAGTTGTGAGCAAGCCACTGAAGCTCCAACCAGTCAACCAAGCTTCTCAATTGGCTGAGAGCTCAGCGATGAGGTTGAAAGCCAGAAGCAGCCTGCATAGAAAGTCTGGGAGACTCCATCTAAACCGAACCTAGAATGGATTAGATTGGAAGCTTGTTTCATGTGGTAGAGAACAAAATGTGAGAAAGCAAGAGTAAAAAATCAAGTATCAGAATGCCAACATCTATACCAGACTTCCATAGAAAGGCATCTGAAAGTATCAAATTATTATTGTAATTAGAGTCAGGGAGGGACTGTCTGTACTTTGGTATATAGATCAGGGGATGGTACCCTACAAAGAACGGATCAGAAAGATAAATAAGAATGGACAGCTGGAATGAACAGCAGCAGTACCTGTCTGCATCCAGACTTATTACTAAGCACCCACTCTGACTATGAAAGCTCACTGCATCTGCCCATAGTAGGAAGTGTTCTCCTCGTGAATCCCAGGCCCACAGAACTGAGGTGCTTACCTGAGCAGATGGTGACAGAGTCAGGATGGGAGAGTGGCAGTCCTGCTTCAGAGCTTTCCCCACTGGCTGAGGCCGAAGATGGAACAGGGAATTCCAGAGCTTCCTGTGGTCTGCGAGGAATAGGACACTGGAACTGTGACTGGGGACCTTTTACGGGTTTTGAATATGGAGACGTGACTGTGACCAGGGACGATGTGTGGAACAAACAGGAATTTCCACAGCAGTGTGTGTACAGGTGGTGGAGAAGGTGCCTGGGGCTGTTCCCTGGCAAAAAGATAGCTGGAGCATTGTGCTTGCTGTGGGCAGACTACAGTCCTGACCAGGGCAGGGAAACTGTGTTGAAATCACAGAGAAAAACAGGCAAGGGAAGATGTGAATAGTGTTGGGGTCAGGTGAGGAGAGAGGGCAGAAAGGACACATGCCACGTGTCCTCAGGGTGGGGACTTGATAGGCCATTTGGGGTCCACAGCTGCTGTGGGTGGCAGGAACGCAATGAGGGAAGGATGGTGCTTCACCCTGTATCCAAACATTCAAATGATGACTGCACAGGCTTTGAGCTAGACAGAAGCTCAAAAAATCAGTGGGCTGTTTTTGGCACTGGAGAATTTTCTTGATGTGGGCAGAAGGCAGTAGAGTGATGAACATTGAGTTCCAGGCATGTAAACTGCCAAGCCTGAAGATTAGAATTTTTTTTGTTTTAGAGTGTAACTTGAACTTGGTACGAAATTCTTTAGCTCAGTGGCTAGTGCTCTACCAAATATTTCACACCTCCCGTACTTGGAAGATTACAATTCAATGTGAACCCCAGAGGAACAGTTCTTTAAACTGAATCTCCAAATAACCAGCTGATCATTGCAAGACACATAACACAGGTTACAAAATTCAGACACATACGTATGAAACTGAGTTCAAACTCTATTCCTGACCCACAAGAAAGGAAAACATAAAGTAGGAAGGAGGCCATAGAAGAAATATGTACTGCACTACTATCATGGCTGTGGTCCATGTGCCATTTGGGGACAGGTGAGAGGACATACAGTCCCTGCCTTTGTGCACAGAATGAAGGACATAAAGAGAGGCAGGCTGGGATACTGCTGTGTCCTGAGAAGGAAGGCCCATGGCACTACTCAGTTCCTGGGTCCTGAGCCATACTGCTGCTCTGGGGAAGCAGACATTTTGGGTGGACAGACCACTGGATCGCAGAACCTAAACTGAGACCTGGGCTTAGGAGGCTGAGAGCAGAGGAAGGAGACCAGCTATGGGGATCAGAGGCAGAGAGGGAGAGAGGGGCTTCTTGGGAAATGAGAGTCAGAGTCAGTGATCCAGTGACACATGGGCAGCCCATGTGCAGAGTTAAATGTGCCTGACAGAACATATTTTTGTGACCAGTCGTTTGGGAGATACTTGATTTGGTGATTATCATGCATGGTACCTATACAGACATGAGACAAATACATTGAGACTGTGTCAGATGAATGAGCCAAGCTCTAATGAGATACTGCTTCTGCTCACCAACCTCTCAATGCCTTGCTCAGCATGAATGCCTTAGATTGGCTTGTCCTTACAACCCCTTCAAGATAGCAGCAAACATCCACATGCTAGTGAATGATACCTGTAATCCAAGCATCACTATTCTTGGGCAGAACGTCCATGAGGCTCTGATAATCAAATAACCATGAAAGGCCAGATTAGCTGTGACTCCTGCTGCAAACTGCTAACCTGGAGCACAAAATTGAAAGGATGGATTCCTAGCCACGATGTGGCAGCAGGAGATGAAGAAGAAAAAAGGGACAAAAAGAAAAGAAAAGAAAATGGGAAATAAAATATGTATGCCTTAATGGCTAGATCCAGAAAGGTCTGTGGACTGGGATGTAGCTCACTTGTAGAGCACTGGATTTAAGCCTCAATCTCAGGGAAATAAAAAGTTGAAGAATAAAGTATTGAGCTAGATTTGGGCCTTGGCTCCTGAGAAGCCTGGAACCTCTTTGTAGATGGAGTGCATGGGGTTTAAGAAGACATTGCAGGCTGTCAGGTTTCTGAGCAGGTACAGTCTACCCATGTTAGATAATCATTCCCCAAATTCAGCCTGAGCTCCTGTAGGAGCCACTGGTTCAGAAGGCTTCAGGGTTCATTCATTCCACAGTATGTGTGAGCTCTGCACCTTTCAGCAAGATAGACCTGAGAGAGACACAATAACTTATCACCTTCAATGTCCAAAAGGTTTGCAGTAAGACAAAGCTACTGGACAAGCTGTAGGGCACGGGGGTGGAGTAGAGGGAGCTGGACAGGAAATGGACCAGTGGCACTGGCTCAGGGGAGGAATGCAGTGGTGGGCACTGCTCGTGAAGTTGGCCACACATGGTAGGCATGCGAATTTGTACTAGAAACACGTTGAAAACTTGTGATGTTTTCTTTATGTGTTCTGACCTTCTGGTGAAATACAAGTAATGTACATTTGCGATTTTGGTTCAAGGATGGCACCAGCCTTGTCTCAGGCTCATTTACTGGAGTTAGGCCGGGGTTCCTAGGGTGCTAAAACAAATCAGTGACCCTTGTTTTGGTTCTTTTTGTGGAACTACAGTTTGAACCCAGGGCCTCTCACTTGCTAGACAGGTGCTCTGACACTAAGTCTCCCTTTCAGGACAGACTTTTGGCAATGAATAAGAGGAATCCCTTGTATATTTCAGCATTAGGTGACTTGTGAACTTCACTTCTCCAGATCTCATCCTTCTGAGAAGAGTCATTCACAGACATATGCCCTAATGACAACACTGCACACCCTTCCCTCTATACTATGATTCAAATGAGAAAATCGCAGACACATGGTTGCAGATGACAAAGGAAGTATATTACTTGATCTGTTTCCTTGTACTAGATGACACTTCAGTACTACGGGCAGCTGCAACCTCCAAGGGGGCAAGTCTTTTTTCCTTTTATTTGTCCTTCCTATAGCTCCTTCTACTCCATCCCTTTGCCCTACAGATTGTCCAAGTAGCTTTGTTTTCTACAATCCTTTTGGACCATGAAGGTGATAAGCTGTTGTGTCTCTCTCAGGTCTATCTTGCTGCAATGTTCACAGTCCACACACACCTGTGGAATGAAGGAACCCTGAAGCAATGTTGTACGTGCTCAATCACCTGGCACCTTGCCATGTCTCCCAATGCTCTCCTTCCTCTACCCAGAACTTTCCAGGCCTTACCCCTCCAACTCTCCACAGCCCTCTCTGCTCCCTGCAGGCTCCTCTATCTCTGTGGGCCTTTCAAATCTAGGTGGGCCTCTCCAACTCTCTGCGGGCTTGTCTGACTCCCTACAGGACTCTGTATCTCTCCAGGTGCTTCTCCACCTCTCCACAGACCTCTCCAACCCTCTGCAGGCCACTCTGACTCTCTACAGGCCTCTCCAACTCTCGGTAAGCCTCTCAGCCATACACAGGGTTCTCAGGTCTACCCAGGCCTCTCCACCTACTGGACTTCCATGGGTATCTCTTCCAGCCTGGACTCCCTCAAGCAGGCCAGGCTCCTCTCAGCCTCTCTATCAGCCCAGCTGACTCCTCAAGCCTTCCTCGGCTCTCCTCAGGCTTGACAGGAACCTGGGCATTTCTTTACTCTGTGAAACATATCTCTTGCCATGTGTCTCTTACTGTCTCCCCTGCCCTATCTCCTTCCTGAAACTCTTCATTTCCATATCCACTGGACGCCCACACAATGCCCTTTCATGCCCATCCCCCATGGGCCTGGCATGTGTGCTGCTGACATTAGTGTGGGAAAAGATGTCCTGTACTCAGGTCCTTACATTCCCCCCTATCTCCTTCCTGAAACTCTTCATTTCCATATCCACTGGACGCCCACACAATGCCCTTTCATGCCCATCCCCCATGGGCCTGGCATGTGTGCTGCTGACATTAGTGTGGGAAAAGATGTCCTGTACTCAGGTCCTTACATTCCCCACTGGTTTTTATGTCTACTCAAATCATAGACTTTTAGGTCCAAATCCTAAACTGCCCTTGGGAAAGGGGTAGGTCTAGCAGATAATAAAATAACACACTGTCCTTGAACTTGTTCCAAACAGAATCTCCAAGGTGGAAGAGATGGGATGGATCTGGTCTGGACTGCATTACTGTCTCGCAATACCTTCAACTGATTGTCACATCTCCTGCATTTGCTGCAAATTTGGATATAGACTGGCTAATGATCAGCTTGTTAAGCTGAGGCCCCACTGGGTTTCCACACAGTTTTAGGCAGAGGCCAAGGGTCATTTAGAAGCATGACAAATAACCAGGTATAGACAGACACAGAAGGCTACAGCCTGTAACCTATTTTTACAAGGACAGTGTCCACACCTGCACACTTGTTACCACAGTTTTCCATGCCACATCCTTTAAATTCATCCTTCCTCATTTTCCAAAAAGTAATGACTCTGGTCCCTTGATCTTAAAGGGGATTGATGGGTGAACATCATGATCTTCTATAACTTCTGCAAGCTGACTCTGTGAACACCGACCCTTTTTAGCCAGGAACCTATAACCTTAGCCTGTTTTCTAAAGTGGTTTACTAGATTAGATGTCATTAAAGCAATGTGTTAATCCTAAGTGGAAATTATATGCAACATTAAACAACGGCACAGACTTTTAGATACATGCAGTTGGAGGAAGGCTGGGGTAGGGCAATCTGGAACTGAAACCGCCAGACTCTGTCTTTTATCCAATTTTAGACAAGAGGGCTTTACAATTGTCTACATTGCCAAGGCCAGCCACATGTCTGAACCAGGCCCACATCCATGTCTTTAGTCAGATTGGTAGAGGACCAAACCAGGCCCACAGTCCCCTGTGACCTGCCTCTTGAGGGCCACCACACAGGAAGAGGGACATAGCAGGCCTGTAACTGCCAGAAGCTAGCACTTTACAATGGGAGTTATAGCTAAACTGGCCTTTGGTGGCTAATTGGAAATCAGAGTCTCACAGATTTTCTTACCCAAGAATAGTTACCTTTGGATTACAGGTAGTTCACCAGTGTGAGGCTGTCTTCTGCCATAGAATAGGGGTTGAAAGACTGAGTCAATCTAAGGCATTCGGCTGAACAATGCATTGAGAGGTTGTGAGCAGAAGAAGCATCTCATCAGAGCCCAACCTTCTGTGCTCACTTATTTTCCAGTCTCACTGTGCTTGTCTCGTGCCTGAATAGTAACTACATATGGTGAACTCCAACTCACATATCTCCCAAGGGACTGAGCACATTAACATGTGCTGTCAAGCTGACTTAACTCTGTACATGGGCTGCCCAGGTGTCACTGGGTCATTGAATCTGACTCCTATTTTCAGCAAAGCTCCTCTCTCCCTGCCTGCCTCTGATTCCCAGAGCTGGCCTCCTTCCTCTGCTCTCAGTCTCCCCAGCCTGGGTCCCAGTTTAGGTCCTGTGGTCCTGTGGTCCATCCACCCACAGGGTCTCAATCCCCAGAGCAAGGGTGTGGCTCAAGTCCCCAGGGTCTGAGCAGCACCATGGGCCTTCCTTCTCAGGACCCAGCAGCATCCCAGCCCGCGTCTCTTTACTTCCTTCTGTCTGTGCACAAAGGAGAGACTGTGTGTCCTCTCACCTGTACCCAGGTGGCACATGGAGCACAGCCATGGTAGTAGTATGGCCTTCTTCCACATTACGTTATAGAGTTTGAACTGAATTTCATGTGTATGTATCTGAGATTGGTAACCTGAGTTATATATCTTGTAAAGATGAGCTGATTATTTAGAGATGAACTTTAAGGAACAATTCCTCTAGGGTCACATCAAATTATAATCTTCCTAGAGTGGGAGGCATGGGATATTTGGTAGAGCTTTAGCCACTCAGCTAAAGTATCAGGTACCAAGTTCAATTCCAATTCTCAAAAAAAATCCATATGTAATCTCTGTACATGAGCCTCTGGAGTAGGGAATTTACAGGCTTTGAATCCCTTCCTCATCAGTCTGCTCCCAGCTTGTTACATCAAGAAAGTTCTTCAGTGTTACTTACAGCTTACTGTGATTTCTTGAGATTATGTCTCAAAACTAGCGTGAATTCTATACAGTCATCCTTTGAATGTGAGAAAAGGTGGTGAAGCACTATGCACCCCTCACTGTGTTCCAATGACCCAGAGCTGATGTAGACCCCAAATGAACCATCCAGTCCCTACCATGAGGACATGTGGCATGTCTCCTGCCTGTCCTCCACACTCACCCCACCCCAACCCTGTGGACTTCTTCCCTTGCCTGCCTTGCTCTGTGATACCAGCACAGGTTCCCTGCCCACAGCACAATTCTCCAGCTATCACTCTGACAGGGAACAGCTCCAGGCCACCTTCTCCTCCACCTGCAGATACACATCTGTGGAAATTTCTGTTTGTTCCACACGTCCTCCCAGTCACAGTCACGTCCCCATCTCCAAAGCCCTTTAAAAGTGTCCCCCTGTCTCAGGCCCAGTAAACCATTCTTTGCAGACTACAGGAGGCTGCTGAATTCCCTGGTCCCGCCACAGCCCCAGCCAGCGGGGAAGGCTGTGAAGCAGGACTGCCACACTCCCATCCTGACTCTGCCATCACCTGCTCAGGTAAGCACCGCAGCTCTGTGGGCCTGGGATTCATGAAGAGAACACTTCCCACTGTGGGCAGATGCAGTGAGCTTTCACAGTCAGAGTAGATGCTTAGCACTAAATCTGGAAGTAGAGAGCTACTGCTGCTGTGCTTTCTAGCTCTCCACTCATATTCATCCTTCTGAACCCTTCTTTGTAGGGTACCATCCCCTGATCGATATACTAAAACCAAAAATAGTCCTGCCTCAATCCTAATATCAATAATAATTTAATACTTACAAATACCATTTTGTGGAATTCTGGTACAGGCTATAGATTTCTGTACTTAATTTTTACTCTCTTGCTTTCTTATACTTTGTGCTTTACCACTTGAACTAAGCCACTAATCTAATGCATTCAAGGTTCAGTTGAGGTGGAGTCTCCCAGACTTTCTATTCAGGCTCCTTCTGGCTTTTCAATCCCATCATTCAGCTGTCAGCCATTTCAGAAGCTTTGTTGACAGGATGGAGCTTCAGGGGCCTGCTCACAGCTTACCAGTGCCTTGCTGCCTGAGACCTGCAAGACAGTGTGTTTCCCCTGTTCACTTTGCATTCAAGAAATGACTTAGAACTTCGTGGGGGGGTATCTAATATAAAGAACTTTCCTGATCTCACCCCATACATACTACATAAACTCAAAAAGACCATGTGTCCTGGATTTCCTGACCCCACTCCATCCTCTAGAGGAGAGAGCAGCCTGGCTATCAGTGGAGGCTGCAGCACAGGGCTGGAGTCTGGGCCTCCTGCAGGGTCCTTATGTCTGTGTCCTCTGGACATGGAAGCCCGTAGCTGCAGGGACAGTTTGTCTGTGACCACCCCATGGCCTCCGACGTTGCCATATTACTGTCCTCACTTGAATTACAGGGGCACTTCTGCCTGTGCAAACTTCTGGAAAGTAGAACTAACAAGCCCCAATTGTCTATACATTCCTCTCACAGCAAGTGGAGGCGATCCTGTGGACAGGAAGAGGCACAACTTGAAATCCCTCCACCTTGGGGACCAGGACCTTGTGACTTGGTTCTCAGTCCACAGGCCACACAGCTGCAGGGCTGTACTGGGAAGAGTGTACCTCACTTACTCTAACCTCCATGCCTGGAGCACATCCACATGATCCCTGGGGGACGGCCCTGTCAGCTGGCATGGCCCTTCCTGAGCCCCAAGGCACCAACCCTAGTGCTTCAGTGTCCTGCTCCCTGGTCAAGAATGACAGAAGACCTGGAGGCACAACTTGTAGCATCTTCGCACCTCCTCGTGGTTGGCGTTGTTGTATTCTCTAATGATAATGCAAACGCAGAGCCTGGTGCCCATGGGGCCGGTCCCCGTGCTGCTGCTGCTGTCCTGTCTGGACACCACTGGCTCCATTCCAGTCATGATGGCCACACGTGATTCTCTCTTTGATCCATTTTATTTCACTGGGAAAGTCTCAGCCTTCTCCATCCCCCCAGTGAATAAGTCTCTCCTTTTTTGCTTCAATGAGGGGAATTATAAATTACAGATTCTTGACTGGCCATAGTCCATTATACATCTACAAAAAAGAAAGTCCTTTTTATCATATATCTTTTTGAAAACTAAAAGTTCCAGAAACTGAATTCGAAAACACCTGTCTAATTCCAGGGTAATTCAATAAGACATCGTTTTAAACACCTGTCTAATTCCAGGGTAATTGAATAAGACATCATTGTAAACTACAATAGGACAGATTACTGTGTCACTATCAACTTCCACGATATTATGCTCAAGGAAATACCTGGCTGCAAAGCTGAAAAATCTTGTGGCATCATGGAGTGAGTGCATGGCTGCACCTGTCCTTGGAGCCCATGGCCCTGCTGATGTGTCTGGCAAATTCTCAGTATTGACCCCAAGAATGTATATCAGATGATTAAAAGCCAGTTTGTTGGATTCAGGTGATGGTAGGTTGCTGACAGGAAATGAAATGACCCCAAATTGTCCTTGCCATGAAGGCTGGGGTTAAGCCTAGTGGCCTGGCAACCCCTTCCCTGTTCCTAATGCATGGACCAGGTCCTGGGCAATGGATTCCCCAATCTTTCCTTCTCTTTGACTGTGAAAATGTGTGTAACCTGTTCCCTTCCTGACTTTGTCTCCTAAGCCTTGATGCCTGATCTTATGAAGAATAAACATATAATTCGCTATTGAAAACAGAGTTACTCTTGTTGTCAATGGGTAGCACAGAAATTCTGAGCTGAAGAAGGTACTCGAGGCTCATGCCCATAGTCCTACCTAACCAGCGGGCTGAGATTTGAATTGTGGTTGAAAGCTATCCTGTGCACACAAGTCAGTAAGCAACTTTTCTACAATTTATTTCAAAATGTCTACAAGTGGAGCTGTGGGTCATATATTAGAGCGCCAGCCACGAGACAATACAAAAAGCTCATGGACAGCACACCAAGGACCAGATTGAACGCACACAGATTGATGCATATACGATGACAGACAGAAAAAAATGAAAATAATAAATAAATGAATATGTGAAATTCTGGGCAGAGTACATGCACACAGCCCATGGCATATCTAGGCCTGGCATACTCTACCAGGCCTCTGCTCTGCTGCCTGTGCTCTGCTACTGACAGCTGAAGCCAGGTCTGTGTCCCTGTCTTCCTCCAGTGCCCCAGGTGGGAAGAGAACCTGCAGGCCAAATTTTGACTTGTTCCTCAGGGAGAAAGGAGACAGGCAAATGCATTTCAAGATAGGGGAATGTCAGAAGAGTGGACATCTTCATATCCTGCCCTAGAAGTGGGCTGAACTTGGGACTTGACCCATCTCAGTCCTTGCTTTCTCCTCATACACCCAAAGCCCCTGTCATGCACATTGCTACCCCAGACCATGAGTGGGGAAAGAGCCTGCCCAGAATAGCTTCTACTAGGGTGAGTGTAGAGAGGTGATGTATGCTTCAGAGGTTATCAGAAGATTTGGGGTCACTGGGTGGGCTTGCAGATGAACTCCTCTCTCCACAAGAGCTGGGAGAGGCCCAGATGATGGGAGGCCCCTGTTCCATCCCCAGTGTGGCCAGGAGAGTCAGAGATACAGAGAAGTTCAGGGCCTCCTTGGACCACCATGGATTCTACCTGCATCCAAGGTGTGGATGCCCCCTACAGGCTGGCCTTGGCAGCTCTGCCCAGCTCTGCCTGCTGCTGGCTTCATGGCTGCCAGAAGGGTGCCAGAAGGCACAGGACCCCACCACAGCTCCCTCTACCTGACAGATTAGGACAAGAAAATTCACAAGACAGGAAATTCATCAGTGAACAGTAGACACTGGGGAGGGGTGTGAGACCATGAGGGGCGGGAATTTCCGTCCCAACCTGACATCACTGTCACACATGCCATGACTCTGGCGGTTGGAGTGGGGAGGCAGAGGCTAAGCGGGTGGCCAGTGGATTTGGATTGGAGGGCTTCTGGGAGGTGATAGAGAAGGGGAGATGTCACAAGAGACACATGGCAACAAATACATGGCAAGAGAAAGGCGGCAAGAGATGACCCTCCTGGAGCAGAGTAATGTTGAGGCTTTTCTTAAGCTTCAGGAGGACCTGGGCCAGCCTAAGGGGTGACCATGGCTAATATACAGGATTATGGATGACTAGGCTACAAAAGAGACCTTAGTATTGCCGAGAGGCCCAAGAAAGAAAGGAGAGGCCTGAAAAGATCAAGAGGCCTGCAAAGATTGATAGAGACCTGTAGAGAGAGTAACCAGGTCTGCAGAGAAATGGAGAAGCCTACAGAGTTCAGAGAGGTCCACAGATAGTCTGAGATGCCCGCAGACAAGGGGAGAAGCCTCTGAAGAGGGGACCGTTCTGGAGATAGTGGAGAGTCAAAGCTTGTAGAAAGGAGGAAAACAATAAAACAAAAGTCGCCTTGTAGTTTGGAGCTGCTCCTGATACTGAGGTAACCTAGGACAGGGTTGCAGATCAAGTAATAAAACTCCTTTGTCACCTTTAACCATGACTCCGTAGATTGTCTTGCATGTAGGTTCTTACATATGGAAGCCCCAATGAGAAAATCCATAAGTATGGCATCAGTCCTTGGCCCCTGAGAAACTCCCTCATAGGTGAGTGTCTCAGCCATCAGGGAAGAGATCTTCCTCAAGCGTCTGTCTCCTTAGGACCAAGGTGGACAGGAGTCATTTGGAAACCCTCCAGGGGTGAGCCTGGGTAGGCCTGAACCTACAGAGACTCAGTGGAAGGCTGGACACAGCATATATATCCCAAGTCTGATGCCAGGACAAGATGTTGCCCATGCCTCCTGGGGCTTCCTTGAAAAGCCATCTGGGACCTCCTCAGGAAGCCATCTGGGACTTCCTCAGGAAGCCATCTGGGACTTCCTCAGGAAGCCATCTGGGACCTCTTCAGGAAGCCATCTGGGACTTCCTCAGGAAGCCACCTGGGACTTCCTCAGGAAGCCATCTGGGACCTCCTCAGGAAGTCATCTGGGACCTCCCCAAGAAGTCATCTGGGACTTCCTGGAGAGGTCACTTGTGACTTCTTTGAGAAGTCATCTGGGGCTTCCCTGTGAAGCTTTCTGGGCTGGACAGGCCAGCATCTGGAGGACTACCTGGAAGGCTGGCTGCAAAGTTACTTCCAGAGTCTGGGGCAAGACAGGATGAGACATCAATGGTGCCTCCTGGGGCTTCCTTGAGAAGCCATGTTGGACTTCTTTGAGATGTCATCCGGGATTCATTGAGAGGCCATCTGGTGCAGCTTTGCAAAATCATATGGTACTCCCTTGAGAAGCCATCTGGGACTTTCTCAAAGAGTCTTGTGGGTCATCTGGGACATACATGTTAAGTGTCTCTGGACATTTGTCTGTTATATCTGCCTTTTGGTGTTGACATTTGGGTTCTTCAGAGCCACTGGCAGATGGCCTCGGGGTGCTGGCTGCCAAGGAATGGTAATACACACAGGGAGCTACCTACTGAGATATTATAGGGACCCTTGATCTATCTACCACTCTGACAGCCAGCTCATGGATGCCAGACATGCCATAAAAAATCATTTACAGATTCACTCAGAAATGTTGCAGAAGTAAGTCTCTGTCTTATGTTCTGTGTTCATGTTTTCTGTATTCTGGGGATTGATCTGTCTGGAACAGTGGAGACTATGGGGTTTGCATATTACTTGGTCTCTTCCCTGATACTTCAGTACTAGTAGCAGCTACAAGCTCCAAGTAGGCAAGTCTTTTTTCCTTTTATTTGGCCTTCCTAGAGCTCCTTCTACTCCCTCCCTGTGACCTACAGCTTGTCCAGGTAGCTTAGTCTTACTGCAATCCTTTTGGACCCTGAAGGTGATAAGCTGTTGTGTCTCTCCCCTGTCTATCTTGCTGCAAGGTGCAGAGTCCACACACCTGTGGAATGAATGAACCCTGAAGCCCCTCTGAACCAGTGATCTCTGAAGGAGCTCAGGCTGTTTATGGAATGACTAACTAAACATGGCAATGTTGTACGTGCTCAGTCACCAGGCACTTTGCCATGTCTCCCAATGTTCTCCTTCCTCTATCCAGAACCTTACCAGCCATACCACTCCAACTCTCCACAGGCTTCTCGGCTCCCTGCAGACCCCTCTATCTCTGTGGGCCTTTCAAATCTATGTGGGCCTCTCCAACTCTCTGCAGGCCTCTCTCACTCTCTACAAGCCTCTCTACCTCTCCACAGTCCTCTCCAACTCTCTGCTAGCCTCACAGCCCTACACAGAGCTCTCAGCTCTATGGAGGCCTCTCCACTGCCTGGGCCTCCATGGGCTTCTCCTCCATCCTGGACTCCCCACAAGCAGGCCAGGCTCTTCTGAGCCTCACTATCAGCACAGTTGATGCCTCAAGACTTCCTGGGCTCTCCTCAGGCTTGACAAGTCCCTCGGCATTGCTTCACTCTGTGAAGCATGTCTCTTGCCATGTGTCTCTTACTGTCTCCCCTTCTCTATCACCTTCCTGGAACTGCTCTCCTCCATATCCACTGGCCACTGACAGACCGCCCTTTCATGACCATCCCCCATTGGCCTGGCATGCTTGGTGGTGACATTAGTGTGGGACAGGACTTCCTGCCTCTCAGGTCCTCACATTCCCCACTGGTGTGTATATCTACACAAATAATTCACTTTTAAGTCCTTCTTTTGGAGCAAATCCTAATATGCCCCCTGAGGAAGGTGAAAGATCCAGCTGATAATAACACACTGTCCTTGAAATTTTTCCAAATGGAATCTCCAGGTAGAAGAGATGGCATGGATCTGGTCTGGACTGAACTACTGTCTCCCAGTACCTTCAATTGATTGTCACATCTCCTTCTGCATTTGCTGCAAATTTGGACATAGACTGGCTAAAGATCAGCTTGTTAGGCTGAGGCCCCACTGGGTTTCAACACAGTTTTAGACAGAGGCCCAGGGACAATTTAGCAGAGTGACAAATAACCAGGTATAGACAGACACAGAGGCTTCAGCCTATAACCTGATTTTTACAAGGACACTGTCTACACCTGCACACTTGTTACCACAGTTTTCCATGCTACTTCCTTTAAATTTATCCTGGATCACTTTCCAAAAAGTAATGGCTCTGGTCCCTTGGTCTGAAAGGGGATTGATGGGTGAACATCATGATATTCTGTAACTTCTGCAAGCTGACTCAGTAGACACTGACCCTTCTTAGCCTGGAACCTATAACCTTAGCCTGTTTACCAAGTGGTTGTTTGCATTAGATGTCATTAAAAACAATGTGTTAATCCTAACTGGAAATTATCTACAACACTTAACAACTGCATAGACTTCTATATTACTTCAGTTGGAGGAAGGCTGGGTTGGGGTCATCTGGAACTGAAATGGCCTGACTCTGTCTTTTATCCAATTTTCAACAAGAGGGCTTTACAATTGTCTACATTGCCAAGGCCAGTCACATGTCTTAACCAGGCCCACAGCCATCTCTTTAGCCAGATTTGTAGAGGACCAAACCAGGCCCACAGTCCCCTGTGCCCTGCCTCTTGAGGGCCACCACACAGGAAGAGGGATATAGCAGGCCTGTACCAGCCAGAAGCTAGCACTTTACAATGGGAGTTACAGCTAATCTGGCCTTTGGTGGCTAATTGGAAATCAGAGTCTCACAGACTTTCTTACCCAAGAATAGTTGTCTTTGGATTATAGGCATAATTCACCAGTGTGAGGCTGTCTTCTGCCATAGAATAGGGTTGAGAGGATGGGTCAATCTAAGACATTCAGGCTGAAGGATGCATTGAGAGGTTGTGAGCAGAAGCAGCATCTCATCAGAGCCCAACCACGTGCACTCACTTATTTCAGAGTCTCAGTGTGCTTGTCTCGTGCCTGTATACTTACCACGCATGGTGAACTCCAACTCACATATCTACCAAGGCACTGACCACATAAACATGTGCTCTCAGCTGATTTAACTCTGTACATGGGCTGCCCAGGTGTCACTGGGTCACTGAATCTGACTCTTATTTTCAGCAAAGCTCCTCCCACTCTGCCAGCCTCTGATTCCCACAGATGGCCTCCTTCCTCTGCTCTCAGCCTCTGCTCTCTCTGTTCCCAGCTTAGGTCCTGTGATCCTGTGATCCATCCACCCATAGGGTCTCAATCCCCAGAGCAAGGGTGTAGCTCAGGTCGCAGGATCTGAGCAGCACCATGACCTTCTTCTCAGGACCCAGCAGCATCCCAGCCTGCTTATCTTTACTTTCTTCTGTCTGTGCACAAAGATGGTACTGTGAGTCCTCCCACCTGTACCCAGGTGGCACATGGAGCACAGCCATGGTAGTAGTATGGCCTTCTTCCAAATTATGTTATAGAGTTTGAACTGAGTTTCATGTGTATGTATCTGAGATTGGTAACCTGAGTTATATATCTTGGAATGATTAGCTGGATATTTGGACATGAAGTTTAAGGAACTATTTCTCTAGGGTCACATCAAATTGTAATCTTCCTAGAGGGGGAGGCATGGGACATTTGGTAGAGCTTTAGCCATTCAGCTAAAGTATCAGGTACCAAGTTCAATTCTAATTCTCAAAGAAAAAATCCAGATGTAATCTTCATAAATCAGCCTCTGGAGAAGGGAGTTTACAGGGTTTGAATCCCTTCCTCATCAGTCTGCTGCCTTCGTACATCAAGAAAGTTCTCCAGTACCACTCACAGCCTACTGTGACTTCTTGAGCTTCTGTCTCAGCACTAGCTCGAATCCTATACAGCCACCCAGAGCTGCTGTGCACCTCAAATGAACTATTAACTTCCTACAATGAGGACATGAGGCATGTCTCCTTCCTGTCCTCCACACTCACCCCACCCCAGCCCTATGGACTTCTTCCCTTGCCTGCCTTTCTCTGTGATTCCAGCACAGGTTCCCTACCCACAGCACATTTCTCCAGCTATCTCTCTGCCAGGGAACAGCTCCAGGCCACCTTCTCCACCACCTGCAGATACATATCTGTGGAAATTTCTGTTTGTTCCACACGTCCTCCCCAGTCACAGTCACGTCCCCATCTCCACAGATGGCCTCCTGCCTCTGCTCTCAGCCTACCCAGCTTGGGTCTCAGCTTAGGTCCTGTGCTCCTGTGGTCCATCCACCCACAGGGTCTCAATCCCCAGAGCAAGGTTGTAGCTCAGGTCACAGGATCTGAGCAGCACCATGGCCTTCCTTCTCAGGACCCAGCAGCATCCCAGTCTGCTTATCTTTAAGTCCTTCTGTCTGTGCACAAAGGTGGTACTGTGTGTCCTCTCACCTGTACCCAGGTGACACATGGAGCACAACCGTGGTAGTATTATAGCCTTCTTCTGTCCCGACCGGCAGGACTTCAACGAGGGCAATGAACCTAAGCGAGAAGGAATGAAGGGACAAGAGACACGAAGAATGACAGCAAGACAGGGATTCTGATCAAGCTGCTCAAGCTGCTGCTGCTCAATTTTATTTTTCACACTGCTGTATATATATGCTTGGAATCATTGGCCGTTAAGGAAGCTTTTTCATTGGCCGAAGCAGCTGTAGGATGTTTGCTTAGGGCAAGGTGAAAAAGGTGGTCGGTCTTTAGCAGCTGCAGGGTGTTTACTTAGGGCATGGTGAAAAGGTGGTCTTTAGCAGCTGCAGGGTGTTTACTTAGGGCGTGGTGAAAAGGTGGGATTCTGTAAACTCAGCCTCAAGATGTTCCAGTGAGATAGTTAAGCCTATTATGTTGAGAGACTCAACTTTTGGCTCCCAACATCTTCCCCTTTCTTATTTAGAAAATTGACCATCAATTGTTGTCTGCTCTTTTTTTTAAGGGGGTGACAGAGGCTCTGTTTCTCTAAGGGCCAGGTTTTTCTCCGCTCCCGAAGGAGCGTCCTCACTCGGGGGAGGGGAATTTTACAGGCCTTGGCATGTTTTTTGAGGAGACAGCTTGTGGGTATGCATGCCAACCCTCATGCACCAGAGCTTGCCACTCAGGGGTCTTGGGTTTTGGGATTTCGCAGATCCATCCCCCTGCAGTCTTACCTGTACCCTTGATTAGAGCATTTTTTCTTCCTCCCATAGGTGCATCCTCCCCCAAGCAGAGGGGCCTATAGGATGAGGGGCGAACCTATCCCTTATGGCAATAGGTCTTGCCCGTTGAATCGTCAGGAGTTATGAATAAGAAGGGGTTTCTAAATAAGAAAAAGAAGGCAGGCTGTTTCCCACTGGAACAAGCTCATGGCAAAGCACTAATTAAAAGCCTGGGGTAAATCCTAGATCTCAATGCCGCGGTCTGTCATATCAAGGTGATGGTGATGAACCTGTATGGGCTTAGAAACCAAGAGATTAATCTGTTATTTAATAAATTCAAACAGGATGGTCCACGTCTGAAGTTCTAGCTGCATCTGTAAGAGAAAAGGCATCATCCTCAGGGGGAAAGTTTCCCCTGGGTTGTGGTAAGCCATTAACCTGTTTTATCAAGCGTTCTGGCAGCCACCTTGGGGCCGCTTGTTCTTGATCTAAAATACAGGCTGAACCTCACCCCCAGATAAGAACAGAATCTGGGCCCTTCCATTTGCCTGTAAGGGGGTCTCACCACATGACAGACGGGAGGGCAGAACTGGAAGAAGGGTGCCAATGCCTGTCAGCTGCCGAGTGGCCTTCATTGTCCAGAGTTAGAAAATTAAGGGCAAACAATGTATGACTAAGGCAATCCCTAGGAGTGGAAAATGAAAAGGCAGAGGCTTTGAGGCGAGTAAGCCAGGTTTTTAGGGTGTGGTGGGCTCGTTCTATGATGCCATGACCTTGGGGGTTATAGGGAATCCCAGTAGTATGACAAATCTGAAAAATAGCACAAAACTGTTTAAACTTGGCACTGGTATAAAATTTCATTAATCAAATTCCAATAGGAAAGGAAGGTAGCAGGAACCTTTTCTGGACCAAAGGTTTCATAATAATCTGTTAAACAATCTCCTATTCTTTGCCATCTTTTTGCACCTATGGTTCCTTCAAGGGGGAACCAAGGACACAAGTCCTTGAGAAAAATAATTCTAAATCCTTTTTCTTAACCCGAGTTCCTCGTGTCTTGAGGGCCTCCTTGAGGTCTGACAGAAATAGATCATGTGACGATATTGCTTGTCCCATGGTGGGTCACTCACCTTGCGTTGTCCCCACTCTCCTCCTGGATCTGTCTCTCGGTGGGGTCTGTCGAGGTGATCTCGCGATCTCAGACTGTACTTGGCCAAGTTTTCCCGGAGGACCGCGTTCCTTCCTTAGTCAGAGGCTCGAGCCCCACGTTGGGCGCCAGTTGTCCCGACCCGCAGGACTTCAACAAGGGCAATGAACCTAAGTGAGAAGGAATGAAAGGACAAGAGACACGAAGAATGACAACAAGACAGGGATTCTGATCAAGCTGCTACTGCTGCTGCTGCTGCTGCTAAATTTTATTTTTCACACAGCTCTATATATATGCTTGGAATCATTGGCCATTAAGGAAGCTTTTTCATTGGCCGAAGCAGCTGTAGGATGTTTGATTAGGGCAAGGTGAAAAAGGTGATCTGTCTTTAGCAGCTGCAGGGTGTTTACTTAGGGCTTCGTGAAAAGGTGGGATTCTGTAAACTTATCCTCAAGTTGTTCCAGTGAGATAGTTAAGCCTATTATGTTGAGAGACTCAACTTTTGGCTCCCAACATTCTTCCACATTATATTATAGACTTTGAACTGAGTTTCATGTGTATGTATCTGAGATTTATAACTTGAGTTATATATCTTGCAATGATCAGCTGAATGTTTGGAGATGAAGTTTAAGGAACTATTTCTCTAGGGTCACATCAAATTGTAATCTTCCTAGAGTGGGAGGCATGGGACATTTGGTAGAGCGGTAGCCACTGAGCTAAAGTATCAGGTACCAAGTTCAATTCTAATTCTCAAAAAAAAAAAAATCCATATGTAATCTCCATAAATCAGCCTCTGGAGTAGGGAGTTTACAGGCCTTGAATCCCTTCCTCATCAGTCTGCTGCCTTCTTACGTCAAGAAATTTCTCCAGTACCACTCACAGCCTACTGTGACTTCTTGAGCTTCTGTCTCAGCACTAGCTCGAATCCTATACAGTCGTCCTTTGAATGTGGAAAAAGTGGTGAAGCACTATCCACCCCTCACTGTGTTCCAATGAGCCAGAGGAGCTGTAGACCTCAAATGAGCCATCAAGTCCCTACCATGAGGACATGTGGCATGTCGCCTTCCTGTCCTCCACACTCACACTCACAGCCATATGGACTTCTTCCCTTGCCTGCCTTGCTCTGTGATTCCAGCACAGGTTCCCTACCCACAGCACAATTCTCCAGCTATCTGTCTAACAGGGAACAGCTCCAGGCTGCCTTCTCCTCCACCTGCAGATACACATCTGTGGAAATTTCTGTTTGTTCCACACGTCCTCCCCAGTCACAGTCACATCCCCATCTCCAAAGCCCTTTAAAAGTGTCCCCCTGTCTCAGGCCCAGTAACTCATTCTTTGCAGACTACAGGAGGCTGCTGAATTCCCGGGTCCAGCCTCAGCCCCAGCCAGTGGGGAAGGCTCTGAAGCAGGACTGCTACACTTCCATCCTGACTCTGCCTTCACCTGCTCAGGTAAGCACCTCAGATCTGTGGGTATGGGATTCATAAAGGAGAGCACTTACCACTGTGGGCAGATGCAGTGAGCTCTCACAGTCAGAGAAGGTACTTAGTACTAAATCTGGAAGCAGAGAGCTACTGCTGCTGTGCTTTCTAGCTCTCCACTCATATTCATCCTTCTGAACCCTTTTTTGTACGGTACCATCCCCTGATCGATATACGAAAATGACAAAAAATCATTCATCCATCCTAATAGCAATAATAATTTACTACTTACAAATACCCTTTTGTGGAATTCTGGTACAGGCAGTAGATTTCTGGTACTTAATTTTTATTCTCTTGCTTTCTTAGATTTTGTGCTTTACCACATGAACCAAGCCACTAATGTAATGCATTCAAGGTTCAGTTGAGGTGGAGTCTCCCAGACTTTCTATTCAGGCTGCTTCTGGCTTTTCAACCCCACCATTGAGCTGTCAGCAATTTCAGCAGATTTGTTGACAGGCTGGAGCTTCAGGGGCCTGCTCACAGCTTACCAGTGCCTTGAAGCCTGAGGCCTGGAAGACAGTGTGTTTCCCCTGTCGCCTTTGCATTCAAGGAGTGACTTAGAACTTCGTGTGGGGGATATCTAATGTAAAGAACTCTCCTGATCTCGCCCCATACATACTACATAACCTCAAAAAGACCATGTGTCCTGGTTTTCCTGCCCCCACTCCATCCTCTAGAGGAGAGAGCAGCCTGGCTACCAGTGGAGGCTGTAGCACAGCGCTGGAGTCTGGGCCTCCTGCAGGGTCCTTATTATGTCTGCGTCCTCTGGACGTGGAAGCCCTCAGCTGCAGGGAGTTTGTCTGTGACCTCCCCATGGCCTCCAACGTTGCCATAGTACTGTCCTCACTTGAATTACAGGGACTCTTCTGTAGAGAGCTGCGAGAGGCCGCACCTGGAAGGTGGCGCCGGCTTCCGCCCTCCGCCTTCCCGATGGCGAGTGCTCTCGTGGTAAACAACTCCTGATATGGCTAAGGCGAAGAATCTGGCTTGCTTCTGTGCACCTGAACCTATTGGCGGTTCCCACGTGGCGTATCAGGGTTGGCTACCCAGCGGGTATTGAAGGCTGTGGGGAATTCTCCCCGGGGTTGGGGTCAGAAGATTACTAAAAGGTCCTGAATAAACTGCGGAGAGAAGAGTCCGGTGTCGCGTCGTCATTACCGGCCGAGGCGGTAGCGACACGTGGTGGCCCGTACGGGGACTCAGCCACAACCCCAACGAGGACTCAGAACTCTCTGTGGTCAGGGTGGTGCACCGGTAAGTTCCCAGGTAAAACGGGAATCCGCCACAAGAGCGGGGATAAGTCCCCAGGTAAAAGGGGAATCCGCCACAAGAGCGGGGATAAGTCCCCAGGTAAAAGGGGAATCCGCCACAAGAGCGGGGAGTAAGTTCCCAAGTAAAAGGGGAATCCGCCACAAGAGCGGGGGGATTTTTGCTCTTCTCGGTAGATAAAGAGAGAGTGAGAACCCGGGGCTAGTCAGTAGAGTAGCCAAAAGTGAAAGTAAAAGCTTGTTTACCAGCTTTAAATGTTTGAAACATGGGCGCTTCTTTTTCGCACCCAATTTTTTTGGCTCTCAATGAGCTACTGCACTCAAAAAAGTTATAAATAAAAAAGAGTACTTTAGAGAGATTTTTGAATGAATGTGACACCGTTGCCCCATGGTTCGCTGTCTCTGGAAGCCTCACGGTGGCTTCTTGGGAGAAACTAGGGAGGGACCTAGATTTTGCCTCTGAACAAGGAACGCTTAAGAGCGGAGTGAGACCAATATGGAAACTGATAAGAGGCTGTCTCGAGGACCAGCGTTGCAGTGAGGCGGTAGAGAATGGTCAGGCCGCCTTAGAAATGCTGCAGGAAGAAAGATCAGAAAGGGCAGACAGCGAAAAGGAGGAGAGCAGGGGGGGGTCATGCCCTAATTTTGCCGAACTAGAGACCTCTGAGTCTACAGACTCAGAGGAATTACAATCAATCATAGAACAAATAGAAAAAACAAAGATAAGAAAGAGGAGGAAAGGGAAGGAGAGAGAGGACCCAGATAAAGACGAATGCACGCCCTCCGTGCACCGCCCCACACCTTCGGCCCCTCCGCTCTATGCGGAGGACCCTGGAAGTGGCAGCCCCGGCTGTTCTTTCAGCCCAGGCATGTGGAAAGCGGTCAGAACCGAGTTACATCTAGCCTGTCCAATATTTCAGGATCCACAGGGACAGCGGTATCATGAACCCTTAGATTTTAAGGTGATAAAATCTTTAGCTGAGTCTGTGCGGACATACAGAATCACAGCCTCCTTTACTGTAGCCCAGGTGGAGGCCCTAAACAGACATTGCATGATACCCGGTGATTGGAGTGGGCTCGCACGAGCTTGTTTGAGCCCAGGTCAGTATTTAGATTGGAAGGCCTTTTTGATTGAATTTGCTAGTGAAGAGGCTGCGGCCAATCAGGCTGGGGGAAACCCAGCTTGGGACAGAGATATGCTGCTTGGACAGGGGAGATTCGCCAATCAGCAGATAGGCTACCCGGTCCAAGTTTATGAACAAATCAATAAAATTGGCATAAAGGCATGGAAGGCCTTACCAAATAAAGGCGAGGTGAGTGGCAATCTCACCAAAATCCTGCAGGGCTCTATGGAGCCGTTTTCGGACTTTGTTGCTCGTATGGTTGAGGCCGCTGGCAGAATTTTTGGTGACCCAGACGCAGCCATGCCATTAATTAAACAGCTTGTTTACGAGCAGTGCACTAAGGAATGCAGAGCCGCCATAACCCCATATAAGAATAGGGGACTAGAAGCATGGATGAAAGTATGCAGAGAGCTGGGCGGACCACTAACTAATGCTGGATTAACTGCTGCTGTGGTGCAATTAACCCAGAAGAAAGGAGGAGGCTCAGGTGCGTGCTTTAGATGCGGCAAGATGGGACACATAAAGCGTAATTGCCCTGAAAGAGGAAGTGTGATAGAAACAGGAAAGGGACAACAGCCTAAGCGGCTTGGGCTGTGCCCTAGATGTAAAAGGGGGAAGCACTGGGCAGTTGAATGCTGATCTATGAAAGACATCAACGGTCGAACCTTAACGCAGGCCCATTCAAAAAATGGGCAGCAGAGCCCCCGCCCTCAGGGCCCGCAAATATATGGGGCAGTCGAGAACCAGGACAGGAACCCAGAACAGTGGCCGACCCTCCGGCACCCCAAGGACCACGGAGAGCCACTGCGGGCTCAGCAGGACTGGACCTCCGTGCCACCACCAGACTCGTATTAACTCCCCGAATGGGGGTCCAGTTAGTTGACACAGACTTCCAAGGACCCCTTGAGCCTGGCACGGTGGGATTGTTGATAGGGAGGTCATCCACAATTCTGCGGGGCCTTAAGGTGCATCCTGGTGTGATTGACCCAGACTATACTGGAATTGTAAAGATTATGGTTGAATCTCCTAAAGGAATTTTAGCCATCTCCCCAGGAGACAGAATTGCTCAGCTTTTGATTTTACCCAGTTTACATGACCATTTTGCGGCTCAGCCCAAGCTAAGAGGAAAAGGGGGTTTTGGATCCACGGGAACAGACTTAACATTCCTGTCTCTTGATTTGGACCAAAGACCAGTTCTAGAACTCAATGTTGATAATAAGAAAATTTTGGGCCTTTTGGATACTGGGGCAGACAGGAGCATTATTGCCAGAAAAGATTGGCCATCAGGATGGCCTGTACAAGCGTCCTCCCAAACCTTACAAGGTCTGGGATATGCTAAGGCCCCTGATATGAGTGTGAGACAGCTGCACTGGAGTGATGAAGAAGGACATTCTGGTATAATACAGCCTTATGTGTTAGAGCTCCCGGTTTCCTTATGGGGCAGAGACCTTATGAAAGAAATGGGATTTAAATTAAGTAATGACTATTCCCCTGCATCACAGGACATGATGTGTGAAGAGGCACGAGATGCGGGGGGTGATGGTCCTCCTGCTCATCCTTGCGATGGTGCAACTGGGAAGACCAGTACCGAGATGGGGAACCCTGTCTGTGTTCCCGAGACCGATGCCCGTATGACATGATGCATAACTGTTTCCTTGATTATAGCCTCTTCGGGTTCTGGTGCCGTGACTGGTGTTGTGGCAACTGCTACGGGTTGCGGCGGCCAAAGTGTTAAACCTAAATCTTCTATTGCTCACAGGCCTACCTCTGTGCGTGTATCCCCCATTTTTGTTCATTGTGAGTATGGAAGAACTTACCTTGTGCATTAACCCAATGCTGGAATGCCTCAAAGTTTAAATATGCTTTAGTTACCCGAATGCCTCGTTGGGTGTCTGTGCCTGAGGATGCTCCTAATGCTATTGACCTAATCATCTTAAGGAGAGGGGCTGGGAAGGTGGCTCAGTGGTAGAGCGCTTGCCTTGCATGCCTGAGGCCCTGAGTTCGATTCCTCAGCACCACATAAGCAAAAAGAAATGAAAAAAGCCGGAAGTGACGCTGTGACTCAAGTGGTAGAGCGCTGGCCTTGAGCTGAAGAGCTGAGGGACAGCGCCCAGGCCCAGAGTTCAGGCCCAGGAAAAAACCTATTCAAAAAACGCTGCAAATTTGTCTAAACAGTTGTTTAGTTATTTTTTAGGTAATTGAACTGGGGAGTTCGACAGCCTGATGGAACAGCTCAGGGTTGCCATCGTCATGGTGAACTCGACCCGAGTGGATGCCGGATTGGCGGAGGGATTATCTTCATGGATCTCCGCTGCTATGAATCATCTCAAGGAGGGGGCGGGTTTGGGAGCCCTGACAGGCCTCCTGGTGTTAGCCTCCTTGGTATGTCTGTGGTGCATTTGCCAAATTAGAGGTTCTCAGCGTCGCAGTGCAGCCGTGATTATCCAAGCCTTTACAGTCATTGGAGCAGGTCAGTCCCCCTAAACGTGGCTTGCCACCCTAAAACAATGAACACAGATTGCAAAGCCAAAGTACTGCAGTCGAGAGGCATGAGTTTTGCCCTCGAGGAGAGCATGTTTGATTGCACACGGGTTCGATTCGCCTTTTCCCGTCCTTGTGAAAAACGAATCAATGGACAGGCTGAGTCATCCCTAGAGAAGGCGCCCTCTGGGAGAAGGCTTGTATGCAGTCCTTGCAATTGCACAACAGGGACCAGACCTCTGTTCTCATCTGTGTTCTTTAAACAAAAAAGGGGGAACTGTAGAGAGCTGCGAGAGGCCGCACCTGGAAGATGGCGCCGGCTTCCGCCCTCCGCCTTCCCGATGGCGAGTGCTCTCGTGGTAAACAACTCCTGATATGGCTAAGGCGAAGAATCTGGCTTGCTTCTGTGCACCTGAACCTATTGGCGGTTCCCACGTGGCGTATCAGGGTTGGCTACCCAGCGGGTATTGAAGGCTGTGGGGAATTCTCCCCGGGGTTGGGGTCAGAAGATTACTAAAAGGTCCTGAATAAACTGCGGAGAGAAGAGTCCGGTGTCGCGTCGTCATTACCGGCCGAGGCGGTAGCGACACTCTTCTGCCTGTGCCAACTTCTGGAAAGTAGAACTAACAAGCCCCAATTGTCTATAGATTCCTCTCACAGCAAGTGGAGGCGATCATGTGGACAGGAAGAGATGCCACGTGAAATCCGTCTACCTTGGGGACCAGGACCTTGTCACCTGCTTCTCAGTCCACAAGCCACACAGCTGCAGGGCTGCACTGGGGACAGTGTGCCTCACTTACTCTAACCTCCATGCCTGGAGCACATCCACGTGGTCCCTGGGGGACAGCCCTGTCAGCTGGCATGGCCCCTCCTGAGCTCCAAGGCACCAACCCTAGTGCTTCAGTGTCTTGCTCCCTGATCAAGAATGACAGAAGATCTGGAGGCACAGCTTATACAATCGAATCACCTATTCCTCCTTGGTATTGTTGTATTCTCTAATGATGATGCAAATGCAGAGCCTGGTGTCCATGCGACCTGTCCCTGTGCTTTTGCTGCTGTCCTGTCTGGACACCACTGGCTCCATTCCAGTCATGATGGCACATGTGATTTTCTCTTTGATCCATCTTATTTCACTGGGAAAGTCTCAGCCTTCTCACTCCCCCCAGTGAATAAGTCTCTCCTTTTTTGCTTAAAGGTGGGGAATTATAAATTACAGGTTCTTCTTTTGCCATAGTCCATTATATATCTACCAAAAAGAAAATCCTTTTTATCATATCTCTATTTCAAAACTAAAAGTTCCAGAAACTGAATTCGAACAGGCCTCTCTAATACCAGGGTAATTGAATAAGACATCGTTGTAAAATACGATAGGACAGATTACTGTGTCACTATCAACTTCCACGATATTATGCTCAAGGAAATACCTGGCTGCAAAGCTGAAAAATCTTGTGGCATCATGGAATGAGTGCATGGCTGCACCTGTCCTTGGAGAACATGGCCCTGCAGATATGTCTGGAAAATTCTCAGGATCGACCCAAGAATGTATATCAGATCATTAAAAGCTAGTTTGTTGGATTCAGGTGATACTAGGTTGCTGACAGGAAATGAAATGACCCCAAATTGTCCTTGCAATGAAGCCTGGGGTTAAGCCTAGTGGCCTGGCACCCCCTCTTCCCTGTTCCTAATGCATGCACCAGGTCCTGGGCAATGGATTCCCTAATCTTTCCTTCTCTTTGATTGTCAAAATGCGTGTAACCTGTTCCCTTCCTGTCTTTGACTCCTAAGCCTTGGTGCCTGATCTCATGAAAAATAAACATATAATTCGCTGTTGAAAACAGAGTTGCTCTTCTTGTCAGAGGGTTGCAGAGAAATTCTGAGCTGAAAGAAGGTACTGGAGGCTCATGCCTATACTCCTAGCTAACCAGTGGGCTGAGATTTGAATTGTGGTTGAAAGCTATCCTGTGCACACAACTCAGTATGAATATTTTCTACAATTAACCCCCAAACATCTACAAGTGGAGCTGTGGGTCATGTGGTAGAGCGCCAGCCCCCGGACAATACAAAAACCTCATGGACAGCACTCCAAGGACCAGATTGAACGCACACAGATCGACACATATAAGATGACAGACAAAAAATAATGAAAATAATAAATAAATGAATATCTGATATTCAGGGCAGAGTACATGCACATAGCCCATGGCATATCTAGGCCTGGCACACTCTACCAGGCCTCTGCTCTGCTGCCTGGGCTCTGCTACTGAAAGCTGAAGCCAGGTCTGTGTCCCTGTCCTTCCTCCAGTGCTCCAGGTGGGAAAAGGAACTTCAAGTCCAATTTTGACTTGTTTCTCAGGGAAGAAAGGAGACAGTCGAATGGATTTCAAGATAGGGGAATGTCAGAACAGTAGACATCTTCATATCCTGCCCTAGAAGTGGGCTGAACTTGGGACTTGACCCATCTCAGTCCTTGCTTTCTCCTCACACACCCAAACCTCGTGTCAAGCACATTGCTAACCCAGACCATGAGCTGGGAAAGAGCCTGCCCAGAAAAGCTTCGAGAAGGTGTATGTAGAGAGGTGGTGTGTGCTTCAGAGGTTAACAGAAGATTTGAGGTCACTGCGTGGGCTTGCTGATGAACTTCTCTCTCCACAAGAGCTGGGAGACGCCCAGATGATGGGAGGCCCCTGTTCCATCCACAGGGTGGCCAGGAGAAACCGAGATGCAGAGAGAACCCAGAGATTCAGGGCCTCCCTGGACTAGCATGGCTTCTAACTCTGGGCCTGGGTACAACTTCTGATTTTTCCCAAGATGTGCTTTCTACCACTTGAGCCTCAGATCCACTTCTGGTGCTCTTTGGTAGTTAATTAGAGAAAACTGCCTCACAGATGAATATGCCTGGATAGGCTGTGAACAAGGATCCTCAGATCATACCCTCCTGAGTATCTGGGATTACAGGCAGGAGTCATCAGAGCCACAGGATCTCTCTGTGATTTTAGGTCTGAGATCACACAGTTGTACGCCAGCCAGGCAAGTTGTTTCCCAGAGAGCCAAGTGTTCGGGGACGACTTGGTCTCTCACTCTTTGGTGGTTCTGGGGTTTCAGTGTAAAGGTTACTCAATTGTCAGGCAGTTGCTCTGACACACAAGTCAGTCTTTCTACTTGTTTTTTTTACTGGTGGTTAATCACAATGTCCCAAGTGTTTCCCTGGCACTGAGTTTATGCACAGAATGAGTGAAAAAAGTGGGCGTGTCCACTTTGGAACAATGCTCATCCTAGAGTTAGCACTGATTGTTGATGTGTTTAAGCTTTAGGAGAGCCAGGCACAGGACCCCACCAGAGCTCCCACTACCTGACAGATTAGGACAAGAAAAATCACAGGACAGCTAATTCATCATTGAACAGGAGACACTGAGGAGGGGTGTGAGACCCTGAGTGGCGGGAAGTTCCTTCTCAACCAGATAACATTGTCACACCTGCCATGCCTCTGGGGGTGGAGAGGGGGGAGACAGAGGGTGTAAGAGAAGTTTATTGGGTGGCCAGTGGATATGGATTGGAGGGCTTCTGGGAAGGTGATAGAGAAGGGAAGATATCACAAAGGACACAGGGCAAAAAACACATGCCAAGGCGCATGCAGCTTCCCTTAGGAGGTCCTTAGCTAGCCTAAGGAGTGACAAGGGCTGATATACAGGCCCATGGATGACCAGGCCAGAAAAGAGACCTGAGAAGAGCCAAGAGGCCAGAGGAAGATAGGAGAGGCCTGAAAAGAGCAAGAGGCCTGCGGAGAGTCAAAAGGCCTTCAGAGAGTGAGAGACATGCAGAGAACAACGTGGTCTACAGAGAAATGGAGAAGCTTACAGAGATCAGAGAGGTCCACAGTGAGTCTGAGAGACTGGCAGTGAGTCTGAGAGGCCCGCAGAGAGGTGGAGAAGCCTCAGGAGAAGGCACAGATCTTGGGAGAGTGGAGACTCAAGGCATGTAGAAAGGAAGAAAAGAATTTAAAATCGCAGACACATGGTTGCAGGTGACAAAGGAAGTTTATTACTTGGTCTGTTCCCTTGTTCTAGAGGACACTTCAGTACTAGGAGCAGATGCAACCTCCAAGGGGGCAAGTCTTTTTTCCTTTTATTTGTCCTTTCTATAGCTCCTTCTACTCCATCCATGTGCCCTATAGATTGTCCAAGTAGCTTTGTTTTCTACACTCCTTTTGGACCGTGAAGGTGATAAGCTCTTGTGTCTCTCTCAGGTCTATCTTGCTGCAATGTGCACAGTCCACACACACCTGTGGAATGAAGGAACCCTGAAGCAATGTTGTACGTGCTCAGTCACCTGGCACGTTGCCATGTCTCCCAATGCTCTCCTTACTCTACTCCGAACATTCCAGGCCTCACCCTCCAACTCTCCACAGCCCTCTCTGCTCCCTGCAGGCTCCTCTATCTCTGTGGGCCTTTCAAATCTAGGTGGGACTCTCAAAATCTCTGCGGGCTTGTCTGACTCCCTACAGGACTCTGTATCTCTCCAGGTGCTTCTCCACCTCTCCACAGACCTCTCCAACCCTCTGCAGGCCACTCTGACTCTCTACAGGCCTCTCCAACTCTCTGTAAGCCTCTCTGCCATTACAGGGTTCTCAGCTCTAACCAGGCCTCTCCACCTACTGGACTTCCATGGGTATCTCTTCCAGCCTGGACTCCCCTCAAGCAAGCCAGGCTCCTCTCAGCCTCTCTATCAGCCCAGCTGACTCCTCAAGCCTTCCTCGGCTCTCCTCAGGCTTGACAGGAACCTGGGCATTTATTTACTCCATGAAGCATGTCTCTTGCCATGTGTCTCTTACTCTCTCCCCTTCTGTATCTCCTTGCTGAAACCCTTCATCTCCATATCCACTGGACACACACAATGCCCTTTCAAGCCCATCCTCCATGGGCCTGGCATGTGTGCTGCTGACATTAGGGTGGGAAAAGATGTCCTGTACTCAGGTCCTTACATTTCCCATTGCTTTTTACGTCTACTCAAATCATTGACTTTTAGGTCCAAATCCTAAACTGCCCTTGGGAAACGGGTAGCTCTAACAGATAATAAAATAACAGGCTGTCCTTGAACTTGTTCCAAACGGAATCTCCAAGCTGGAAGAGATGGGATGGATCTGGTCTGGACTGAATTACTGTCTCCCAGCAGCTTTAACTGATTGTTACACTTCCGTCTGCATTTGCTGCAAATTTGGACATAGACCCCAGAATAGTTATCTTTGGATTACAGGTGTAATTCACCAGTGTGAGCCTGTCTTCTGCCATAAAATTGGGGTTGAAAGGATGAGTCAGTCTAAGGCAGTCAGGCTGAACAATGCATTGAGAGGTTGGTGAGCAGAAGCAGCATCTCATCAGAGCACAACTTCTTGTGCTCACTTATTTCCCACAGTCTCAGTGTGCTTGTTTCATTCCTGTATAGTCTCCACATACGGTGAACTCCAAATCAAATATCTCCCAAGGGACTGAGCACAAAAATATGTGCTGTCAAGCTGATTTAATTCTGCCCATGGGCTGCCCAGGAATCATTAGGTCACTAAATCTGACTCTTATTTTCAGCAGAGCTCCTCCGAATCATAGCCAAGATCTGGCTGCAGGACTAGAAGAAGAAAAAAATGGACAAAAAGAAAAGAAAAGATAATGGGAAATTAAACATGTTTGCTTCAAGGGAGAGATCCAAGAATGGTCTGTGGACTGGGATGTAGCTCACTGGTAGAGCACTGGATGAGAGCCTCAATCTCAAGGAAATAAAAAATTCAAGAGTCAAGTATTGAGCTGGGTTTGGGCCTTGGCACCTGGGAAGCCTGGAAGGCTCTTTGTAGAGGAAGGAGTGCATGAGGTTTAAGCAGACACTGCAGGGTGCCAGGTGTCTGAACACGTACAAACTAGCCATGTTAGATAGTCATTCCTCAAACTCAGCCTGAGCTCCTGTAGGAGCCACTGGTTCAGAAGGGCTTCAGGGTTCATTCATTCCACAGCTATGTGGGGGCTCTACACCTTGCAGCAAGATAGATCTGAGAGAGACACAACAGCTTATGACCTTCAATGTCCAAAAGGATTGCAGTAAGACAAAGCTACTGGACAAGCTGTGGGGCACAGGGGTGGAGTAGAGGGAGCTGGGCAGGAAATGGACCAGTGGCACTGCCTCAGGGGAGGAATGCAGTGGTGGGCACTGCTCGTGAAGTTGGCCACCCATGGTGGGCATGGGACTTTGTACTAAAAACACGTGAAAATCTTGTGTTGTTTTCTTTCTGTGTTCTGACCTTCTGGTGAAATACAAGTAATGTCCATCTGCGATTTTTGTTCAAGGCTGGCACCATGCTTGTCTCAGGCTCATTGACTGGAGTTAGGCCGTGGTTCCTAGGGTGCTAATGCAAATCAGTGACCCTTACTTTGGTTCCTTTTTGTGTAACTGGAGATTGAACCCAGGGCCTCTCACTTGCTAGATAGGTGCTCTAACAGTAAGTCTCCCTTTCAGGACAGTCTTTTGTCAGTGAACTAGAGAAGGAATCCCTGTACATTTCAGCCTTAGGTGACTTGTGAACTTCACTTCTCCAGATCTCAACCTTCTGAGTAGAGTCTTTGACAGACATAAGCCCTAAAGACAGCACTGCACACCCTTCCCTCTGTAGTACCCGTCAAATGAGAAAATCCCAGAGACATGGTTCCAGGTGACAAAGGAAGTTTATTACTTGGTCTCTTCCCTGATACTTTAGTACTAGGAGCAGCTGCATCTTCCAAGTGGGCAAGTCTTTTTTTCCTTTGATTTTTCCTTCCTATAGCTCCTTCTACTCCATCCCTGTGCCCTATAGCTTGTCTAGTAGCTTTGTCTTACTGCAATCCTTTAGGACATTGAAGGTTATAAGCTGTTGTGTTTCTCTCAGGTCTATCTTGCTGAAAGGTGCAGAGCCCACACATAGCTGTGGAATGAATGAACCTGAACCCTTCTGAGCCAGTGGCCTCTGCAGGAGCTCAGGCTGTTTATGGAATGACTAACTAAACATGGCAATGTTGTACGTGCTCAGTCAACAGGCACTTTGCCATGTCTCCCAATGTTCTCCTTCCTCTACCCAGAACCTTACAAGCCGCACCCCTCCAACTCTCCACACGCTTCTCAGCTCCCTGCAGACCCCTCTATCTCTGTGGGCCTTCCAAATCTATGTGGGCCTCTCCAACTCTCCGCAGGCCTCTCTGACTCTCTACGAGCCTCTCCCACTCTCTGCTAACTTCACAGCCCTACACAGAGCTCTCAGCTCTACGGAGGCCTCTCCACTTGCCTGGACCTCCATGGGCTTCTCCTCCAACCTGGACTCCCCTCAAGCAGGCCAGGTTCCTCTCAGCCTCCCTATGAGCACAGTTGACTCCTCAAGCCTTCCTGAGATCTCCACAGGCTTGACAAGTCCCTGGGCATTGCTTCACTATTTGAAGCATGTCTCTTGCCATGGGTCTCTTAATGTCTCCCCTTCTATATCTCCTTCCTGGAACTGCTCTTCTCCATATCAACTGGCCGCCCTCACACTGCCCTTTCATGCCCATCCCCAATTGGCCTGCCATGCGTGTTGGTAACATTAGTGTGGGACAGGTCTTCCTGCCTCTCAGGATCTCACATTCCCCACTGATGTGTATGTCTATGCAAATAATTGACTTTTAGGTCCTTCTTTTGGAACAAATCCTAAACGCCACCTGGGGAAGGTGGCAGGGCCAGCTGATAATAACACTCTGTCCTTCAAATTTTTCCAAATGGAATCTCCAGGTTGGAAGAGATGGGATTGATCTGGTCTGGATTGAATTACTGTCTCTCAGTACCTTCAATTGATTGTCACATCTCCTTCTGCATGTGCTGCAAATTTGGACATTCACTGCAAAGATCAGCTTGTTAGGCTGAGGCCCCAGTGGGTTTCAACACAGTTTTAGACAGAGACCTAGGGACAACGTAGCGGTGTGACAAAAACCAGGTATAGACAGACACAGAAGGCTTCAGCCTGTAACCTGATTTTTACAAGGACAGTGTCCACACCTGCACACTTCTTATCACAGTTTTCCATGCCACTTCCTTTAAATTTATCCTGCCTCACTTTCAAAAAATTAATGACTCTGGTCCCTTGATCTTAAAAGGGATTAATGGTTAAACATCATGACCTTCTGTAAATTCTGCAAGCTGACTCAGTGGACACTGACCCTTCTTAGCCAGGAAACTATAACCTTAGCCTGTTTAGCAAGTGGTTGTCTGGATTAGATGTCATTAAAAACAATGTGTTAATCCTAACTGGAAATTATATGCAAGATTTAACAACGGCACAGACTTTTAGATAAGTTCAGTTGGAGGAAGGCTCGGTTAGGGTCAACTAGAACTGAAATGCCTGACTCTATCTTTTATCCAATTTTAGACAAGAGGGCTTTACAATTGTCTACATTGCCAAGACCAGCCACATGTCGGAACCAGGCACACAGCCATCTCTTTAGTCAGAATGCTAGAGGACCAAACCAGGCCCAGAGTCTCCTGTACCCTGCCTCTTGAGGGCCACCACACAGGAAGAGGGACATAGCAGGCCTGTAACTGCCAGAAGCTAGCACTTTACAATGGGAGTCACAGCTAATCTGGCCTTTGGTGGCTAATTGGAAATCAGAGTCTCACAGAATTTCTTACCCAAGAATAGTTGTCTTTGGATTATAGGCATAATTCACCTGTGTGAAGCTGTCTTCAGCCATAAAATAGGGGTTGAAAGGATGAGTCAATCTAAAGCAGTCAGGCTGAACAATGCATTGAGAGGTTGTGAGCAGAAGCAGCATCTCATCAGAGCCCAACCTTGTGTGCTCACTTATTTCTCAATCTCACTGTGCTTGTCTCGTGCCTGTATACTTACCACAGATGGAGAACTCCAACTCACATACCTCCCAAGGGACTGAGCACATAAACATGTGCTGTCAGCTGATTTAACTCTGTACATAGGCTGCCCAGGTGTCACTGGGTCACTGAATCTGACTCTTATGTTCAGCAAAGCTCCTCCCACTCTGTCAGCCTCTGATTCCCACAGATGGCCTCCTTCCTCTGCTCTCAGCCTCCCTAACTTGGGTCCCAGCTTAGGTCGTGTGGTCCTCTGGTCCATCCACCCATAGGGTCTCAATCCCCAGAGCAAGGGTGTGGTTCAGTTCCCAGAATCTGAGCAGCAACATGGCCTTCCTTCTCAGGACACAGCAGCATCCCAGCCTGCTTCTCTTTACTTCCTTCTGTCTGTGCACAAAGTGGTACGATGTGCCCTCTCACCTGTACCCAGGTGGCACATGGAGCACAGCCATGGTGGTAGTATGGCCTTCTTCCACATAATGTAATAAAGTTTGAACTGAGTTTCATGTGTATATATCTGAGATTTGTAACCTGAATTATATATCTTGCAATGATCAGCTGGTTATTTAGAGATGAAGTTTAAGGAACTATAACTCTGGGGTCATATCAAATTGTCATCTTCCTAGAGTGGGAGGCATGAGACATTTGGTACAGCATTAGCCACTCAGCTAAAGTATCAGGCATCAAGTTCAATTCTAATTCTCAAATACAAATCCAGATGTAATATCCATACATAAGCTTCTGAAGTAGGGAGTTGACAGGCTTTGAATCCCTTCTTACATCAAGATATTTCTCCAGTACCACTTACAGCCTACTTTGACTTCTTGAGCTTCTGTCTCAGCCCGAGCTCAAATCCTATACCGTCATCCTTTGAATGTGAGAAAAAGTGGTGAAGCACTATCCACCCCTCACTAAGTTCCAGCCACCCAGAGCTGCTGTGGACTCCAAATGAACCATCAAGTCCCTACCATGAGGACATGTGGCATGTCTCCTTCCTGTCCTCCACACTCACCCCACCCCAGCCCTGTGGAATTCTTCCCTTGCCTGCCTTTCTCTGTGATTCAAGCACAGGTTCCCTAACCACAGCACAATTCTCCAGCTATCTCTCTAACAGGGAAGAGCTCCAGGCTGCCTTCTCCTCCACCTGCAGATACATATCTGTGGAAATATCTGTTTGTTCCACACGTGTTACCCAGTCACAGTCACGTCCCCATTTCCAAAGCCCTTTAAAAGTGTCCCCCTGTCTCAGTCCCAGTAAACCATTCTTCGCAGACTAAAGGAGGCTGCTGAATTCCCTGGACCAGCCTCAGATCCAGCCAGCAGGAAGGCTCTGAAGCAGGGCTGCCACACTCCCATCCTGACTCTGCCATCACCTGCTCAGGTAAGCACCTCAGCTCTGGGGGCCTGGGATTCATGGAGGAGAGCACTTCCCACTGTGGGCAGATGCAGTGAGCTCTCACAGTCAGGGTAGGTGCTTAGTACTAAATCTGGAAGCAGACAGCTACTGCCGCTGTGCTTCAAGCTCTCCACTCATATTCATCCTTCTGAACCCTGGATTGTAAGGTACCATCCCCTTATCGATATACTAAAACGGCAAATAGTCCTGCCTCCATCCTAATAGCAATAATAATTTAATACTTACAAAACCCTTTTGTGAAATTCTGGTACCGGTGGTAGATTTCTGGTACTTAATTTTATTCTCTTACTTTCTTAGTGTTTGTGCTTTACCACTTGAACCAAGCCACTAATCTAATGCATTCAAGGTTCAGTTGAGGTAGAGTCTCCCAGAATTTCTATTCAGGCTGCTTCTGACTTATCATCCCCTTCTTTGAGCTTTCAGCCATTTCCCCATCTTTGTTGACAGGCTGGAGCTTCAGGGGCCTGCTCACAGCTTAACAGTGCCATGCAGCCTGAGGCCTGCAAGACAGTGTGTTTCCCCTGTCACCTTTGCATTCAGGAAGTGACTTAGAACTTCGTGTGGGGGATATCTAAAGTAAAGAACTCTCCTGATCTCACCCTATACAGACTACATAAACTCAAATAGAACATGTGTCCTGGTTTTCCTGCCCCCACTCCATCCTCTAGAGGAGAGAGCAGCCTGGCTACCAGTGGAGGCTGCAGCACAGCGCTGGAGTCTGGGCCTCCTTCAGGGTCCTTATTATGTCTGTGTCCTCAGCACATGAAAGCCCTCAGCTGCAGGGACAGTTTGTCTGTGACCTCCCCATGGCCTCCGACGTTGCCATATTACTGTCCTCACTTGAATTACAGGGCCCCTTCTGCCTGTGCAAACTTCTGGAAAGTAGAACTAACAAGCCCCAATTGTCTACAGATTCCTCTCACTGCAAGTGGAGGAGATCCTGAGGACAGGAAGAGACGCCACGTGAAATCCATCCACGTTGGGGACCAGGACCTTGTGACTTGCTTCTCAGCCCACAGGCCACACAGCTGCAGGGCTGCACTGGGAACAGTGTGCCTCACTTACTCTAACCTCCTTGCCTGGAGCACATCCACCTGGTCCCTGAGGGACAGCCCTGTCAGCTGACATGGCCCCTCCTGAGCCCCAAGGCACCAACCCTAGTGCTTCAGTGTCCTGCTCCCTGGTCAAGAATGACAGAAGACCTGGAGGCACTGCTTATACCATCGAATCACCTATTCCTCCTTGGCTTTGTTGTATTCTCTAATGATGATGCAAATGCAGAGCCTGGTATCCATGGGACTGGTCCCTGTGCTTTGCGTGCTGTGCTGTCTGGACACCACTGGCTCCATTCCAATCATTGTGGCCATACATGATTCTCCCTTTGATCCATCTTATTTAACTGGGAATGTCTCAGCCTTCTCCATCCCCCCAGTGAATAAGTCTCTCCTTTTTTGCTTAAAGGTGGGGAATTATAAATTACAGGTTATTCACTTGCCATAGTCCATTATATATCTACGAAAAAGAAAATCCTTTTCATCATATCTCTATTTGAAACTAAAAGTTCCAGAAACTGAATTTAAACACACCTCTCTAATACCAGGGTAATTGATTAAGACATCATTGTAAGATACGATAGGACAGATTACTGTGTCACTATGAACTTCCACGAAATTATGCTCAAGGAAAAACTTGGCTGCAAAGCTGAAAAATCTTGTGGCATCATGGAGTGAGTGCATGGCTGCACCTGTCCTTGGAGCCCATGGCCCTGCTGATGTGTCTTCCAAATTCTCAGTATCAACCCCAAGAATGTATATCAGATCATTAAAAGCTAGTTTGTTGGATTCAGATGATGGTAGGTTGCTGACAGGAAATGAAATGACCCCAAATTGTCCTTGCTTTGAAAGCTGCGGTTAAGCCTAGTGGCCTCGCACCCCCCTTCCCTGTTCCTAATGCATGGACAAGGTCCTGGGCAATGGATTCCCCAATCTTTCCTTCTCATTGACTGTGAAAATGCGTGTAACCTGTTCCTTTCCTGACTTTGTCTCCTAAGAATTGGTGCATGATCACATGAAGAATAAACATATAATTCGCTGTTGAAAACAGAGTTGCTCTTCTTGTCAGTGGGTACCACAAAAATTCTGAGCTGAAAGAAGGTACTGGAGGCTCATGCCTGTAGTCCTAGCTAACCAGCGGGCTGAGATTTGAATTGTGGTTGAAAGCTATTCTGTGCACAAAAGTCAGTATGAATCTTTTCTACAATTTATGCCCAAACATATACAAGTGGAGCTGTGGGTCATGTGGTAGAGCGCCAGCCACCGGACAATACAAAAACCTCATGGACAGCACTCCAAGGACCAGATTGAACACACACACATAGACACACAAACACTGACAGACACAAAATAATGAAAATAATAAACAAATGAATATGTGAAATTCTAGGCAGAGTACATGCACATAGCCCATGGCATATCTAGGCCTGGCACACTCTACCAGGCCTGTTCTCTACTGCCTGTGCTCTGCTGCTGAAAGCTGAAGCCAGGTCTGTGTCCCTGTCCTTCCTCCAGTGCCCCAAGTGGGAAGAGAACCTGCCAGTAAAATTTTGACTTGTTTCTCAGAGAAGAAAGGAGACAGGCAAATGGATTTCAAGATAGGGGAATGTCAAAACAGTGGACATCTTCATATCCTGCCCTAGAAGTGGGCTGAACTTGGGACTTGACCCATCTCAGTCCTTGCTTTCTCCTCACACACCCAAACCCCGTGTCATGCACATTGCTACCCCAGACCATGAGCTGGGAAAGAGCCTGCCCAGAAAAGATTATACTTGGGTGTGTGTAGAGAGTTGGTGAGTGCCTCTGAGGTTACCAGAAGATTTGAGGTCACTGGGTGTGCTTGCTGTTGAACTCCTCTCTCCATAAGAGCTGGGAGATTCCCAGATGTTGGGAGGCCCCGGTTCCATCCCCAGTGTGGCCAGGAGTAACAGAGATGCAGAGAGAACCCAGAGATTCAGGGCCTCCCTGGACTACCATGGCTTCTAACTCAGGGCCTGGGTACAATCTCTGATTTTGCCCAAGATGTGATCTCTACCACTTGAGATTCAGAACCATTTCTGGTGCTGTCTCACAGATGAATCTGCCTGGATAGGCTGTGAACAAGGATCCTCAGATCATAGCCTCCTGAGTATCTGGAATTACAGGCAGGAGTCATCAGAGCCACAGGATCTCTCTGTGATTTTAGGGCTGAGATCACACAGTTGTACGCCAGCCAGGCAAGTTGTTTCCCAGAGAGCCAAGTGTTTGGGGACAACTTGGTTTCTCTCTCTGTGGTGGTTCTGAGGTTTCACTGTTAGGGCTACTCAATTGTCAGGTAGTTGCTCTGATACACAAGTCAGTCTTTCTACTTGTATTTTTATTGGTGGTTAATCGCAATGTCCCAAGTGTTTCCTGGGCACTGAGTTTATGCACAGAATGAGTGAAGAAAGTGGGCCTGTCCACTTTGGAACATTGCTCATCCTAGACTTAGCACTGATTGTTGATGTGTTTAAGCATTAGGAGAGCCAGGCACAGGACCCCACCAGAGCTCCCACTACCTGACAAATTAGGACAAGAAAAATCACAAGACAGCATATTCATCACTGAACAGTAGACACTGAGGAGGGGTGTGAGACCCTGAGGGGCGGGAAGATATGTGTGTGACAGATATCACTGTCACACCTGCCATGCCTCTGGAGGTGCGAGGGGGGAGATAGAGGGTGAAAGAGAAGATTAGTGGGTGGCCAGTGGATATGGATTGGAGGGCTTCTGGGCAGGTGATAGAGAAGGGAAGATGTCACAAAGGACACAGGGCAAAAAACACATGGCAAGAGGCATTTAGGTTCCCTTACGCTTCAGGAGGGCCACACCCAGTCTAAAGGATGACCAGAGCTGATATACAGGCCCATGGATGACCAGGCCAGAAAAGAGACCTGAGAATTGCCAAGAATTCTGAGGAAGAAAGGAGAGGCCTGTAAAGAGCCAGAGGCCTGCAGAAGAGTATAAAGGCCTGCAGAGAGTAAGAGACATGCAGAGAAAAACGAGGTCTGCAGAAAATGGAGAACCTTACAGAGCTCAGAGAGGTCCACAGAGAGTCTGAGAGACTGACAGTGAGTCTGAGAGGCCCGCAGAGAGGTGGAGAAGCCTCAGGAGAAGGCACAGGTCTGGGGAGAGTGGAGAGTCAAGGCTTGTAGGAAGGAAGAAAAGAATTTAAAATCACAGACACATGGTTGCAAGTGACAAAGGAAGTTTATTACTTGGTCTGTTCCCTTGTTCTAGAGGACACTTCAGTACTAGGAGCAGATGCAACCTCCAAGGGGGCAAGTCTTTTTTCCTTTTATTTGTCCTTTCTATAGCTCCTTCTACTCCATCCATGTGCCCTATAGATTGTCCAAGTAGCTTTGTTTTCTACAATCCTTTTGGACCATGAAGGTGATAAGCTGTTGTGTCTCTCTCAGGTCTATCTTGCTGCAATGTGCACAGTCCACACACACCTGTGGAATGAAGGAACCCTGAAGCAATGTTGTACGTGCTCAGTCACCTTGCACCTTGCCATATCTCCCAATGCTCTCCTTCCTCTACCCAGAACTTTCCAGGCCTCACCCCTCCAACTCTCCACAGCCCTCTCTGCTCCCTGCAGGCTCCTCTATCTCTGTGGGCCTTTCAAATCTAGGTGGGCCTTTCCAACTCTCTGCGGGCTTGTCTGACTCCCTACAGGACTCTATATCTCTCCAGGTGCTTCTCCACCTCTCCATAGACCTCTCCAACCCTCTGCAGGCCACTCTGACACTACAGGTCTCTCCAAATCTCTGTAAGCCTCTCAGCCATACACAGGGTTCTCAGCTCTACCCAGGCCTCTCCACCTACTGGACTTCTATGGGTATCTCTTCCAGCCTGGACTTCCTCAAGCAGGCCAGGCTCCTCTCAGCCTCTCTATCAGCCCAGCTCACTCCTCAAGCCTTCCTCGGCTCTCCTCAGGCTTGACAGGAACCTGGGCATTTCTTTACCCTGTGAAACATGTCTCTTGCCATGTGTCTCTTACTGTCTCCCCTTCCCTATCTCCTTCCTGAAACTCTTCATTTCCATATCCACTGGACGCCCACACAGTGCCCTTTCATGCCCATCCCCCATGGGCCTGGCATGTGTGCTGCTGACATTAGTGTGGGATAGGATGTCCTGATACTCAGTTCCTTACATTCCCCATTGGTTTGTATGTCTACTCCAATCATTGACTTTTAGGTCCAAATCCTAAACTGCCCTTGGGAAAGGGGTAGGTCTAGCAGATAATAAAATAACAGGCTGTCCTTAAACTTGTTCCAAATGGAATCTCCAAGCTGGAAGGGATGGGATGGATCTGATCTGGACTCAGTTACTGTCTTCCAGCAGCTTCAATTGACTGTTACACTTCCGTCTGCATTTGCTGCAAATTTGGACATAGACCCCAGAATAGTTATCTTTGGATTACAGGTGTAATTCACCAGTGTGAGGCTGTCTTCTGCCATAGAATAGGGGTTGAAAGGATGAGTCAGTCTAAGGCAGTCAGGCTGAACAATGCATTGAGACGTTGGTGAGCAGAAGCAGCATCTCATCAGAGCACCACCTCTTGTGCTCACTTATTTCCCACAGTCTCAGTGTGCTTGTCTCGTTCCTGTATAGTCACCACATATGGTGAACTCCAAATCAAATATCTCCCAAGGGACTGAGCACAAAAATATGTGCTGTCAATCTGATTTAATTCTGGGCAATGGCTGCCCAGGAATCATTAGGTCACTAAATCTAACTCTTATTTTCAGCAGAGCTCCTCCGATTCATAGCCAAGATCTGGCTGCAGGACTAGAAGAAGAAAAAAACGGACAAAAAGAAAAGAAAAGAAAATGGGAAATTAAACATGTTTGCTTCAAGGGAGAGATCCAAGAATGGTCTGTGGACTGGGATGTAGCTCATTGGTAGAGCACTTGATCTGAGCCTCAATCTCAAGGAAACAAAAAATTCAAGAGTCAAGTATTGAGCTGGATTTGGGCCTTGGCTGCTGGGAAGCCTGGAAGGCTCTTTGTAGAGGAAGGAGCGCATGGAGTTTAAGCAGACATTGCACGGTGCCAGGTGTCTGAGCACGTAAAACCTAGCCATGATAGATTGTCATTCCCCAAACTCAGCCTGAGCTCCTGTAGGAGACACTGGTTCAGAAGGGTCAGGGTTCATTCATTCCACAGCTATGTGTGGGCTCTCAGATAGACCTGAGAGAGACACAACAGCTTATGAACTTCAAGGTCCAAAAGGATTGCAGTAAGACAAAGCTACTGGACAAGCTGTAGGATACAGGGGTGGAGTAGAGGGAGCTGGACAGGAAATGGACCAGTGGCACTGGCTCAGGGGAGGAATGAAGAGGTGGGCACTGCTCGTGAAGTTGGCCACGCATGGTGGGCATGGGACTTTTTACTAGAAACACGTGAAAATCTTGTGTTGTTTTCTTTCTGTGTTCTGACCTTGTGGTTAAATACAAGTCATGTCCATCTGCGATTTTTGTTCAAGGCTGGCACCATGCTTGTCTCAGACTCATTGACTGGAGTTAGGCCGTGGTTCCTAGGGTGCTAATGCAAATCAGTGACCTTTACTTTGGTTCCTTTTTGTGGAACTGGAGTTTGAACCCAGGGCCTCTTACTTGCTAGACAGGTGCTCTAACAGTAAGTCTCCCTTTCAAGACAGTCTTTTGTCAGTGAACTAGAGAAGGAATCCCTGTACATTTCAGCATTAGGAGACCTGTGAACTTCACTTCTCCAGATCTCAACCTTCTGAGTAGAGTCATTGACAGACATAAGCCCTAAAGACAGTGTTAGGTTTTTAAAAAGAGGTAGGCCAGTAAGAACCGCACCACGCACGTGGTATTTAGGTAAGGGGTAGGTTTATTCAGTAGACCAGGCAAGGTTGGCACTCCACGTGGCTGGGAAAGGCCTGGGAATGAGAGAGAGCTGGGAAGAGAGGAAAGAGAGAGAAAAGAGCAGAGAGAGGGGTAAGAACAGTAGCACTCACGTGGTATTCAGGTAAGGGGTAGATCTTCTGGGACCAGGCAAGGTTGGCACTCCACGTGGCTGGGAAAGAGAGAGAGCAAGAGAGCAAGAAAAGAGCAGCAAGAGCTAGAAACGAACAGAGAGAGAAAAAGAGGGAAAGAGTCTGGGCCTGGGCTAGCCCTTATGTAGGGTATGGGTGGGGAAAGGTGTGGCCACATCAAATTCAGATGTGACATCAGCAGATGCAGATGTGACCTCTTCCAGGTGTCCCAGTTGCCTAGGTAACGCAGGTACTGGGTGGAGACTTTGCTGCGAGGAGGGTGGAGTCTGCTCGCCATCCAGGAGCGGACCTTACATTCCAGCCTTTTAATAATCATGAAATAGGGCGAGGATTCTCTCTGGCTACTTCCTGCTGACAAGGGGCGTCGACAATAGGGGTAAAAGGCTGGAATTTGGTCTCCCAGAGATGGCAGTGAGCAGCAGCTGTCCCTTGGTAGCGTGAGTCCTTAGATGAAATCTGGAGAAGTCTCATGAGCATTGAGGGGCTGGAAAAAAAAATACTAGAGAGCAAATAAATGGCAAGAGGAAGGACTTGGGGCTGAAAATGTTGGTAGAAATGTCCCTAGTTACTTCTGACATCTGGCGACTAGGTAGAGAATTCAGGTGACAAAGGCAAGAATATAAATTCCTGTTCAGTTAATAGGTAGACAGGTATAGACATTGGATGGGCAGGCTTCTTACTTCTACTGACCTCCCGGCTCAGGTTAATTTTGAAAGGGCAGGCACAAAGTAGCTGATGTGACATCATCTCCTCTTACTCCTTTCCACGTTCCCTTGTTCCCTAGACTGGCTGAGTCTAGGTGCTCGTTGCTGGGATGGCTTGTCCCAGTTGGTATTCAAGATTTGAACTCAAGGCCTGGGCACTGTTCCTGAGCGCTTCCGCTCAAGGCTAGCACTGAACCACTTTGAGTTATAGTACCACTAGTATTTAAGGAGGTTTGAACTCAAGGCCTGGGCACTGTCCCTGAGCACTTCTGCTCAAGGCTAGCACTGAACCACACTGAGTTATAGTACCACTTGCAGAGTTTAGCTGGGAGACAGAGTCTTAGGGATTTTTTTAGCCCAAGCTGGCTTTGAACTGAAATCTTTGCCACAAAAGCCCTTTATTATTTCCAATTAAGGCAACAAGGAGATCAAGTAGAATAAGTAGAGCTTACCTGGTTCTTATCAAGAATTGCCAACAAATATTCTGAATGACAAAACTCATTAGATGTGATGAAAATTTTAGCATAGATATGCCCAGTATTTTAGAACCATGTAGTCAGTAGTAGAATACACAACACAAAACAAAAAAGGCAAAACTCAAAACCTAAAATTTTGACAACATTTAGACATCTTTGCTAACAAAACACATCAGATGGTTGGGCCTCAGTTACTAGTGCCTGTGAAAAGAGCAACTTGTTAGCAAGGCACCTTAGAATAGATGTAGTAGTAAACTTAGTGGAAGGTTAAGGGTCAGATGGGGCCAAACCCTTAACCCACCACGTGGCCAAGATGGCGGATTCAAGATGGCGAATTTCTGAAAGAATGCAAAGAAAGCCTGAATAGATTAAGCCTACATTGGCTAGCCTTTGAGAGGGAACCTAGAGGGGGGTCCCTGGGACCCAGCCTGCGTCGCACTCTTCAAGGCACAAGCCAAAAAGTTGTAGAAAAAAAAGGGTAGAAAGTTGCCCATGAATGGCAGAGAGAGAGAAAAGAGAGTCCGAAAGTAAACAGACTTCTGATCATTTACCATTGCAGTAGCAAAAACTGTGTACTTCTGAGAATGGCATAAAAATGAGGCTCTCTGGCTTTCCAGGGAGCGCGGGAGATATTTCAAAGGGGTTTCACGGCTCAGGCGTGATTCGTAGCACCCCATTAAATGAGTAGAGTCAGTCTGGTGAGTGAAGGAGAGCTGACCAGGCAGAAGCGCGTTCCGACTTCCCCCAGAGCCCTCTAGAGAGAAATGGCCAAGCCCCCAAAGCCAAGCGTCCTCGGCTTCAGAGGTGACAGCCTTTCAGCTAAAGGCCGTAGGAGCTCTCTGGCGTGGCGCCACGTCTGGACAGAGACTGAGTGACAAGAGAGCCGTAGAGTAGTTTCACTCACCAGAGTAGAGAAGTGGGACGTGGATGTGAAGGCAGCAATGGTATCAATGCGTTGATTCCGCCGCAGACAGACTGGTTCGCAAAAGGCCGTCAGAACTGCGGGTATTCCTCAGAGCAAAAAGGGAAGAACAAAAAAAAAAAAAAAAAAAGAAAAGAAAAATAAAAACGAGGGAAAAAAAAAAAACAGAAAAATCCCAGCAATCCTGACTTTAAGCCTTTATCCGAGTCACGGCACCATTTATGTTAGGTTTTTAAAAAGAGGTGGTGAGTAAGAACCGCACCAGCACGCACGTGGTATTCAGATAAGGGGTAGGTTTATTCAGTAGACCTGCTGGGACCAGGCAAGGGTGGCACTCCACGTGGCTGGGAAAGGCCTGGGAATGAGAGAGAGCTGGGAAGAGAGGAAAGAGAGAGAAAAGAGCAGAGAGAGGGGTAAGAACAGTAGCACTCACGTGGTATTCAGGTAAGGGGTAGACCTGCTGGGACCAGGCAAGGTTGGCACTCCACGTGGCTGGGAAAGAGAGAGAGCAAGAGAGCAAGAAAAGAGCAGCAAGAGCTAGAAACGAACAGAGAGAGAAAAAAGGGGGAAAGAGTCTGGGCCTGGGCTAGCCCTTATGTAGGGTATGGGTGGGGAAAGGTGTGGCCACATCAAATTCAGATGTGACATCAGCAGATGCAGATGTGACCTCTTCCAGGTGTCCCAGTTGCCTAGGTAACGCAGGTACTCGGTGGAGACTTTGCTGCGAGGAGGGTGGAGTCTGCTCGCATCCAGGAGCGGACCTTACAGACAGCACTGCACACCCTTCCCTCTGTAGTACCCTTCAAATGAGAAAATCACAGAGACATGGTTCCAGGTGACAAAGGAAGTTTATTACTTGGTCTCTTCCCTGATAGTTCAGTACTAGGAGCAACTGCAACTTCCAAGTGGGCAAGTCTTTTTTTCCTTTGATTTTTCCTTCCTATAGCTCCTTCTACTCCATCCCTGTGCCCTATAGCTTGTCTAGTAGCTTTGTCTTACTGCAATCCTTTAGGACATTGAAGGTGATAAGCTGTTGTGTCTCTCTCAGGTCTATGTTGCTGCAAGGTGCAGAGCCCACACATAGCTGTGGAATGAATGAACCTGAAGCTCTTCTGAGCCAGTGGCCTCTGCAGGAGCTCAGGCTGTTTATGGAATGACTAACTAAACATGGCAATGTTGTACGTGCTCAGTCATCAGGCACGTTGCCATGTCTCCCAATGTTCTCCTTCCTCTACCCAGACCCTTACAAGCCGCACCCCTCCAACTCTCCACATGCTTCTCAGCTCCTTGCAGACCCCTCTATCTCTTTTTGCCGTTCAAATATATGTGGGCCTCTCCAACTCTCCGCAGGCCTCTCTGACTCTCTACGAGCCTCTCCCACTCTCTGCTAGCCTCACAGCCCTACACAGAGCTCTCAGCTCTACGGAGGCCTCTCCACTTGCCTGGACCTCCATGGGCTTCTTCTCCAGCCTGGACTCCACAAAAGCAGGCCAGGCTCCTCGCAGCCTCCCTATCAGCACAGTTGACTCCTCAAGCCTTCCTGAGATCTCCACAGGCTTGACAAGTCCCTGGGCATTGCTTCACTATTTGAAGCATGTCTCTTGCCATGGGTCTCTTAATGTCTCCCCTTCTATATCTCCTTCCTGGAACTGCTCTTCTCCATATCAACTGGCCGCCCCCACACTGCCCTTTCATGCCCATCCCCAATTGGCCTGCCATGCGTGTTGGTGACCTTACTGTGGGACAAGTCTTCCTGCCTCTCAGGATCTCACATTCACCACTGGTGTGTATGTCTATGCAAATAATTGACTTTTAGGTCCTTCTTTTGGAGCAAATCCTAAACACCACCTGGGGAAGGTGGCAGGTCTAGCTGATAATAACACTCTGTCCTTCAAATTTTTCCAAATGGAATCTCCAGGTTGGAAGAGATGGGATTGATCTGGTCTGGATTGAATTACTGTCTCTCAGTACCTTCAATTGATTGTCACATCTCCTTCTGCATGTGCTGCAAATTTGGACATTCACTGCAAAGATCAGCTTGTTAGGCTGAGGCCCCAGTGGGTTTCAACACAGTTTTAGACAGAGACCTAGGGAAAACGTAGCGGTGTGACAAAAACCAGGTATAGACAGACACAGAAGGCTTCAGCCTGTAACCTGATTTTTACAAGGACAGTGTCCACACCTGCACACTTCTTATCACAGTTTTCCATGCCACTTCCTTTAAATTTATCCTGCCTCACTTTCAAAAAATTAATGACTCTGGTCCCTTGATCTTAAAAGGGATTAATGGTTAAACATCATGATCTTCTGTAAATTCTGCAAGCTGACTCAGTGGACACTGACCCTTCTTAGCCAGGAAACTATAACCTTAGCCTGTTTAGCAAGTGGTTGTCTGGATTAGATGTCATTAAAAACAATGTGTTAATCCTAACTGGAAATTATATGCAAAATTTAACAACGGCACAGACTTTTAGATAAGTTCAGTTGGAGGAAGGCTCGGTTCGGGTCATCTAGAACTGAAATGCCTGACTCTATCTTTTATCCAATTTTAGACAAGAGGGCTTTACAATTGTCTACATTGCCAAGACCAGCCACATGTCTGAACCAGGCACACAGCCGTCTCTTTAGTCAGATTGCTAGAGGACCAAACCAGGCCCAGAGTCTCCTGTACCCTGCCTCTTGAGGGCCACCACACAGAAACAGGGACATAGCAGGCCTGTAACTGCCAGAAGCTAGCACTTTACAATGGGAGTCACAGCTAATCTGGCCTTTGGTGGCTAATTGGAAATCAGAGTCTCACAGACTTTCTTACCCAAGAATAGTTGTCTTTGTATTATACGCATAATTCACCTGTGTGAAGCTGTCTTCACCAATAAAATAGGGGTTGAAAGGATGAGTCAATCTAAGGCACTCAGGCTGAACAATGCATTGAGAGGTTGTGAGCAGAAGCAGCATCTCATCAGAGCCCAACCTTGTGTGCTCACTTATTTCCCACAGTCTCACTGTGCTTGTCTCGTGCCTTTATACTTACCACAGATGGTGAACTCCAACTCACATATCTCCCAAGGGACTGAGCACATAAACATGTGCTGTCAGCTGATTTAACTCTGTACATAGGCTGCCCAGGTGTCACTGGGTCACTGAATCTGACTCTTATGTCAGCCTCTGATTCCCACAGATGGCCTCCTTCCTCTGCTCTCAGCCTCCCCAGCTTGGGTCCCAGCTTAGGTCGTGTGGTCCTGTGGTCCATCCACCCATAGGGTCTCAATCCCCAGAGCAAGGGTGTGGCTCAGGTCCCAGAATCTGAGCAGCAACATGGCCTTCCTTCTCAGGACACAGCAGCATCCCAGCCTGCTTCTCTTTACTTCCTTCTGTCTGTGCACAAAGTGGTACGATGTGCCCTCTCACCTGTACCCAGGTGGCACATGGAGCACAGCCAAGATGGTATTATGGCCTTCTTCCACATTATGTAATAAAGTTTGAACTGAGTTTCATGTGTATATATCTGAGATTTGTAACCTGAATTATATATCTTGCAATGATCAGCTGATTATTTTGAGATGAAGTTTAAGGAACTATAACTCTGGGGTCATATCAAATTGTCATCTTCCTAGAGTGGGAGGCATGAGACATTTGGTACAGCATTAGCCACTCAGCTAAAGTATCAGGCATCAAGTTCAATTTTAATTCTCAAAAACAAATCCAGATGTAATATCCATACATAAGCTTCTGGAGTAGGGAGTTTACAGGCTTTGAATCCCTTCTTACATCAAGAAATTTCTCCAGTACCACTTAGAGCCTACTGTGATTTCTTGAGCTTCTGTCTGAGCCCGAGCTCGAATCCTATACCGTCATCCTTTGAATGTGAGAAAAAGTGGTGAGGCATTATCCACCCCTCACTAAGTTCCAGCCACCCAGAGCTGCTGTGGACATCAAATAAACCATCAAGTCTCTACCATGAGGACATGTGGCATGTCTCCTTCCTGTCCTCCACACTCACCCCACCCCAGCCCTGTGGACTTCTTCCCTTGCCTGCCTTTCTCTGTGATTCCAGCACAGGTTCCCTACCCACAGCACAATTCTCCAGCTATCTCTCTGACAGGGAACATCTCTAGGCTGCCTTCTCCTCCACCTGCAGATACATATCTGTGGAAATTTCTGTTTGTTCCACACGTCCTCCCCAGTCACAGTCACGTCCCCATCTCCAAAGCCCTTTAAAAGTGTCCCCCTGTCTCAGGCCCAGTACACCATTTCTTGCAGACTACAGGAGGCTGCTGAATTCCCTGGTTCAGCCTCAGTCCCAGCAAGTGGGGAAGACTCTGAAGCAGGACTGCTACACTTCCATCCTGACTCTGCCTTCACCTGCTCAGGTAAGCACCTCAGATCTGTGGATATGGGATTCATAAAGTAGAGCACTTACCACTGTGGGCAGATGCAGTGAGCTCTCACAGTCAGGGCAGGTACTTAGTACTAAATCTGAAAGCAGAGAGCTACTGCTGCTGTGCTTTCTAGCTCTCCACTCATATTCATCCTTCTGAACCCTTTTTTGTACGGTACCATCCCCTGATCGATATACTCAATTGACAAAAAATCCTGCCTCCATCCTAATAGGAATAGTAATTTAATACTTAAAAATACACTTTTGTGGAATTCTAGTACAGGCGGTAGATTTCTGGTACTTAATTTTTATTCTCTTGCTTTCTTAGACTTTGTGCTTTACCACATGAACCAAGCCACTAATATAATGCATTCAAGGTTCAGTTGAGGTGGAGTCTCCCAGACTTTCTATTCAGGCTGCTTCTGGCTTTTCAACCCCACCATTGAGCTGTCAGCCATTTCCTCATCTTAGTTGACAGGCTGGAGCTTCAGGGGCCTGCTCACAGCTTACGTGTGCCATGCAGCCTGAGGCCTGCAAGACAGTGTGTTTCCCCTGTCACATTTGCATTCAAGGAGTGACTTAGAAATTCGTGTGGGGATATCTAATGTAAAGAACTCTCGCCCCATACATACTACATAAACTCAAAAAGAACATGTGTCCCGGTTTTCCTGCCCCCACTCCATCCTCTAGAGGAGAAAGCAGCCTGGCTACCAGTGGAGGCTGCAGCACAGTGCTGGAGTCTGGGCCTTCTGCAGGGTCCTTTTTATGTCTGTGTCCTCGGCACTTGGAAGCCCTCAGCTGCATTAACAGTTTGTCTGTGACCCCCCCATGGCCTCCAACATTGCCAAATTACTGTCCTCACTTGAATTACAGGGACTCTTCTGCCTGTGCCAACTTCTGGAAAGTAGAACTAACAAGACCCAACTGTCTATAGATTCCTCTCACAGCAAGTGGAGGCGATCCTGTGGACAGGAAGAGACGCCACTTGAAATCCTTCTACCTTGGGGACCAGGATCTTGTCACCTGCTTCTCAGTCCACAGGCTACACAGCAACAGGGCTGCACTGAGGACAGTGTGCCTCACTTACTCTAACCTCCATGCCTGGAGCACATCGACGTGGTCCCTGGGGGACAGCCCTGTCAACTGGCATGGCCCCTCCTGTGCTCCAAGGCACTAACACTAGTGCTTCAGTGTCCTGCTCCCTGGTCAAGAATGACAGAAGACCTGGAGGCACTGCTTATACCATCGAATCACCTATTCCTCCTTGGTATTGTTGTATTCTCTAATGAAGATGGAAATGCAGAGCCTCGTGTCCATGCAACCTGTCCCCGTGCTTTTGCTGCTGTCCTGTCTGGACAACACTGGCTCCATTCCAGTGATGGTGGCCATACGTGATTCTCTCTTTCATCCATCTTATTTCACTGGGAAAGTCTCAGCCTTCCCCCTTCCCCCAGTGAATAAGTCTCTCCGTTTTTGCTTAAAGATGTGCAATTATAAATTACAGGGTCTTCATTTGCCATAGTCCATTATACATCTACCAAAAATAAAATATTTTTTATCATATCTACATTTCAAAACTAAAAGTTCCAGAAACTAAATTTGAACATAACTCTATAATAACAGGGTAACTAAATAAAACAACATTGCAAAATATGATAGGACAGATTACTGTGTCACTAACAACTTACACGATATTATGCTCAAAGAAATACCTGGCTGCAAAGCTGAAAAATCTTGTGGCATCATGGAGTGAGTGCATGCATGCACCTGTCCTTGGAGACCATGGCCATGCAAATGTGTCTGGCAAATTCTCAGTATGAACCAGAAGAATGTATATCAGATCATTAAAAGCCAGTTTGTTGGATTCAGGTGATGGTAGGTTGCTCACAGGAAATGAAATGATCCCAAATTGTCCTTGCCTTGAAAGCTGGGGTTAAGACTAGTGGCCTGGCACCCCCTTTGCTATTCCTAATGCATGTACCAGGTCCTAGGTAATGGATTCTCCAATCTTTCCTTCTCTTTGACTGTCAAAATGAATGTAACCTGTTCCCTTCCTGACTTTGTCTCCTAAGCCTTGGTGCCTGATCTCATGAAGAATAAACATATAATTCGCTGTTGAAAACAGAGTTACTTTTCTTGTCAGAGGGTAGCAGAGAAATTCTGAGCTGAAAGACGGTACTGCAGGCTCATGCCTATAGTCCTAGCTAACCAGTGGGCTGAGATTTGAATTGTGGTTGAAAGCTATCCTGTGAATATAAGTCAGTAAGAATCTTTTCTACAATCAATGCCCAAACAACTACAAGTGGAGCTGTGGGTCATGTGGTAGAGCGCCAGCCACCAGACAATGCAAAAACCTCATGGACAGCACTCCAAGGACCAGATTGAACGCACACAGATTGACACATATAAGATGACAGACAAAAAAATAGTGAAAATAATAAATAAATGAATATCTGATATTCAGGGCACTGTACATGCACATAGCCCATGACATATATAGGCCTGGCACACTCTACAAGGCCTCTGCTCTACTGCCTGGGCTCTGCTACTGAAAGCTGAAGCCAGGTCTGTGTCCCTGTCTTTCTCCTTTTCCCAGGTGGGAAAAGGACCTTCAGATCCAATTTTGACTTATTTCTCAGGGACGAAAGGAGACAGGAGAATGCATTTCAAGATAGGGGAAGGTCAGAACAGTGGACATCTTCATATCCTGCCCTAGAAGTGGGCTGAACTTGGGACTTGACCCATCTCAGTCCTTGCTTTCTCCTCACACACCCAAACGCCCTGTCATGTACATTGCTACCCCAGACCATGAGCTGGGAAAGAGCCTGCCCAGAAAAGCTTCTACTAGGGTGTGTGTAGAGAGGTGGTGAGTGCTTCTGAGGTTATCAGAAGATTTGAGGTCACTGGGTGGGCTTGCTGATGAACTCCTCTCTCCACAAGAGCTGGGAGATTCCCAGATGATGGGAGGCCCCTGTTCCATCCCCAGTGTGGCCAGGAGAAACCGAAATGCAGAGAGATCCCAGAGATTCAGGGCCTCCCTGGACTACCATGGCTTCTACCTCAGAGCCTTGGTATAATCTCTGATTTTCCCAAGATGAGCTCTCTACCACTTGAGCCTCACATCCACTTCTGGTGCTCTTTGGTAGTTAATTAGAGTAAACTGTCTCACTGATGAATCTGCCTGGATAGGCTGTGAACCAGGTTAGTCAGATCATACTCTCCTGAGTATCTGGGATTACAGGCACGAATCATCAGAGCCACAGGATCTCTCTATGATTTTAGGGCTGAGATCACACAGTTGTACGCCAGCCAGGCAAGTTGTTTCCCAGAGAGCCTAGTGTTCGGGGACCACTTGTTCTCTCTTTGGTGGTTCTGGGGTTTCAGTGTAAGGGCTACTCAATTGTCAGGCAGTTGCTCTGACACACAAGTCAATCTTTCTACTTGTTTTTTTATTGGTGGTTAATCGCAATGTCCCAAGTGTTTCCTGGGCACTGAGTTTATGCACAGAATGAATGAAGAAAGTGGGCCTGTCCATTTTGGAACAATGCTCATCCTAGAGTTAGCACAGATTGTTGATGTGTTTAAGCTTTAGGAGAGCCAGGCACAGGACCCCACCAGAGCTCCCACTACCTGACAGATTAGGACAAGAAAAATCACAGGACTGCAAATTCATCAGTGAACAGTAGACACTGAGGAGAAATGTGAGACCCTGAGGGGCAGGAAGTTCCTTCTCAACCAGATATCATTGTCACACATGCCATGCCTGTAGTGGTGGAGAGGGGGGAGATAGAGGGTGTAAGATAATTTTAGTGGGTGGCCAGTGGATATGGATTGGAGGGCTTCTGGGAAGGTGATAGAGAAGGGAAGATGTCACAAAGGACACAGGGCAAAAAACACATGCCAAGACGCATGCAGGTTCCGTTAGGCTTCAGGAGGGCCTCAGCCAGCCTAAGGGGTGACCAGGGCTGACTTACAGGCCCATGGATGACCAGGCCAGAAAAGAGACTTGAGAATTTCCAAGAATTCTGAGGAAGAAAGGAGAGGCCTGTAAAGAGCCAGAGACCTGCAGAAGAGTCAAAAGGCCTGCAGAGAGTGAGAGTCATGCAGAGAACACCGAGGTCTGCAGAAAATGGAGAAACTTACAGAGCTCAGAGAGGTCCACAGAGAATCTGAGAGACTGGCAGTGAGTCTGAGAGGCCCGCAGAGATTGGGAGAAGCCTCAGGAGAAGGCACAGGACTGGGGAGAGTGGAGAGTCAAGGCATGTAGAAAGGAAGAAAAGAATTTAAAATAACAGACACATGGTTACAGGTGACAAAGGAAGTTTATTACTTGGTCTCTTCCCTTGTTCTAGAGGACACTTCAGTACTAGGAGCAGATGCAACCTCCAAGGGGGCAAGTCTTTTTTCCTTTTATTTGTCCTTTCTATAGCTCCTTCTACTCCATCCATGTGCCCTATAGTTTGTCCAAGTAGCTTTGTTTTCTACAATCCTTTTGGACCGTGAAGGTGATAAGCTGTTGTGTCTCTCTCAGGTCTATCTTGCTGCAATGTGCACAGTCCACACACACCTGTGGAATGAAGGAACCCTGAAGCAATGTTGTACGTGCTCAGTCACCTAGCACCTTGCTATATCTCCCAATGCTCTCCTTCCTCTCCCCAGAACATTCCAGGCCTCACCCCTCCAACTCTCCACAGCCCTCTCTGCTGCCTGCAGGCTCCTCTATCTCTGTGGGCCTTTCAAATCTAGGTGGGACGCTCAAAATCTCTGCGGGCTTGTCTGACTCCCTACAGGACTCTATCTCTCCAGGTGCTTCTCCACCTCTCCATAGACCTCTCCAACCCTCTGCAGGCCACTCTGACACTACAGGGATGGATCTGGTCTGGACTGAATTACTGTCTCCCAGCAGCTTCAATTGACTGTTACACTTCCGTCTGCATTTGCTGCAAATTTGGACATAGACCCCAGAATAGTTATCTTTGGATTACAGGTGTAATTCACCAGTGTGAGGCTGTCTTCTGCCATAGAATAGGGGTTGAAAGGATGAGTCAGTCTAAGGCAGTCAGTCTGAACAATGCATTGAGAAGTTGGTAAGCAGAAGCAGCATCTCATCAGAACACAACCTCTTGTGCTCACTTATTTCCCACAGTCTCAGTGTGCTTGTCTCCTTCCTGTATAGTCACCACATATGGTGAACTCCAAATCAAATATCTCCCAAGGTACTGAGCACAAAAATATGTGCTATCAAGCTGATTTAATTCTGGGCATGGGCTGTCGAGGAATCATTAGGTCACTAAATCTGACTCTTATTTTCAGCAGAGTTCCTCTGATTCATAGCCAAGATCTGGCTACAGGACTAGAGGAAAAAATGAACAAAAAGAAAAGAAAAGAAAATGGAAAATTAAGCATGTTTGCTTTAAGGGCCAGATCCAAGAATGGTCTATGGACTGGGATGTAGCTCATTGGTAGAGCACTGTATCTGAGACTCAATCTCAAGGAAATAAAAACTTCAAGAGCCAAGTATTGAGCTGGATTTGGGCCTTGGCTCCTGGGAAGCCTGGAAGGCTCTTTGTAGAGGAAGGAGTGCATGGGGTTTAAGCAGATATTGCAGGGTGCCAGGTGGCTGAGCATGTACAACATAGCCATGTTAGATAGTCATTCCACAAACTCACCCTGAGCTCCTGTAGGAGCCACTGGTTCAGAAGGGCTTCAGGGTTCATTCATTCCACAGCTATGTGTGGGCTCTGCACCTTGCAGCAAGATAGACCTGAAAGAGACACAACAGCTTATCAAATTCAAGGTCCAAAAGGATTGCAGTAAGAAAAAGCTACTGGACAAGCTGTAGTGCACAGGGGTGGAGTAGTGGGAGCTGGGCAGGAAATGGACCAGTAGCACTGGCTCAGGGGAGGAATTCAGTGGTGGGCACTGCTCGTGAAGTTGGCCATCCATGGTGAGCATGGGTCTTTGTATTAGAAACACGTGAAAATCTTGTGCTGTTTTTTTCTCTGTTGTGACCTTTTGGTGAAATACAAGTAATGTCCATCTGCAATTTTTGTTCAAGTATGGCACCAGGCTTGTCTCAGGCTCATTGACTGGAGTTAGGCCATGGTTCCTAGGGTGCTAATGCAAATCAGTGACCCTTGTTTTAGTTCCTTTTTGTGGAACTGGAGTTTGAACCCAGGGCCTCTCACTTGCTAGACTGGTGCGCTAACACTAAGTCTCCCTTTCAGGACAGTCTTTTGTCAGTGAACTAGAGAAGGAATCCCTGTACATTTCAACCTTATGGGACTTGTGAACTTGACTTCTCCAGATCTCAACCTTCTGAGTAGAGACATTGACAGCCATAAGCCCTAAAGACAGCACTGCATACCCTTCCCTTTGTAGTACCCTTCAAATGAGAAAATCCCAGCAGGCACCTTCACAGGTGAAAAAGGTATTTTATTCCTTGGTCTGTTCCCTTGTTTTAGGTGATACTTCAGTACTAGGAGCAGCTGCAACCTCCAAGACAGCAAGGCGTTTTTACTTTTATTTGTCCTCCCTACAGTTCCTTCTACTCTACTCTTGTCCCCTACAGATTGTCCAGGTAGCTTTGTCGTACTACAATCATTTTAGACCCAGAAGGTGATAAGCCATTGTGTCTCTGTCAGGTCTATCTTGCTGCAAAGTTGAGAGCCCACACAGCTGTGGAATGAATGAAACCTGAAGCCCTTCTGAACCAGTGGCTTCTGCAGGAGCTCAGACTGATTTTGTGGAATGACTAAATAACATGGTAATGTTGTACATGCTCAATCACCAAGCACCATGCCCTGTCTCCCAATGCTCTCCTTCCTCTACCCAGAACCTTCCAGGCCTCACCCCTCCAACTCTCCACAGGATTATCTGCTCCCTGCAGGCTCCTCTATCTCTGTAGGCCTTTCAAATCTAGCTGGGCCTCTCCATCTCTCTGCAGTCCTCTTTGACTCTGCAGGCCTCTCCACCTCTCCACAGGCCTCTCCAACTCTCTGCAAGACTCTCAACCCTACACAGGGTGCTCAGCTCTACCCAGGCCGTTCCACCAGCCTGGACCTCCATGGGCCTCTCCTCCAGCCTGGACTCCCCTCAAACAAGCCACTCTCCTTTTAGCCTCTCTATCAGCCCAGCTGACTCCTCAAGCCTTTCCAGGCTCTACTCAGGTTGACAAGTCCCTGGGCATTGCTTCACTCTGTGAAGCATGTCTCTTGCCATGGGTCGCTTACTCTCTCTTCTCTTCTCTATCTCCTTCCTGGAACTGCTCTTCTCCATATCCACTGGCTGCCCCCACACCGCTGTTCATGCCCATCCACCATTGGACTGGCATGCTTGGTGGTGAAATTAGTGTGGGAGAGTTCTTCCTGCCTCTCAGGACCTCACATGCCCCACTGGTGTGTATATCTATTCAAATAATTGACTTTGGGTCTGGGAAGGTGGCTCATTGGTAGAGCCCATGCCTTGCATGCCAGAGGCCCTGGGTTCGATTGCTCAGCACCAAATAACCGAAATATAAAAGCCGCTAGTGGCGCTTTGGCTCAAATGGTAGAGCGCTAGCCTTGAGCTGAAGAGCTGAGGGACAGCACCCAGGCCCAGAGTTCAAGCCCCATGACAGGACCCAAAAAAAAAAGAAATCAAATAATTGACTTTTAGGTCCTTCTTTTGGAGGAAATCGTAAACGCCCCCTGGTGAAGGTGGCAGGTCTAGCAGATAATAACACACTATCCTTGAACTTTTTCAAAATGGAATCTCCAGGTTGGAAGAGATGGCATGGATCTGGTCTGGCCTGAATTACTGTCTCCCAATACCTTCAACTGACTGTCACATCTCCTTCTGCATTTGCTGCAAATTTGGACATAGACTGTCTAAAGAACAGCTTGATAGGCTGAGGCCCACTGGGTTTCAACACAGTTTTAGAGAGAGGCCCAAGGTCATATATCTTGAGTTATATATCTTGCAATGATGTGCTGATTATTTAGAGATGAACTTTAAGGAACAATTCTTCTGGGGTCACATCAAATTATAATCTTCCTAGAGTGGGAGGTTTGGGACATTTGGTAGAGTTTTAGCCAATAAGCTAAAGTATCAGGTACCAAGTTCAATTCCAATTCTAAAAAAAAATCCATATGTAATCTCTATACATGAGCCTCTGGAGTAGGGAGTTTACAGGATTTGAATCCCTTCATCTCTCTGCTGCCTTCTTCTTTCATCAACAAAGTTCTCCAGTACCACTCACAGCTTATTGTGACTTCTTGAGCTTCTGTCTCAGCACTAGCGTGATTCCTATACAGTCGTCCTTTGAATGTGAGAAAAGGTGGTGAAGCACTATCCACCCCTCACTGTGTTCCAGCCACACAGAGCTGCTGTAGACCCCAAATGAACCATCAAGTCCCTACCATGAGGACATGTGGCATGTCTCCTTCCTGTCCATCCTACTCACCCCACCCCAGGCCTGTGGACTTCTTCCCTTGCCTGCCTTGCTCTGTGATTCCAGCACAGGTTCCCTGCCCACAGCACAATTCTCCAGCTATCTCTCTGACAGGGAACAGCTCCAGGCCACCTTCTCCACCACCTGCAGATACATATCTATGGAAATTTCTGTTTGTTCCACACGTCCTCCCTAGTCACAGTCACATCCCCATCTCCAAAGCCCTTTAAAAGTGTCCCCCTGTCTCAGGCCCAGTAAACCATTCTTCGCAGACTACAGGAGGCTACTGAATTCCCTGGTCCAGCCTCAGCACCAGCCAGCGGGGAAGGCTCTGAAGCAGGACTGCCACACTCCTATCCTGACTCTGCCATCACCTGCTCAGGTAAGCACCTCAGCTCTGTGGGCCTGAGATTCATGAGGAGAGCACTTCCCACTGTGATAAGATGCAGTGAGCTCTCACAGTCAGAGTGGTTGCTGAGCACTGGGGCTTGAAGCAGAGAGCTACTGCTGCTGTGATTTCTAGCTTTCCACTCACATTCATCCTTCTGAACCCTTCTTTGTAGGGTCCCATCCCCTGATTGATATACTACAACCACAAATAATCCTGCCTCCATCATAATAGCAATAATAATTTAATAGTTGCAAATACCTTTTTGTGGAATTCTGGTACAGGTGGTAGATTTCTGTACTTAATTTTTACTCTCTTGCTTTCTTAGACTTTGTGCTTTACCATTTGAAGCAAGCCACTAATCTGATGCATTCAAGGTTCAGTTGAGGTGGAGTCTCCGAGACTTTCTATTCAGATTGCTTCTGGCTTTTCAACCCCACCATTAAGCTGTCAGCCATTTCAGAAGCTTTGTTGACAGGCTGGAGCTTCAGGGGCCTGCTCACAGCTTACCCATGCCGTGCAGCCTGAGGCCTGCAAGACAGTGTGTTTCCCCTGTCATCTTTGCATTCAAGGAGTGACTTAGAACTTCGTGTGGGGGATATCTAATGTAAAGAACTCTCCTGATCTCACCCCATACATACTACCTAAACTCAAAAAGAGCATGTGTCCTGGTTTTCCTGCCCCCACTCCATCCTCTAGAGGAGAGAGCAGCCTGGCTACCAGTGGAGGCTGCAGCACAGCTCTGGAGTCTGGGCCTCCTGCAGGGTCCTTATTATGTCTGTGTCCTTGGCACATGGAAGCCCTCAGCTGCAGGGACAGTTTGTCTGTGACCTCCCCATGGCCTCCGACGTTCCATAATATTGTAGTCACTTGAATTAGAGGGGCAATTCTGCCTGAGCAAACTTCTGGAATGTAGAACTAACAAGACCCAATTGTCTATAGATTCCTCTCACAGCAAGTGGAGGCAATCCTGTGGACAGGAAGAGACACAATTTCAAATCCCTCCGCCTTGCGACCTGCTTCTCAGTCCACAGGCCACACAGCAGCAGGGCTGCACTGTGGACAGTGTACCTCACTTATTCTAAACTCCATGCCTGGAGCACATCCACGTGGTCCCTGGGGGACAGCCCTGTCAGCTGGCATGGCCTCTCCTGAGCTCCCAGGCACCAACCCTAATGCTTCAGTGTCCTGCTCCCTGATCAAGAATGACAGAAGACCTGGAGGCACAACTTGTAGCATCTTCGCACCTCCTCGTGGTTGGCGTTGTTGTATTCTCTAATGATGATGCAAACACAGAGCCTGGTGTCCATGGGGCCTGTCTCCGTGCTGCTGCTGCTGTCCTGTCTGGACACCACTGGCTCCATTCCAGTCATGATGAGCACACGTGATTCTCCCTTTGATCCATCTCATTTCCCTAGGAAAATCTCATCCTTCTCACTCCCCCCTATAGAATAAGCCTCTCCATTTTGCTTCAATGAGGGGAATTATAAATTACAGGTTCTTGACTGGCCATAGTCCATTATACATCTACCAAAAAGAAAGTCCTTTTTATCATATCTCTATTTCAAAACTAAAAGTTCCAGAAACTGAATTCGAACACACCTCTCTAATACCAGGGTAAATAAATAAGACATCTTTGTAAAATACGATAGGACAGATTACTGTGTCACTATCAAGTTCCATGATATTATGCTCAAGGAAATACCTGGCTGCAAAGCTGAAAAATCTTGTGGCATCATGGAGTGAGTGCATGGCTGCACCTGTCCTTGGAGCCCATGGCCGTGCTGATGTGTCTTCCAAATTCTCAGTATCAACCCCAAGAATGTATATCACATCATTAAAAGCCAGTTTGTTGGATTCAGATGATGGTAGTTTGTTGACAGGAAATGAAATGACCCCAAATTGTCCTTTCCATGAAGGCTGGGGTTAAGCCTAGTGGCCTGGCAACCCCTTCCCTGTTCCTAATGCATGCACCAGGTCCGGGGAAATGGATTCCTTAGTCTTTCCTTCTCTTTGACTGTCAAAATGCGTGTAACCTGTTCCCTTCCTGACTTTGTCTCCTAAGCCTTGCTGCCTGATCTCATGAAGAATAAACATGTAATTCGCTGTTGAAAACAGAGTTACTCTTCTTGTCAGGGGGTAGCAGAGAAATTCTGAGCTGAAAGAAAGTACTGGAGGCTCATGCCTATAGTCCTAGCTAACCAGCGGGCTGAGATTTGAATTGTGGTTGAAAGCTATCCTGTGCACACAAGTAAGTATAAATCTTTTCTACAATTAACCCCCAAACATCTACAAGTGGAGCTGTGGGTCATGTGGTAGAGCGCCAGCCACCGGACAATACAAAAACCTCATGGACAGCACTCCAAGGACCAGATTGAACGCACACACATAGACAAACAAACACTGACAGACAAAAAATAATGACAATAATAAATCAATGAATATGCAGAATTCTGGGCAGAGTACGTGCACACAGCCCATGGCATATCTAGGCTTGGCACACTCTACAAGGCCTGTGTTCTGCTACTGAAAGCTGAAGCCAGGTCTGTGTCCCTGTCCTTCCTCTAGTGCCCCAAGTGGGAAGAGAACCTGCCGGTCCAATTTTGACTTGTTTCTCAGAGACGAAAGGAGACAGGCAAATGGATTTCAAGATAGGGGAATGTCAGAACAGTGGACATCTTCATATCCTGCCCTAGAAGTGGGCTGAACTTGGGACTTGATCCATCTCAGTCCTTGCTTTCTCCTCACACACCCAAACCCCGTGTCATGCACATTGCTAACCGAGACCATGAGCAGGGAAAGAGCCTGCCCAGAAAAGCTTCTTCTAGGGTGTGTGTAGAGAGATGGGGTGTGCTTCAGAGGTTATCAGAATATTTGAGGTCACTGGGTGGGCTTGCTGATGAACTCCTCTCTCCACAAGAGCTGGGAGAGGCCCAGATGCTGGAAGGCCCCTGTTCCATCACCATTGTGGCCAGGAGAAACTGAGATGCAGAGAGAACCCATAGATTCAGGGCCTCCCTGGACTACCGTGGCTTCTACCTCAGGACCTGGGTACAACCTCTGATTTTTCCCAAGATGTGCTCTCTACCACTTGAGACTCAGATCCACTTCTGGTGCTCTTTGGTAGTTAATTAGAGTAAACTGTCTCACAGATGAATCTGCCTGGATATGCTGTGAACAAGGATCCTCAGATCATAACCTCCTGAGAATCTGGGATTACAAGCACGAGTCATCAGAGCCACAGGATCTCTCTGTGATTTTAGGGCTGAGATCACACAGTTGTACGCCAGCCAGGAAAGTTCTTTCCCAGAGAGCCAAGTGTTCGAGGACAACTTGGTCTCTCTATCTGTGGTGGTTCTGGGGTTTCAGTGTAAGGGCTACTCAATTGTCAGGCAGTTGCTCTGACATACAAGTCAGTCTTTCTACTTGTTTTTTTTTATTGGTGGTTAATCGCAATGTCCCAAGGGTTTCCTGGGCACTGAGTTTATGCACAGAATGAGTGAAAAAAGGGGGCATGTCCACTTTGGAACAATGCTCATCCTAGAGTTAGTACTGATTGTTGATGTGTTTAAGCATTAGGAGAGCCAGGCACAGGACCCCACCAGAGCTCCCACTACCTGACAGATTAGGACAAGGTAAATCACCGGACAGCTAATTCACCAGTGAACAGTAGACACTGAGGAGCGGTGTGAGAACCCGAGGGGCGGGAAGTTCCTTCTCAACCAGATATCATTGTCACACATGCCATGCCTCTGGGGGTGGCGAGAGGGGAGATAGAGGGTGTAAGAGAAGTTTCGTGGGTGGCCAGTGGATATGGATTGGAGGGCTTCTGGGAAGGTGATAGAGAAGGGAAGATGTCACAAAGGACACAGGGCAAAAAACACATGCCAAGACGCATGCAGGTTCCCTTAGGCTTCAGGCCCATGGATGACCAGGCCAGAAAAGAGAACTGAGAAGAGCCAAGAGGCCAGAGGAAGAAAGGAGAGGCCTGAAAAGTGCAAGAGGCCTGCGGAGAGTCAAAAGGCCTTCAGAGAGTGAGAGAGACATGCAGAGAACAAGGAGGTCTACAGAGAAATGGAGAAGCCTACAGAGATCAGAGAGGTCCACAGAGAGTCTGAGAGACTGGCAGTAAGTCTGAGAGGCCCGCAGAGATGTTGAGAAGCCTCTGGAGAGGGCACAGGTTTGGGGAGAGTGGAAGTCAAGGCTTGTAGGAAGGAAGAAAACCATAAAACAAATGTCCCCTTGGAGGTTGGAGCTGCTCCTGACACTGAGGTAATCTAGGACAGGTTTGCAGTCCAAGTAAACATACTCCTTTCTCAACTTTAATCATGACTCCCTGGATGTTCTTGCAAGTAAGTTATTACATATGGAGACCCCAATGACAATATCCATCTGGAAGGCATCAGTCCTTGGCTCCCGGGAAACCCCCTCATAGTTGAGTGTCTCAGCCATCAGGGGAAAGAGCTGTCTCCAGCATCTGTCTCCTGAGGATCATGGTGTACAGGAGTCATTTTGAAACCCTCCAGGGCTGAGTCTGTGTAGGCCTGAATCTGGGGAGGCTCAGTAGAAAGCTGGACACAGCATATATATCCCAAGTCTGATGGGAGGACAAGATGTTGTCCATGCCTCCTGGGGCTTCCTTGAGAAGCCATTTGGGACCCCCTCAGAAAGTCATCTGGCACTTCTGGGAGAGGTCAATTGGGAGAAGGGTAACTTATGACTTCTTTAAGAAGTCATCTGGGGCATCCCTATGAAGCCATCTGGGCTGGACAGGCCACAATCTGGAGTACTCAGTGGAAGGCTAGATGCAAACTTCCTTCTAGAGTCTGGGGCAAGACAGGATGAGATGTCAATGTTTCCTCCTGGGGCTTCCTTGAGAAGCCATATTGGACTTCTTTGAGAAGTCATCTGGGACTCCTTGAGAGTCCATCTGGGGCTGCTTTGCAAAATCATGTGGAGATCCCTTGAGAAGCCATCTGGAATTTTCTCAAAGGGTCATGTGGGTCATATGAGACATATGTGTTAGGTGTCTCTGGTCATTTGTCTGTTAGATCTGTCTTTTGGTGTTGACATTTGGGTTCCTTGGGGCAACTAGCAGATGGCCTTGTGGGGCTGGCAGCCAAGGAATGGAAATACTCCCAGGGGAGCTACCCACTGAGACGTTTCAGGGATCCTTGGTCTATCTGCCACTGACAGCCAGCTTGTGGATGCCCGACATGCCATAAAAAACATTTCCAGAGTCACTCAGAAATCTTCCCGAAGTGCGTCTCTGTCTTATGTTCTGTCTTCATGTTTTCTGTATTCTGCCCATCTATTGGTCTTTAACAGTGGAGACTATTGGGTGTGCATGCACTTGGTAACTCATCTACGACCTCCACTGGTGCGATGACACCTTGAGGCTCTGTTCTATAGGGCCGTGTTTGAGGGAAACCACACACCATGGCATTTAGTCTGGCTTTGGTAGGATTCCACCTGGTATCTGGTCTGCCTGTGTGTGGATGGGGGCTGTCCCTGGACAGCCCACCTGCTGTCTGATCGTACTCTCATAATGTACAGCAGTGAGTTCTGCCAGCTGAGTGGGAGTGGCAGGCTCACTCCACAGACTCTGGGTTCAACTTGCTGAGTGGCAGGTCCACTCAGCAGACTCAGAGTCCTAGTAGGGATGAGCCAGGGACCCACTGGGCCCCAACTCAGCCTTCGATTTTTGTCTTATCTTGTTTTTGGAATTAGTACCAACTTCAAAATTAGATTAGTATCTTTGATGCTCATGAGTGTTTTTGTTGCCATGGGCTGTGCTCACTCTCTCTGCCCAGAATTTCACATATGATTTATTTTTTCATTCGTTTTTGTCTGTCAGTGTAGGTACACCAGTCCTGGGGCTTTTAATCTGGGCCTTGGTGCTGTCCATGAGCTTTTTGTATTAGCTCTAAGCTGGTACTCCACCATGTAACACATAGCTCCACTTGTAGATGTTTGGGGGGCAATTTTAGAAAAGATTCTAATAGACTTGTATGCACAGCCTAAATTTCAACCACAATTCAAATGTCAGTGCTCTGCATAAATAAGACTATAGGCTTGAGCCTCCAGTACCTTCTTTCAGTTCAGAATTTCTGTGCTACCCACTGACAAGAAGAGCAACTCTGATTGCAGCAGCAAATGATGCATTTATTCTTCATGAGAGATCAGTCACCAACGTGAGGAGAAAAAGTCAGGAAAGGAACAGGTTAAAAGCATTTTCACAGTCATAAAGAAGAAAGATGAGTGAATCCGTTGCCCAGGAGCTCGTGCAGGCATGAGGAACAGGGAAGAGGGGGTGCCCGGTCTCTATGTTGAACCCCATCCTTCATGGCAGGGGCAATTTGGGGTCATTTCATTTCCTGTCAGCAACCTCCCACCACTGAGTCTAACAAACTGGCTTTTAATGATCTGATATACATTCTTGGGTTTGACCCTGAGAATATTCCAGTCACATCTGCAGGGCCTCAACATCCAAGAACAGGTGCAGCCATGCACTTACTGCATGATGCCATCAGTTCTTCAGCTTTATAGACAGCAATTTCCTTTAGCATAATATCCTGGAAGTTGATCTGTCCTATTGTACTTTACAATGATGTCATGTTTATTTATCCTGATATGAAAAAGTGTGTATGAACTCATTTTCTGGAATTTTTAATCTTTGAAGAAGAGATATTGTAAGAAGAACTTTCTTTTGTGTAGATGTATAACCGACTATGAACAATCAAGAGGCTGTAATTTATAATCCACAAATTGAACCAAAAAAGAAGAGATTTGTTCACATGGGGAATAGGAAGTCTGAGACTCTCCCAGGGAAATGAGATGGATCAAAGGGAGAATCACCTGTGGCATCACTGACAGGAACAGAGCCAGTGGTGTCCAGACAGGACAGCAGCAGCAGCCCAGGGATGTCACCATGGTCACCAGGCTCCGCCTTTGCGCCATCATTAGAGAATACAGCAAGGCAAACCAAAAAATGCTGGGATGATGCTCGAAGCTGTGCCTCCAGGTCTTCTGACAGTCATGACGAAGGAGCTGGACACTGAAGTATTGGGGTCTGTGCCTTGCGGCTCAGGAGGGTCCATGCCGGCTGACAGGGCTGTCCTCCAGGGACCATGTGGATGTGCTCCAGGCATGGAGGTCAGTGTGAGGGGAGGCAAACTGTTCCTAGTGCAGTTCTACTGCAGTGTGTCCTGTAAACTGAGAAGCAGATGACAAGGTCCTGGTACCCTAATTGGAGGGATTTCACCTGCTGTTTCTTCCTATCCACAGGATCTCCTCCACTTGCTGTGATGGAATCTATACACAATTGGGGATTGTTAGTTCTACTTTCTAGACTCTTACACAGGGATAAGGATCCCTGTAAGCCAAGTGAGGGTCAGTACCATGGCAAGTTCCGAGGTCATGGGGAGGTCACAGACAATAGTCCCTGAAGCTGAGAGCTTCTGATCTATATCCAAAGGACATATCAAGGACACTGCAGGTGGTCCAGATTGCAGTACTGAGATTCCAGTGCCACTTGTAACAAGGCTGGTCCCTTCTCTAGATGATAGAGTGCAGGGGTGGAGGAGAGGAAAGAAGGAGCAGGAAAACCAAGACACATGGTCTTGTTGCTATTTATGGAGCATGTATTGTGGGGTTCAAGATCAGGAGAGTTCTTTTCTTTAGATGTTCCCTACTTGAAGTTCTGGGTCCCTCCTTGAATACAGAGGTAACAAGGGCAACACACTGTCTTGCAGGTCCAGGGCTTCATGGCACTGGTAAGTTGTGAGCAGACCCCTGAAGCTCCAGCCAGTCAACCAAGCTTCTCAACTGGCTGAGAGCTCAACGATGGGGTTGAAAAGCCAGAAGCAGCCTGGATAGAAAGTCTGGGAGACTCCATCTCAACTGAACCTTGAATGCGTTAGATTGGAAGTTTGGTTCATGTGGTAGTGTACAAAATGTAAGAAAGGAAGTGTGAAAAATCAAATATCAGAATGCCAACTATACCAGTATTCCATAGAAAGTTAACTGTAAGTTTTAAGCTATTATTTTAATTAGAGTCAGGGAGGGACTGTCTGTACTTTTCTATATAGATCAGGGGATGGTACCCTACAAAGAACGGTTCAGAAAGATGAATAACAATGGACAGCTGGAACACACAGCAGCAGTAGCTGTCTGCATCCAGACTTATTACTAAGCGCCCACTCTATGAAAGCTCACTGCATCTGCCCATAGTAGGAAGTGTTTTCTTCGTGATTCCCAGGCCCACAGATCTGAGGTGCTTACCTGAGCAGATGGTCACAGAGTCAGGATGGGAGAGTGGCAGTCCTGTTCAGAGCCTTCCCCGGTGGCTGAGGCCGAGTTTGGACAAGGGAATTCCAAAGCCTCTTGTAGTCTGTGAGGAATAAGACACTGGACCTGAGACTGAGGATCTTTTAAAGGGTTTTGAAGATGGAGACGTGACTGTGACCAGGGAAGATGTGTGGAACAAACAGGAATTTCCACAGCAGGGTGTGTACAGGTGGTGGAGAAGGTGCCTGGGGCTGTTCCCTGGCAGAAAGATAGCTGAAGCATTGTGCTTGCTGTGGGCAGACTACAGTCCTGACCAGGGCAGGGAAACTGTGTTGAAATCACAGAGAAAAACAGGCAAGGAAGGAAGTGAATAGCATGGGGTTCAGGAGAAGAGAGAGGCCAGAAAGGACACATGACACGTGTCCTCAGGGTGGGGACTTGATGTGTCATTTGGGGTCATAAGCAGCTGTGGGTGGCAGGAACGTAGTGAGGGAAAGACAGTACTTTACAATGTATCCAAACATTCAAATGATGACTGTACAGTTTTCGAGCTAGGGAAAAGTTCAAGAAATCAGTGGGCTGTGTTTGGCACTGGAGAATTATCTTGATGTGGGCAGAAGGCAGCAGAGTGATGAATATTGTGTTCCAAGCATGTAAACTCCCAAGTCTGGAGGTTACAAATTTTTTTTGTTTTAGAGTGTAACTGGAACTTGGTACGTGATACTTTAGCTCAGTGGCTAGTGCTCTACCAATATGTCACACCTCCCGAGCTAGAAAGATTACACTTCAATGTGAACCCCAGAGGAACAGTTCCTTAATCTTCTTCTTGAAATAAGCAGCTGATCATTGCAAAATACATAACACAGGAAACAAAATTCAGACACATACACATGAAACTGAGGTCAAACTCTATTCCTGACCCACAACAAAGGAAAGCATAAAGTAGGAAGGAGGCCATAGAAGAAATATGTACTGCACTACTATCATGGCTGTGGTCCATGTGCCATTTGGGGACAGGTGAGAGGACATACAGTCCCTGCCTTTGTGCACAGAATGAAGGACGTAAAGAGAGGCAGGCTGGGATGCTGCCTTGTCCTGAGACGGAAGGCCCATGGCGCTACTCAGATCCTGGGCCCTGAGCCATACTGGGGCTCTGGGAATGGAGACATTGTGGGTGGACAGACCACTGGACCACAGGAACTGAACTGAGACCTGGGCTGGGGAGGCTGAGAGCAGAGGAAGGAGATCAGCTGTGGGGATCAGAAGCAGGGAGGGAGAGAGGGGCTTCCTTGGATATGAGAGTCAGAGTCAGTGATCCAGTGACACATGGGCAGCCCATGTGCAGAGTGAAATCTGCATGACAGAACATATTTTTGTGACTAGTCCTTTGGGAGATACTTGATTTGGGGATTACCATGCATGGTAGCTATACAGGTATGAGACAAGCACATTGAGACTGTGTCAGATGAATGAGACAATGTGGCCAGGCTCTGATGAGATACTGCTTCTGCTCACCAACCTCTCAATTCTTTGCTCAGCGTGAATGCCTTAGATTGGCTTTTCCTTACATCCACTTTCAGATGGCAACAAACAGCCCCATTCTAGTGAATGATGCCTGTAATACAAGCATCACTAATCTTGGGCAGAATATCGATGAGACTCTGATTTTCAATTAACCATGAAAGGCTGATTAGCTGTGACTCCGGATGCAAAGTACTAAGCTTGAGTACAAAATCAAAAGGACCGATTTCTAGCCAAGATGTGGCTGCAGGATTAAAAGAAGAAAAAATGGACAAAATAAAAAAAAAGAAAAGAAAAGAAAATGGGAAACAAAACACGTTTGCTTTAAGAGCCAGATCCAAAAAGTTCTGTGGACAGAGATGTATCTCACTTGTAGAGCACTTGATTTGAGCCTCAATATCAGATAAATCAAAAGTTCAAAAGCCAAGTATTGAGCTGAATTTGGATCTTGGCTCCTGGGAAGCCTGGAAGGCTCTTTGTAGTGGAAGGAGTGCATGGGGTTTAAGCAGATATTGCAGGGTGCCAGGTTTCTGAGCACGTACATCACAGCCATGTTAGATAGTCATTCCCCAAACTCAGCCTGAGCTCCTGTAGGAGCCACTGGTTCAGAAGGGCTTCAGGGTTCATTCATTCCACAGCTATGTGTGGGCTCAGCACCTTGCAGCAAGATAGACCTGAGAGAGACACAACAGCTTATCACCTTCAAGGTCCAAAAGGATTGCAGTAAGACAAAGCTACTGGACAAGCTGTGGGGCACAGGGGTGGAGTAGAGGGAGCTGGGCAGGAAATGGACCAGTGGCAGTGCCTCAGGGGAGGAATGCAGTGGTGGGCACTGCTCGTGAACTTGGCCAACCATGGTGGGCATAGGACTTTGTACTAGAAGCAGGTTGCAAAACCTGTGCTATTTTCTTTCTGTGTTCTGACCTTCTGGTGAAATACAAGTAATGTCCATTTGCGATTTTTGTTCAAGTATGGCACCAGGCTTGTCTCAGGCTAGTTGACTGGAGTTAGGCCGTGGTTCCTAGGGTGCTAATGCAAATCAGTGACCCTTGTTTTGGTTCCTTTTTTGGAACTGGAGTTTGAACCCAGGGCCTCTCTCTTGCTAGACAGGTGCTCTAACACTAAGTCTCCCTTTCACGACAATCTTTTGGCAGTGAACTAGAGAAGGAGTCCCTGTACATTTCAGTCTTAGGTGACCTGTGAACTTCACTTCTCCAGATCTCAACCTTCTGAGTAGAGACATTGACAGACATAAGCCCTAAAGACAGCACTGCACACCCTTCCCTCTGTAGTACCATTCAAATGAGAAAATCCCATGACTTGGTTCCAGGTGACAAAGAAAGATTATTACTTGGTCTCTTCCCTGATACTTCCGTACTAGTAGCAGCTACAAGCTCCAAGGGGGCAAGTCTTTTTTCCTTTTATTTGTCCTTCCCAGAGCTCCTTCTACTCCATCCCTGTGACCTATAGCTTGTCCAGGTAGCTTAGTCTTACTGCAATCCTTTTGGACCCTGAAGGTGATAAGCTGTTGTGTCTCTCCCCTGTCTATCTTGCTGCAAGGTACAGAGCCCACACACCTGTGGAATGAATGAACCCTGAAGCCCCTCTGAACCAGTGATCTCTGAAGGAGCTCAGGCTGTTTATGGAATGACTAACTAAACATGGCAATGTTGTACGTGCTCAGTAATCATGTCTCCCAATGTTCTCCTTCCTCTATCCAGAACCTTACCAGCCATACCACTCCAACTCTCCACATGCTTCTCAGCTCCCTGCAGACCCCTCTATCTCTGTGGGCCTTTCAAATCTATGTGGGCCTCACCAACTCTCTGTAGGCTTCTCTGACTCTCTACGAGCCTCTCTACCCCTCCACAGGTCTCTCCAACTCTCTGTTAGCCTCTCAGCCCTACACAGAGCTCTCAGCTCTACGGAGGCCTCTCCACTTGCCTAGACCTCCATGGGCCTCTCCTCCAGCCTGGACTCCCCTCAAGCAGGCCAGGCTCCTCTCAGCCTCTCTATCAGCACAGTTGATTCCTCACGCCTTCCCGGGATCTCCTCAGGCTTGACAAGTCCCTGGGCATTGCTTCACTCTGTGAAGCATGTCTCTTGCCATGTGTCTCTTACTGTCTCCCCTTCTCTATCACCTTCCTGGAACTGCTCTTCTCGATATCCACAGGCCACCAACAGATGGCCCTTTCTTGCCCATCCCCCATTGGCCTGGCATGCTTGGTAGTGACATTAGTGTGGGACAGGACTTCCTGCCTCGCAGGTCCTCACATTCCCCACTGGTGTGTATATCTACACAAATAATTGACTTTTAGGTCCTTCTTTTGGAGCAAATCCTAAATGCCCTCTGCTGTCCTTGAAATTTTTCCAAATGAGCTCTCCAGGTTGGAAGAGATGGCATGGATCTGGTCTGGACTGAACTACTGTCTCCCAGGACCTCCAATTGATTGTCACATCTCCTTCTGCATTTGCTGCAAATTTGGACATAGACTGGCTAAAGATCAGCTTGTTAGGCTGAGGCCCCCTGGGTTTCAACACAGTTTTAGACAGAGGCCCAGGGACAATTTAGCAGAGTGACAAATAACCAGGTATAGACAGACACAGAAGGCTTCAGCCTGTAACCTGATTTTTACAAGGACAGTGTCTACACCTGCACACTTGTTACCACAGTTTTCCATGCTACTTCCTTTAAATTTATCCTGTCTCACTTTCCAAAAAGTAAGGACTCTGGTCCCTTGGACTTAATGGGGATTGATGGGTTAACATCATGATATTCTGTAACTTCTGAAAGCTGACTCAGTGTACACTGACCCTTCTTAGCCAGGAACCTATTACCTTAGCCTGTTTACCAAGTGGTTGTCTGGATTACATGTCATTAAAAACAATGTGTTAATCCTAACTGGAAATTATCTACAACACTTAACAACTGCATAGACTTCTATATTACTTCAGTTGGAGGAAGGCTGGGTTGGGGTCATCTGGAACTGAAATGGCCTGACTCTGTCTTTTATCCAGTCTTAGACAAGAGGGCTTTACAATTGTCTACATTGCCAAGGCCAGCCACATGTCTTAACCAGGTCCACCGCCATCTCTTTAGCCAGATTGGTAGAAGACCAAACCAGGCCCACAGTCCCCTGTGTCCTGCCTCTTGAGGGCCACCACACAGAAAGAGGGATATAGCAGGCCTGTAACTGCCAGAGGCTAGCACTTTACAATGGGAGTTACAGCTGATCTGGCCTTTGGTGGCTAATTGGAAATCTGAGTCTTACAGACTTTTTTACCCAAGAATAGTTGTGTTTGTATTATACACATAATTCACCAGTGTGAGTCTGTCTTCTGCCATAGAATAGGGTTGAAAGGATGGGTCAATCTAAGCATTCAGGCTGAACAATGCATTGAGAGGTTGTGAGCAGAAGCAGCATATCATCAGAGCCCAACCTCGTGTGCTCACTTATTTCTCACAGTCTCCGTGTGCTTCTCTCGTGCCTGTACACTTAAAACGTATGGTGAATGCCAACTCACATTATCTCCCAAGGGCCTGAGCACATAAACATGTGCTGTCAGCTGATTTAACTCTGTACATGGGCAGCCCAGGTGTCACTGGGTCACTGCATCTGACTCCTATTTTCAGCAAAGCTCCTCTCTCCCTGCCTGCCTCTGATTCCCACAGCTGGCCTCCTTCTTCTGTTCTCAGCCTCCCCAGGTTGGGTCCCAGCTTAGGTCCTGTGGTCCTGTGGTCAATCTTCCCACAGGGTCTCAATCCCCAGAGCAAGGGTGTGGCTCAGGTCCTAGGATCTGAGCATCACCATGACCTTCTTCTCAGGACCCACTAGAATCCCAGCCTGCTTATCTTTCCTTTCTTTTCTCTGTGCACAAAGGTGGTACTATGTGTCCTCTCACCTGTACCCAGGTGGCACATGGAGCACAGCCATGGTAGTAGTATGGCCTTCTTCCACATTATGTTATAGAGTTTGAACTGAGTTTCATGTGTATGTATCTGAGATTTGTAACCTGAGTTATATATCTTGCAATGATCAGCTGGATATTTGGACATGAAGTTTAAGGAACTATTTCCCTAGGGTCACATCAAATTGTAATCTTCCTACAGTGGGAGGCATGGGACATTTGGTAGAGCTTTAGCCATTGAGCTAAAGTATCAGGTACCAAGTTCAATTCCAATTCTAAAAAAAAAAAATCCAGATGTAATCTCCATAAATCAGCCTCTGGAGAAGGGAGTTTACAGGCTTTGAATCCCTTCCTCATCAGTCTGCTGCCTTGTTACATCAAGAAAGTTCTCCAGTACCACTCACAGCCTACTGTGACTGCTTGAGCTTCTGTCTCATCACTAGCTCAAATCCTACACAGTCATCCTTTGAATGTGAGAAAAGGTGGTGAAGCACCATCCACCCCTCACTCAGTTCCAGCCACCCAGCGCTGCTGTGGACTCCAAATGAACCATCAAGTCCCTACCATGAGGACATGTGGCATGTCTCCATCCTGTCCTCCCTCCTCACCCCACCCCAGCCCTGTGGACTTCTTCCCTTGCATGCCTTTCTCTGTGATTCCAGCACAGGTTCCCTGCCCACAGCACAATTCTCCAGCTATCTCTCTGCCCAGAGTAGCTCGAGGCTGCCATCTCCACCACCTGCAGACACATATCTGTGGAAATATCGGTTTGTTCCAAGCATCCTCCGCAGCCACAGTCACGTCCCCATCTCTACAGCCCTTTAAAAGTGTGCCCTAGTCTCAGGTCAAGTGTGCCATCCTTAGCAGAACACAGGAGGCACAGGATTCACTTGACTAGCCTCAGCCCCAGCCAGCGGGGAAGGCTGTGAAGCAGGACTGCCACACTCCCATCCTGACTCTGCCATCGCCTGCTCAGGTAAGCACCTCAGCTCTGTGGGACTGGGATTCATAGAGGAGAGCACTTCCCACTGTGGGCAGATGCAGTGAGCTCTCACAATCAGAGTAGGTGCTGAGCACTAAATCTGGAAGCAGAGAGATACTGCTGCTGTGCTTTCTAACTCTCCACTCATATTCATCCTTCTGAACCCTTTTTTGTACGGTACCATCCCCTGATCGATATACTAAAAGGACAAATAATCCTACCACCATCCTAATAGCAATAATAATTTAATACTTACAAATACCCTTTTGTGGAATTCTGGTACAGGCGGTAGATTTCTGGTACTGAATTTTTACTCTCTTGCTTTCTTAGACTTTGTGCTTTGCCACTTGAACCAAACCACAAATTTAATGCAATCAAGGTTCACTTGAGGTTCAGTCCTCCAGATTTTCTATTCAGCCTGCTTCTGACTTTTCAACCCCACCATTGAACTGTCAGCCATTTCCTCATCTTAGTTGACAGGCTGGATGGAGCTTCAGGGACCTACTCACAGCTTACCAGTGCCGTGCTGCCTGAGGCCTGCAAGACAGAGTGTTTCGCCTGTCACCTTTGCATTCAAGAAGTGACTTAGAAATTCGTGTGGGGGATATCTAAAGTAAAGAACTCTCCTGATCTCACCCCATACATACTACATAAACTCAAAAAGACCATGTGTCCTGGTTTTCCTGCCCCCACTCCATCCTCTAGAGGAGAGAGCAGCCTGGCTACCAGTGGAGGCTGCAGCACAGCGCTGGAGTCTGGGCCTCCTGCAGGGTCCTTATTATGTCTGTGTCCTCGGCACATGGAAGCCCTCAGCTGCAGGGACAGTTTGCCTGTGACCTCCTCATGGCCTCCAACGTTGCCATAGTACTGTCCTCCCTTGAATTACAGGGACCCTTCTGCCTGTGCAAACTTCTGGAATGTAGAACTAACAAGCCCCAATTATCTATATATTCCTCTCACAGCAAGTAGAGGCGATCCTGTGCACAGGAAGAGACACCATTTGAAATCCATCCAGGTTGGGGACCAGGACCTTGTGACTTGCTTCTCAGTCCACAGGCCACACAGCTGCAAGGCTGCACTGGGGACAGTGTGCCTCACTTAGTCTAACCTCCATGCCTGGAGCACATCAACGTGGTCCCTGGGGGACAGCCCTGTCAGCTGGCATGGCTCCTCCTGAGTTACAAGGCACCGACCCTAGTGCTTCAGTGTCCTGCTCCCTGGTCAAGAATGACAGAAGACCTGGAGGCACTGCTTATACCATCGAATCACCTATTCCTCCTTGGCTTTGTTGTATTCTCTAATGATGATGCAAATGCAGAGCCTGGTGTCCATGGGGCCGGTCCCCGTGCTGCTGCTGCTGTCCTGTCTGGATGCCACTGGCTCCATTCCAGTCATGATGGCCATACGTGATTCTTTCTTTGATCCATCTTAATTCACTGGGGAAGTCTCATCCTTCTCCATCCCCCCAGTGAATAAGTCTCTCCTTTTTTGCTTAAAGGTGGGGAATTATAAATTACAGGTTCTTCACTTGCCATAGTCCATTATATATCTACCAAAAAGAAAATCCTTTTTATCATATCTCTATTTCAAAACTAAAAGTTCCAGAAACTGAATTCGAAAACACCTCTCTAATACCAGGGTAATTGAATAAGACATCTTTGTAAAATACGATAGGACAGATTACTGTGTCACTATCAACTTCCACGATATTATGCTCAAGGAAATACCTGGCTGCAAAGCTGAAAAAACTTGTGGCATCATGGAGTGAGTGCATGGCTACATCTCTCCTTGGAGACGATGGCCATGCAGATGTGTCTGGCAAATTCTCAGTATGAACCAGAAGAATGTATATCAGATCATTAAAAGCCAGTTTGTTGGATTAAGGTGATGGTAGGTTGCTCACAGGAAATGAAATGACCCCAAATTGTCCTTGCCTTGAAAGCTGGGGTTAAGACTAGTGGCCTGGCACCCCCCTTTGCTATTCCTAATGCATGTACCAGGTCCTAGGTAATGGATTCTCCAATCTTTCCTTCTCTTTGACTGTCAAAATGAATGTAACCTGTTCCCTTCCTGACTTTGTCTCCTAAGCCTTGGTGCCTGATCTCATGAAGAATAAACATATAATTCGCTGTTGAAAATAGAGTTACTTTTCTTGTCAGAGGGTAGCAGAGAAATTCTGAGCTGAAAGAAGGTACTGCAGGCTCATGCCTATAGTCCTAGCTAACCAGTGGGCTGAGATTTGAATTGTGGTTGAAAGCTATCCTGTGCATACAAGTCAGTAAGAATCTTTTCTACAATCAATGCCCAAACATCTACAAGTGGGGCTGTGGGTGATGTGGTAGAGCGCCAGCCACCAGACAATGCAAAAACCTCATGGACAGCACTCCAAGGACCAGATTGAACGCACACAGATTGACACATATAAGATGACAGACAAAAAAATAGTGAAAATAATAAATAAATGAATATCTGATATTCAGAGCACTGTACATGCACATAGCCCATGACATATATAGGCCTGGCACACTCTACCAGGCCTCTGCTCTACTGCCTGGGCTCTGCTACTGAAAGCAGAAGCCAGGTCTGTGTTCCTGTCCCTCTCCTTTTCCCAGGTGGGAAAAGGACCTTCAGATCCAATTTTGACTTGTTTCTCAGGGACGAAACGACACAGACAAACGGATTTCAAGATAGGGGAATGTCAGAAGAGTGGACATCTTCATATCCTGCCCTAGAAGTGGGCTGAACTTGGGACTTGACCCATCTCAGTCCTTGCTTTCTCCTCACACACCCAAACCCCCTGTCATGCACATTGCTACCCCAGACCATGAGCTGGGAAAGAGCCTGCCCAGAAAAACTTCTACTAGGGTGTGTGTAGAGAGGTGGTGAGTCCTTCTGAGGTTATCAGAAAATTTGAGGTCACTGAGTGGGCTTGCTGATGAACTCCTCTCTCCACAAGAGCTGGGAGATTCCCAGATGATGGGAGGCACCTGTTCCATCCCCAGTGTGGCCAGGAGAAACCGAAATGCAGAGAGAACCCAGAGATTCAGGGCTTCCCTGGGCTACCATGGCTTCTACCTCAGAGCCTGGGTAGTACAATCTCTGATTTTCCCAAGATGAGCTCTCTACCACTTGAGCCTCACATCCACTTCTGGTGCTCTTTGGTAGTTAATTACAGTAAACTGTCTCACAGATGAATCTGCCTGGATAGGCTGTGAACCAGGTTCCTCAGATCATACCCTCCTGAGTATCTGGGATTACAGGTACGAATCATCAGAACCACAGGATCTCTCTGTGATTTTAGGGCTGAGATCACACAGTTGTACGCCAGCCAGGCGTACAACTAGGCCAGAGAGCCTAGTGTTCGGGGACCACTTGTTCTCTCTTTGGTGGTTTTGGGGTTTCAGTGTAAGGGATACTAATTGTCAGGCAGTTGCTCTGACACACAAGTCAGTCTTTCTACTTGTTTTTTTATTGGTGGTTAATCACAATGTCCCAAGTGTTTCCTGGGCAATGAGTATATGCACAGAATAAGTGAAGAATGTGGGCGTGTCCACTTTGGAACAATGCTCATCCTAGAGTTAGCACAGATTGTTGATGTGTTTAAGCATTAGGAGAGCCAGGCACAGGATCCCACCACAGCTTGCACTACCTGACAGATTAGGACAAGAAAAATCACAGGACAGCTAATTCATCAGTGAACAGTAGACACTGAGGAGAGGTGTGAGACACTGAGGGGTGGGAAGTTCCTTCTCAACCAGATATCATTGTCACACATGCCATGCCTGTAGTGGTGGAGTGGGGAGAGATAGAGGGGGTAAGAGAATTTTAGTGGGTGGCCAGTGGATATGGATTGGAGGGCTTCTGGGAAGGTGATAGAGAAGGGAAGATGTCACAAATGACACAGGGCAAAAAACACATGCCAAGACGCATGCCGGTTCCGTTAGGCTTGAGGAGGGCCTCAACCAGCCTAAGGGGTGACCAGGGCTGACTTACAGGCCCATGGATGACCAGGCCAGAAAAGAGACCTGAGAATTGCCAAGAATTCTGAGGAAGAAATGAGAGGCCTGTAAAGAGCCAGAGGCCTGCAGAAGAGTCAAAAGGCCTGCAGAGCGTGAGAGACATGCAGAGAACAAGGAGCTCTGCAGAAAATGGAGAAGCTTTAGAGCTCAGAGAGGTCCACAGAGAGCCTTAGAGACTGGCAGTGAGTCTGAGAGGCCTGCAGAGAGGGGGAGAAGCCTCTGGAGAAGGCACAGGTCTGGGGAGAGTGGAGAGTCAAGGCTTGTAGGAAGGAAGAAAAGAATCTACAATCGCAGACACATGGTTGCAGGTGACAAAGGAAGTTTATTACTTGGTCTCTTCCCTTATTCTAGAGGACACTTCAGTACTAGGCGCAGCTGCAACCTCCAAGGAGGCAAGTCTTTCTTCCTTTTGTTTGTCATTTCTATAGCTCCTTCTACTCCATCCATGTGCCCTATAGATTGTCCAAGTAGCTTTGTTTTCTACAATCCTTTTGAACCATGAAGGTGATAAGCTCTTGTGTCTCTCTCAGGTCTATCTTGCTGCAATGTGCACAGTCCACACAAACCTGTGGAATGAAGGAACCCTGAAGCAATGTTGTACGTGCTCAGTCACCTTGCACCTTGCCATATCTCCCAATGCTCTCCTTCCTCTACCCAGAACTTTCCAGGCCTCACCCCTCCAACTCTCCACAGCCCTCTCTGCTCCCTGCATGCTCCTCTATCTCTGTGGGCCTTTCAAGTCTAGGTGGGACTCTCAAAATCTCTGTGGGCTTGTCTGACACCCTACAGGACACTGTATCTCTCCAGGTGCTTCTCCACATCTCCCTAGACCTCTCCAACCCTCTGCAGGACACTCTGACTCTCTACAGGTCTCTCCAACTCTCTGTTAGCCTCTCAGACATACACAGGGTTCTCACCTCTACCCAGGCCACTCCACCAACTGGACTTCCATGGGTATCTCTTCCAGCCTGGACTCCCTCAAGCAGGCCAGGCTCCTCTCAGCCTCTCTATCAGCCCAGCTGACTCCTCAAGCCTTCCTCGGCTCTCCTCAAGCTTGACAGGAACCTGGGCATTTCTTTAACCTGTGAAACATGTCTCTTGCAATGTGTCTCTTACTATCTCCCCTTCCCTATCTCCTTCCTGAAACTCTTCATCTCCATGTCCATTGGACACCCACACAGTGCCCTTTCATGGCCATCCCCCATGGGGCTGGCATGTGTGCTGCTGACATTAGTGTGGGAAAAGAAGTCCTGACGCTCAGGTCCTTACATTCCCCACTGGTATGTATGTCTATTCAAATCATTGACTTTTAGGTCCAAATCCTAAACTGCCCTTGGGAAAGGGGTAGGTCTAGCAGATAATAAAATAACAGGCTGTCCTTGAACTTGTTCCAAACGGAATCTCCAAGGTGGAAGAGATGGGATGGATCTGGTCTGGACTGAATTACTGTCTTCCAGCAGCTTCAATTGACTGTTACACTTCCGTCTGCATTTGCTGCAAATTTGGACATAGACCCCAGAATAGTTATCTTTGGATTACAGGTGTAATTCACCAGTGTGAGGCTGTCTTCTGCCATAGAATAGGGGTTGAAAGGATGAGTCAGTCTAAGGCAGTCAGGCTGAACAATGCATTGAGAGGTTGGTGAGCAGAAGCAGCATCTCATCAGAGCACAACCTCTTGTGCTCACTTATTTCCCACAGTCTCAGTGTGCTTGTTTCATTCCTGTATAGTCACCACATATGGTGAACTCCAAATCAAATATCTCCCAAGGGACTGAGCACAAAAATATGTGCTGTCAAGCTGATTTAATTCTGCGCATGGACTGCCCAGGAATCATTAGGTCACTAAATCTGACTCTTATTTTCAGCAGAGCTCCTCCGATTCATAGCCAAGATTTGGCTGCAGGGCTAGAAGAAGAAAAAAACGGACAATAAGAAAAGAAAAGAAAATGGGAAATTAAACATGTTGGCATCAAGGGCGAGATCCAAGAATGGTCTGTGGACTGGGATGTAGCTCACTGGTAGAGCACTGGATCTGAGCCTCAATCTCAAGGAAACAAAAAATTCAAGAGTCAAGTATTGAGCTGGATTTGGGCCTTGGCTCCTGGGAAGCCTGGAAGGCTCTTTGTAGAGGAAGGAGTGCATGAGGTTTAAGCAGACATTGCAGGGTGCCAGGTGTCTGAGCACGTACAACCTAGCCATGTTAGATAGTCATTCCCCAAACTCAGCCTGAGCTCCTGGAGGAGCCACTGGTTCAGAAGGGCTTCAGGGTTCATTCATTTCACAGCTATGTGTGGGCTCTACACCTTGCAGCAAGATTAGACCTGAGAGAGACACAACAGCTTATCACCTTCAATGTCCAAAAGGATTGCAGTAAGACAAAGCTACTGGACAAGCTGTAGGGCACAGGGGTGGAGTAGAGGGAGCTGGGCAGGAAATGGACCTGTGGCACTGCCTCACGGGAGGAATGCAGTGGTGGGCACTGCTCGTGAAGTTGGCCACCCATGGTTGGCATGGGACTTTGTACTAGAAACACGTGAAAATCTTGTTCTGTTTTTTTCTCTGTTCTTCATGAGAGATCAGGCACCAAAGTTGAGGAGAAAAAGTCAGGAAGGGAAGAGGTTACACGCATTTTCAAAGTCAAAGAGAAACAAGATGAGTGAATCCGTTGCCCATGATCTGGTGCAGGCATGAGGAACGGGGAAGGGGGTGCCAGACTATGTTCAAGGCAGGGACAATTGGGGTCATTTCACTTCCTGTCAGCAACCTCTCACCACCTGAGTCTAACAAACTGGCTTTTAATGATCTGATATACACACTTGGGTTCGACCCTGAGAATATTCCAGACACATCTGCAGGGCCTCAACCTCCAAGGACAGGGGCAGCCATGCACTCACTGCATGATGCCATCAGTTTTTCAGCTTTATAGCCAGAAATGTCTTTTTTTTTCCGGTCGTGGGGCCTGAACTCTGGGCCTGGGCACTGTCCCTCAGCTCTTCAGCTCAAGACTAGCGCTCTACCACTTGTGCCACAGCACCACTTTCAGATTTTTTCTTATGTGGTGCTGAGGAATCAAACCCAGGACCTCTGGCATGCATGGCAAGCGCTCTACCACTGAGCCACCTTCCCAGCCCTATAGCCAGAAATTTCCTTTAGCATAATATCCTAGAAGTTGATAGTGAGACAGTAATCTGTCCCATTGTATTTTAAAATGCTGTAATGTTTATTTATCTTGATATCAAAAGGGTGTGTGTGAACTCATTTTCTGGAATTTTTAATCTTTGAAATACAGATATGTTAAGAAGGATTTTCTTTTGGTAGATATATAACAATCTATGGACAATCAAATGAATGTAATGTATAATTCCACACAAACCAAAAAAGAAGAGATTTGTTCATGGGGGGAATAAGAAGGCTGAGACTTTCCCAATGAAAGGAAATGGATCAAAGAGAGAATCACATGTGGCAACAGTGACCGGAACAGATCCAGTGGTGTCCAGACAGGACAGCAGCAGCAGCACAGGGACTGTCCCCATGGACACCAGGCTCCCCATTTGCACCATCCTTAGAGAATACAGCAAAACAAACCAAAAAACCCTGGGTAGATGATAGAAGCTGTGCTGCCAGGTCTTCTGCAAGTTGGGTCGAAGGAGCTGGACACTGAAGCATTGGGGTCGGTGTCTTGGGGCTTAGGAGGGTCCATGCTGGCTTGCAGGGCTGTCCCCCAGGAACCACGGGGATGTGCTCCAGGCATGGTGTTTAGTGTGAGGGGAGGCACACTGTTCCCAGTGCAGTTCTGCTGCTGTGTGTCCTGTGGACTGAGAAGCAGGTAACAAGGTCCTGGTCCTCTAGCTGGAGGGATTTCAACTGGTGTCTCTTCCTCTCCACAGGATCACCTCCACTTGCAGTGAGAGGAATCGATAGACAATTAGGGATTTTTAGTTGTACTTTCCAGACTCTTACAGAGATAAGGGTTCCTGTAAGCCACGTGAGGGTCAGTACCATGGCAAGCTCCGAGGTCATGGGGAGGTCACAGACAATAGTCCCTGAGCTGAGGGCTTCTGACCTATGTCCAAACCACATATCAAGCACACTACAAGAGGTCCCGATTCCAGTCCTGTGCTGCCAGTGCCACTTGTAGCAAGGCTGGTCCCTTCTCTAGATGATAGAGCGCAGGGGTGGAGGGGAGGGAAAGAAGGAGCAGGAAAACCAAGACGCATGGTCTTCTTGCTGTTTATGGAGCATGTATGGGGCAGTTAAGATCAGGAGAGTTCTTTTCTTTAGATGTTCCCCACAAAAATTCTGGGTCCCCCCTTGAATGCAGAGGTGACAGGGGCAACACACTGTCTTGCAGGTCCAGGGCTGCATGACACTGATAAGTTGAGAACAGGCCCCTGAAGCTCCAGCCACTCAACAAACCTGTTCAATTGGCTGAGAGCTCAGCGATGGGGTTCAAAAGCCAGAAACAGCCTGGATAGAAAGTCTGGGACAATCGATCTCAACTGAAACTTGAATGCCTTAGACTGGAAGCCTGGTTCAAGTGGTATAGTCTAAAATGAGAAAAAGCAAGAGTAAAAAATCAAGTATCAGAATACTACCAACTATACCAGAATTCCATAGAAAGGCATCTGTAAGTTTTAAGCTATTATTGTTATTAGAGCCAGGGAGGCACTGTCTGTTCTTTTCTATATAGATCAGGGGATGGTACCCTACAAAGAACAGATCAGAAAGATGAATAGGAATGGACAGCTGGAACGCACAGCAGCAGTACCTGTCTGCATCCAGACTTATTACTAAGCACCCACTCTGACTATGAAAGCTCACTGCATCTGTCCATAGTAGGAAGGGTTTTCTTCATGATTCCCAGGCCCACAGAGCTGAGGTGCTTACCTGAGCAGAAGGTGGCAGAGTCAGGATGGGAATGTGGCAGTGCTGCTTCAGAGCCTTCCTTACTGGCTGAGGCCAGGTTAGACAAGGGAATTCGAGAGCTTCTTGTGGTGTGCGAGAAATAGGAGACTGGACCTGGGACTGGGGATCTTTAAAGGGTTTTGAAGATGGAGACGTGACTGTGAACAGGGAAGATGTGTGGAACAAACAGGAATTTCCACAGCAGTGTGTATGTAGAGGTGGGTAAAGAAGGTGCTTGGAGCTGTTCCCTGGCAGAAAGATAGCTGAAGCATTGTGCTTGCTGTGGGCAGACTACAGTCCTGACCAGGGCAAGGAAACTGTGTTGAAATCACAGAGAAAAATAGGCAAGGGAAGAAGTGAATAGCATGGGGTTCAGGGGAAGAGAGAGGCCAGAAAGGACACATGCCAGGTGTCCTCAGGTTGCGGAACTAAAGGGCTATTTGGGGTCCACAGCAGCTGTGGGTGGCAGGAACGCAGTGAGGGAAGGACAGGACTTTATCATGTATCCAAACATTCAAATGATGACTGTACAGGATTCGAGCTAGACAGAAGTTCAAGAAATCAGTGGGCTGTGTTTGGCACTGGAGAGTTTTCTTGATGTGGGCAGAAGGCAGCAGAGTGATGAATATTGAATTCCAAGCATGTAAACTCCCAAGTCTGGAGATTACAATTTTTTTTTGGTTTTAGACTGTAACTTGAACTTGGTACATGATTCTTTAGCTCAGTGGCTAGTGCTCTACCAAATATGTCACACCTCCCGAGGTAGAAAGATTACACTTCAATGTGAACCCCGGAGGAACAGTTCCTTAATCTACTTCTTGAAATAAGCAACTGATCATTGCAAGATACATAACACAGGTTACAAAATTCAGACACATACACATGAAACTGAGTTCAAACTCTATTCCTGACCCACAACAAAGGAAAACATAAAGTAGGAAGGAGGCCATAGAAGAAATATGTACTGCACTACTACCATGGCTGTGTCAGAGTCAGTGATCAGGTGACACACGGGCAGCCCACGTGCAGAGTTAAATCTGCATGAAAGAACATATTTTTGTGACCAGTCCTTTGGGAGATACTTGATTTGAGGATTACCATGCATGGTAGCTATACAGGCATGAGACAAGCACATTGAGACTGTGTCAGATGAATGAGACAATGTGGCCAGGCTCTGATGAGATACTGATTCTGCTCACCAACCTCTCAATGCTTTGCTCAGCGTGATTGCCTTAGATTGGCTTGTCCTTACAACCTCATTAAGAGGGCAACAAACAGCCCCATGCTAGTGAATGATGCCTGTAATCCAAGCATCACTATTATTGAGCAGAATGTCCATGAGACTCTGATTTTCAATTAACCATGAAAATCCAGATTAGCTGTGACTCCTGCTACAAAGTACTAACCTTGAACACAAAATCCAAAGGACCTATTCCTAGCCAAGATGTGGCTGCAGGACTAGAAGAAGGAAAAAAGACAAAAAGAAAAGAAAAGAAAATGGGAAGCAAAACATGTTTGCTTTAAGGGCCAGATCAAAAAGGTATGTGGACAGGGATGTATCTCACTGGTAGAGCACTGGATTTGAGCCTCAATATCAGAGAAATAAAAAGTTCAAGAGGCAAGTACTGAGCAGGATTTGGGCCTTGGCTCTTGGGAAGCCTAGAAGGCTCTTTGTAGAGGAAGGAGTGCATGGGGGTTAAGCAGACATTGCAGTGTGCCAGGTGTCTGAGCACGTACATCATAGCCATGTTAGATAGTCATTCCCCAAACTCAGCCTGAGCTCCTGTAGGAGCCACTGGTTCACAAAGGCTTCAGTGTTTATTCATTCCACTGCTATGTGTGGGCTCTGAACCTTGTGGAAAGATATACCTGAGAGATACACAACAACTTATGACCTTCAATGTCTAAAAGGATTGCAGTAAGACAAAGCTACTGGACAAGCTGTAGGGCACAGGGGTGGAGTAGAGGGAGCTGGGCAGGAAATGGACCAGTGACACTGGCTCAGGGGAGGAACGCAGTGGTGGACACTGCTCGTGAAGTTGGCCACCCATGGTGGGCATGGGAGTTTGTATCAGGAACAGGTTGAAAGGCTTGTTGTGCAGTTTTCTTTCTGAGTTTTGAAGTTTAAGTAATGGGTGTTTGAGATTTTTGTTCAAGGAAGGCTCCAGGCTTGTCTTAGGATCGTTAGCTGGAGTGAAGTGATGTACACAGTGTGCTAATGCAGCTCAGTGACCCTTGTTTTGGTTCCTTTTTGTGGAACAGGAGTTTGAACCCAGGGCCTCTCACTTGCTTGACAGGTGCTATAACACTAAGTCTCCCTTTCAGGAAAGTCTTTTGGCAGTGAGCTAGAGAATGAGTCCCTTGTACATTTCAGTCTTAGGTGACCTGTGAACTTCACTTCTCCAGATCTCAACCTTCTGAGTAGAGTCATTGACAGACATAAGCCCTAAAGACAGCACTGCACACCCTTCCCTCTGTAGTACCCTTCAAATGAGAAAATCCCAGAGACATAGTTCCAGGTGACAAAGGAAGTTTATTACTTGGTCTCTTCCCTGATACTTCAGTACTAGGAGCAGCTGCAACTTCCAAGTGGGCAAGTCTTTTTTTCCTTTTATTTGTCCTTCCTATAGCTCCTTCTACTCCATCCCTGTGCCCTATAGCTTGTCTAGTAGCTTTGTCTTACTGCAATCCTTTAGGACATTGAAGGTGATAAGCTGTTGTGTCTCTCTCAGGTCTATCTTGATGCAAGGTGCAGAGCCCACACATAGCTGTGGAATGAATGAACCTGAAGCCCTTCTGAGCCAGTGGCCTCTGCAGGAGCTCAGGCTGTTTATGGAATGACTAACTAAACATGGCAATGTTGTACGTGCTCAGTCACCAGGCACTTTGCCATGTCTCCCAATGTTCTCATTCCTCTACCCAGAACCTTACAAGCCACACCCCTCCAACTCTCCACATGCTTCTCAGCTCCCTGCAGACCCCTCTATCTCTGTGGGCCTTTCAAATCTATGTGGGCCTCTCCAACTCTCTGCAGGCCTCTCTGACTCTCTACGAGCCTCTCCCACTCTCTGCTAGCCTCACAGCCCTACACAGAGATCTCAGCTCTACGGAGGTCTCTCCACTTGCCTGCAGCTCCATGGGCCTCTCCTCCAGCCTGGACTCCCCTCAAGCAGGCCAGCCTCCTCTCAGCCTCTCTATCAGCACAGTTGACTCCTCAAGCCTTCCTGAGATCTCCACAGGCTTGACAAGTCCCTGGGCATTGCTTCACTATTTGAAGCATGTCTCTTGCCATGGGTCTCTTAATGTCTCCCCTTCTATATCTCCTTCCTGGAACTGCTCTTCTCCATATCAACTGGCCGCCCCCACACTGCCCTTTCATGCCCATCCCCAATTGGCCTGCCATGCGTGTTGGTGACCTTACTGTGGGACAAGTCTTCCTGCCTCTCAGGATCTCACATTCACCACTGGTGTGTATGTCTATGCAAATGACTTTTAGGTCCTTCTTTTGGAGCAAATCCTAAACACCACCTGGGGAAGGTGGCAGGTCCAGCTGATAATAACACTCTGTCCTTCAACTTTTTCCAAATGGAATCTCCAGGTTGGAAGAGATGGGATTGATCTGGTCTGGATTGAATTACTGTCTCTCAGTACCTTCAATTGATTGTCACATCTCCTTCTGCATTTGCTGCAAATTTGGACATTCACTGCAAAGATCCCCTTGTTAGGCTGAGGCCCCAATGGGTTTCAACACAGTTTTAGACAGAGACCTAGGGACAACGTAGCGGTGTGACAAAAACCAGACACAGACACAGAAGGCTTCAGCCTGTAACCTGATTTTTACAAGGACAGTGTCCACACCTGCACACTTCTTTTCACAGTTTTCCATGCCACTTCTTTTACATTTATCCTGCCTCACTCTCAAAAAATTAATGACTTTGGCCCCTAGATCTAAAAGGGGATTAATGGTTAAACATCATGATCTTCTGTAAATTCTGAAAGCTGACTCAGTGGACACTGACCATTTTTATCCAGGAAACTATAACCTTAACCTCTTTAGCAAGTGGTTGTCTGGATTAGATGTCATTAAAAACAATGTATTAATCCTAACTGGAAATTATATGCAAGATTTAACAACGGCACAGACTTTTAGATAAGTTCAGTTGGAGGAAGGCGCGGTTAGGGTCATCTCGAACTGAAATGGCCTGACTCTATCTTTTATCCAATTTTAGACAAGAGGGCTTTACAATTGTCTACATTGCCAAGATCAGCCACATGTCTGAACCAGGCACACAGCCATCTCTTTAGTCAGATTGCTAGAGGACCAAACCAGGCCCAGAGTCTCTGTACCCTGCCTCTTGAGGGCCACCACACAGGAAGAGGGATATAGCAGGCCTGTAACTGCCAGAAGCTAGCACTTTACAATGGGAGTCACAGCTAATCTGGCCTTTGGTGGCTAATTGGAAATCAGAGTCTCACAGACTTTCTTACCCAAGAATAGTTGTCTTTGGATTATAGGCATAATTCACCTGTGTGAGGCTGTCTTCAGCCATAAAATAGGGGTTGAAAGGATGAGTCAATCTAAGGCAGTCCGGCTGAACAATGCCTTGAGAGGTTGTGAGCAGAAGCAGCATCTCATCAGAGCCCAACCTTGTGTGCTCACTTGTTTCCCAGTCTCACTGTGCTTGTCTCGTGCCTGTATACTTACCACAGATGGTGAACTCCAACTCACATATCTCCCAAGGGACTGAGCACAGAAACATGTGCTGTCAGCTGATTTAACTCTGTACATAGGCTGCCCAGGTGTCACTGGGTCACTGAATCTCTTATGTTCAGCAAAGCTCCTCCCACTCTGTCGGCCTCTGATTCCCAAAGATGGCCTCCTTGCTCTGCTCTCAGCCTCCCCAGCTTGGGTCCCAGCTTAGGTTGTGTGGTCCTGTGGTCCATCCACCCATAGGGTCTCAATCCCCAGAGCAAGGGTGTGGCTCAGGTCCCAGCATCTGAGCAGCACCATGGCCTTCCTTCTCAGGACACAGCAGCATCCCAGCCTGCTTATCTTTACTTCCTTCTGTCTGTGCACAAAGTGGTACGATGTGCCCTCTCACCTGTCCCCAGGTGACACATGGAGCACAGCCATGGTGGTAGTATGGCCTTCTTCCACATTATGTAATAAAGTTTGAACTGTGTTTCATGTGTATATATCTGAGAATTGTAAGATGAATTATATATCTTGCAATGATCAGCTGGTTATTTAGAGATGAAGTTTAAGGAACTATAACTCTGGGGTCATATCAAATTGTCATCTTCCTAGAGTGGGAGGCATGAGACATTTGGTAGAGCATTAGCCACTCAGCTAAAGTATCAGGCATCAAGTTCAATTCTAATTCTCAAAAACAAATCCAGATGTAATATCCATACATAAGCTTCTGGAGTAGGGAGTTTACAGGCTTTGAATCCCTTCTTACATCAAGAAATTTCTCCAGTACCACTCACTGCTTCTGTCTCAGCCCGAGCTCGAATCCTATACCGTCATCCTTTGAATGTGAGAAAAAGTGGTGAAGCACTATCCACCCCTCACTAAGTTCCAGCCACCCAGAGCTGTTGTGGACATCAAATGAACTATCAAGTCCCTACCATGAGGACATGTGCCATGTCTCCTTCCTTTCCTCCACACTCAGCCCACCCCAGCCCTATGAACTTCTTCCCTTGCCTGCCTTTCTCTGTGATTCCAGCACAGGTTCCCTACCCACAGCACAATTCTCCAGCTATCTCTCTAACAGGGAACAGCTCCAGGCTGCCTTCTCCACCACCTGCAGATACATATCTGTGGAAATTTCTGTTTGTTCCACACGTGTTACCCAGTCACAGTCACGTCCCCATCTCCAAAGCCCTTTAAAAGTGTCCCCCTGTCTCAGGCCCAGTAAACCATTCTTTGCAGAATAAAGGAGGCTGCTCAATTCCCTGGACCACCCTCAGATCCAGCCAGCGGGGAAGGCTCTGAAGCAGGGCTGCCACACTTCCATCCTGACTCTGCCATCACCTGCTCAGGTAAGCACCTCAGCTCTGTGGGCCTGGGATTCATGGAGGAGAGCACTTCCCACTGTGGGCAGATGCAGTGACCTCTCAAAGTCAGGGTAGGTGCTTAGTACTAAATCTGGAAGCAGACAGCTACTGCTGCTGTGCTTCAAGCTCTCCACTCATATTCGTCCTTCTGAACCCTGGATTGTACGGTACCATCCCCTTATCAATATACTAAAACGGCAAATAGTCCTGCCTCCATCCTAATAGCAATAATAATTTCATATTTACAAATACCCTTTTGTGAAATTCTGGTACCGGTGGTAGATTTCTGGTACTTAATTGTATTCTCTTTCGTTATTAGTGTTTGTGCTTTACCACTTGAACCAAGACACTAATCTAATGTATTCAAGGTTAAGTGGAGGTAGAGTCTCCCAGAATTTCTATTCAGGCTGCGTCTGGCTTTTCAACCCCTTCCTTGAGCTTTCAGCCATTTCCCCATCTTTGTTGACAGGCTGGAGCTTCAGGGGCCTGCTCACAGCTTAACAGTGCCGTGCAGCCTGAGGCCTGGAAGACAGTGTGTTTACCCTGTCACCTTTGCATTCAGGAAGTGACTTAGAACTTCGTGTGAGGGATATCTAAAGTAAAGAACTCTCCTGATCTCACCCCATACATACTACATAAACTCAAATATAACATGTGTCCTGGTTTTCCTGCCCACACTCCATCCTCTAGAGGAGAGAGCAGCCTGGGTACCAGTGAAGCCTGCAGCACAGAGCTGGAGTCTGGGCCTCCTTCAGGGTCCTTATTATGTCTGTGTCCTAGGCACATGGAAGCCCTCAGCTGCAGGGACAGTTTGTCTGTGACCTCCCCATGGCCTCCGACGTTGCCATATTACTGTCCTCACTTGAATTACAGGGCCCCTTCTGCCTGTGCAAACTTCTGGAAAGTAGAACTAACAAGCCCCAATTGTCTATAGATTCCTCTCACAGCAAGTGGAGGCGATCCTGTGGACAGGAAGAGACGCCACTTGATATTCATCCACTTGGGGACCAGGACCTTGTGACCTGCTTCTCAGTCCACAGGCCACACAGCTGCAGGGCTGCACTGGGGACAGTGTGCCTCACTTACTCTAAACTCCTTGCCTGGAGCACATCCACGTGGTCCCTGGGGGACAGCCCTGTCATCTGACATGGCCCCTCCTGAGCCACAAGGAACCAAACCTAGTGCTTCAGTGTACTGCTCGCTGGTCAAGAATGACAGAAGACCTGGAGGCACTGCTTATACCATCGAATCACCTATTCCTCCTTGGCTTTGTTGTATTCTCTAATGATGATGCAAATGTAGAGCCTGGTGTCCATGGGACTGGTCCCTGTGCTTTTCCTGCTGTGCTGTCTGGACGCTACTGACTCCATTCCAGTCATTGTGGCCATACATGATTCTCCCTTTGATACATCTTATTTCACTGGGAAAGTCTCAGCCTTCTCCATCCCCCCAGTGAATAAGTCTCTCCTTTTTTGCTTAAAGGTGGGGAATTATAAATTACAGGTTCTTCACTTGCCATAGTCCATTATATCTACCAAAAAGAAAATCCTTTTTATCATATCTCTATTTCAAAACTAAAAGTTACAGAAACTGAATTCGAACACACCTCTCTAATACCAGGGTAATTCAATAAGACATCGTTTTAAAATACGATAGGACAGATTACTGTGTCACTATCAAGTTCCACAATATTATGCACAAGGAAATACCTGGCTGCAAAGCTGAAAAATCCTGTGGCATCATGGAGTGAGTGCATGGCTGTACCTGTCCTTGGAGCCCATGGCCCTGCTGATGTATAGTCAAAATTCTCAGTATCAACCCCAAGAATGTATATCACATCATTAAAAGCTAGTTTGTTGGATTCAGATGATGGTAGATTGCTGACAGGATATTAAATGACCCCAAATTGTCCTTGCCTTGAAAGCTGGGGTTAAGCCTATTGGCCTGGCATCCCCTTCCCTGTTCCTAATGCATGCACCAGGTCCTGGGCAATGGATTCCCCAATCTTTCCCTTTCTTTGACTGTCAAAATGCGTGTAACCTGGTCCCTTCCTGACTTTGTCTCCTAAGCCTTGGTGCCTGATCTCATGAAGAATAAACATATAATTCGCTGTTGAAAACAGAGTTGCTCTTCTTGTCAGTGGGTACCACAAAAATTCTGAGCTGAAAGAAGGTACTGGAGGCTCATGCCTATAGTCCTAGCTAACCAGCGGGCTGAGATTTGAATTGTGGTTGAAAGCTATCCTGTGCACACAAGTCAGTATGAATCTTTTCTACAAATAATGCCAAACATCTACAAGTGGAGCTGTGGATCATGTGGTAGAGCGCCAGCCACCGGACAATACAAAAACCTCATGGATAGCACTCCAAGGACCAGATTGAACACACACACATAGACACACAAACACTGACAGACAAAAAATAATGAAAATAATAAATAAATGAATATGTTAAATTCTAGGCAGAGAACATGCACATACCCCTTGGCATATCTAGGCCTGGCACACTCTACCAGGCCTGTTCTCTACTGCCTGTGCTCTGCTACTGAAAGCTGAAGCCAGGTCTGTGTCCCTGTCCTTCCTCCAGTGACCCAAGTGGGAAGAGAACCTGCCAGTCCAATTTTGACTTGTTTCTCAGAGAAGAAAGGAGACAGGCAAATGGATTTCAAGATAGGGGAATGTCAGAACAGTGGACATCTTCATATCCTGCCCTACAAGTGGGCTGAACTTGGGACTTGACCCATCTCAGTCCTTGCTTTCTCCTCACACACTCAAACACCCTGCCACACACATTGCTACCCCAGACCATGAGAGGGGAAAGAGCGTGCCCAGAAAAGCTTCGAGAGGGTGTGTGTAGAGAGGTGATGAGTGCTTCTGAGGTTATCAGAAGTTTTGAGGTCACTAGGTGGGCTTGCTGATGAACTCCTCTCTCCACAAGAGCTGGGAGATTCCCAGATGATGGGAGGCCCCTGTTCCATCCCCAGTGTGGCCAGGAGAGACCGAGATGCAGAGAGATCCCAGACATTCAGGGCCTCCCTGGACTACCATGGCTTCTACCTCAGGGCCTGGGTACAATCTCTGATTTTGCCCAAGATCTGCTCTCTACCACTTGAGACTCAGATCCACTTCTGGTTCTCTTTGGTAGTTAGTTAGAGTAAACTCTCTCACAAATGAATCTGCCTGCATAGGATCCTCAGATCATAGCCTCCTGAGTATCTGGGATTACAGGCAGGAGACATCAGTGACACAGAATCTCTCTGTGATTTTAGGGCTGAGATCACACAGTTGTAAGCCAAACAGGAACGTTGTTTCCCAGAAAGCCAAGTGTTCGAGGACAATTTGGTCTCTCTCTCTGTGGTGGTTCTGGGGTTTCAGTGTAAGAGCTACTCAATTGTCAGGCAGTTGCTCTGACTCACAACTCAGTCTTTCTACTTGTATTTTTATTGGTGGTTAGTCGCAATGTCCCAAGTGTTTCCTGGGCACTGAGTTTATGCACAGAATGAATGAAGAAAGTGGGCCTGTCCACTTTGGAACAATGCTCATCCTAGACTTAGCACTGATTGTTGATGTGTTTAAGCATTAGGAGAGCCAGGCACAGGACCCCATCAGAGCTCCCACTACCTGACAGATTAGGACCAGAAAAATCACAGGACAGCATATTCATCAGTGAACAGTAGACACTGAGGAGGGGTGTGAGACCCTGAGGGGCAGGAAGTTCTTCTCAACCAGATATCACTGTCACACCTGCCATGCCTCTGGAGGTGGCGAGGGGGGAGATAGAGGGTGAAAGCGAAGATTAGTGGGTGGCCAGTGGATATGGATTGGAGGGCTTCTGGGAAGGTGATAGAGAAGGGAAGATGTCACAAAGGACACAGGGCAAAAAACACATGGCAAGACGCATGCAGGTTCCCTTAGGCTTCAGGAGGGCCACAGCGAGTCTAAGGGGTGACCAGAGCTGATATACAGGCCCATGGATGACCAGGCCAGAAAAGAGACCTGAGAATTGCCAAGAATTCTGAGGAAGAAAGGAGAGGCCTGTAAAGAGCCAGAGGCCTGCAGAAGAGTAAAAAGGCCTGCAGAGAGTAAGAGACATGCAGAGAAAAACGAGGTCTGCAGAAAATGGAGAACCTTACAGAGCTCAGAGAGGTCCACAGAGAGTCTGAGAGACTGACAGTGAGTCTGAGAGGCCCGCAGAGAGGTGGAGAAGCCTCAGGAGCGAGCACAGGTCTTGGGAGAGTGGAGAGTCAAGGCATGTAGAAAGGAAGAAAAGAATTTAAAATCGCAGACACATGGTTGCAGGTGACAAAGGAAGTTTATTACTTGGTCTCTTCCCTTGTTCTAGAGGATACTTCAGTACTAGGAGCAGCTGCAACCTCCAAGGGGGCAAGTGTTTTTTCCTTTTATTTGTCCTTTCTATAGCTCCTTCTACTCCATCCATGTGCCCTATAGATTGTCCAAGTAGCTTTGTTTTCTACAATCCTTTTGGACCGTGAAGGTGATAAGCTGTTGTGTCTCTCTCAGGTCTATCTTGCTGCAATGTGCACAGTCCACACACACCTGTGGAATGAAGGAACCCTGAAGCAATGTTGTACGTGCTCAGTCACCTTGCACCTTGCTATATCTCCTAATGCTCTCCTTCCTCTCCCCAGAACATTCCAGGCCTCACCTCTCCAACTTTCCACAGCCCTCTCTGCTCCCTGCAGGCTCCTCTATCTCTGTGGGCCTTTCAAATCTAGGTGGGACGCTCAAAATCTCTGCGGGCTTGTCTGACTCCCTACAGGACTCTATCTCTCCAGGTGCTTCTCCACCTCTCCATAGACCTCTCCAACCCTCTGCAGGCCACTCTGACACTACAGGTCTCTCGAACTCTCTGTAAGCCTCTCAGCCATACACAGGGTTCTCAGCTCTACCCAAGCCTCTCCCCCTATGGGACTTCTATGGGTATCTCTTCCAGCCTGGACTCCCCTCAAGCAGACCAGGCTCCTCTTAGCCTCTCTATCAGCCCAGCTTACTCCTCAAGCCGTCCTCGGCTCTCCTCAGGCTTGACAGGAACCTGGGCATTTCTTTACCCTGTGAAACATCTCTTGCCATGTGTCTCTTACTGTCTCCCCTTCCCTATCTCCTTCCTGAAACTCTTCATCTCCATATCCACTGGACACCCACACAGTGGACTTTCATGGCCATCCCCCATGGGGCTGGCATGTGTGCTGCTGACATTAGTGTGGGAAAAGATGTCCTGAAGCTCAGGTCCTTACATTCCCCACTGGTTTTTATGTCTACTCAAATCATTGACTTTTAGGTCCAAATCCTAAACTGCCCTTGGGAAAGGAGTAGGTCTAGCAGATAATAAAATAACAGGCTGTCCTTGAACTTGTTCCAAACATATTCTCCAAGGTGGAAGAGATGGGATGGATCTGATCTGGACTGAATTACTGTCTCACAGCAGCTTCAATTGAATGTTACACTTCCGTCTGCATTTGCTGTAAATTTGGACATAGACCCCAGAATAGTTATCTTTGGATTACAGGTGTAATTCACCAGTGTGAGGCTGTCTTCTGCCATAGAATAGGGGTTGAAAGGATGAGTCAGTCTAAGGCAGTCAGGCTGAACAATGCATTGAGAAGTTGGTGAGCAGAAGCAGCATCCCATCAGGGCACAACCTCTTGTGCTCACTTATTTCCCACAGTCTCAGTGTGCTTGCCTCGTTCCTGTATAGTCACCACATATGGTGAACTCCAAATCACATATCTCCCGAGGGACTGAGCACAAAAATATGTGCTGTCAAGCTGGTTTAATTCTGCGCATGGGCTGCCCAGGAAACATTAGGTCACTAAATCTGACTCTTATTTTCAGCAGAGCTCCTCCGATTCATAGCCAAGATCTGGCTGCAGGACTAGAAGAAGAAAAAATGGACAAAAAGATAAGAAAAGCAAATGGGAAATTAAACATGCTTGCTTCAAGGGCGAGATCCAAGAATGGTCTGTGGACTGGGATGTAGCTCACTGGTAGAGCACTGGATCTGAGCCTCAATCTCATGGAAATATAAAATTCAAGAGCCAAGTATTGAGCTGGATTTGGGCCTTGGCTCCTGGGAAGCCTGGAAGGCTCTTTGTAGAGGAAGGAGTGCATGAGGTTTAAGCAGACACTGCAGGATGCCAGGTGTCTGAGCACGTACATCATAGCCAGGTTCGATAGTCATTCCCCACACTCAGCCTTAGCTCCTGTAGGAGCCACTGGTTCAGAAGGGCTTCAGGGTTCATTCATTCCACAGCTATGTGTGGACTTTGCACACTGCAGCAAGATATACCTGAGAGAGACACAACAGTTTATGACCTTCACGGTCCAAAAGGATTGCAGTAAGACAAAGCTACTGGACAAGCTGTGGGGCACAGGGGTGGAGTAGAGGGAGCTGGGCAGGAAATGGAACAGTGGCACTGCCTCAGGGGAGGAATGCAGTGGTGGGCACTGCTCCTGAAGTTGGCCACCCATGTTGGGCATGGGACTTTTTACTGGAAACACATGAAAATCTTGTGCTGTTTTCTTTCTGTGTTCTGACCTTCTGGAGAAATACAAGTAATGTTCATCTGTGATTTTTGTTCAAGGATGGCACCAGGCTTGTCTCAGGCTCATTGGCTGGAGTTAGGCCATGGTTCCTAGGGTGCTAATGCAAATCAGTGACCCATTTTTCAGTTCCTTTTTGTGGAACTGGAGTTTGATCCCAGGGCCTCTCACTTGCTAGACAGGTGGTCTAACACTGTCTCCCTTTCAGGACAGGCTTTTTTCAGTGAACTAGAAAAGGAATCCTTGTACATTTCAGCCTTAGGTGACTTGTGAACTTCACTTCTCCAGATCTCAACCTTCTGAGTAGAGACATTGACAGCCATAAGCCCTAAAGACAGCACTGCATACCCTTCCCTCTGTAGTACCCTTCAAATGAGAAAATCCAGGAGGCACCTTCCCAGGTGAAAAAGGAATATTATTCCTTGGTCTGTTACCTTGTTTTAGGTGATACTTCAGTACTAGGAGCAGCTGCAACCTCCAAGAGAGCAAGGCGTTTTTACTTTTATTTGTCCTCCCTACAGTTCCTTCTACTCTACTCTTGTCCCCTACAGATTGTCCAAGCAGCTTTGTCTTACTACAATCATTTTAGACCCTGAAGGTGATAAGCCATTGTGTCTCTGTCAGGTCTATCTTGCTACAAAGTTGAGAGCCCACACAGCTGTGGAATGAATGAAACCTGAAGCCCTTCTGAACCAGTGGCTTCTGCAGGAGCTCAGACTGAGTTTGTGGAATGACTAAATAACATGGTAATGTTGTACGTGCTCAATCACCAAGCACCATGCCCTGTCTCCCAATGCTCTCCTTCCTCTACCCAGAACCTTCCAGGCCTCACCCCTCCAACTCTCCACAGGATTATCTGCTCCCTGCAGGCTCCTCTATCTCTGTAGGCCTTTCAAATCTAGTTGGGCCTCTCCATCTCTCTGCAGTCCTCTTTGACTCTGCAGGCCTCTCTACCTCTCCACACGCCTCTGCAACTCTCTGCAAGACTCTCAGCCCTACACAGGTTGCTCAGCTCTACCAAGTCCTCTCCACCAGCCTGGACCTCCATGGGCCTCTCCTCCAGCCTGGACTCCCCTCAAACAAGCCACTCTCCTTTTAGCCTCTCTATCAGCCCAGCTGACTCCTCAAGCCTTTCCAGGCTCTACTCAGGTTGACAAGTCCCTGGGCATTGCTTCACTCTGTGAAGCATGTCTCTTGCCATGGGTCGCTTACTGTCTCCTCTTCTCTATCTCCTTCCTGGAACTGCTCTTCTCCATATCCACTGGCTGCGCCCCCACCGCCGTTCATGCCCATCCACCATTGGACTGGCATGCTTGGTGGTGAAATTAGTGTGGGACAGGTCTTCCTGCCTCTCAGGACCTAACATGCCCCACTGGTGTGTATATCTATTCAAATAATTGACTTTGGGTCTGGGAAGGTGGCTCATTGGTAGAGCCCATGCCTTGCATGCCAGAGGCCCTGGGTTCGATTGCTCAGCACCAAATAACCGAAATATAAAAGCCGCTAGTGGCGCTTTGGCTCAAATGGTAGAGCGCTAGCCTTGAGCTGAAGAGCTGAGGGACAGCACCCAGGCCCAGAGTTCAAGCCCCATGACCGGACCCAAAAAAAAAAGAAATCAAATAATTGACTTTTAGGTCCTTCTTTTGGAGGAAATCGTAAACGCCCCCTGGTGAAGGTGGCAGGTCTAGCAGATAATAACACACTATCCTTGAACTTTTTCAAAATGGAATCTCCAGGTTGGAAGAGATGGCATGGATCTGGTCTGGCCTCCCAATACCTTCAACTAACTGTCACATCTCCTTCTGCATTTGCTGCAAATTTGGACATAGACTGTCTAAAGAACAGCTTGATAGGCTGAGGCCCCACTGGGTTTCAACACAGTTTTAGAGAGAGGCCCAAGGTCATATATCTTGAGTTATATATCTTGCAATGATGTGCTGATTATTTAGAGTTGAACTTTAAGGAACAATTCTTCTGGGGTCACATCAAATTGTAATCTTCCTAGAGTGGGAGGCTTGGGACATTTGGTAGAGTTTTAGCCAATAAGCTAAAGTATCAGGTACCAAGTTCAATTCCAATTCTAAAAAAAAATCCATATGTAATCTCTATACATGAGCCTCTGGAGTAGGGAGTTTACAGGATTTGAATCCCTTCATCTCTCTGCTGCCTTCTTCTTTCACCAAGAAAGTTCTCCAGTACCACTCACAGCTTATTGTGACTTCTTGAGCTTCTGTCCTATACAGTCGTCCTTTGAATGTGAGAAAAGGTGGTGAAGCACTATCCACCCCTCACTGTGTTCCAATCACCCAGAGCTGCTGTAGACCCCAAATGAACCATCAAGTCCCTATCATGAGGACATGTGGCATGTCTCCTTCCTGTCCATCCTCCTCAACCCACCCCAGCCCTGTGGACTTCTTCCCTTGCCTGCCTTGTTCTGTGATTCCAGCACAGGTTCCCTGCCCACAGCACAATTCTCCAGCTATCTCTCTGACAGGGAACAGCTCCAGGCCACCTTCTCCACCACCTGCAGATACATATCTGTGGAAATTTCTGTTTGTTCCACACGTCCTCCCCAGTCACAGTCACATCCCCATCTCCAAAGCCCTTTAAAAGTGTCCCCCTGTCTCAGGCCCAGTAAACCATTCTTCACAGACTACAGGAGGCTGCTGAATTCCCTGGTCCAGCCTCAGCACCAGCCAGCGGGGAAGGCTCTGAAGCAGGACTGCCACACTCCTGTCCTGACTCTGCATCACCTGCTCAGGTAAGCACCTCAGCTCTGTGGGCCTGAGATTCATGAGGAGATCACTTCCCACTGTGATAAGATGGAGAGAGCTCTCACAGTCAGAGTGGTTGCTGAGCACTGGGGCTGGAAGCAGAGAGCTACTGCTGCTGTGCTTTCTAGCTCTCCACTCACATTCATCCTTCTGAACCCTTCTTTGTAGGGTCCCATCCCCTGATTGATATACTACAACCACAAATAATCCTGCCTCCATCATAATAGCAATAATAATTTAATACTTGCAAATACCATTTTGTGGAATTCTGGTACAGGTGGTAGATTTCTGTACTTAATTTTTACTCTCTTGCTTTCTTAGACTTTGTGCTTTACCACTTGAAGCAAGCCACTAATCTGATGCATTCAAGGTTCAGTTGAGGTGGAGTCTCCGAGACTTTCTATTCAGATTGCTTCTGGCTTTTCAACCCCACCATTAAGCTGTCAGCCATTTCAGAAGCTTTGTTGACAGGCTGGAGCTTCAGGGGCCTGCTCACAGCTTACCCGTGCCGTGCAGCCTGAGGCCTGCAAGACAGTTTGTTCCCCTGTCATTTTTGCATTCAAGGAGTGACTTAGAACTTCGTGTGGGGGATATCTAATGTAAAGAACTCTCCTGATCTCACCCCATACATACTACATAAACTCAAAAAGACCATGTGTCCTGGTTTTCCTGCCCCCACTCCATCCTCTAGAGGAGAGAGCAGCCTGGCTACCAGTGGAGGCTGTAGCACAGCGCTGGAGTCTGGGCCTCCTGCAGGGTCCTTATTATGTCTGTGTCCTTGGCACATGGAAGCCCTCAGCTGCAGGGACAGTTTGTCTGTGACCTCCCCATGGCCTCCGACGTTCCATAGTATTGTAGTCACTTGAATTAGAGGGGCAATTCTGCCTGTGCAAACTTCTGGAATGTAGAACTAACAAGCCCCAATTGTGTATACATTCCTCTCACAGCAAGTGGAGGCAATCCTGTGGACAGGAAGAGACACAACTTCAAATCCCTCCACCTTGCGACCGGCTTCTCAGTCCACAGGCCACAAAGCTGCAGGGCTGTACTGGGAAGAGTATACCTCACTTACTCTAAACTCCATGCCTGGAGCACATCCACGTGGTCCCTGGGGGACAGCCCTGTCAGCTGGCATGGCCTCTCCTGAGCTCCCAGGCACCAACCCTAGTGCTTCAGTGTCCTGCTGCCTGATCAAGAATGACAGAAGACCTGGAGGCACAACTTGTAGCATCTTCGCACCTCCTCGTGGTTGGCGTTGTTGTATTCTCTAATGATGATGCAAACACAGAGCCTGGTGTCCATGGGGCCTATCTCCGTGCTGCTGCTGCTGTCCTGTCTGGACACCACTGGCTCCATTCCAGTCATGATGGGCACACGTGATTCTCCCTTTGATCCATCTTATTTCCCTGAGAAAATCTCAGGCTTCTCACTCCCCCATATAGAATAAGCCTCTCCATTTTTGCTTCAATGAGGGGAATTATAAATTACAGGTTCTTGACTGGCCATAGTCCATTATACATCTACCAAAAAGAAAGTCCTTTTTATCATATCTCTATTTCAAAACTAAAAGTTCCAGAAACTGAATTCGAACACACCTCTCTAATACCAGGGTAAATAAATAAGACATCTTTGTAAAATACGATAGGACAGATTACTGTGTCACTATCAACTTACACGATATTATGCTCAAGGAAATACCTGGCTGCAAAGCTGAAAAAACATGTGGCATCATGGAGTGAGTACATGGCTGCACCTGTCCTTGGAGACCATGGCCCTGCTGTTGTGTCTTCCAAATTCTCAGTATCAACCCCAAGAATGTATATCAGATGATTAAAAGCCAGTTTGTTGGATTCAGATGATGGTAGTTTGTTGACAGGAAATGAAATGACCCCAAATTGTCCTTTCCATGATGGCCTGGCAACCCCTTCCCTGTTCCTAATGCATGCACCAGGTCCGGGGCAATGGATTCCCCAGTCTTTCCTTCTCTTTGACTGTGAAAATGCGTGTAACCTGTTCCCTTCCTGACTTTGTCTCCTAAGCCTTGGTGCCTGATCTCATGAAGAATAAACATATAATTTGCTGTTGAAAACAGAGTTACTCTGCTTGTCAGGGGGTAGCAGAGAAATTCTGAGCTTAAAGAAGGTACTGGAGGCTCATGCCTATAGTCCTAGCTAACCAGCGGGCTGAGATTTGAATTGTGGTTGAAAGCTATCCTGTGCACACAAGTAAGTATGAATCTTTTCTACAATTAACCGCCAAACATCTACAAGTGGAGCTGTGGGTCATGTGGTAGAGCGCCAGCCACCGGACAATACAAAAACCTCATGGACAGCACTCCAAGGACCAGATTGAACGCACACACATAGACAAACAAACACTGACAGACAAAAAATAATGACAATAATAAATCAATGAATATGCAGAATTCTGGGCAGAGTACGTGCACACAGCCCATGGCATACCTAGGCTTGGATGACCAGGCCAGAAAAGAGACCTGAGAAGAGCCAAGAGGCCAGAGGAAGAAAGGAGAGGCCTGAAAAGAGCAAGAGGCCTGCGGAGAGTCAAAAGGCCTTCAGAGAGTGAGAGAGACATGCAGAGAACAAGGAGGTCTACAGAGAAATGGAGAAGCCTACAGAGATCAGAGAGGTCCACAGAGAGTCTGAGAGACTGGCAGTAAGTCTGAGAGGCCCGCAGAGAGGTGGAGAAGCCTCTGGAGACGGCACAGGTTTGGGGAGAGTGGAGAGTCAAGGCTTGTAGGAAGGAAGAAAACCATAAAACAAATGTCCCCTTGGAGGTTGGAGCTGCTCCTGACACTGAGGTAACCTAGGACAGGTTTGCAGTCCAAGTAAACATACTCCTTTCTCAATTTAATCATGACTCCCTGGATGTTCTTGCAAGTAAGTTATTACATATGGAGACCGCAATGACAATATCCATCTGGTAGGCATCAGTCCTTGGCTCCCGGGAAACCCCCTCATAGTTGAGTGTCTCAGCCATCAGGGGAAAGAGCTGTCTCCAGCATCTGTCTCCTGAGGATCATGGTGTACAGGAGTCATTTTGAAACCCTCCAGGGCTGAGTCTGTGTAGGCCTGAATCTGGGGAGGCTCAGTAGAAAGCTGGACACAGCATATATATCCCAAGTCTGATGGGAGGACAAGATGTTGTCCATGCCTCCTGGGGCTTCCTTGAGAAGCCATTTGGGACCTCCTCAGGAAGTCATCTGGCACTTCTGGGAGAGGTCAACTGGGAGAAGGGTAACTTATGACTTCTTTAAGAAGTCATCTGGGGCTTCCCTATGAAGCCATCTGGGCTGGACAGGCCACAATCTGGAGTACTCAGTGGAAGGAAGGCTAGATGCAAACTTCCTTCTAGAGTCTGGGGCAAGACAGGATGAGATGTCAATGTTTCCTCCTGGGGCTTCCTTGAGAAGCCATATTGGACTTCTTTGAGAAGTCATCTGGGACTCCTTGAGAGTCCATCTGGGGCTGCTTTGCAAAATCATGTGGAGATCCCTTGAGAAGCCATCTGGAACTTTCTCAAAGGGTCATGTGGGTCATATGAGACATATGTGTTAGGTGTCTCTGGTCATTTGTCTGTTAGATCTGTCTTTTGGTGTTGACATTTGGGTTCCTTGGGGCAACTAGCAGATGGCCTTGTGGGGCTGGCAGCCAAGGAATGGAAATACTCCCAGGGGAGCTACCCACTGAGACGTTTCAGGGATCCTTGGTCTATCTGCCACTGACAGCCAGCTTGTGGATGCCCGACATGCCATAAAAAACATTTCCAGAGTCACTCAGAAATCTTCCCGAAGTGAGTCTCTGTGTTATGTTCTGTCTTCATGTTTTCTGTATTCTGCCCATCTATTGGTCTTTAACAGTGGAGACTATTGTGTATGACCACCACAGGTGCGATGACACCTTGAGGCTCTGTTCTATAGGGCCGTGTTTGAGGGAAACCACACACCATGGCATTTAGTCTGGCTTTGGTAGGATTCCACCTGGTATCTGGTCTGCCTGTGTGTGGATGGGGGCTGTCCCTGGAAAGCCCACCTGCTGTCTGATCGTACTCTCATAATGTACAGCAGGGAGTTCTGCCAGCTGAGTGGGAGTGGCAGGCTCACTCCACAGACTCTGGTTTCAGCTTGCTGAGTGGCAGGTCCACTCAGCAGACTCAGAGTCCTAGTAGGGATGAGCCAGGGACCCACTGGGCCCCAACTCAGCCTTCGATTTTTGTCTTGTCTTGTTTTTGGAATTAGTACCAACTTCAAAATTAGATTAGTATCTTTGATGCTCATGAGTGTTTTTGTTGCCATGGGCTGTGCTCACTCTCTCTGCCCAGAATTTCACATATGATTTATTTTTTCATTCGTTTTTGTCTGTCAGTGTAGGTACACCAGTCCTGGGGCTTTTAATCTGGGCCTTGGTGCTGTCCATGAGCTTTTTGTATTAGCTCTAAGCTGGTACTCCACCATGTAACACATAGCTCCACTTGTAGATGTTTGGGGGGCAATTTTAGAAAAGATTCTAATAGACTTGTATGCACAGCCTAAATTTCAACCACAATTCAAATGTCAGTGCTCTGCATAAATAAGACTATAGGCTTGAGCCTCCAGTACCTTCTTTCAGTTCAGAATTTCTGTGCTACCCACTGACAAGAAGAGCAACTCTGATTGCAGCAGCAAATGATGCATTTATTCTTCATGAGAGATCAGTCACCAACGTGAGGAGAAAAAGTCAGGAAAGGAACAGGTTAAAAGCATTTTCACAGTCATAAAGAAGAAAGATGAGTGAATCCGTTGCCCAGGAGCTCGTGCAGGCATGAGGAACAGGGAAGAGGGGGTGCCCGGTCTCTATGTTGAACCCCATCCTTCATGGCAGGGGCAATTTGGGGTCATTTCATTTCCTGTCAGCAACCTCCCACCACTGAGTCTAACAAACTGGCTTTTAATGATCTGATATATATTCTTGGGTTTGTCCCTGAGAATATTCCAGACACATCTGCAGGGCCTCAACATCCAAGAACAGGTGCAGCCATGCACTTATTGCATGATGCCATCAGTTCTTCAGCTTTATAGACAGCAATTTCCTTTAGCATAATATCCTGGAAGTTGATCTGTCCTATTGTACTTTACAATGATGTCATGTTTATTTATCCTGATATGAAAAAGTGTGTATGAACTCATTTTCTGGAATTTTTAATCTTTGAAGAAGAGATATTGTAAGAAGAACTTTCTTTTGTGTAGATGTATAACCGACTATGAACAATCAAGAGGCTGTAATTTATAATCCACAAATTGAACCAAAAAAGAAGAGATTTGTTCACATGGGGAATAGGAAGTCTGAGACTCTCCCAGGGAAATGAGATGGATCAAAGGGAGAATCAACTGTGGCATCACTGACGGGAACAGAGCCAGTGGTGTCCAGACAGGACAGCAGCAGCAGCCCAGGGACCGTCACCTTGGTCACCAGGCTCCGCCTTTGCGCCATCATTAGAGAATACAGCAAGGCAAACCAAAAAATGCTGGGATGATGCTCGAAGCTGTGCCTCCAGGTCTTCTGCCAGCCATGATGAAGGAGCTGGACACTGAAGCATTGGGGTCGGTGTCTTTGGGCTCAGGAGGGTCCATGCCGGCTGACAGGGCTGTCCTCCAGGGACCATGTGGATGTGCTCCAGGCATGGAGGTCAGTGTGAGGGGAGGCAAACTGTTCCGAGTGCAGTTCTGCTGCAGTGTGTCCTGTGGACTTAGAAGCAGGTGACGAGGTCCTGGTCACTTATCTGGAGGAATTTCACCTGGCGTCTCTTCCCATCCACAGGATCTCCTCCACTTGCTACGAGGGAATCTATAGACAATTGGGGATTGTTAGTTCTACTTTCTTGACTCTTACACAGGGATAAGGATCCATGTAAGCCAAGTGAGGGTCAGTACCATGGCAAGCTCCGAGGTCATGGGGAGGTCACAGACAATTGTCCCTGAAGCTGAGAACTTCTGACCTATGTCCAAAGGACATATCATGACACTGCAGGAGGTTCAGATTCCAGTCATGAACTGCCAGTGCCACTTGTAGCAAGGCTTGTCTCTTATCTAGATGATAGAGCGCAGGAGTGGAGGGGAGGGAAGGAAGGAGCAGGAAAACCAAGACACATGGTTTTCTTGCTGTTTATGGATCATGTATTGCGGGGGGGGTGGGGTCAAGATGAGGACAGTTCTTTTTTTAGATGTTCCCCACATGAATTTCTGGGTCCCTCCTTGAATGCAGAGGTGACAGGGGCAACACACTGTCTTGCAGGTCCAGGATTTCATGGCACTAGTAAGTTGTGAGCAAGCCACTGAAGCTCCAACCAGTCAACCAAGCTTCTCAATTGGCTAAGATCTCAGCGATGAGGTTGAAAGCCAGAAGCAGCCTGCATAGAAAGTCTGGGAGACTCCATTTCAACTGAACCTTGAATGGATTAGATTTGAAGCTTGTTTCATGTGGTAGAAAACAAAATGTGAGAAAGCAAGAGTAAAAAATCAAGTATCAGAATGCCAACATCTATACCAGACTTCCATAGAAAGGCATCTGAAAGTATCAAGCTATTATTGTAATTAGAGTCAGGGAGGGACTGTCTGTACTTTGGTATATAGATCAGGGGATGGTACCCTACAAAGAATGGATCAGAAAGATGAATAAGAATGGATAGCTGGAACGAACAGCAGCAGTACCTGTCTGCATCCAGACTTATTACTAAGCACCCACTCTGACTATGAAAGCTCACTGCATCTGCCCATAGTAGGAAGTGTTCTCCTCGTGAATCCCAGGCCCACAGAACTGAGGTGCTTACCTGAGCAGATGGTGACAGAGTCAGGATGGGAGAGTGGCAGTCCTGCTTCAGAGCTTTCCCCACTGGCTGAGGCCGAAGATGGAACAGGGAATTCCAGAGCTTCCTGTGGTCTGCAAGGAATAGGACACTGGAACTGTGAATGGGGACCTTTAAAGGGTTTTGAATATGGAGACGTGACTGTGACCAGGGACGATGTGTGGAACAAACAGGAATTTCCACAGCAGTGTGTACAGGTGGTGGAGAAGGTGCCTGGGGCTGCTCCCTGGCAAAAAGATAGCTGGAGCATTGTGCTTGCTGTGGGCAGACTACAGTCCTGACCAGGGCAGGGAAACTGTGTTGAAATCACAGAGAAAAACAGGCAAGGGAAGATGTGAATAGTGTTGGGGTCAGGTGAGGAGAGAGGGCAGAAAGGACACATGCCACGTGTCCTCAGGGTGGGGACTTGTTAGGCCATTTGGGGTCCACAGCAGCTGTGAGTGGCAGGAACGCAATGAGGGAAGGATGGTGCTTCACCATGTATCCAAACATTCAAATTATGACTGTACAGGCTTTGAGCTAGACAGAAGCTCAAAAAATCAGTGGGCTGTTTTGGCACTGGAGAATTTTCTTGATGTGGGAAGAACGCAGTAGAGTGATGAATATTGAGTTCCAGGCATGTAAACTGCCAAGCCTAAAGATTAGAATTTTTTTTGTTTTAGAGTGGAACTTGAACTTGGTACGAAATACTTTAGCTCAGTGGCGAGTGCTCTACCAAATATGTCACACCTCCCGTACTTGGAAGATTACAATTCAATGTGAACCCCAGAGGAACAGTTCTTTAAACTGCATCTCCAAATAACCAGCTGATCATTGCAAGACACATAACACAGGTTACAAAATTCAGACACATACGTATGAAACTGAGTTCAAACTCTATTCCTGACCCACAAGAAAGGAAAACATAAAGTAGGAAGGAGGCCATAGAAGAAATATGTACTGCACTACTATCATGGCTGTGGTCCATGTGCCATTTGGGGACAGGTGAGAGGACATACAGTCCCTGCCTTTGTGCACAGAATGAAGGACATAAAGAGAGGCAGGCTGGGATACTGCTGTGTCCTGAGAAGGAAGGCCAATGGCACTACTCAGCTCCTGGGTCCTGAGCCATACTGCTGCTCTGGGGAAGCAGACATTTTGGGTGGACAGACCACTGGATCGCAGAACCTAAACTGAGACCTGGGCTTAGGAGGCTGAGAGCAGAGGAAGGAGACCAGCTATGGGGATCAGAGGCAGAGAGGGAGAGAGGGGCTTCTTGGGAAATGAGAGTCAGAGTCAGTGATCCAGTGACACATGGGCAGCCCATGTGCAGAGTTAAATGTGCATGACAGAACATATTTTTGTGACTAGTCATTTGGGAGATACTTAATTTGGTGATTACCATGCATGGTACCTATACAGACATGAGACAAGTACATTGAGACTGTGTCAGATGAATGAGCCAGGCTCTGATGAGATACTGCTTCTGCTCACCAACCTCTCAATGCCTTGCTCAGCATGAATGCCTTAGATTGGCTTGTCCTTACAACCCCTTCAAGATGGCAGCAAACATCCCCATGCTAGTGAATGATGTCTGTAATCAAAGCATCACTATTCTTGGGCAGAACGTCCATGAGGCTCTGATAATCAAATAACCATGAAAGGCCAGATTAGCTGTGACTCCTGCTGCAAACTGCTAACCTGGAGCACAAAATTGAAAGGATGGATTCCTAGCCAAGATGTGGCAGCAGGAGTAGAAGAAGAAAAAAGGGACAAAAAGAAAAGAAAAGAAAATGGGAAATAAAATATGTTTGCCTTAATGGCTAGATCCAGAAAGGTCTGTGGAAAGGGATGTAGCTCACTTGTAGAGCACTGGATTTAAGCCTCTATCTCAGGGAAATAAAAAGTTGAAGAATAAAGTATTGAGCTAGATTTGGGCCTTGGCTCCTGAGAAGACTGGAAGCCTCCTTGTAGATGGAGTGCATGGGGTTTAAGAAGACATTGCAGGCTGCCACGTTTCTGAGCAGGTACAGTCTACCCATGTTAGATAATCATTCCCCAAATTCAGCCTGAGCTCCTGTAGGAGCCACTGGTTCAGAAGGCTTCAGGGTTCATTCATTCCACAGTATGTGTGAGCTCTGCACCTTTCAGCAAGATAGACCTGAGAGAGACACAATAACTTATCACCTTCAATGTCCAAAAGGTTTGCAGTAAGACAAAGCTACTGGACAAGCTGTAGGGCACGGGGGTGGAGTAGAGGGAGCTGGACCGGAAATGGACCAGTGGCACTGGCTCAGGGAGGAATGCAGTGGTGGGCACTGCTCGTGAAGTTGGCCACACATGGTAGGCATGCAAATTTGTACTAGAAACACGTTGAAAACTTGTGATGTTTTCTTTATGTCTTCTGACCTTCTGGTGAAATACAAGTAATGTACATTTGCGATTTTTGTTCAAGGATGGCACCAGCTTTGTCTCAGGCTCATTTACTGGAATTAGGCCGGGGTTCCTAGGGTGCTAAAGCAAATCAGTGACCCTTGTTTTGGTTCTTTTTGTGGAACTGGAGTTTGAACCCAGGGCCTCTCACTTGCTAGACAAGTGCTCTGACACTAAGTCTACCTTTCAGGACAGTCTTTTGGCAATGAATAAGAGGAATCCCTTGTATATTTCAGCATTAGGTGACTTGTGAACTTCACTTCTCCAGATCTCATCCTTCTGAGAAGAGTCATTCACAGACATATGCCCTAATGACAACACTGCACACCCTTCCCTCTATACTATGATTCAAATGAGAAAATCACAGACACATGGTTGCAGATGACAAAGGAAGTATATTACTTGATCTGTTTCCTTGTACTAGATGACACTTCAGTACTACGGGCAGCTGCAACCTCCAAGGGGGCAAGTCTTTTTTCCTTTTATTTGTCCTTCCTATAGCTCCTTCTACTCCATCCCTTTGCCCTACAGATTGTCCAAGTAGCTTTGTTTTCTACAATCCTTTTGGACCATGAAGGTGATAAGCTGTTGTGTCTCTCTCAGGTCTATCTTGCTGCAATGTGCACAGTCCACACACACCTGTGGAATGAAGGAACCCTGAAGCAATGTTGTACGTGCTCAGTCACCTTGCACCTTGCCATATCTCCCAATGCTCTCCTTCCTCTACCCAGAACTTTCCAGGCATCACCCCTCCAACTCTCCACAGCCCTCTCTGCTCCCTGCAGGCTGCTCTATCTCTATGGGCCTTTCAAATCTAGGTGGGCCTCTCCAACTCTCTGCGGGCTTGTCTGACACCCTACAGGACTCTGTATCTCTCCAGGTGCTTCTCCACCTCTCCACAGACCTCTCCAACCCTCTGCAGGCCACTCTGACACTACAGGTCTCTCCAACTCTCGGTAAGCCTCTCAGCCATACACAGGGTTCTCAGGTCTACCCAGGCCTCTCCACCTACTGGACTTCCATGGGTATCTCTTCCAGCCTGGACTCCCTCAAGCAGGCCAGGCTCCTCTCAGCCTCTCTATCAGCCCAGCTGACTCCTCAAGCCTTCCTCGGCTCTCCTCAGGCTTGACAGGAACCTGGGCATTTCTTTACTCTTGCCATGTGTCTCTTACTGTCTCCCCTGCCCTATCTCCTTCCTGAAACTCTTCATTTCCATATCCACTGGACGCCCACACAATGCCCTTTCATGCCCATCCCCCATGGGCCTGGCATGTGTGCTGCTGACATTAGTGTGGGAAAGATGTCCTGTACTCAGGTCCTTACATTCCCCACTGGTTTTTATGTCTACTCAAATCATAGACTTTTAGGTCCAAATCCTAAACTGCCCTTGGGAAAGGGGTAGGTCTAGCAGATAATAAAATAACACACTGTCCTTGAACTTGTTCCAAACAGAATCTCCAAGGTGGAAGAGATGGGATGGATCTGGTCTGGACTGCATTACTGTCTCGCAATACCTTCAACTGATTGTCACATCTCCTGCATTTGCTGCAAATTTGGATATAGACTGGCTAATGATCAGCTTGTTAAGCTGAGGCCCCACTGGGTTTCCACACAGTTTTAGGCAGAGGCCAAGGGTCATTTAGAAGCATGACAAATAACCAGGTATAGACAGACACAGAAGGCTACAGCCTGTAACCTATTTTTACAAGGACAGTATCCACACCTGCACACTTGTTACCACAGTTTTCCATGCCACATCCTTTAAATTCATCCTTCCTCATTTTCCAAAAAGTAATGACTCTGGTCCCTTGATCTTAAAGGGGATTGATGGGTGAACATCATGATCTTCTATAACTTCTGCAAGCTGACTCTGTGAACACCGACCCTTTTTAGCCAGGAACCTATAACCTTAACCTGTTTTCCAAAGTGGTTTACTGGATTAGATGTCATTAAAGCAATGTGTTAATCCTAAGTGGAAATTATATGCAACATTAAACAACGGCACAGACTTTTAGATACATGCAGTTGGAGTAAGGCTGGGGTAGGGCAATCTGGAACTGAAACCGCCAGACTCTGTCTTTTATCCAATTTTAGACAAGAGGGCTTTACAATTGTCTACATTGCCAAGGCCAGCCACATGTCTGAACCAGGCCCACATCCATGTCTTTAGTCAGATTGGTAGAGGACCAAACCAGGCCCACAGTCCCCTGTGCCCTGCCTCTTGAGGGCCACCACACAGGAAGAGGGACATAGCAGGCCTGTAACTGCCAGAAGCTAGCACTTTACAATCGGAGTTACAGCTAATCTGGCCTTTGGTGGCTAATTGGAAATCAGAGTCTCACAGATTTTCTTACCCAAGAATAGTTACCTTTGGATTACAGGTAGTTCACCAGTGTGAGGCTGTCTTCTGCCATAGAATAGGGGTTGAAAGACTGAGTCAATCTAAGGCATTCGGCTGAACAATGCATTGAGAGGTTGTGAGCAGAAGCAGCATCTCATCAGAGCCCAACCTTCTGTGCTCACTTATTTTCCAGTCTCACTGTGCTTGTCTCGTGCCTGAATAGTAACTACATATGGTGAACTCCAACTCACATATCTCCCAAGGGACTGAGCACATTAACATGTGCTGTCAAGCTGACTTAACTCTGTACATGGGCTGCCCAGGTGTCACTGGGTCATTGAATCTGACTCCTATTTTCAGCAAAGCTCCTCTCTCCCTGCCTGCCTCTGATTCCCAGAGCTGGCCTCCTTCCTCTGCTCTCAGTCTCCCCAGCCTGGGTCCCAGTTTAGGTCCTGTGGTCCTGTGGTCCATCCACCCACAGGGTCTCAATCCCCAGAGCAAGGGTGTGGCTCAAGTCCCAGGGTCTGAGCAGCACCATGGGCCTTCCTTCTCAGGACCCAGCAGCATCCCAGCCCGCGTCTCTTTACTTCCTTCTGTCTGTGCACAAAGGAGAGACTGTGTGTCCTCTCACCTGTACCCAGGTGGCACATGGAGCACAGCCATGGTAGTAGTATGGCCTTCTTCCACATTACGTTATAGAGTTTGAACTGAATTTCATGTGTATGTATCTGAGATTGGTAACCTGAGTTATATATCTTGTAAAGATGAGCTGATTATTTAGAGATGAACTTTAAGGAACAATTCCTCTAGGGTCACATCAAATTATAATCTTCCTAGAGTGGGAGGCATGGGATATTTGGTAGAGCTTTAGCCACTCAGCTAAAGTATCAGGTACCAAGTTCAATTCCAATTCTCAAAAAAAATCCATATGTAATCTCTGTACATGAGCCTCTGGAGTAGGGAATTTACAGGCTTTGAATCCCTTCCTCATCAGTCTGCTCCCTGCTTGTTACATCAAGAAAGTTCTTCAGTGTTACTTACAGCTTACTGTGATTTCTTGAGATTATGTCTCAAAACTAGCGTGAATTCTATACAGTCATCCTTTGAATGTGAGAAAAGATGGTGAAGCACTATGCACCCCTCACTGTGTTCCAATGACCCAGAGCTGATGTAGACCCCAAATGAACCATCCAGTCCCTACCATGAGGACATGTGGCATGTCTCCTGCCTGTCCTCCACACTCACCCCACCCCAACCCTGTGGACTTCTTCCCTTGCCTGCCTTGCTCTGTGATACCAGCACAGGTTCCCTGCCCACAGCACAATTCTCCAGCTATCACTCTGACAGGGAACAGCTCCAGGCCACCTTCTCCTCCACCTGCAGATACACATCTGTGGAAATTTCTGTTTGTTCCACACGTCCTCCCAGTCACAGTCACGTCCCCATCTCCAAAGCCCTTTAAAAGTGTCCCCCTGTCTCAGGCCCAGTAAACCATTCTTTGCAGACTACAGGAGGCTGCTGAATTCCCTGGTCCCGCCACAGCCCCAGCCAGCGGGGAAGGCTGTGAAGCAGGACTGCCACACTCCCATCCTGACTCTGCCATCACCTGCTCAGGTAAGCACCTCAGCTCTGTGGGCCTGGGATTCATGAAGAGAACACTTCCCACTGTGGGCAGATGCAGTGAGCTCTCACAGTCAGAGTAGATGCTTAGCACTAAATCTGGAAGTAGAGAGCTACTGCTGCTGTGCTTTCTAGCTCTCCACTCATATTCATCCTTCTGAACCCTTCTTTGTAGGGTACCATCCCCTGATCGATATACTAAAACCAAAAATAGTCCTGCCTCAATCCTAATATCAATAATAATTTAATACTTACAAATACCATTTTGTGGAATTCTGGTACAGGCTATAGATTTCTGTACTTAATTTTTACTCTCTTGCTTTCTTATACTTTGTGCTTTACCACTTGAACTAAGCCACTAATCTAATGCATTCAAGGTTCAGTTGAGGTGGAGTCTCCCAGACTTTCTATTCAGGCTCCTTCTGGCTTTTCAATCCCATCACTCAGCTTTCAGCCATTTCAGAAGCTTTGTTTCAGGGGCCTGCTCACAGCTTACCAGTGCCTTGCTGCCTGAGGCCTGCAAGACAGTGTGTTTCCCCTGTTAATTTTGCATTCAAGAAATGACTTAGAACTTCGTGGGGGGGTATCTAATATAAACAACTTTCCTGATCTCACCCCATACATACTACATAAACTCAAAAAGACCATGTGTCCTGGATTTCCTGACCCCACTCCATCCTCTAGAGGAGAGAGCAGCCTGGCTACCAGTGGAGGCTGCAGCACAGGGCTGGAGTCTGGGCCTCCTGCAGGGTCCTTATGTCTGTGTCCTCTGGACATGGAAGCCCGCAGCTGCAGGGACAGTTTGTCTGTGACCACCCCATGGCCTCCGACGTTGCCATATTACTGTCCTCACTTGAATTACAGGGGCACTTCTGCCTGTGAAAACTTCTGGAAAGTAGAACTAACAAGCCCCAATTGTCTATACATTCCTCTCACAGCAAGTGGAGGCGATCCTGTGGACAGGAAGAGACACAACATGAAGTCCCTCCACCTTGGGGACCAGGACCTTGCAACTTGCTTCTCAGTCCACAGGCCACACAGCTGCAGGGCTGTACTGGGAAGAGTGTACCTCACTTACTCTAACCTCCATGCCTGGAGCACATCCACATGATCCCTGGGGGACGGCCCTGTCAGCTGGCATGGCCCCTCCTGAGCCCCAAGGCACCAACCCTAGTGCTTCAGTGTCCTGCTCCCTGGTCAAGAATGACAGAAGACCTGGAGGCACAACTTGTAGCATCTTCGCACCTCCTCGTGGTTGGCGTTGTTGTATTCTCTAATGATAATGCAAACGCAGAGCCTGCTGCCCATGGGGCCGGTCCCCGTGCTGCTGCTGCTGTCCTGTCTGGACACCACTGGCTCCATTCCAGTCATGATGGCCACACGTGATTCTCTCTTTGATCCATTTTATTTCACTGGGAAAGTCTCAGCCTTCTCCATCCCCCCAGTGAATAAGTCTCTCCTTTTTTGCTTCAATGAGGGGAATTATAAATTACAGATTCTTGACTGGCCATAGTCCATTATACATCTACAAAAAAGAAAGTCCTTTTTATCATATATCTATTTGAAAACTAAAAGTTCCAGAAACTGAATTCGAAAACACCTGTCTAATTCCAGGGTAATTCAATAAGACATCGTTTTAAACACCTGTCTAATTCCAGGGTAATTGAATAAGACATCATTGTAAACTACAATAGGACAGATTACTGTGTCACTATCAACTTCCACGATATTATGCTCAAGGAAATACCTGGCTGCAAAGCTGAAAAATCTTGTGGCATCATGGAGTGAGTGCATGGCTGCACCTGTCCTTGGAGCCCATGGCCCTGCTGATGTGTCTGGCAAATTCTCAGTATTGACCCCAAGAATGTATATCAGATGATTAAAAGCCAGTTTGTTGGATTCAGGTGATGGTAGGTTGCTGACAGGAAATGAAATGACCCCAAATTGTCCTTGCCATGAAGGCTGGGGTTAAGCCTAGTGGCCTGGCAACCCCTTCCCTGTTCCTAATGCATGCACCAGGTCCTGGGCAATGGATTCCCCAATCTTTCCTTCTCTTTGACTGTGAAAATGTGTGTAACCTGTTCCCTTCCTGACTTTGTCTCCTAAGCCTTGATGCCTGATCTTATGAAGAATAAACATATAATTCGCTATTGAAAACAGAGTTACTCTTGTTGTCAATGGGTAGCACAGAAATTCTGAGCTGAAGAAGGTACTCGAGGCTCATGCCCATAGTCCTACCTAACCAGCGGGCTGAGATTTGAATTGTGGTTGAAAGCTATCCTGTGCACACAAGTCAGTAAGCAACTTTTCTACAATTTATTCCAAAATGTCTACAAGTGGAGCTGTGGGTCATATATTAGAGCGCCAGCCACGAGACAATACAAAAAGCTCATGGACAGCACACCAAGGACCAGATTGAACGCACACAGATTGATGCATATACGATGACAGACAGAAAAAAATGAAAATAATAAATAAATGAATATGTGAAATTCTGGGCAGAGTACATGCACAAAGCCCATGGCATATCTAGGCTTGGCACACTCTACCAGGCCTCTGCTCTGCTGCCTGTGCTCTGCTACTGAAAGCTGAAGCCAGGTCTGTGTCCCTGTCCTTCCTCCAGTGCCCCAGGTGGGAAGAGAACCTGCAGGCCAAATTTTGACTTGTTCCTCAGGGAGAAAGGAGACAGGCAAATGCATTTCAAGATAGGGGAATGTCAGAAGAGTGGACATCTTCATATCCTGCCCTAGAAGTGGGCTGAACTTGGGACTTGACCCATCTCAGTCCTTGCTTTCTCCTCATACACCCAAAGCCCCTGTCATGCACATTGCTACCCCAGACCATGAGTGGGGAAAGAGCCTGCCCAGAATAGCTTCTACTAGGGTGAGTGTAGAGAGGTGATGTATGCTTCAGAGGTTATGAGAAGATTTGGGCTCACTGGGTGGGCTTGCAGATGAACTCCTCTCTCCACAAGAGCTGGGAGAGGCCCAGATGATGGGAGGCCCCTGTTCCATCCCCAGTGTGGCCAGGAGAGTCAGAGATGCAGAGAAGTTCAGGGCCTCCTTGGACCACCATGGATTCTACCTGCATCCAAGGTGTGGATGCCCCCTGCAGGCTGGCCTTGGCAGCTCTGCCCAGCTCTGCCTGCTGCTGGCTTCATGGCTGCCAGAAGGGTGCCAGAAGGCACAGGACCCCACCACAGCTCCCTCTACCTGACAGATTAGGACAAGAAAATTCACAAGACAGGAAATTCATCAGTGAACAGTAGAAACTGGGGAGGGGTGTGAGACCATGAGGGGCGGGAATTTCCGTCCCAACCTGACATCACTGTCACACATGCCATGACTCTGGCGGTTGGAGTGGGGAGGCAGAGGCTAAGCGGGTGGCCAGTGGATTTGGATTGGAGGGCTTCTGGGAGGTGATAGAGAAGGGGAGATGTCACAAGAGACACATGGCAACAAATACATGGCAAGAGAAAGGCGGCAAGAGATGACCCTCCTGGAGCAGAGTAATGTTGAGGCTTTTCTTAAGCTTCAGGAGGACCTGGGCCAGCCTAAGGGGTGACCATGGCTAATATACAGGATTATGGATGACTAGGCTACAAAAGAGACCTTAGTATTGCCGAGAGGCCCAAGAAAGAAAGGAGAGGCCTGAAAAGATCAAGAGGCCTGCAAAGATTGATAGAGACCTGTAGAGAGAGTAACCAGGTCTGCAGAGAAATGGAGAAGCCTACAGAGTTCAGAGAGGTCCACAGATAGTCTGAGATGCCCGCAGACAAGGGGAGAAGCCTCTGAAGAGGGGACCGTTCTGGAGATAGTGGAGAGTCAAAGCTTGTAGAAAGGAGGAAAACAATAAAACAAAAGTCGTCTTGTAGTTTGGAGCTGCTCCTGATACTGAGGTAACCTAGGACAGGGTTGCAGATCAAGTAATAAAACTCCTTTGTCACCTTTAACCATGACTCCGTAGATTGTCTTGCATGTAGGTTCTTACATATGGAAGCCCCAATGAGAAAATCCATAAGTATGGCATCAGTCCTTGGCCCCTGAGAAACTCCCTCATAGGTGAGTGTCTCAGCCATCAGGGAAGAGATCTTCCTCAAGCGTCTGTCTCCTTAGGACCAAGGTGGACAGGAGTCATTTGGAAACCCTCCAGGGGTGAGCCTGGGTAGGCCTGAACCTACAGAGACTCAGTGGAAGGCTGGACACAGCATATATATCCCAAGTCTGATGCCAGGACAAGATGTTGCCCATGCCTCCTGGGGCTTCCTTGAAAAGCCATCTGGGACCTCCTCAGGAAGCCATCTGGGACTTCCTCAGGAAGCCATCTGGGACTTCCTCAGGAAGCCATCTGGGACCTCTTCAGGAAGCCATCTGGGACCTCCCCAAGAAGTCATCTGGGACTTCCTGGAGAGGTCACTTGTGACTTCTTTGAGAAGTCATCTGGGGCTTCCCTGTGAAGCTTTCTGGGCTGGACAGGCCAGCATCTGGAGGACTACCTGGAAGGCTGGCTGCAAAGTTACTTCCAGAGTCTGGGGCAAGACAGGATGAGACATCAATGGTGCCTCCTGGGGCTTCCTTGAGAAGCCATGTTGGACTTCTTTGAGATGTCATCCGGGACTCATTAAGAGGCCATCTGGTGCAGCTTTGCAAAATCATATGGTACTCCCTTGAGAAGCCATCTGGGACTTTCTCAAAGAGTCTTGTGGGTCATCTGGGACATACATGTTAAGTGTCTCTGGACATTTGTCTGTTATATCTGCCTTTTGGTGTTGACATTTGGGTTCTTCAGAGCCACTGGCAGATGGCCTCGGGGTGCTGGCTGCCAAGGAATGGTAATACACACAGGGAGCTACCTACTGAGATATTATAGGGACCCTTGATCTATCTGCCACTCTGACAGCCAGCTCATGGATGCCAGACATGCCATAAAAAATCATTTACAGATTCACTCAGAAATGTTGCAGAAGTAAGTCTCTGTCTTATGTTCTGTGTTCATGTTTTCTGTATTCTGGGGATTGATCTGTCTGGAACAGTGGAGACTATGGGGTTTGCATATTACTTGGTCTCTTCCCTGATACTTCAGTACTAGTAGCAGCTACAAGCTCCAAGTAGGCAAGTCTTTTTTCCTTTTATTTGGCCTTCCTAGAGCTCCTTCTACTCCCTCCCTGTGACCTACAGCTTGTCCAGGTAGCTTAGTCTTACTGCAATCCTTTTGGACCCTGAAGGTGATAAGCTGTTGTGTCTCTCCCCTGTCTATCTTGCTGCAAGGTGCAGAGTCCACACACCTGTGGAATGAATGAACCCTGAAGCCCCTCTGAACCAGTGATCTCTGAAGGAGCTCAGGCTGTTTATGGAATGACTAACTAAACATGGCAATGTTGTACGTGCTCAGTCACCAGGCACTTTGCCATGTCTCCCAATGTTCTCCTTCCTCTATCCAGAACCTTACCAGCCATACCACTCCAACTCTCCACAGGCTTCTCGGCTCCCTGCAGACCCCTCTATCTCTGTGGGCCTTTCAAATCTATGTGGGCCTCTCCAACTCTCTGCAGGCCTCTCTCACTCTCTACAAGCCTCTCTACCTCTCCACAGGCCTCTCCAACTCTCTGCTAGCCTCACAGCCCTACACAGAGCTCTCAGCTCTATGGAGGCCTCTCCACTGCCTGGACCTCCATGGGCTTCTCCTCCATCCTGGACTCCCCACAAGCAGGCCAGGCACTTCTGAGCCTCACTATCAGCACAGTTGATGCCTCAAGACTTCCTGGGCTCTCCTCAGGCTTGACAAGTCCCTCGGCATTGCTTCACTCTGTGAAGCATGTCTCTTGCCATGTGTCTCTTACTGTCTCCCCTTCTCTATCACCTTCCTGGAACTGCTCTCCTCCATATCCACTGGCCACTGACAGACCGCCCTTTCATGACCATCCCCCATTGGCCTGGCATGCTTGGTGGTGACATTAGTGTGGGACAGGACTTCCTGCCTCTCAGGTCCTCACATTCCCCACTGGTGTGTATATCTACACAAATAATTCACTTTTAAGTCCTTCTTTTGGAGCAAATCCTAATATGCCCCCTGAGGAAGGTGAAAGATCCAGCTGATAATAACACACTGTCCTTGAAATTTTTCCAAATGGAATCTCCAGGTAGAAGAGATGGCATGGATCTGGTCTGGACTGAACTACTGTCTCCTAGGACCTCCAATTGATTGTCACATCTCCTTCTGCATTTGCTGCAAATTTGGACATAGACTGGCTAAAGATCAGCTTGTTAGGCTGAGGCCCCACTGGGTTTCAACAGTTTTAGACAGAGGCCCAGGGACAATTTAGCAGAGTGACAAATAACCAGGTATAGACAGACACAGAGGCTTCAGCCTATAACCTGATTTTTACAAGGACACTGTCTACACCTGCACACTTGTTACCACAGTTTTTCATGCTACTTCCTTTAAATTTATCCTGGATCACTTTCCAAAAAGTAATGGCTCTGGTCCCTTGGTCTGAAAGGGGATTGATGGGTGAACATCATGATATTCTGTAACTTCTGCAAGCTGACTCAGTAGACACTGACCCTTCTTAGCCTGGAACCTATAACCTTAGCCTGTTTACCAAGTGGTTGTTTGCATTAGATGTCATTAAAAACAATGTGTTAATCCTAACTGGAAATTATCTACAACACTTAACAACTGCATAGACTTCTATATTACTTCAGTTGGAGGAAGGCTGGGTTGGGGTCATCTGGAACTGAAATGGCCTGACTCTGTCTTTTATCCAATTTTCAACAAGAGGGCTTTACAATTGTCTACATTGCCAAGGCCAGTCACATGTCTTAACCAGGCCCACAGCCATCTCTTTAGCCAGATTTGTAGAGGACCAAACCAGGCCCACAGTCCCCTGTGCCCTGCCTCTTGAGGGCCACCACACAGGAAGAGGGATATAGCAGGCCTGTACCAGCCAGAAGCTAGCACTTTACAATGGGAGTTACAGCTAATCTGGCCTTTGGTGGCTAATTGGAAATCAGAGTCTCACAGACTTTCTTACCCAAGAATAGTTGTCTTTGGATTATAGGCATAATTCACCAGTGTGAGGCTGTCTTCTGCCATAGAATACGGTTGAGAGGATGGGTCAATCTAAGACATTCAGGCTGAACGATGCATTGAGAGGTTGTGAGCAGAAGCAGCATCTCATCAGAGCCCAACCACGTGCACTCACTTATTTCAGAGTCTCAGTGTGCTTGTCTCGTGCCTGTATACTTACCACGCATGGTGAACTCCAACTCACATATCTCCCAAGGCACTGACCACATAAACATGTGCTCTCAGCTGATTTAACTCTGTACATGGGCTGCCCAGGTGTCACTGGGTCACTGAATCTGACTCTTATTTTCAGCAAAGCTCCTCCCACTCTGCCAGCCTCTGATTCCCACAGATGGCCTCCTTCCTCTGCTCTCAGCCTGTGCTCTCTCTGTTCCCAGCTTAGGTCCTGTGATCCTGTGGTCCATCCACCCATAGGGTCTCAATCCCCAGAGCAAGGGTGTAGCTCAGGTCCCAGGATCTGAGCAGCACCATGACCTTCTTCTCAGGACCCAGCAGCATCCCAGCCTGCTTATCTTTACTTTCTTCTGTCTGTGCACAAAGATGGTACTGTGAGTCCTCCCACCTGTACCCAGGTGGCACATGGAGCACAGCCATGGTAGTAGTATGGCCTTCTTCCAAATTATGTTATAGAGTTTGAACTGAGTTTCATGTGTATGTATCTGAGATTGGTAACCTGAGTTATATATCTTGGAATGATTAGCTGGATATTTGGACATGAAGTTTAAGGAACTATTTCTCTAGGGTCACATCAAATTGTAATCTTCCTAGAGGGGGAGGCATGGGACATTTGGTAGAGCTTTAGCCATTCAGCTAAAGTATCAGGTACCAAGTTCAATTCTAATTCTCAAAAAAAAAATCCAGATGTAATCTTCATAAATCAGCCTCTGGAGAAGGGAGTTTACAGGGTTTGAATCCCTTCCTCATCAGTCTGCTGCCTTCGTACATCAAGAAAGTTCTCCAGTACCACTCACAGCCTTCTGTGACTTCTTGAGCTTCTGTCTCAGCACTAGCTCGAATCCTATACAGTCATCCTTTGAATGTAAGAAAAAGTGGTGAAGCACCATCCACCCCTCACTCAGTTCCAGCCACCCAGAGCTGCTGTGCACCTCAAATGAACCATTAACTTCCTACAATGAGGACATGAGGCATGTCTCCTTCCTGTCCTCCACACTCACCCCACCCCAGCCCTATGGACTTCTTCCCTTGCCTGCCTTTCTCTGTGATTCCAGCACAGGTTCCCTACCCACAGCACATTTCTCCAGCTATCTCTCTGCCAGGGAACAGCTCCAGGCCGCCTTCTCCACCACCTGCAGATACATATCTGTGGAAATTTCTGTTTGTTCCACACGTCCTCCCCAGTCACAGTCACGTCCCCATCTCCACAGATGGCCTCCTGCCTCTGCTCTCAGCCTACCCAGCTTGGGTCTCAGCTTAGGTCCTGTGCTCCTGTGGTCCATCCACCCACAGGGTCTCAATCCCCAGAGCAAGGTTGTAGCTCAGGTCACAGGATCTGAGCAGCACCATGGCCTTCCTTCTCAGGACCCAGCAGCATCCCAGCCTGCTTATCTTTAAGTCCTTCTGTCTGTGCACAAAGGTGGTACTGTGTGTCCTCTCACCTGTACCCAGGTGACACATGGAGCACAACCGTGGTAGTATTATAGCCTTCTTCTGTCCCGACCGGCAGGACTTCAACGAGGGCAATGAACCTAAGCGAGAAGGAATGAAGGGACAAGAGACACGAAGAATGACAGCAAGACAGGGATTCTGATCAAGCTGCTCAAGCTGCTGCTGCTCAATTTTATTTTTCACACCGCTGTATATATATGCTTGGAATCATTGGCCGTTAAGGAAGCTTTTTCATTGGCCGAAGCAGCTGTAGGATGTTTGCTTAGGGCAAGGTGAAAAAGGTGGTCGGTCTTTAGCAGCTGCAGGGTGTTTACTTAGGGCATGGTGAAAAGGTGGTCTTTAGCAGCTGCAGGGGGTTTACTTAGGGCGTGGTGAAAAGGTGGGATTCTGTAAACTCAGCCTCAAGATGTTCCAGTGAGATAGTTAAGCCTATTATGTTGAGAGACTCAACTTTTGGCTCCCAACATCTCCCCCTTTCTTATTTAGAAAATTGACCATCAATTGTTGTCTGCTCTTTTTTTAAGGGGGTGACAGAGGCTCTGTTTCTCTAAGGGCCAGGTTTTTCTCCGCTCCCTAAGGAGCGTCCTCACTCGGGGGAGGGGAATTTTACAGGCCTTGGCATGTTTTTTGAGGAGACAGCTTGTGGGTATGCATGCCAACCCTCATGCACCATAGCTTGCCACTCAGGGGTCTTGGGTTTTGGGATCTCGCAGATCCATCCCCCTGCAGTCTTACCTGTACCCTTGATTAGAGCATTTTTTCTTCCTCCCATAGGTGCATCCTCCCCCAAGCAGAGGGGCCTATAGGAGGAGGGGCGAACCTATCCCTTATGGCAATAGGTCTTGCCCGTTGAATGGTCAGGAGTTATGAATAAGAAGGGGTTTCTAAATAAGAAAAAGAAGGCAGGCTGTTTCCCACTGGAACAAGCTCATGGCAAAGCACTAATTAAAAGCCTGGGGTAAATCCTAGATCTCAATGCCGCGGTCTGTCATATCAAGGTGATGGTGATGAAGCTGTATGGGCTTAGAAACCAAGAGATTAATCTGTTATTTAATAAATTCAAACAGGATGGTCCACGTCTGAAGTTCTAGCTGCATCTGTAAGAGAAAAGGCATCATCCTCAGGGGGAAGGTTTCCCCTGGGTTGTGGTAAGCCATTAACCTGTTTTATCAAGTGTTCTGGCAGCCACCTTGGGGCCGCTTGTTCTTGATCTAAAATACAGGTTGAACCTCACCCCCAGATAAGAACAGGATCTGGGCCCTTCCATTTGCCTGTAAGGGGGTCTCACCACATGACAGACGGGAGGGCAGAACTGGAAGAAGGGTGCCAATGCCTGTCAGCTGCCGAGTGGCCTTCATTGTCCAGAGTTAGAAAATTAAGGGCAAATAATGTATGACTAAGGCGATCCCTAGGAGTGGAAAATGAAAAGGCAGAGGCTTTGAGGTGAGTAAGCCAGGTTTTTAGGGTGTGGTGGGCTCGTTCTATGATGCCATGACCTTGGGGGTTATAGGGAATCCCAGTAGTATGACAAATCTGAAAAATAGCACAAAACTGTTTAAACTTGGCACTGGTATAAAATTTCATTAATCAAATTCCAATAGGAAAGGAAGGTAGCAGGAACCTTTTCTGGACCAAAGGTTTCATAATAATCTGTTAAACAATCTCCTATTCTTTGCCATCTTTTTGCACCTATGGTTCCTTCAAGGGGGAACCAAGGACACAAGTCCTTGAGAAAAATAATTCTAAATCCTTTTTCTTAACCCGAGTTCCTCGTGTCTTGAGGGCCTCCTTGAGGTCTGACAGAAATAGATCATGTGACGATATTGCTTGTCCCATGGTGGGTCACTCACCTTGCGTTGTCCCCACTCTCCTCCTGGATCTGTCTCTCGGTGGGGTCTGTCGAGGTGATCTCGCGATCTCGGACTGTACTTGGCCAAGTTTTCCCGGAGGACCGCGTTCCTTCCTTAGTCAGAGGCTCGAGCCCCACGTTGGGCGCCAGTTGTCCCGACCCGCAGGACTTCAACAAGGGCAATGAACCTAAGTGAGAAGGAATGAAAGGACAAGAGACACGAAGAATGACAACAAGACAGGGATTCTGATCAAGCTGCTACTGCTGCTGCTGCTGCTGCTAAATTTTATTTTTCACACAGCTCTATATATATGCTTGGAATCATTGGCCATTAAGGAAGCTTTTTCATTGGCTGAAGCAGCTGTAGGATGTTTGATTAGGGCAAGGTGAAAAAGGTGATCTGTCTTTAGCAGCTGCAGGGTGTTTACTTAGGGCTTGGTGAAAAGGTGGGATTCTGTAAACTCATCCTCAAGTTGTTCCAGTGAGATAGTTGAGCCTATTATGTTGAGAGACTCAACTTTTGGCTCCCAACATTCTTCCACATTATATTATAGAGTTTGAACTGAGTTTCATGTGTATGTATCTGAGATTTGTAACCTGAGTTATATATCTTGCAATGATCAGCTGAATATTTGGAGATGAAGTTTAAGGAACTATTTCTCTAGGGTCACATCAAATTGTAATCTTCCTAGAGTGGGAGGCATGGGACATTTGGTAGAGCGGTAGCCACTGAGCTAAAGTATCAGGTACCAAGTTCAATTTTAATTCTCAAAAAAAAAAATCCATATGTAATCTCCATAAATCAGCCTCTGGAGTAGGGAGTTTACAGGCCTTGAATCCCTTCCTCATCAGTCTGCTGCCTTCTTACATCAAGAAATTTCTCCAGTACCACTCACAGCCTACTGTGACTTCTTGAGCTTCTTTCTCAGCACTAGCTCGAATCGTATACAGTCGTCCTTTGAATGTGAGAAAAGGTGGTGAAGCACTATCCACCCCTCACTCAGTTCCAGCCACCCAGAGCTGCTGTGGACATCAAATGAACCATCAAGTCCCTACCATGAGGACATGTGGCATGTCCCCTTCCTGTCCTCCACACTCACCCCACACCAGCCCTATGGACTTCTTCCCTTGCCTGCCTTGCTCTGTGATTCCAGCACAGGTTCCCTGCCCACAGCACAATTCTCCAGCTATCTCTATAACAGGGAACAGCTCCAGGCTGCCTTCTCCACCACCTGCAGATACATATCTGTGGAAATTTCTGTTTGTTCCACACGTCCTCCCAAGTCACAGTCACGTCCCCATCTCCAAAGCCCTTTAAAAGTATCCCCCTGTCTCAGGCCCAGTAACTCATTCTTTGCAGACTACAGGACGCTGCTGAATTCCCTGGTCCAGCCTCAGCCCCAGCCAGTGGGGAAGGCTCTGAAGCAGGACTGCTACATTTCCATCCTGACTCTGCCTTCACCTGCTCAGGTAAGCACCTCAGATCTGTGGGTATGGGATTCATAAAGGAGAGCACTTACCACTGTGGGCAGATGCAGTGAGCTCTCACAGTCAGAGAAGGTACTTAGTACTAAATCTGGAAGCAGAGAGCTACTGCTGCTGTGCTTTCTAGCTCTCCACTCATATTCATCCTTCTGAACCCTTTTTTGTAAGGTACCATCCCCTGATCGATATACGAAAATGACAAATAATCATTCATCCATCCTAATAGCAATAGTAATTTACTACTTACAAATACCCTTTTGTGGAATTCTGGTACAGGCAGTAGATTTCTGGTACTTAATTTTTATTCTCTTGCTTTCTTAGATTTTGTGCTTTACCACATGAACCAAGCCACTAATGTAATGCATTCAAGGTTCAGTTGAGGTGGAGTCTCCCAGACTTTCTATTCAGGCTGCTTCTGGCTTTTCAATCCCATCATTGAGCTGTCAGCAATTTCAGCAGATTTGTTGACAGGCTGGAGCTTCAGGGGCCTGCTCACAGCTTACCAGTGCCTTGAAGCCTGAGGCCTGCAAGACAGTGTGTTTCCCCTGTCGCCTTTGCATTCAAGGAGTGACTTAGAACTTCGTGTGGGGGATATCTAATGTAAAGAACTCTCCTGATCTCGCCCCATACATACTACATAACCTCAAAAAGACCATGTGTCCTGGTTTTCCTGCCCCCACTCCATCCTCTAGAGGAGAGAGCAGCCTGGCTACCAGTGGAGGCTGCAGCACAACGGTGGAGTCTGGGCCTCCTTCAGGGTCCTTATTATGTCTGCGTCTTCTGGACGTGGAAGCCCTCAGCTGCAGGGAGTTTGTCTGTGACCTCCCCATGGCCTCCAACGTTGCCATAGTACTGTCCTCACTTGAATTACAGGGACTCTTCTGCCTGTGCCAACTTCTGGAAAGTAGAACTAACAAGCCCCAATTGTCTATAGATTCCTCTCACAGCAAGTGGAGGCGATCCTGTGGACAGGAAGAGACGCCACGTGAAATCCGTCTACCTTGGGGACCAGGACCTTGTCACCTGCTTCTCAGTCCACAAGCCACACAGCTGCAGGGCTGCACTGGGGACAGTGTGCCTCACTTACTCTAACCTCCATGCCTGGAGCACATCCACGTGGTCCCTGGGGGACAGCCCTGTCAGCTGGCATGGCCCCTCCTGAGCTCCAAGGCACCAACCCTAGTGCTTCAGTGTCTTGCTCCCTGATCAAGAATGACAGAAGATCTGGAGGCACAGCTTATACAATCGAATCACCTATTCCTCCTTGGTATTGTTGTATTCTCTAATGATGATGCAAATGCAGAGCCTGGTGTCCATGCGACCTGTCCCTGTGCTTTTGCTGCTGTCCTGTCTGGACACAACTGGCTCCATTCCAGTCATGATGGCACATGTGATTTTCTCTTTGATCCATCTTATTTCACTGGGAAAGTCTCAGCCTTCTCACTCCCCCCAGTGAATAAGTCTCTCCTTTTTTGCTTAAAGGTGGGGAATTATAAATTACAGGTTCTTCTTTTGCCATAGTCCATTATATATCTACCAAAAAGAAAATCCTTTTTATCATATCTCTATTTCAAAACTAAAAGTTCCAGAAACTGAATTCGAACAGGCCTCTCTAATACCAGGGTAATTGAATAAGACATCGTTGTAAAATACGATAGGACAGATTACTGTGTCACTATCAACTTCCACGATATTATGCTCAAGGAAATACCTGGCTACAAAGCTGAAAAAACTTGTGGCATCATGGAATGAGTGCATGGCTGCACCTGTCCTTGGAGAACATGGCCCTGCAGATATGTCTGGAAAATTCTCAGGATCGACCCAAGAATGTATATCAGATCATTAAAAGCTAGTTTGTTGGATTCAGGTGATACTAGGTTGCTGATAGGAAATGAAATGACCCCAAATTGTCCTTGCAATGAAGCCTGGGGTTAAGCCTAGTGGCCTGGCACCCCCTCTTCCCTGTTCCTAATGCATGCACCAGGTCCTGGGCAATGGATTCCCTAATCTTTCCTTCTCTTTGATTGTCAAAATGCGTGTAACCAGTTCCCTTCCTGTCTTTGACTCCTAAGCCTTGGTGCCTGATCTCATGAAAAATAAACATATAATTCGCTGTTGAAAACAGAGTTGCTCTTCTTGTCAGAGGGTTGCAGAGAAATTCTGAGCTGAAAGAAGGTACTGGAGGCTCATGCCTATACTCCTAGCTAACCAGTGGGCTGAGATTTGAATTGTGGTTGAAAGCTATCCTGTGCACACAACTCAGTATCAATATTTTCTACAATTAACCCCCAAACATCTACAAGTGGAGCTGTGGGTCATGTGGTAGAGCGCCAGCCCTCTGACAATACAAAAACCTCATGGACAGCACTCCAAGGACCAGATTGAACGCACACAGATCGACACATATAAGATGACAGACAAAAATAATGAAAATAATAAATAAATGAATATCTGATATTCAGGGCAGAGTACAGGCACATAGCCCATGGCATATCTAGGCCTGGCACACTCTACCAGGCCTCTGCTCTGCTGCCTGGGCTCTGCTACTGAAAGCTGAAGCCAGGTCTGTGTCCCTGTCCTTCCTCCAGTGCTCCAGGTGGGAAAAGGAACTTCAAGTCCAATTTTGACTTGTTTCTCAGGGAAGAAAGGAGACAGTCGAATGGATTTCAAGATAGGGGAATGTCAGAACAGTAGACATCTTCATATCCTGCCCTAGAAGTGGGCTGAACTTGGGACTTGACCCATCTCAGTCCTTGCTTTCTCCTCACACACCCAAACCTCGTGTCAAGCACATTGCTAACCCAGACCATGAGCTGGGAAAGAGCCTGCCCAGAAAAGCTTCGAGAAGGTGTATGTAGAGAGGTGGTGTGTGCTTCAGAGGTTATCAGAAGATTTGAGGTCACTGCGTGGGCTTGCTGATGAACTTCTCTCTCCACAAGAGCTGGGAGACGCCCAGATGATGGGAGGCCCATGTTCCATCCACAGGGTGGCCAGGAGTAACAGAGATGCAGAGAGAACCCAGAGATTCAGGGCCTCCCTGGACTAGCATGGCTTCTAACTCTGGGCCTGGGTACAACTTCTGATTTTTCCCAAGATGTGCTTTCTACCACTTGAGCCTCAGATCCACTTCTGGTGCTCTTTGGTAGTTAATTAGAGAATACTGCCTCACAGATGAATCTGCCTGGATAGGCTGTGAACAAGGATCCTCAGATCATACCCTCCTGAGTATCTGGGATTACAGGCAGGAGTCATCAGAGCCACAGGATCTCTCTGTGATTTTAGGGCTGAGATCACACAGTTGTACGCCAGCCAGGCAAGTTGTTTCCCAGAGAGCCAAGTGTTTGGGGACAACTTGGTCTCTCACTCTTTGGTGGTTCTGGGGTTTCAGTGTAAAGGCTACTCAATTGTCAGGCAGTTGCTATGACACACAAGTCAGTCTTTCTACTTGTTTTTTTTATTGGTGGTTAATCACAATGTCCCAAGTGTTTTCCTGGCACTGAGTTTATGCACAGAATGAGTGAAAAAAGTGGGCGTGTCCACTTTGGAACAATGCTCATCCTAGAGTTAGCACAGATTGTTGATGTGTTTAAGCTTTAGGAGAGCCAGGCACAGGACCCCACCAGAGCTCCCACTACCTGACAGATTAGGACAAGAAAAATCACAGGACAGCTAATTCATCATTGAACAGGAGACACTGAGGAGGGGTGTGAGACCCTGAGTGGCGGGAAGTTCCTTCTCAACCAGATAACATTGTCACACCTGCCATGCCTCTGGGGGTGGAGAGTGGGGAGACAGAGGGTGTAAGAGAAGTTTATTGGGTGGCCAGTGGATATGGATTGGAGGGCTTCTGGGAAGGTGATAGAGAAGGGAAGATATCACAAAGGACACAGGGCAAAAAACACATGCAAAGGCGCATGCAGCTTCCCTTAGGAGGTCCTTAGCTAGCCTAAGGAGTGACAAGGGCTGATATACAGGCCCATGGATGACCAGGCCAGAAAAGAGACCTGAGAAGAGCCAAGAGGCCAGAGGAAGATAGGAGAGGCCTGAAAAGAGCAAGAGGCCTGAGGAGAGTCAAAAGGCCTTCAGAGAGTGAGAGACATGCAGAGAACAACGCGGTCTACAGAGAAACGGAGAAGCTTACAGAGATCAGAGAGGTCCACAGTGAGTCTGAGAGACTGGCAGTGAGTCTGAGAGGCCCGCAGAGAGGTGGAGAAGCCTCAGGAGAAGGCACAGATCTTGGGAGAGTGGAGACTCAAGGCATGTAGAAAGGAAGAAAAGAATTTAAAATCGCAGACACATGGTTGCAGGTGACAAAGGAAGTTTATTACTTGGTCTGTTCCCTTGTTCTAGAGGACACTTCAGTACTAGGAGCAGATGCAACCTCCAAGGGGGCAAGTCTTTTTTCCTTTTATTTGTCCTTTCTATAGCTCCTTCTACTCCATCCATGTGCCCTATAGATTGTCCAAGTAGCTTTGCTTTCTACACTCCTTTTGGACCGTGAAGGTGATAAGCTGTTGTGTCTCTCTCAGGTCTATCTTGCTGCAATGTGCACAGTCCACACACACCTGTGGAATGAAGGAACCCTGAAGCAATGTTGTACGTGCTCAGTCACCTGGCACGTTGCCATGTCTCCCAATGCTCTCCTTACTCTACTCCGAACATTTCAGGCCTCACCCCTCCAACTCTCCACAGCCCTCTCTGCTCCCTGCAGGCTCCTCTATCTCTGTGGGCCTTTCAAATCTAGGTGGGCCTCTCAAAATCTCTGCGGGCTTGTCTGACTCCCTACAGGACACTGTATCTCTCCAGGTGCTTCTCCACCTCTCCACAGACCTCTCCAACCCTCTGCAGGCCACTCTGACTCTCTACAGGCCTCTCCAACTCTCTGTAAGCCTCTCTGCCATTACAGGGTTCTCAGCTCTAACCAGGCCTCTCCACCTACTGGACTTCTATGGGTATCTCTTCCAGCCTGGACTCCCCTCAAGCAAGCCAGGCTCCTCTCAGCCTCTCTATCAGCCCAGCTGACTCCTCAAGCCTTCCTCGGCTCTCCTCAGGCTTGACAGGAACCTGGGCATTTATTTACTCCATGAAGCATGTCTCTTGCCATGTGTCTCTTACTCTCTCCCCTTCCGTATCTCCTTCCTGAAACCCTTCATCTCCATATCCACTGGACACACACAATGCCCTTTCATGCCCATCCTCCATGGGCCTGGCATGTGTGCTGCTGACATTAGGGTGGGAAAAGATGTCCTGTACTCAGGTCCTTACATTCCCCATTGCTTTTTACGTCTACTCAAATCATTGACTTTTAGGTCCAAATCCTAAACTGCCCTTGGGAAACGGGTAGCTCTAACAGATAATAAAATAACAGGCTGTCCTTGAACTTGTTCCAAACGGAATCTCCAAGCTGGAAGAGATGGGATGGATCTGGTCTGGACTGAATTACTGTCTCCCAGCAGCTTTAACTGATTGTTACACTTCCGTCTGCATTTGCTGCAAATTTGGACATAGACCCCAGAATAGTTATCTTTGGATTACAGGTGTAATTCACCAGTGTGAGCCTGTCTTCTGCCGTAAAATAGGGGTTGAAAGGATGAGTCAGTCTAAGGCAGTCAGGCTGAACAATGCATTGAGAGGTTGGTGAGCAGAAGCAGCATCTCATCAGAGCACAACTTCTTGTGCTCACTTATTTCCCACAGTCTCAGTGTGCTTGTTTCATTCCTGTATAGTCTCCACATATGGTGAACTCCAAATCAAATATCTCCCAAGGGATTGAGCACAAAAATATGTGCTGTCAAGCTGATTTAATTCTGCCCATGGGCTGCCCAGGAATCATTAGGTCACTAAATCTGACTCTTATTTTCAGCAGAGCTCCTCCGATTCATAGCCAAGATCTGGCTGCAGGACTAGAAGAAGAAAAAAATGGACAAAAAGAAAAGAAAAGATAATGGGAAATTAAACATGTTTGCTTCAAGGGAGAGATCCAAGAATGGTCTGTGGACTGGTATGTAGCTCACTGGTAGAGCACTGGATGAGAGCCTCAATCTCAAGGAAATAAAAAATTCAAGTGTCAAGTATTGAGCTGGATTTGGGCCTTGGCACCTGGGAAACCTGGAAGGCTCTTTGTAGAGGAAGGAGTGCATGAGGTTTAAGCAGACACTGCAGGGTGCGAGGTGTCGGAACACGTACAAACTAGCCATGTTAGATAGTCATTCCTCAAACTCAGCCTGAGCTCCTGTAGGAGCCACTGGTTCAGAAGGGCTTCAGGGTTCATTCATTCCACAGCTATGTGGGGGCTCTACACCTTGCAGCAAGATAGACCTGAGAGAGACACAACAGCTTATGACCTTCAATGTCCAAAAGGATTGCAGTAAGACAAAGCTAGTGGACAAGCTGTGGGGCACAGGGGTGGAGTAGAGGGAGCTGGGCAGGAAATGGACCAGTGGCACTGCCTCAGGGGAGGAATGCAGTGGTGGGCACTGCTCGTGAAGTTGGCCACCCATGGTGGGCATGGGACTTTGTACTAGAAACACGTGAAAATCTTGTGTTGTTTTCTTTCTGTGTTCTGACCTTCTGGTGAAATACAAGTAATGTCCATCTGCGATTTTTGTTCAAGGCTGGCACCATGCTTGTCTCAGGCTCATTGACTGGAGTTAGGCCGTGGTTCCTAGGGTGCTAATGCAAATCAGTGACCCTTACTTTGGTTCCTTTTTGTGTAACTGGAGATTGAACCCAGGGCCTCTCACTTGCTAGACAGGTGCTCTAACAGTAAGTCTCCCTTTCAGGACAGTCTTTTGTCAGTGAACTAGAGAAGGAATCCCTGTACATTTCAGCCTTAGGTTACTTGTGTACTTCACTTCTCCAGATCTCAACCTTCTGAGTAGAGTCTTTGACAGACATAAGCCCTAAAGACAGCACTGCACACCCTTCCCTCTGTAGTACCCTTCAAATGAGAAAATCCCAGAGACATGGTTCCAGGTGACAAAGGAAGTTTATTACTTGGTCTCTTCCCTGATACTTTAGTACTAGGAGCAGCTGCATCTTCCAAGTGGCAAGTCTTTTTTTCCTTTGATTTTTCCTTCCTATAGCTCCTTCTACTCCATCCCTGTGCCCTATAGCTTGTCTAGTAGCTTTGTCTTACTGCAATCCTTTAGGACATTGAAGGTTATAAGCTGTTGTGTTTCTCTCAGGTCTATCTTGCTGAAAGGTGCAGAGCCCACACATAGCTGTGGAATGAATGAACCTGAACCCTTCTGAGCCAGTGGCCTCTGCAGGAGCTCAGGCTGTTTATGGAATGACTAATTAAACATGGCAATGTTGTACGTGCTCAGTCACCAGGCACTTTGCCATGTCTCCCAATGTTCTCCTTCCTCTACCCAGAACCTTACAAGCCGCACCCCTCCAACTCTACACACGCTTCTCAGCTCCCTGCAGACCCCTCTATCTCTGTGGGCCTTCCAAATCTATGTGGGCCTCTCCAACTCTCCGCAGGCCTCTCTGACTCTCTACGAGCCTCTCCCACTCTCTGCTAGCTTCACAGCCCTACACAGAGCTGTCAGCTCTACGGAGGCCTCTCCACTTGCCTGGACCTCCATGGGCTTCTCCTCCAACCTGGACTCCCCTCAAGCAGGCCAGGTTCCTCTCAGCCTCCCTATGAGCACAGTTGACTCCTCAAGCCTTCCTGAGATCTCCACAGGCTTGACAAGTCCCTGGGCATTGCTTCACTATTTGAAGCATGTCTCTTGCCATGGGTCTCTTAATATCTCTCCTTCTATATCTCTTTCCTGGAACTGCTCTTCTCCATATCAACTGGACGCCCTCACACTGCCCTTTCATGCCCATCCCCAATTGGCCTGCCATGGGTGTTGGTAACATTAGTGTGGGACAGGTCTTCCTGCCTCTCAGGATCTCACATTCCCCACTGATGTGTATGTCTATGCAAATAATTGACTTTTAGGTCCTTCTTTTGGAACAAATCCTAAACGCCACCTGGGGAAGGTGGCAGGGCCAGCTGATAATAACACTCTGTCCTTCAAATTTTTCCAAATGGAATCTCCAGGTTGGAAGAGATGGGATTGATCTGGTCTGGATTGAATTACTGTCTCTCAGTACCTTCAATTGATTGTCACATCTCCTTCTGCATGTGCTGCAAATTTGGACATTCACTGCAAAGATCAGCTTGTTAGGCTGAGGCCCCAGTGGGTTTCAACACAGTTTTAGACAGAGACCTAGGGACAACGTAGCGGTGTGACAAAAACCAGGTATAGACAGACACAGAAGGCTTCAGCCTGTAACCTGATTTTTACAAGGACAGTGTCCACACCTGCACACTTCTTATCACAGTTTTCCATGCCACTTCCTTTAAATTTATCCTGCCTCACTTTCAAAAAATTAATGACTCTGGTCCCTTGATCTTAAAAGGGATTAATGGTTAAACATCATGACCTTCTGTAAATTCTGCAAGCTGACTCAGTGGACACTGACCCTTCTTAGCCAGGAAACTATAACCTTAGCCTGTTTAGCAAGTGGTTGTCTGGATTAGATGTCATTAAAAACAATGTGTTAATCCTAACTGGAAATTATATGCAAGATTTAACAACGGCACAGACTTTTAGATAAGTTCAGTTGGAGGAAGGCTCGGTTACGGTCAACTACAACTGAAATGCCTGACTCTATCTTTTATCCAATTTTAGACAAGAGGGCTTTACAATTGTCTACATTGCCAAGACCAGCCACATGTCTGAACCAGGCACACAGCCATCTCTTTAGTCAGAATGCTAGAGGACCAAACCAGGCCCAGAGTCTCCTGTACCCTGCCTCTTGAGGGCCACCACACAGAAACAGGGACATAGCAGGCCTGTAACTGCCAGAAGCTAGCACTTTACAATGGGAGTCACAGCTAATCTGGCCTTTGGTGGCTAATTGGAAATCAGAGTCTCACAGAATTTCTTACCCAAGAATAGTTGTCTTTGGATTATAGGCATAATTCACCTGTGTGAAGCTGTCTTCAGCCATGAAATAGGGGTTGAAAGGATGAGTCAATCTAAAGCAGTCAGGCTGAACAATGCATTGAGAGGTTGTGAGCAGAAGCAGCATCTCATCAGAGCCCAACCTTGTGTGCTCACTTATTTCTCAGTCTCACTGTGCTTGTCTCGTGCCTGTATACTTACCACAGATGGTGAACTCCAACTCACATATCTCCCAAGGGACTGAGCACATAAACATGTGCTGTCAGCTGATTTAACTCTGTACATAGGCTGCCCAGGTGTCACTGGGTCACTGAATCTGACTCTTATGTTCAGCAAAGCTCCTCCCACTCTGTCGGCCTCTGATTCCCACAGATGGCTTCCTTCCTCTGCTCTCAGCCTCCCTAGCTTGGGTCCCAGCTTAGGTCGTGTGGTCCTGTGGTCCATCCACCCATAGGGTCTCAATCCCCAGAGCAAGGGTGTGGTTCAGGTCCCAGAATCTGAGCAGCAACATGGCCTTCCTTCTCAGGACACAGCAGCATCCCAGCCTGCTTCTCTTTACTTCCTTCTGTCTGTGCACAAAGTGGTACGATGTGCCCTCTCACCTGTACCCAGGTGGCACATGGAGCACAGCCATGGTGGTAGTATGGCCTTCTTCCACATAATGTAATAAAGTTTGAACTGAGTTTGATCTGTATATATCTGAGATTTGTAACCTGAATTATATATCTTGCAATGATCAGCTGGTTATTTAGAGATGAAGTTTAAGGAACTATAACTCTGGGGTCATATCAAATTGTCATCTTCCTAGAGTGGGAGGCATGAGACATTTGGTACAGCATTAGACACTCAGCTAAAGTATCAGGCATCAAGTTCAATTCTAATTCTCAAAAACAAATCCAGATGTAATATCCATACATAAGCTTCTGAAGTAGGGAGTTGACAGGCTTTCAATCCCTTCTTACATCAAGAAATTTCTCCAGTACCACTTACAGCCTACTGTGACTTCTTGAGATTCTGTCTCAGCCCGAGCTCGAATCCTATACCGTCATCCTTTGAATGTGAGAAAAAGTGGTGAAGCACTATCCACCCCTCACTAAGTTCCAGCCACCCAGAGCTGCTGTGGACTCCAAATGAACCATCAAGTCCCTACCATGAGGACATGTGGCATGTCTCCTTCCTGTCCTCCACACTCACCCCACCCCAGCCCTGTGGACTTCTTCCCTTGCCTGCCTTTCTCTGTGATTCCAGCACAGGTTCCCTAACCACAGCACAATTCTCCAGCTATCTCTCTAACAGGGAAGAGCTCCAGGCTGCCTTCTCCTCCACCTGCAGATACATATCTGTGGAAATATCTGTTTGTTCCACGTGTGTTACCCAGTCACAGTCACGTCCCCATCTCCAAAGCCCTTTAAAAGTGTCCCCCTGTCTCAGTCCCAGTAAACCATTCTTCGCAGACTAAAGGAGGCTGCTGAATTCCCTGGACCAGCCTCAGATCCAGCCAGAAGGAAGGCTCTGAAGCAGGGCTGCCACACTCCCATCCTGACTCTGCCATCACCTGCTCAGGTAAGCACCTCAGCTCTGTGGGCCTGGGATTCATGGAGGAGAGCACTTCCCACTGTGGGCAGATGCAGTGAGCTCTCACAGTCAGGGTAGGTGCTTAGTACTAAATCTGGAAGCAGACAGCTACTGCTGCTGTGCTTCAAGCTCTCCACTCATATTCATCATTCTGAACCCTGGATTGTACGGTACCATCCCCTTATCGATATACTAAAACGGCAAATAGTCCTGCCTCCATCCTAATAGCAATAATAATTTAATACTTACAAAACCCTTTTGTGAAATTCTGGTACCGATGGTAGATTTCTGGTACTTAATTTTATTCTCTTACTTTCTTAGTGTTTGTGCTTTACCACTTGAACCAAGGCACTAATCTAATGCATTCAAGGTTCAGTTGAGGTAGAGTCTCCCAGAATTTCTATTCAGGCTGCTTCTGACTTATCAACCCCTTCTTTGAGCTTTCAGCCATTTCCCCATCTTTGTTGACAGGCTGGAGCTTCAGGGGCCTGCTCACAGCTTAACAGTGCCATGCAGCCTGAGGCCTGCAAGACAGTGTGTTTCCCCTGTCACCTTTGCATTCAGGAAGTGACTTAGAACTTCGTGTGGGGGATATCTAAAGTAAAGAACTCTCCTGATCTCACCCTATACAGACTACATAAACTCAAATAGAACATGTGTCCTGGTTTTCCTGCCCCCACTCCATCCTCTAGAGGAGAGAGCAGCCTGGCTACCAGTGGAGGCTGCAGCACAGCGCTGGAGTCTGGGCCTCCTTCAGGGTCCTTATTATGTCTGTGACCTCTGCACATGAAAGCCCTCAGCTGCAGGGACAGTTTGTCTGTGACGTCCCCATGGCCTCCGACGTTGCCATATTACTGTCCTCACTTGAATTACAGGGCCCCTTCTGCCTGTGCAAACTTCTGGAAAGTAGAACTAACAAGCCCCAATTGTCTACAGATTCCTCTCACTGCAAGTGGAGGCAATCCTGAGGACAGGAAAAGACGCCACGTGAAATCCATCCACGTTGGGGACCAGGACCTTGTGACTTGCTTCTCAGCCCACAGGCCACCCAGCTGCAGGGCTGCACTGGGAACAGTGTGCCTCACTTACTCTAACCTCCTTGCCTGGAGCACATCCACCTGGTCCCTGGGGGACAGCCCTGTCAGCTGACATGGCCCCTCCTGAGCCCCAAGGCACCAACCCTAGTGCTTCAGTGTCCTGCTCCCTGGTCAAGAATGACAGAAGACCTGGAGGCACTGCTTATACCATCGAATCACCTATTCCTCCTTGGCTTTGTTGTATTCTCTAATGATGATGCAAATATAGAGCCTGGTGTCCATGGGACTGGTCCCTGTGCTTTGCGTGCTGTGCTGTCTGGACACCACTGGCTCCATTCCAATCATTGTGGCCATACATGATTCTCCCTTTGATCCATCTTATTTAACTGGGAATGTCTCAGCCTTCTCCATCCCCCCAGTGAATAAGTCTCTCCTTTTTTGCTTAAAGGTGGGGAATTATAAATTACAGGTTATTCACTTGCCATAGTCCATTATATATCTACCAAAAAGAAAATCCTTTTCATCATATCTCTATTTCAAACTAAAAGTTCCAGAAACTGAATTTAAACACACCTCTCTAATACCAGGGTAATTGATTAAGACATCATTGTAAGATACGATAAGACAGATTACTGTGTCACTATGAACTTCCACGATATTATGCTCAAGGAAAAACCTGGCTGCAAAGCTGAAAAAACTTGTGGCATCATGGAGTGAGTGCATGGCTGCACCTGTCCTTGGAGCCCATGGCCCTGCTGATGTGTCTTCCAAATTCTCAGTATCAACCCCAAGAATGTACATCAGATCATTAAAAGCTAGTTTGTTGGATTCAGATGATGGTAGGTTGCTGACAGGAAATGAAATGACCCCAAATTGTCCTTGCCTTGAAAGCTGCGGTTAAGCCTAGTGGCCTCGCACACCCCTTCCCTGTTCCTAATGCATGGACCAGGTCCTGGGCAATGGATTCCCCAATCTTTCCTTCTCATTGACTGTGAAAATGTGTGTAACCTGTTCCTTTCCTGACTTTGTCTCCTAAGAATTGGTGCATGATCACATGAAGAACAAATATATAATTCGCTGTTGAAAACAGAGTTGCTCTTCTTGTCAGAGGGTTGCAGAGAAATTCTGAGCTGAAAGAAGGTACTGGAGGCTCATGCCTGTAGTCCTAGCTAACCAGCAGGCTGAGATTTGAATTGTGGTTGAAAGCTATCCTGTGCACAAAAGTCAGTATGAATCTTTTCTACAGTTTATGCCCAAACATATACAAGTGGAGCTGTGGGTCATGTGGTAGAGCGCCAGCCACCGGACAATACAAAAACCTCATGGACAGCACTCCAAGGACCAGATTGAACACACACACATAGACACACAAACACTGACAGACACAAAATAATGAAAATAATAAACAAATGAATATGTGAAATTCTAGGCAGAGTACATGCACATAGCCCATGGCATATCTAGGCCTGGCACACTCTACCAGGCCTGTTCTCTACTGCCTGTGCTCTGCTGCTGAAAGCTGAAGCCAGGTCTGTGTCCCTGTCCTTCCTCCAGTGCCCCAAGTGGGAAGAGAACCTGCGAGTAAAATTTTGACTTGTTTCTCAGAGAAGAAAGGAGACAGGCAAATGGATTTCAAGATAGGGGAATGACAAAACAATGGACATCTTCATATCCTGCCCTAGAAGTGGGCTGAACTTGGGACTTGACCCATCTCAGTCCTTGCTTTCTCCTCACACACCCAAACCCCGTGTCATGCACATTGCTACCCCAGACCATGAGCTGGGAAAGAGCCTGCCCAGAAAAGATTATACTTGGGTGTGTGTAGAGAGTTGGTAAGTGCCTCTGAGGTTACCAGAAGATTTGAGGTCACTGGGTGGGCTTGCTGTTGAACTCCTCTCTCCATAAGAGCTGGGAGATTCCCAGATGTTGGGAGGCCCCGGTTCCATCTCCAGTGTGGCCAGGAGTAACAGAGATGCAGAGAGAACCCAGAGATTCAGGGCCTCCCTGGACCACCATGCCTTCTAACTCAGGGCCTGGGTACAATCTCTGATTTTGCCCAAGATGTGATCTCTACCACTTGACATTCAGAACCATTTCTGGTGCTGTCTCACAGATGAATCTGCCTGGATAGGCTGTGAACAAGGATCCTCAGATCATAGCCTCCTGAGTATCTGGAATTACAGGCAGGAGTCATCAGAGCCACAGGATCTCTCTGTGATTTTAGGGCTGAGATCACACAGTTGTACGCCAGCCAGGCAATTTGTTTCCCAGAGAGCCAAGTGTTTGGGGACAACTTGGTCTCTCTCTCTGTGGTGGTTCTGAGGTTTCACTGTTAGGGCTACTCAATTGTCAGGTAGTTGCTCTGATACACAACTCAGTCTTTCTACTTGTATTTTTATTGGTGGTTAATCGCAATGTCCCAAGTGTTTCCTGGGCACTGAGTTTATGCACAGAATGAGTGAAGAAAGTGGGCCTGTCCACTTTGGAACATTGCTCATCCTAGACTTAGCACTGATTGTTGATGTGTTTAAGCATTAGGAGAGCCAGGCACAGGACCCCACCAGAGCTCCCACTACCTGACAGATTAGGACAAGAAAAATCACAGGACAGCATATTCATCACTGAACAGTAGACACTGAGGAGGGGTGTGAGACCCTGAGGGGCAGGAAGATCTTCTCAACCAGATATCACTGTCACACCTGCCATGCCTCTGGAGGTGCGAGGGGGGAGATAGAGGGTGAAAGAGAAGATTAGTGGGTGGCTAGTGGATATGGATTGGAGGGCTTCTGGGAAGGTGATAGAGAAGGGAAGATGTCACAAACGACACAGGGCAAAAAACACATGGCAAATGCTTCAGGAGGGCCACAGCCAGTCTAAGGGATGACCAGAGCTGATATACAGGCCCATGGATGACCAGGCCAGAAAAGAGACCTGAGAATTGCCAAGAATTCTGAGGAAGAAAGGAGAGGCCTGTAAAGAGCCAGAGGCCTGCAGAAGAGTCAAAAGGCCTGCAGAGAGTGAGAGACATGCAGAGAACACCGAGGTCTGAAGAAAATGGAGAAACTTACAGAGCTCAGAGAGGTCCACAGAGAGTCTGAAAGACTGACAGTGAGTCTGAGAGGCCCGCAGAGAGGGGGAGAAGCCTCAGGAGAAGGCACAGGTCTGGGGAGAGTGGAGAGTCAAGGCTTGTAGGAAGGAAGAAAAGAATTTAAAATCGCAGACACATGGTAGCAGGTGACAAAGGAAGTTTATTACTTGGTCTGTTCCCTTGTTCTAGAGGACACTTCAGTACTAGGAGCAGATGCAACCTCCAAGGGGGCAAGTCTTTTTTCCTTTTATTTGTCCTTTCTATAGCTCCTTCTACTCCATCCATGTGCCCTATAGATTGTCCAAGTAGCTTTGTTTTCTACAATCCTTTTGGACCATGAAGGTGATAAGCTGTTGTGTCTCTCTCAGGTCTATCTTGCTGCAATGTGCACAGTCCACACACACCTGTGGAATGAAGGAACCCTGAAGCAATGTTGTACGTGCTCAGTCACCTTGCACCTTGCCATATCTCCCAATGCTCTCCTTCCTCTACCCAGAACTTTCCAGGCCTCACCCCTCCAACTCTCCACAGCCCTCTCTGCTCCCTGCAGGCTCCTCTATCTCTGTGGGCCTTTCAAATCTAGGTGGGACTCTCAAAATCTCTGCGGGCTTGTCTGACTCCCTACAGGACTCTGTATCTCTCCAGGTGCTTCTCCACCTCTCCATGGACCTCTCCAACCCTCTGCAGGCCACTCTGACACTACAGGTCTCTCCAACTCTCTGTAAGCCTCTCAGCCATACACAGGGTTCTCAGCTCTACCCAGGCCTCTCCACCTACTGGACTTATGGGTATCTCTTCCATCCTGGACTCCCTCAAGCAGGCCAGGCTCCTCTCAGCCTCTCTATCAGCCCAGCTGACTCCTCAAGCCTTCCTCGGCTCTCCTCAGGCTTGACAGGAACCTGGGCATTTCTTTACCCTGTGAAACATGTCTCTTGCCATGTGTCTCTTACTGTCTCCCCTTCCCTATCTCCTTCCTGAAACTCTTCATTTCCATATCCACTGGACGCCCACACAGTGCCCTTTCATGCCCATCCCCCATGGGCCTGGCATGTGTGCTGCTGACATTAGTGTGGGATAGGATGTCCTGATACTCAGGTTCTTACATTCCCCACTGGTTTGTATGTCTACTCCAATCATTGACTTTTAGGTCCAAATCCTAAACTGCCCTTGGGAAACGGGTAGCTCTAGCAGATAATAAAATAACAGGCTGTCCTTGAACTTGTTACAAATGGAATCTCCAAGGTGGAAGAGATGGGATGGATCTGGTCTGGACTGAATTACTGTCTCCCAGCAGCTTCTATTGAGTGTTACACTTCCTTCTGCATTTGCTGCAAATTTGGATATAGACCCCAGAATAGTTATCTTTGGATTACAGGTGTAATTCACCAGTGTGTGGCTGTCTTCTGCCATAGAATACGGTTTGAAAGGATGAGTCAGTCTAAGGCAGTCAGGCTGAACAATGCATTGAGACGTTGGTGAGCAGAAGCAGCATCTCATCAGAGCACAACCTCTTGTGCTCACTTATTTCCCAAAGTCTCAGTGTGCTTGTCTCGTTCCTGTATAGTCACCACATATGGTGAACTCCAAATCAAATATCTCCCAAGGGACTGAGCACAAAAATATGTGCTGTCAAGCTGTAGAGAGCTGCGAGAGGCCGCACCTGGAAGATGGTGCCGGCTTCCGCCCTCCGCCTTCCCGATGGCGAGTGCTCTCATGGTAAACAACTCCTGATATGGCTAAGGCAAAGAATCTGGCTTGCTTCCCCGCACCTGAACCTATTGGTGGTTCCCACGTGGCGTATCAGGGTTGGCTACCCAGCGGGTACTTAAGGCTGTGGGGAATTCTCCCCGGGGTTGGGGTCACAAGATTAAAAAAAGGTCCTGAATAAACGGCAGAGAGAAGAGTCCGGTGTCGCGTCTTCCTTGCTGGTCGAGGCAGTAGCGACACGTGGCGGCCCGTACGGGGAACTCAGCCATAACCCCAACGGGGACTCAGAACTCTCTGCGGTCAGGGTGGTGCACCGGTAAGTCCCTAGGTAAAAGGGGAATCCGCCACAAGAGCGGGGAGTAAGTTCCCAGGTAAAAGGGGAATCCGCCACAAGAGCGGGGAGTAAGTTCCCAGGTAAAAGGGGAATCCGCCACAAGAGCGGGTGGATTTTTGCTCTTCTCGGTAGATAAAGAGAGAGTGAGAACCCGGGGCTAGTCAATAGAGTAGCCAAAAGTGAAAGTAAAAGTTTGTTTACCAGCTTTAAATGTTTAAAACATGGGCGCTTCTTTTTCACACCCAATTTTTTTGGCTCTCAATGAGCTACTGCACTCAAAAAAGTTAAAAATAAAGAAGAGTACTTTAGAGAGATTTTTGAATGAATGTGACACCGTTGCCCCATGGTTCGCTGTCTCTGGAAGCCTCATGGTGGCCTCTTGGGAGAAACTAGGGAGGAACCTAGATTTTGCCTCTGAACAAGGAACGCTTAAGAGCGGAGTGAGACCAATATGGAAACTGATAAGAGGCTGTCTCGAGGACCAGCGTTGCAGTGAGGCGGTAGAGAATGGTCAGGCCACCCTAGAAATGCTGCAGGAAGAAAGATCAGAAAGGGCAGACAGCGAAAAGGAGGAGAGCAGGGGGGGGGTCATACCCTGATTTTGCCGAACTAGAGACCTCTGAGTCTACAGACTCAGAGGAACTACAATCACTCATAGAACAAATAGAAAAAACAAAGATAAGAAAGAGGAGGAAAGGGAAGGAGAGAGAGGACCCAGATAAAGACGAATGCACGCCCTCCGTGCACCGCCCCACACCTTCGGCCCCTCCGCTCTATGCGGAGGACCCTGGAAGTGGCAGCCCCGGCTGTTCTTTCAGCCCAGGCGTGTGGAAAGCGGTCAGAACCGAGTTACATCTAGCCTGTCCAATATTTCAGGATCCACAGGGACAGCGGTATCATGAACCCTTAGATTTTAAGGTGATAAAATCTTTAGCTGAGTCTGTGCGGACATACGGAATCACGGCCTCCTTTACTGTAGCCCAGGTGGAGGCCCTAAACAGACACCGCATGACACCCGGTGATTGGAGTGGGCTCGCACGAGCTTGTTTGAGCCCAGGTCAGTATTTAGATTGGAAGGCTTTTTTGATTGAATTTGCTAGTGAAGAGGCTGCGGCCAATCAGGCTGGGGGAAACCCAGCTTGGGACAGAGATATGCTGCTTGGACAGGGGAGATTCGCCAATCAGCAGATAGGCTACCCGGTCCAAGTTTATGAACAAATCAATAAAATTGGCATAAAGGCATGGAAGGCCTTACCAAATAAAGGCGAGGTGAGTGGCAATCTCACCAAAATCCTGCAGGGCTCTATGGAGCCGTTTTCGGACTTTGTTGCTCGTATGGTTGAGGCCGCTGGCAGAATTTTTGGTGACCCAGACGCAGCCATGCCATTAATTAAACAGCTTGTTTACGAGCAGTGCACTAAGGAATGCAGAGCCGCCATAACCCCATATAAGAATAGGGGACTAGAAGCATGGATGAAAGTTTGCAGAGAGCTGGGAGGACCACTAACTAATGCTGGATTAGCTGCTGCTGTGTTGCAATTAACCCAGAAGAATGGGGGCTGGGAAAGTGGCTCAGTGGTAGAGTGCTTGCTTTGCATGCCTGAGGCCCTGGGTTCAATTCCTCAGTACCACATAAGCAAAATGAAAAAAGCCGGACGTGACACTGTGACTCAAGTGGTAGAGTGCTGGCCTTGAGCTGAAGAGCTGAGGGACAGCGCCCAGGCCCAGAGTTCAGGCCCAGGAAAAAACCTATTCAAAAAATGCTGCAAATTTGTCTAAACAGTTGTCTAGTGAACTCGACCCGAGTGGATGCCGGATTGGCGGAGGGGTTATCTTCATGGATCTCCGCTGCTATGAATCATCTTAAGGAATGGGCGGGTTTGGGAGCCCTGACAGGCCTCCTGGTGTTAGCCTCCTTGGTATGTCTGTGGTGCATTTGCCAAATTAGAGGTTCTCAGCGTCGCAGTGCAGCCATGATTATCCAAGCCTTTACAGTCATTGGAGCAGGTCAGTCCCCCTAAGCATGGCTTGCCACCCTAAAACAATGAACACAGATTGCAAAGCCAAAGTACTGCAGTCGAGAGGCATGAGTTTTGCCCTCGAGGAGAGCATGTTTGATTGCACACGGGTTCGATTCGCCTTTTCCCGTCTTTGTGAAAAACGAATCAATGGACAGGCTGAGTCATCCCTAGAGAAGGCGCCATCTGGGAGAAGGCTTGTATGCAGTCCTTGCAATGGCACAACAGGGATCAGACCTCTGTTCTCATCTGTGTTCTTTAAACAAAAAAGGGGGAACTGTAGAGAGCTGCGAGAGGCCGCACCTGGAAGATGGTGCCGGCTTCCGCCCTCCGCCTTCCCGATGGCGAGTGCTCTCATGGTAAACAACTCCTGATATGGCTAAGGCAAAGAATCTGGCTTGCTTCCGCGCACCTGAACCTATTGGTGGTTCCCACGTGGCGTATCAGGGTTGGCTACCCAGCGGGTACTTAAGGCTGTGGGGAATTCTCCCCGGGGTTGGGGTCACAAGATTAAAAAAAGGTCCTGAATAAACGGCAGAGAGAAGAGTCCGGTGTCGCGTCTTCCTTGCTGGTCGAGGCGGGGTAGCGACATCAAGCTGATTTAATTCTGCGCATGGGCTGCCCAGGAATCATTAGGTCACGAAATATGATTCTTATTTTCAGCAGAGCTCCTGTGATTCATAGCCAAGATCTGGCTGCAGGACTAGAAGAAGAAAAAAACGGACAAAAAGAAAAGAAAAGAAAATTGGAAATTAAACATGTTTGCTTCAAGGGAGAGATCCAAGAATGGTCTGTGGACTGGGATGTAGTTCACTGGTAGAGCACTGGATCTGAGCCTCAATCTCAAGGAAATAAAAAATTCAAGAGTCAAGTATTGAGCTGGATTTGGGCCTTGGTTGCTGGGAAGCCTGGAAGGCTCTTTGTAGAGGAAGGAGTGCATGGGGTTTAAGCAGACATTGCAGGGTGCCAGGTGTCTGAGTACTTACAACCTAGCCATGTTAGATAGTCATTCCCCAAACTCAGCCTGAGCTCCTGTAGGAGCCACTGGTTCAGAAGGGCTTCAGGGTTCATTCATTTCACAGCTATGTGTGGGCTCTACACCTTGCAGCAAGATTAGACCTGAGAGAGATACAACAGCTTATGAACTTCAATGTCCAAAAGGATTGCAGTAATACAAAGCTACGTGACAAGCTGTGGGGCACAGGGGTGGAGTAGAGGGAGCTGGGCAGGAAATGGACCAGTGGCACTGCCTCAGGGGAGGAATGCAGTGGTGGGCACTGCTCGTGAATTTGGCCACCCATGGTGGGCATGGGACTTGTACTAGAAACACGTGAAAATCTTGTGTTGTTTTCTTTCTGTGTTCTGACCTTCTGGTGAAATACAAGTCATGTCCATCTGCGATTTTTGTTCAAGGCTGGCACCATGCTTTTCTCAGGATCATTGACTGGAGTTAGGCCGTGGTTCCTAGGGTGCTAATGCAAATCAGTGACCCTTACTTTGGTTCCTTATTGTGGAACTGGAGATTGAACCCAGGGCATCTGAATTGCTAGACAGGTGCTCTAACAGTAAGTCTCCCTTTCAGGACAGTCTTTTGTCAGTGAACTAGAGAAGGAATCCCTGTACATTTCAGCCTTAGGTGACCTGTGAACTTCACTTCTCCAGATCTCAACCTTCTGAGTAGAGTCATTGACAGACATAAGCCCTAAAGACAGCACTGCACACCCTTCCCTCTGTAGTACCCTTCAAATGAGAAAATCACCGAGACATGGTTCCAGGTGACAAAGGAAGTTTATTACTTGGTCTCTTCCCTGATACTTCAGTACTAGGAGCAACTGCAACTTCCAAGTGGGCAAGTCTTTTTTTCCTTTGATTTTTCCTTCCTATAGCTCCTTCTACTCCATCATTGTGCCCTATAGCTTGTCTAGTAGCTTTGTCTTACTGCAATCCTTTAGGACATTGAAGGTGATAAGCTGTTGTGTCTCTCTCAGGTCTATGTTGCTGCAAGGTGCAGAGCCCACACATAGCTGTGGAATGAATGAACCTGAAGCCCTTCTGAGCCAGTGGCCTCTGCAGGAGCTCAGGCCTTTTATGGAATAACTAACTAAACATGGCAATGTTGTACGTGCACAGTCATCAGGCACGTTGCCATGTCGCCCAATGTTCTCCTTCCTCTACCCAGACCCTTACAAGCCGCACCCCTCCAACTCTCCACATGCTTCTCAGCTCCTTGCAGACCCCTCTATCTCTTTTTGCCGTTCAAATATATGTGGGCCTCTCCAAATCTCCGCAGGCCTTTCTGACTCTCTACGAGCCTCTCCCACTCTCTGCTAGCCTCACAGCCCTACACAGAGCTCTCAGCTCTACCCAGGCCTCTCCACTTGCCTGGACCTCCATGGGCTTCTTCTCCAGCCTGGACTCCGCTCAAGCAGGCCAGGCTCCTCGCAGCCTCCCTATCAGCACAGTTGACTCCTCAAGCCTTCCTGAGATCTCCACAGGCTTGACAAGTCCCTGGGCATTGCTTCACTATTTGAAGCATGTCTCTTGCCATGGGTCTCTTAATGTCTCCCCTTCTATATCTCCTTCCTGGAACTGCTCTTCTCCATATCAACTGGACGCCCCCACACTGCCCTTTCATGCCCATCCCCAATTGGCCTGCCATGCGTGTTGGTAACATTAGTGTGGGACAGGTCTTCCTGCCTCTCAGGATCTCACATTCCCCACTGATATGTATGTCTTTGCAAATAATTGACTTTTAGGTCCTTCTTTTGGAGCAAATCCTAAACGCCACCTGGGGAAATTGGCAGGGCCAGCTGATAATAACACTCTGTCCTTCAAATTTTTCCAAATGGAATCTCCAGGTTGGAAGAGATGGGATTGATCTGGTCTGGATTGAATTACTGTCTCTCAGTACCTTCAATTGATTGTCACATCTCCTTCTGCATGTGCTGCAAATTTGGACATTCACTGCAAAGATCCCCTTGTTAGGCTGAGGCCCCAGTGGGTTTCAACACAGTTTTAGACAGAGACCTAGGGACAACGTAGCGGTGTGACAAAAACCAGGTATAGACAGACACAGAAGGCTTCAGCCTGTAACCTGATTTTTACAAGGACAGTGTCCACACCTGCACACTTCTTATCACAGTTTTCCATGCCACTTCCTTTAAATTTATCCTGCCTCACTTTCAAAAAATTAATGACTCTGGTCCCTTGATCTTAAAAGGGATTAATGGTTAAACATCATGATCTTCTGTAAATTCTGCAAGCTGACTCAGTGGACACTGACCCTTCTTAACCAGGAAACTATAAGCTTAGCCTGTTTAGCAAGTGGTTGTCTGGATTAGATGTCATTAAAAACAATGTGTTAATCCTAACTGGAAATTATATGCAAGATTTAACAACGGCACAGACTTTTAGATAAGTTCAGTTGGAGGAAGGCTCGGTTCGGGTCATCTAGAACTGAAATGCCTGACTCTATCTTTTATCCAATTTTAGACAAGAGGGCTTTACAATTGTCAACATTGCCAAGACCAGCCACATGTCTGAACCAGGCACACAGCCATCTCTTTAGTCAGAATGCTAGAGGACCAAACCAGGCCCAGAGTCTCCTGTACCCTGCCTCTTGAGGGCCACCACACAGGAAGAGGGACATAGCAGGCCTGTAACTGCCAGAAGCTAGCACTTTACAATGGGAGTCACAGCTAATCTGGCCTTTGGAAATCAGAGTCTCACAGACTTTCTTACCCAAGAATAGTTGTCTTTGGATTATACGCATAATTCACCTGTGTGAGGCTGTCTTCAGCCGTAAAATAGGGGTTGAAAGGATGAGTCAATCTAAGGCAGTCAGGCTGAACAATGCATTGAGAGGTTGTGAGCAGAAGCAGCATCTCATCAGAGCCCAACCTTGTGTGCTCACTTATTTCCCACAGTCTCACTGTGCTTGTCTCGTGACTTTATACTTACCACAGATGGTGAACTCCAACTCACATATCTCCCAAGGGACTGAGCACATAAAAATGTGCTGTCAGCTGATTTAACTCTGTACATAGGCTGCCCAGGTGTCACTGGGTCACTGAATCTGACTCTTATGTTCAGCAAAGCTCCTCCCACTCTGTCGGCCTCTGATTCCCACAGATGGCCTCCTTCCTCTGCTCTCAGCCTCCCCAGCTTGGGTCCCAGCTTAGGTCGTGTGGTCCTGTGGTCCATCCACCCATAGGGTCTCAATCCCCAGAGCAAGGGTGTGGTTCAGGTCCCAGAATCTGAGCAGCAACATGGCCTTCCTTCTCAGGACACAGCAGCATCCCAGCCTGCTTCTCTTTACTTCCTTCTGTCTTTGCACAAATTGGTACGATATGCCCTCTCACCTGTACCCAGGTGGCCCATGGAGCACCGCCATGGTGGTAGTATGGCCTTCTTCCACATTATGTAATAAAGTTTGAACTGAGTTTCATGTGTATATATCTGAGATTTGTAACCTGAATTATATATCTTGCAATGATCAGCTGATTATTTGGAGATGAAGTTTAAGGAACTATAACTCTGGGGTCATATCAAATTGTCATCTTCCTAGAGTGGGAGGCATGAGACATTTGGTAGAGCATTAGCCACTCAGCTAAAGATTAAGGCATCAAGTTCAATTCTAATTCCCAAAAAAAAATCCAGATGTAATATCCATACATAAGCTTCTGGAGTAGGGAGTTTACAGGCTTTGAATCCCTTCTTACATCAAGAAATTTCTCCAGTACCACCTTCAGCCTACTGTGACTTCTTGAGCTTCTGTCTCAGCCCGAGCTCGAATCCTATACCATCATCCTTTGAATGTGAGAAAAAGTGGTGAAGCACTATCCACCCCTCACTAAGTTCCAGCCACCCAGAGCTGCTGTGGACATCAAATGAACCATCAAGTCCCTACCATGAGGACATGTGGCATGTCTCCTTCCTGTCCTCCACACTCACCCCACCCCAGCCCTATGGACTTCTTCCCTTGCCTGCCTTTCTCTGTGATTCCAGCACAGGTTCCCTACCCACAGCACAATTCTCCAGCTATCTCTCTAACAGGGAAGAGCTCCAGGCTGCCTTCTCCACCACCTGCAGATACATATCTGTGGAAATTTCTGTTTGTTCCACACGTGCTCCCCAGTCACAGTCACGTCCCCATCTCCAAAGCCCTTTAAAAGTGTCCCCCTGTCTCAGGCCCAGTAAACCATTCTTCGCAGACTAAATGAGGCTGCTGAATTCCCTGGACCAGCCTCAGATCCAGCCAGCGGGGAAGGCTCTGAAGCAGGGTTGCCACACTTCCATCCTGACTCTGCCATCACCTGCTCAGGTAAGCACCTCAGCTCTGTGGGCCTGGGATTCATGGAGGAGAGCACTTCCCACTGTGGGCAGATGCAGTGAGCTCTCACAGTCAGGGTAGGTGCTTAGTACTAAATCTGGAAGCAGACAGCTACTGCTGCTGTGCTTCAAGCTCTCCACTCATATTCATCCTTCTGAACCCTGGTTTGTACGGTACCATCCCCTTATCGATATACTAAAACGGAAAATAGTCCTGCCTCCATCCTAATAGCAATAATAATTTAATACTTACCAATACCCTTTTGTGAAATTCTGGTACCGGTGGTAGATTTCTGGTACTTAATTTTATTCTCTTACTTTCTTAGTGTTTGTGCTTTACCACTTGAACCAAGCCACTAATCTAATGCATTCAATGTTCAGTTGAGGTAGAGTCTCCCATACTTTCTATTCAGGCTGCTTCTGGCTTATCAACCCCTTCTTTGAGCTTTCAGCCATTTCCCCATCTTTGTTGACAGGCTGGAGCTTCAGGGGCCTGCTCACAGCTTAACAGTGCCATGCAGCCTGAGGCCTGCAAGACAGTGTGTTTCCCCTGTCACCTTTGCATTCAGGAAGTGACTTAGAACTTTGTGTGGGGGATATCTAAAGTAAAGAACTCTCCTGATCTCACCCTATACAGACTACATAAACTCAAATAGAACATGTGTCCTGGTTTTCCTGCCCCCACTCCATCCTCTAGAGGAGAGAGCAGCCTGGCTACCAGTGGAGGCTGCAGCACAGCGCTGGAGTCTGGGCCTCCTGCAGGGTTCTTATTATGTCTGTGACCTCGGCACATGGAAGCCCTCAGCTGCAGGGACAGTTTGTCTGTGACCTCCCCATGGCCTCCGAGGTTGCCATATTACTGTCCTCACTTGAATTACAGGGCCCCTTCTGCCTGTGCAAACTTCTGGAAAGTAGAACTAACAAGCCCCAATTGTCTACAGATTCCTCTCACAGCAAGTGGAGGCGATCCTGTGGACAGGAAGAGACGCCACTTGAAATCCATCCACGTTGGGGACCAGGACCTTGTGACTTGCTTCTCAGCCCACAGGCCACCCAGCTGCAGGGCTGCACTGGGAACAGTGTGCCTCACTTACTCTAACCTCCTTGCCTGGAGCACATCCACCTGGTCCCTGGGGGACAGCCCTGTCAGCTGACATGGCCCCTCCTGAGCCCCAAGGCACCAACCCTAGTGCTTCAGTGTCCTGCTCCCTGGTCAAGAATGACAGAAGACCTGGAGGCACTGCTTATACCATCGAATCACCTATTCCTCCTTGGCTTTGTTGTATTCTCTAATGATGATGCAAATATAGAGCCTGGTGTCCATGGGACTGGTCCCTGTGCTTTGCGTGCTGTGCTGTCTGGACACCACTGGCTCCATTCCAATCATTGTGGCCATACATGATTCTCCCTTTGATCCATCTTATTTAACTGGGAATGTCTCAGCCTTCTCCATCCCCCCAGTGAATAAGTCTCTCCTTTTTTGCTTAAAGGTGGGGAATTATAAATTACAGGTTATTCACTTGCCATAGTCCATTATATATCAACCAAAAAGAAAATCCTTTTTATTATATCTCTATTTCAAAACTAAAAGTTCCAGAAACTGAATTTAAACACACCTCTCTAATACCAGGGCAATTGATTAAGATATCATTGTAAAATACGATAGGACAGATTACTGTGTCACTATCAAGTTCCATGATATTATGCTCAAGGAAATACCTGGCTGCAAAGCTGAAAAATCTTGTGGCATCATGGAGTGAGTGCATGGCTGCACCTGTCCTTGGAGCCCATGGCCCTGCTGATGTGTCTTCCAAATTCTCAGTATCAACCCCAAGAATGTATATCAGATCATTAAAAGCCAGTTTGTTGGATTCAGATGATGGTAGTTTGTTGACAGGAAATGAAATGACCCCAAATTGTCCTTTCCATGAAGGCTGGGGTTAAGCCTAGTGGCCTGGGAACCCCTTCCCTGTTCCTAATGCATGCACCAGGTCCGGGGAAATGGATTCCTTAGTCTTTCCTTCTCTTTGACTGTCAAAATGCGTGTAACCTGTTCCCTTCCTGACTTTGTCTCCTAAGCCTTGCTGCCTGATCTCATGAAGAATAAACATGTAATTCGCTGTTGAAAACAGAGTTACTCTTCTTGTCAGGGGGTAGCAGAGAAATTCTGAGCTGAAAGAAAGTACTGGAGGCTCATGCTTATAGTCCTAGCTAACCAGCGGGCTGAGATTTGAATTGTGGTTGAAAGCTATCCTGTGCACACAAGTAAGTATAAATCTTTTCTACAATTAACCCCCAAACATCTACAAGTGGAGCTGTGGGTCATGTGGTAGAGCGCCAGCCACCGGACAATACAAAAACCTCATGGACAGCACCCCAAGGACCAGATTGAACGCACACACATAGACAAACAAACACTGACAGACAAAAAATAATGACAATAATAAATAAATGAATATGCAGAATTCTGGGCAGAGTACGTGCACACAGCCCATGGCATATCTAGGCTTGGCACACTCTACAAGGCCTGTGTTCTGCTACTGAAAGCTGAAGCCAGGTCTGTGTCCCTGTCCTTCCTCTAGTGCCCCAAGTGGGAAGAGAACCTGCCGGTCCAATTTTGACTTGTTTCTCAGAGACGAAAGGAGACAGGCAAATGGATTTCAAGATAGGGGAATGTCAGAACAGTGGACATCTTCATATCCTGCCCTAGAAGTGGGCTGAACTTGGGACTTGATCCATCTCAGTCCTTGCTTTCTCCTCACACACCCAAACCCCGTGTCATGCACATTGCTAACCCAGACCATGAGCAGAGAAAGAGCCTGCCCAGAAAAGCTTCTTCTAGGGTGTGTGTAGAGAGATGGAGTGTGCTTCAGAGGTTATCAGAATATTTGAGGTCACTGGGTGGGCTTGCTGATGAACTCCTCTATCCACAAGAGCTGGGAGAGGCCCAGATGCTGGAAGGCCCCTGTTCCATCACCATTGTGGCCAGGAGAAACCGAGATGCAGAGAGAACCCATAGATTCAGGGCCTCCCTGGACTACCGTGGCTTCTACCTCAGGACCTGGGTACAACCTCTGATTTATCCCAAGATGTGCTCTCTTACACTTGAGACTCAGATCCACTTCTGGTGCTCTTTGGTAGTTAATTAGAGTAAACTGTCTCACAGATGAATCTGCCTGGATATGCTGTGAACAAGGATCCTCAGATCATAACCTCCTGAGAATCTGGGATTACAAGCACGAGTCATCAGAGCCACAGGATCTCTCTGTGATTTTAGGGCTGAGATCACACAGTTGTACGCCAGCCAGGAAAGTTCTTTCCCAGGGAGCCAAGTGTTCGAGGACAACTTGGTCTCTCTATCTGTGGTGGTTCTGGGGTTTCAGTGTAAGGGCTACTCAATTGTCAGGCAGTTGCTCTGACATACAAGTCAGTCTTTCTACTTGTTTTTTTTTATTGGTGGTTAATCGCATTGTCCCAAGGGTTTCCTGGGCACTGAGTTTATGCACAGAATGAGTGAAAAAAGGGGGCATGTCCACTTTGGAACAATGCTCATCCTAGAGTTAGTACTGATTGTTGATGTGTTTAAGCATTAGGAGAGCCACGCACAGGACCCCACCAGAGCTCCCACTACCTGACAGATTAGGACAAGGTAAATCACCGGACAGCTAATTCACCAGTGAACAGTAGACACTGAGGAGCGGTGTGAGAACCCCAGGGGCGGGAAGTTCCTTCTCAACCAGATATCATTGTCACACATGCCATGCCTCTGGGGGTGGCGAGAGGGGAGATAGAGGGTGTAAGAGAAGTTTCGTGGGTGGCCAGTGGATATGGATTGGAGGGCTTCTGGGAAGGTGATAGAGAAGGGAAGATGTCACAAAGGACACAGGGCAAAAAACACATGCCAAGACGCATGCAGGTTCCCTTAGGCTTCAGGCCCATGGATGACCAGGCCAGAAAAGAGACCTGAGAAGAGCCAAGAGGCCAGAGGAAGAAAGGAGAGGCCTGAAAAGAGCAAGAGGCCTGCGGAGAGTCAAAAGGCCTTCAGAGAGTGAGAGAGACATGCAGAGAACAAGGAGGTCTACAGAGAAATGGAGAAGCCTACAGAGATCAGAGAGGTCCACAGAGAGTCTGAGAGACTGGCAGTAAGTCTGAGAGGCCCGCAGAGAGGTGGAGAAGCCTCTGGAGACGGCACAGGTTTGGGGAGAGTGGAGAGTCAAGGCTTGTAGGAAGGAAGAAAACCATAAAACAAATGTCCCCTTGGAGGTTGGAGCTGCTCCTGACACTGAGGTAACCTAGGACAGGTTTGCAGTCCAAGTAAACATACTCCTTTCTCAACTTTAATCATGACTCCCTGGATGTTCTTGCAAGTAAGTTATTACATATGGAGACCCCAATGACAATATCCATCTGGAAGGCATCAGTCCTTGGCTCCCGGGAAACCCCCTCATAGTTGAGTGTCTCAGCCATCAGGGGAAAGAGCTGTCTCCAGCATCTGTCTCCTGAGGATCATGGTGTACAGGAGTCATTTTGAAACCCTCCAGGGCTGAGTCTGTGTAGGCCTGAATCTGGGGAGGCTCAGTAGAAAGCTGGACACAGCATATATATCCCAAGTCTGATGGGAGGACAAGATGTTGTCCATGCCTCCTGGGGCTTCCTTGAGAAGCCATTTGGGACCCCCTCAGGAAGTCATCTGGCACTTCTGGGAGAGGTCAATTGGGAGAAGGGTAACTTATGACTTCTTTAAGAAGTCATCTGGGGCATCCCTATGAAGCCATCTGGGCTGGACAGGCCACAATCTGGAGTACTCAGTGGAAGGCTAGATGCAAACTTCCTTCTAGAGTCTGGGGCAAGACAGGATGAGATGTCAATGTTTCCTCCTGGGGCTTCCTTGAGAAGCCATATTGGACTTCTTTGAGAAGTCATCTGGGACTCCTTGAGAGTCCATCTGGGGCTGCTTTGCAAAATCATGTGGAGATCCCTTGAGAAGCCATCTGGAATTTTCTCAAAGGGTCATGTGGGTCATATGAGACATGTGTGTTAGGTGTCTCTGGTCATTTGTCTGTTAGATCTGTCTTTTGGTGTTGACATTTGGGTTCCTTGGGGCAACTAGCAGATGGCCTTGTGGGGCTGGCAGCCAAGGAATGGAAATACTCCCAGGGGAGCTACCCACTGAGACGTTTCAGGGATCCTTGGTCTATCTGCCACTGACAGCCAGCTTGGGATGCCCGACATGCCATAAAAAACATTTCCAGAGTCACTCAGAAATCTTCCCGAAGTGCGTCTCTGTCTTATGTTCTGTCTTCATGTTTTCTGTATTCTGCCCATCTATTGGTCTTTAACAGTGGAGACTATTGGGTGTGCATGCACTTGGTAACTCATCTACGACCTCCACTGGTGCGATGACACCTTGAGGCTCTGTTCTATAGGGCCGTGTTTGAGGGAAACCACACACCATGGCATTTAGTCTGGCTTTGGTAGGATTCCACCTGGTATCTGGTCTGCCTGTGTGTGGATGGGGGCTGTCCCTGGACAGCCCACCTGCTGTCTGATCGTACTCTCATAATGTACAGCAGGGAGTTCTGCCAGCTGAGTGGGAGTGGCAGGCTCACTCCACAGACTCTGGGTTCAACTTGCTGAGTGGCAGGTCCACTCAGCAGACTCAGAGTCCTAGTAGGGATGAGCCAGGGACCCACTGGGCCCCAACTCAGCCTTCGATTATTGTCTTATCTTGTTTTTGGAATTAGTACCAACTTCAAAATTAGATTAGTATCTTTGATGCTCATGAGTGTTTTTGTTGCCATGGGCTGTGCTCACTCTCTCTGCCCAGAATTTCACATATGATTTATTTTTTCATTCGTTTTTGTCTGTCAGTGTAGGTACACCAGTCCTGGGGCTTTTAATCTGGGCCTTGGTGCTGTCCATGAGCTTTTTGTATTAGCTCTAAGCTGGTACTCCACCATGTAACACATAGCTCCACTTGTAGATGTTTGGGGGGCAATTTTAGAAAAGATTCTAATAGACTTGTATGCACAGCCTAAATTTCAACCACAATTCAAATGTCAGTGCTCTGCATAAATAAGACTATAGGCTTGAGCCTCCAGTACCTTCTTTCAGTTCAGAATTTCTGTGCTACCCACTGACAAGAAGAGCAACTCTGATTGCAGCAGCAAATGATGCATTTATTCTTCATGAGAGATCAGTCACCAACGTGAGGAGAAAAAGTCAGGAAAGGAACAGGTTAAAAGCATTTTCACAGTCATAAAGAAGAAAGATGAGTGAATCCGTTGCCCAGGAGCTCGTGCAGGCATGAGGAACAGGGAAGAGGGGGTGCCCGGTCTCTATGTTGAACCCCATCCTTCATGGCAGGGGCAATTTGGGGTCATTTCATTTCCTGTCAGCAACCTCCCACCACTGAGTCTAACAAACTGGCTTTTAATGATCTGATATATATTCTTGGGTTTGTCCCTGAGAATATTCCAGACACATCTGCAGGGCCTCAACATCCAAGAACAGGTGCAGCCATGCACTTATTGCATGATGCCATCAGTTCTTCAGCTTTATAGACAGCAATTTCCTTTAGCATAATATCCTGGAAGTTGATCTGTCCTATTGTACTTTACAATGATGTCATGTTTATTTATCCTGATATGAAAAAGTGTGTATGAACTCATTTTCTGGAATTTTTAATCTTTGAAGAAGAGATATTGTAAGAAGAACTTTCTTTTGTGTAGATGTATAACCGACTATGAACAATCAAGAGGCTGTAATTTATAATCCACAAATTGAACCAAAAAAGAAGAGATTTGTTCACATGGGGAATAGGAAGTCTGAGACTCTCCCAGGGAAATGAGATGGATCAAAGGGAGAATCAACTGTGGCATCACTGACGGGAACAGAGCCAGTGGTGTCCAGACAGGACAGCAGCAGCAGCCCAGGGACCGTCACCTTGGTCACCAGGCTCCGCCTTTGCGCCATCATTAGAGAATACAGCAAGGCAAACCAAAAAATGCTGGGATGATGCTCGAAGCTGTGCCTCCAGGTCTTCTGCCAGCCATGATGAAGGAGCTGGACACTGAAGCATTGGGGTCGGTGTCTTTGGGCTCAGGAGGGTCCATGCCGGCTGACAGGGCTGTCCTCCAGGGACCATGTGGATGTGCTCCAGGCATGGAGGTCAGTGTGAGGGGAGGCAAACTGTTCCTAGTGCAGTTCTACTGCAGTGTGTCCTGTAGACTGAGAAGCAGATGACAAGGTCCTGGTACCCTAATTGGAGGGATTTCACCTGCTGTTTCTTCCTATCCACAGGATCTCCTCCACTTGCTGTGATGGAATCTATACACAATTGGGGATTGTTAGTTCTACTTTCTAGACTCTTACACAGGGATAACGATCCCTGTAAGCCAAGTGAGGGTCAGTACCATGGCAAGTTCCGAGGTCATGGGGAGGTCACAGACAATTGTCCCTGAAGCTGAGAGCTTCTGATCTATATCCAAAGGACATATCAATGACACTGCAGGTGGTCCAGATTGCAGTACTGAGATTCCAGTGCCACTTGTAACAAGGCTGGTCCCTTCTCTAGATGATAGAGTGCAGGGGTGGAGGAGAGGAAAGAAGGAGCAGGAAAACCAAGACACATGGTCTTGTTGCTATTTATGGAGCATGTATTGCGGGGTTCAAGATCAGGAGAGTTCTTTTCTTTAGATGTTCCCTACTTGAAGTTCTGGGTCCCTCCTTGAATACAGAGGTAACAAGGGCAACACACTGTCTTGCAGGTCCAGGGCTTCATGACACTGGTAAGTTGTGAGCAGACCCCTGAAGCTCCAGCCAGTCAACCAAGCTTCTCAACTGGCTGAGAGCTCAACGATGGGGTTGAAAAGCCAGAAGCAGCCTGGATAGAAAGTCTGGGAGACTCCATCTCAACTGAACCTTGAATGCGTTAGATTGGAAGTTTGGTTCATGTGGTAGTGTACAAAATGTAAGAAAGGAAGTGTGAAAAATCAAATATCAGAATGCCAACTATACCAGTATTCCATAGAAAGTTAACTGTAAGTTTTAAGCTATTATTTTAATTAGAGTCAGGGAGGGACTGTCTGTACTTTTCTATATAGATCAGGGGATGGTACTCTACAAAGAACGGTTCAGAAAGATGAATAACAATGGACAGCTGGAACACACAGCAGCAGTAGCTGTCTGCATCCAGACTTATTACTAAGCGCCCACTCTATGAAAGCTCACTGCATCTGCCCATAGTAGGAAGTGTTTTCTTCGTGATTCCCAGGCCCACAGATCTGAGGTGCTTACCTGAGCAGATGGTCACAGAGTCAGGATGGGAGAGTGGCAGTCCTGTTCAGAGCCTTCCCCGGTGGCTGAGGCCGAGTTTGGACAAGGGAATTCCAAAGCCTCTTGTAGTCTGTGAGGAATAAGACACTGGACCTGAGACTGAGGATCTTTTAAAGGGTTTTGAAGATGGAGACGTGACTGTGACCAGGGAAGATGTGTGGAACAAACAGGAATTTCCACAGCAGGGTGTGTACAGGTGGTGGAGAAGGTGCCTGGGGCTGTTCCCTGGCAGAAAGATAGCTGAAGCATTGTGCTTGCTGTGGGCAGACTACAGTCCTGACCAGGGCAGGGAAACTGTGTTGAAATCACAGGGAAAAACAGGCAAGGAACGAAGTGAATAGCATGGGGTTCAGGAGAAGAGAGAGGCCAGAAAGGACACATGACACGTGTCCTCAGGGTGGGGACTTGATGGGTCATTTGGGGTCCAAAGCAGCTGTGGGTGGCAGGAACGTAGTGAGGGAAAGACAGTACTTTACAATGTATCCAAACATTCAAATGATGACTGTACAGGATTTGAGCTAGGGAAAAGTTCAAGAAATCAGTGGGCTGTGTTTGGCACTGGAGAATTATCTTGATGTGGGCAGAAGGCAGCAGAGTGATGAATATTGTGTTCCAAGCATGTAAACTCCCAAGTCTGGAGGTTACAAATTTTTTTTGTTTTAGAGTGTAACTGGAACTTGGTACGTGATACTTTAGCTCAGTGGCTAGTGCTCTACCAAATATGTCACACCTCCCGAGCTAGAAAGATTACACTTCAATGTGAACCCCAGAGGAACTGTTCCTTAATCTTCTTCTTGAAATAAGCAGCTGATCATTGCAAAATACATAACACAGGAAACAAAATTCAGACACATACACATGAAACTGATGTCAAACTCTATTCCTGACCCACAACAAAGGAAAGCATAAAGTAGGAAGGAGGCCATAGAAGAAATATGTACTGCACTACTATCATGGCTGTGGTCCATGTGCCATTTGGGGACAGGTGAGAGGACATACAGTCCCTGCCTTTGTGCACAGAATGAAGGACGTAAAGAGAGGCAGGCTGGGATGCTGCTTTGTCCTGAGACGGAAGGCCCATGGCGCTACTCAGATCCTGGGCCCTGAGCCATACTGGGGCTCTGGGAATGGAGACATTGTGGGTGGACAGACCACTGGACCACAGGAACTGAACTGAGACCTGGGCTGGGGAGGCTGAGAGCAGAGGAAGGAGATCAGCTGTGGGGATCAGAAGCAGGGAGGGAGAGAGGGGCTTCCTTGGAAATGAGAGTCAGAGTCAGTGATCCAGTGACACATGGGCATCCCATGTGCAGAGTGAAATCTGCATGACAGAACATATTTTTGTGACTAGTCCTTTGGGAGATACTTGATTTGGGGATTACCATGCATGGTAGCTATACAGGTATGAGACAAGCACATTGAGACTGTGTCAGATGAATGAGACAATGTGGCCAGGCTCTGATGAGATACTGCTTCTGCTCACCAACCTCTCAATTCTTTGCTCAGCGTGAATGCCTTAGATTGGCTTTTCCTTACATCCACTTTCAGATGGCAACAAACAGCCCCATTCTAGTGAATGATGCCTGTAATACAAGCATCACTAATCTTGGGCAGAATATCGATGAGACTCTGATTTTCAATTAACCATGAAAGGCTGATTAGCTGTGACTCCGGATGCAAAGTACTAAGCTTGAGTACAAAATCAAAAGGACCGATTTCTAGCCAAGATGTGGCTGCAGGATTAAAAGAAGAAAAAATGGACAAAATAAAAAAAAAGAAAAGAAAAGAAAATGGGAAACAAAACACGTTTGCTTTAAGAGCCAGATCCAAAAAGTTCTGTGGACAGAGATGTATCTCACTTGTAGAGCACTTGATTTGAGCCTCAATATCAGATAAATCAAAAGTTCAAAAGCCAAGTATTGAGCTGAATTTGGATCTTGGCTCCTGGGAAGCCTGGAAGGCTCTTTGTAGTGGAAGGAGTGCATGGGGTTTAAGCAGATATTGCAGGGTGCCAGGTTTCTGAGCACGTACATCACAGCCATGTTAGATAGTCATTCCTCAAACTCAGCCTGAGCTCCTGTAGGAGCCACTGGTTCAGAAGGGCTTCAGGGTTCATTCATTCCACAGCTATGTGTGGGCTCAGCACCTTGCAGCAAGATAGACCTGAGAGAGACACAACAGCTTATCACCTTCAAAGTCCAAAAGGATTGCAGTAAGACAAAGCTACTGGACAAGCTGTGGGGCACAGGGGTGGAGTAGAGGGAGCTGGGCAGGAAATGGACCAGTGGCAGTGCCTCAGGGGAGGAATGCAGTGGTGGGCACTGCTCGTGAACTTGGCCAACCATGGTGGGCATAGGACTTTGTACTAGAAGCAGGTTGCAAAACCTGTGCTATTTTCTTTCTGTGTTCTGACCTTCTGGTGAAATACAAGTAATGTCCATTTGCGATTTTTGTTCAAGTATGGCACCAGGCTTGTCTCAGGCTAGTTGACTGGAGTTAGGCCGTGGTTCCTAGGGTGCTAATGCAAATCAGTGACCCTTGTTTTGGTTCCTTTTTTGGAACTGGAGTTTGAACCCAGGGCCTCTCTCTTGCTAGACAGGTGCTCTAACACTAAGTCTCCCTTTCACGACAATCTTTTGGCAGTGAACTAGAGAAGGAGTCCCTGTACATTTCAGTCTTAGGTGACCTGTGAACTTAACTTCTCCAGATCTCAACCTTCTGAGTAGAGTCATTGATAGACATAAGTCCTAAACACCGGACTGCACACCCTTCCTGTAGTACCATTCAAATGAGAAAATCCCAAGACTTGGTTCCAGGTGACAAAGAAAGATTATTACTTGGTCTCTTCCCTGATACTTCCGTACTAGTAGCAGCTCCAAGCTCCAAGGGGGCAAGTCTTTTTTCCTTTTATTTGTCCTTCCCATAGCTCCTTCTACTCCATCCCTGTGACCTACAGCTTGTCCAGGTAGCTTAGTCTTACTGCAATCCTTTTGGACCCTGAAGGTGATAAGCTGTTGTGTCTCTCCCCTGTCTATCTTGCTGCAAGGTACAGAGCCCACACACCTGTGGAATGAATGAACCCTGAAGCCCCTCTGAACCAGTGATCTCTGAAGGAGCTCAGGCTGTTTATGGAATGACTAACTAAACATGGCAATGTTGTACGTGCTCAGTAACCATGTCTACCAATGTTCTCCTTCCTCTATCCAGAACCTTACCAGCCATACCACTCCAACTCTCCACAGGCTTCTCGGCTCCCTGCAGACCCCTCTATCTCTGTGGGCCTTTCAAATCTATGTGGGCCTCACCAACTCTCTGCAGGCTTCTCTGACTCTCTACGAGCCTCTCTACCCCTCCACAGGTCTCTCCAACTCTCTGTTAGCCTCTCAGCCCTACACAGAGCTCTCAGCTCTACCCAGGCCTCTCCACTTGCCTAGACCTCCATGGGCCTCTCCTCCAGCCTGGACTCCCCTCAAGCAGGCCAGGCTCCTCTCAGCCTCTCTATCAGCACAGTTGATTCCTCATGCCTTCCCGGGATCTCCTCAGGCTTCACAAGTCCCTGGGCATTGCTTCACTCTGTGAAGCATGTCTCTTGCCATGTGTCTCTTACTGTCTCCCCTTCTCTATCACCTTCCTGGAACTGCTCTTCTCCATATCGACAGGCCACCAACAGATGGCCCTTTCTTGCCCATCCCCCATTGGCCTGGCATGCTTGGTAGTGACATTAGTGTGGGACAGGACTTCCTGCCTCGCAGGTCCTCACATTCCCCACTGGTGTGTATATCTACACAAATAATTGACTTTTAGGTCCTTCTTTTGGAGCAAATCCTAAATGCCCCCTGGGGACGTGGCAGGTCCAGCTGATAATAAAATGCTGTCCTTGAAATTTTTCCAAATGAGCTCTCCAGGTTGGAAGAGATGGCATGGATCTGGTCTGGACTGAACTACTGTCTCCTAGGACCTCCAATTGATTGTCACATCTCCTTCTGCATTTGCTGCAAATTTGGACATAGACTGGCTAAAGATCAGCTTGTTAGGCTGAGGCCCCTGGGTTTCAACACAGTTTTAGACAGAGGCCCGGGGACAATTTAGCAGAGTGACAAATAACCAGGTATAGACAGACACAGAAGGCTTCAGCCTGTAACCTGATTTTTACAAGGACAGTGTCTACACCTGCACACTTGTTACCACAGTTTTCCATGCTACTTCCTTTAAATTTATCATGGCTCACTTTCCAAAAAGTAAGGACTCTGGTTCCTTGGACTTAATGGGGATTGATGGGTGAACATCATGATATTCTGTAACTTCTGAAAGCTGACTCAGTGTACACTGACCCTTCTTAGCCAGGAACCTATTACCTTAGCCTGTTTACCAAGTGGTTGTCTGGATTACATTTCATTAAAAACAATGTGTTAATCCTAACTGGAAATTATCTACAACACTTAACAACTGCATAGACTTCTATATTACTTCAGTTGGAGGAAGGCTGGGTTGGGGTCATCTGGAACTGAAATGGCCTGACTCTGTCTTTTATCCAGTCTTAGACAAGAGGGCTTTACAATTGTCTACATTGCCAAGGCCAGCCACATGTCTTAACCAGGTCCACAGCCATCTCTTTAGCCAGATTGGTAGAAGACCAAACCAGGCCCACAGTCCCCTGTGTCCTGCCTCTTGAGGGCCACCACACAGAAAGAGGGATATAGCAGGCCTGTAACTGCCAGAGGCTAGCACTTTACAATGGGAGTTACAGCTGATCTGGCCTTTGGTGGCTAATTGGAAATCTGAGTCTTACAGACTTTTTTACCCAAGAATAGTTGTGTTTGTATTATACACATAATTCACCAGTGTGAGGCTGTCTTCTGCCATAGAATAGGGTTGAAATCATGGGTCAATCTAAGCATTCAGGCTGAACAATGCATTGAGAGGTTGTGAGCAGAAGCAGCATATCATCAGAGCCCAACCTCGTGTGCTCACTTATTTCTCACAGTCTCCGTGTGCTTCTCTCGTGCCTGTATACTTACAACGTATGGTGAATGCCAACTCACATTATCTCCCAAGGGCCTGAGCACATAAACATGTGCTGTCAGCTGATTTAACTCTGTACATGGGCAGCCCAGGTGTCACTGGGTCACTGCATCTGACTCCTATTTTCAGCAAAGCTCCTCCCTCCCTGCCTGCCTCTGATTCCCACAGCTTGCCTCCTTCTTCTGTTCTCAGCCTCCCCAGGTTGGGTCCCAGCTTAGGTCCTGTGGTCCTGTGGTCAATCCTCCCACAGGGTCTCAATCCCCAGAGCAAGGGTGTGGCTCAGGTCCTAGGATCTGAGCATCACCATGACCTTCTTCTCAGGACCCACTAGAATCCCAGCCTGCTTATCTTTCCTTTCTTTTCTCTGTGCACAAAGGTGGTACTATGTGTCCTCTCACCTGTACCCAGGTGGCACATGGAGCACAGCCATGGTAGTAGTATGGCCTTCTTCCACATTATGTTATAGAGTTTGAACTGAGTTTCATGTGTATGTATCTGAGATTTGTAACCTGAGTTATATATCTTGCAATGATCAGCTGGATATTTGGACATGAAGTTTAAGGAACTATTTCCCTAGGGTCACATCAAATTGTAATCTTCCTACAGTGGGAGGCATGGGACATTTGGTAGAGCTTTAGCCATTGAGCTAAAGTATCAGGTACCAAGTTCAATTCCAATTCTAAAAAAAAAAAATCCAGATGTAATCTCCATAAATCAGCCTCTGGAGAAGGGAGTTTACAGGCTTTGAATCCCTTCCTCATCAGTCTGCTGCCTTGTTACATCAAGAAAGTTCTCCAGTACCACTCACAGCCTACTGTGACTGCTTGAGCTTCTGTCTCATCACTAGCTCAAATCCTACACAGTCATCCTTTGAATATGAGAAAAGGTGGTGAAGCACCATCCACCCCTCACTCAGTTCCAGCCACCCAGCACTGCTGTGGACTCCAAATGAACCATCAAGTCCCTACCATGAGGACATGTGGCATGTCTCCATCCTGTCCTCCCTCCTCACCCCACCCCAGCCCTGTGGACTTCTTCCCTTGCATGCCTTTCTCTGTGATTCCAGCACAGGTTCCCTGCCCACAGCACAATTCTCCAGCTATCTCTCTGCCCAGAGTAGCTCGAGGCTGCCATCTCCACCACCTGCAGACACATATCTGTGGAAATATCTGTTTGTTCCAAACATCCTCCGCAGCCACAGTCACGTCCCCATCTCTACAGCCCTTTAAAAGTGTGCCCTAGTCTCAGGTCAAGTGTGCCATCCTTAGCAGAACACAGGAGGCACAGGAGGCACAGGATTCACTTGACTAGCCTCAGCCCCAAGAGCGGGGAAGGCTGTGAAGCAGGACTGCCACACTCCCATCCTGACTCTGCCATCGCCTGCTCAGGTAAGCACCTCAGCTCTGTGGGACTGGGATTCATAGAGGAGAGCACTTCCCACTGTGGGCAGATGCAGTGAGCTCTCACAATCAGAGTAGGTGCTGAGCACTAAATCTGGAAGCAGAGAGATACTGCTGCTGTGCTTTCTAACTCTCCACTCATATTCATCCTTCTGAACCCTTTTTTGTACGGTACCATCCCCTGATCGATATACTAAAAGGACAAATAATCCTACCACCATCCTAATAGCAATAATAATTTAATACTTACAAATACCCTTTTGTGGAATTCTGGTACAGGCGGTAGATTTCTGGTACTGAATTTTTACTCTCTTGCTTTCTTAGACTTTGTGCTTTGCCACTTGAACCAAACCACAAATTTAATGCAATCAAGGTTCACTTGAGGTGCAGTCCTCCAGATTTTCTATTCAGCCTGCTTCTGACTTTTTAACCCCACCATTGAACTGTCAGCCATTTCCTCATCTTAGTTGACAGGCTGGATGGAGCTTCAGGGACCTACTCACAGCTTACCAGTGCCGTGCTGCCTGAGTCCTGCAAGACAGAGTGTCTCGCCTGTCAGCTTTGCATTCAAGAAGTGACTTAGAAATTCGTGTGGGGGATATCTAAAGTAAAGAACTCTCCTGATCTCACCCCATACATACTACATAAACTCAAAAAGACCATGTGTCCTGGTTTTCCTGCCCCCACTCCATCCTCTAGAGGAGAGAGCAGCCTGGCTACCAGTGGAGGCTGCAGCCCAGCGCTGGAGTATGGGCCTCCTGCAGGGTCCTTATTATGTCTGTGTCCTCGGCACATGGAAGCCCTCAGCTGCAGGGACAGTTTGCCTGTGACCTCCTCATGGCCTCCAACGTTGCCATAGTACTGTCCTCCCTTGAATTACAGGGACCCTTCTGCCTGTGCAAACTTCTGGAATGTAGAACTAACAAGCCCCAATTATCTATATATTCCTCTCACAGCAAGTAGAGGCGATCCTGTGCACAGGAAGAGACACCATTTGAAATCCATCCAGGTTGGGGACCAGGACCTTGTGACTTGCTTCTCAGTCCACAGGCCACACAGCTGCAAGGCTGCACTGGGGACAGTGTGCCTCACTTAGTCTAACCTCCATGCCTGGAGCACATCAACGTGGTCCCTGGGGGACAGCCCTGTCAGCTGGCATGGCTCCTCCTGAGTTACAAGGCACCGAACCTAGTGCTTCAGTGTCCTGCTCCCTGGTCAAGAATGACAGAAGACCTGGAGGCACTGCTTATACCATCGAATCACCTATTCCTCCTTGGCTTTGTTGTATTCTCTAATGATGATGCAAATGCAGAGCCTGGTGTCCATGGGGCCGGTCCCCGTGCTGCTGCTGCTGTCCTGTCTGGACACCACTGGCTCCATTCCAGTCATGATGGCCATACGTGATTTTTCTTTGATCCATCTTAATTCACTGGGGAAGTCTCATCCTTCTCCATCCCCCCAGTGAATAAGTCTCTCCTTTTTTGCTTAAAGGTGGGGAATTATAAATTACAGGTTCTTCACTTGCCATAGTCCATTATATATCTACCAAAAAGAAAATCCTTTTTATCATATCTCTATTTCAAAACTAAAAGTTCCAGAAACTGAATTCGAAAACACCTCTCTAATACCAGGGTAATTGAATAAGACATCTTTGTAAAATACGATAGGACAGATTACTGTGTCACTAACAACTTCCACGATATTATGCTCAAGGAAAAACCTGGCTGCAAAGCTGAAAAAACTTGTGGCATCATGGAGTGAGTGCATGGCTACATCTCTCCTTGGAGACGATGGCCATGCAGATGTGTCTGGCAAATTCTCAGTATGAACCAGAAGAATGTATATCAGATCATTAAAAGCCAGTTTGTTGGATTAAGGTGATGGTAGGTTGCTCACAGGAAATGAAATGACCCCAAATTGTCCTTGCCTTGAAAGCTGGGGTTAAGACTAGTGGCCTGGGACCCCACTTTGCTATTCCTAATGCATGTACCAGGTCCTAGGTAATGGATTCTCCAATCTTTCCTTCTCTTTGACTGTCAAAATGAATGTAACCTGTTCCCTTCCTGACTTTGTCTCCTAAGCCTTGGTGCCTGATCTCATGAAGAATAAACATATAATTCGCTGTTGAAAATAGAGTTACTTTTCTTGTCAGAGGGTAGCAGAGAAATTCTGAGCTGAAAGAAGGTACTGCAGGCTCATGCCTATAGTCCTAGCTAACCAGTGGGCTGAGATTTGAATTGTGGTTGAAAGCTATCCTGTGCATACAAGTCAGTAAGAATCTTTTCTACAATCAATGCCCAAACATCTACAAGTGGAGCTGTGGGTGATGTGGTAGAGCGCCAGCCACCAGACAATGCAAAAACCTCATGGACAGCACTCCAAGGACCAGATTGAACGCACACAGATTGACACATATAAGATGACAGACAAAAAAATAGTGAAAATAATAAATAAATGAATATCTGATATTCAGGGCACTGTACATGCACATAGCCCATGACATATATAGGCCTGGCACACTCTACCAGGCCTCTGCTCTACTGCCTGGGCTCTGCTACTGAAAGCTGAAGCCAGGTCTGTGTCCCTGTCCCTCTCCTTTTCCCAGGTGGGAAAAGGACCTTCAGATCCAATTTTGACTTGTTTCTCAGGGACGAAACGACACAGACAAATGGATTTCAAGATAGGGGAATGTCAGAACAGTGGACATCTTTATCTCCTGCCCTAGAAGTGGGCTGAACTTGGGACTTGACCCATCTCAGTCCTTGCTTTCTCCTCACACACCCAAACCCCCTGTCATGCACATTGCTACCCCAGACCATGAGCTGGGAAAGAGCCTGCCCAGAAAAACTTCTACTAGGGTGTGTGTAGAGAGGTGGTGAGTGCTTCTGAGGTTATCAGAAAATTTGAGGTCACTGAGTGGGCTTGCTGATGAACTCCTCTCTCCACAAGAGCTGGGAGATTCCCAGATGATGGGAGGCACCTGTTCCATCCCCAGTGTGGCCAGGAGAAACCGAAATGCAGAGAGAACCCATAGATTCAGGGCTTCACTGGGCTACCATGGCTTCTACCTCAGAGCCTGGGTACAATCTCGGATTTTCCCAAGATGAGCTCTCTACCACTTGAGCCTCACATCCACTTCTGGTGCTCTTTGGTAGTTAATTACAGTAAACTGTCTCACAGATGAATCTGGCTGGATAGGCTGTGAACCAGGTTCCTCAGATCATACCCTCCTGAGTATCTGGGATTACAGGTACGAATCATCAGAACCACAGGATCTCTCTGTGATTTTAGGGCTGAGATCACACAGTTGTATGCCAGCCAGGCATACAACTAGGCCAGAGAGCCTAGTGTTCGGGGACCACTTGTTCTCTCTTTGGTGGTTTTGGGGTTTCAGTGTAAGGGATACTAATTGTCAGGCAGTTGCTCTGACACACAAGTCAGACTTTCTATTTGTTTTTTTATTGGTGGTTAATCACAATGTCCCAAGTGTTTCCTGGGCAATGAGTATATGCACAGAATAAGTGAAGAAAGTGGGCGTGTCCACTTTGGAACAATGCTCATCCTATAGTTAGCACAGATTGTTGATGTGTTTAAGCATTAGGAGAGCCAGGCACAGGATCCCACCACAGCTTGCACTACCTGACAGATTAGGACAAGAAAAATCACAGGACAGCTAATTCATCAGTGAACAGTAGACACTGAGGAGAGGTGTGAGACACTGAGGGGCGGAAAGTTCCTTCTCAACCAGATATCATTGTCACACATGCCATGCCTGTAGTGGTGGAGAGGGGAGAGATAGAGGGGGTAAGAGAATTTTAGTGGGTGGCCAGTGGATATGGATTGGAGGGCTTCTGGGAAGGTGATAGAGAAGGGAAGATGTCACAAATGACACAGGGCAAAAAACACATGCCAAGACGCATGCAGGTTCCCTTAGGCATCAGGAGGGCCTCAACCAGCCTAAGGGGTGACCAGGGCTGACTTACAGGCCCATGGATGACCAGGCCAGAAAAGAGACCTGAGAATTGCCAAGAATTCTGAGGAAGAAAGGAGAGGCCTGTAAAGAGCCAGAGGCCTGCAGAAGAGTCAAAAGGCCTGCAGAGAGTGAGAGACATGCAGAGAACAACGAGCTCTGCAGAAAATGGAGAAGCTTTAGAGCTCAGAGAGGTCCACAGAGAGCCTTAGAGACTGGCAGTGAGTCTGAGAGGCCCGCAGAGAGGGGGAGAAGCCTCTGGAGAAGGCACAGGTCTGGGGAGAGTAGAGAGTCAAGGCTTGTAGGAAGGAAGAAAAGAATCTACAATTGCAGACACATGGTTGCAGGTGACAAAGGAAGTTTATTACTTGGTCTTTTCCCTTATTCTAGAGGACACTTCAGTACTAGGCGCAGCTGCAACCTCCAAGGAGGCAAGTCTTTCTTCCTTTTGTTTGTCCTTTCTATAGCTCCTTCTACTCCCTCCATGTGCCCTATAGATTGTCCAAGTAGCTTTGTTTTCTACAATCCTTTTGGACCGTGAAGGTGATAAGCTCTTGTGTCTCTCTCAGGTCTATCTTGCTGCAATGTGCACAGTCCACACAAACCTGTGGAATGAAGGAACCCTGAAGCAATGTTGTACGTGCTCAGTCACCTTGCACCTTGCCATATCTCCCAATGCTCTCCTTCCTCTACCCAGAACTTTCCAGGCCTCACCCCTCCAACTCTCCACAGCCCTCTCTGCTCCCTGCAGGCTCCTCTATCTCTGTGGGCCTTTCAAGTCTAGGTGGGACTCTCAAAATCTCTGTGGGCTTGTCTGACACCCTACAGGACACTGTATCTCTCCAGGTGCTTCTCCACATCTCCATAGACCTCTCCAGCCCTCTGCAGGACACTCTGACTCTCTACAGGTCTCTCCAACTCTCTGTTATCCTCTCAGACATACACAGGGTTCTCACCTCTACCCAGGCCTCTCCACCAACTGGACTTCCATGGGTATCTCTTCCAGCCTGGACTCCCTCAAGCAGGCCAGGCTCCTCTCAGCCTCTCTATCAGCCCAGCTGACTCCTCAAGCCTTCCTCGGCTCTCCTCAGGCTTGACAGGAACCTGGGCATTTCTTTAACCTGTGAAACATGTCTCTTGCAATGTGTCTCTTACTATCTCCCCTTCCCTATCTCCTTCCTGAAACTCTTCATCTCCATGTCCATTGGACACCCACACACTGCCCTTTCATGCCCATCCACCATGGGCCTGGCATGTGTGCTGCTGACATTAGTGTGGGAAAAGAAGTCCTGACGCTCAGGTCCTTACATTCCCCACTGGTATGTATGTCTATTCAAATCATTGACTTTTAGGTCCAAATCCTAAACTGCCCTTGGGAAAGGGGTAGGTCTAGCAGATAATAAAATAACAGGCTGTCCTTGAACTTGTTCCAAACGGAATCTCCAAGGTGGAAGAGATGGGATGGATCTGGTCTGGACTGAATTACTGTCTCCCAGCAGCTTCAATTGAGTGTTACACTTCTGTCTGCATTTGCTGCAAATTTGGACATAGATCCCAGAATAGTTATCTTTGGATTACAGGTGTAATTCACCAGTGTGAGGCTGTCTTCTGCCATAGAATAGGGGTTGAAAGGATGAGTCAGTCTAAGGCAGTCAGGCTGAACAATGCATTGAGAGGTTGGTGCGCAGAAGCAGCATCTCATCAGAGCACAACCTCTTGTGCTCACTTATTTCCCACAGTCTCAGTGTGCTTGTTTCATTCCTGTATAGTCACCACATATGGTGAACTCCAAATCACATATCTCCCGAGGGTTTGAGCACAAAAATATGTGCTGTCAAGCTGATTTAATTCTGCGCATGGACGGCCCAGGAATCATTAGGTCACTAAATCTGACTCTTATTTTCAGCAGAGCTCCTCCGATTCATAGCCAAGATCTGGCTGCAGGACTAGAAGAAGAAAAAAACGGACAATAAGAAAAGAAAAGAAAATGGGAAATTAAACATGTTTGCATCAAGGGCGAGATCCAAGAATGGTCTGTGGACTGGGATGTAGCTCACTGTTAGAGCACTTGATCTGAGCCTTAATCTCAAGGAAACAAAAAATTCAAGAGTCAAGTATTGAGCTGGATTTGGGCCTTGGCTCCTGGGAACCCTGGAAGGCTCTTTGTAGAGGAAGGAGTGCATGAGGTTTAAGCAGACATTGCAGGGTGCCAGGTGTCTGAGCACGTACAACCTAGCCATGTTAGATAGTCATTCCCCAAACTCAGCCTGAGCTCCTGTAGTAGCCATTGGTTCAGAAGGGCTTCAGGGTTCATTCATTTCACAGCTATGTGTGGGCTCTACACCTTGCAGCAAGATTAGACCTGAGAGAGACACAACAGCTTATCACCTTCAATGTCCAAAAGGATTGCAGTAAGACAAAGCTACTGGACAAGCTGTAGGGCACAGGGGTGGAGTAGAGGGAGCTGGGCAGGAAATGGACCTGTGGCACTGCCTCACGGGAGGAATGCAGTGGTGGGCACTGCTCGTGAAGTTGGCCACCCATGGTTGGCATGGGACTTTGTACTAGAAACACGTGAAAATCTTGTTCTGTTTTTTTCTCTGTTCTTCATGAGAGATCAGGCACCAAAGTTGAGGAGAAAAAGTCAGGAAGGGAAGAGGCTACACGCATTTTCAAAGTCAAAGAGAAACAAGATGAGTGAATCCGTTGCCCATGATCTGGTGCAGGCATGAGGAACGGGGAAGGGGGTGCCAGACTATGTTCAAGGCAGGGACAATTGGGGTCATTTCACTTCCTGTCAGCAACCTCTCACCACCTGAGTCTAACAAACTGGCTTTTAATGATCTGATATACACACTTGGGTTCGACCCTGAGAATATTCCAGACACATCTGCAGGGCCTCAACCTCCAAGGACAGGGGCAGCCATGCACTCACTGCATGATGCCATCAGTTTTTCAGCTTTATAGCCAGAAATGTCTTTTTTTTTCCGGTCGTGGGGCCTGAACTCTGGGCCTGGGCACTGTCCCTCAGCTCTTCAGCTCAAGACTAGTGCTCTACCACTTGTGCCACAGCACCACTTTCAGATTTTTTCTTATGTGGTGCTGAGGAATCAAACCCAGGACCTCTGGCATGCATGGCAAGCGCTCTACCACTGAGCCACCTTCCCAGCCCTATAGCCAGAAATTTCCTTTAGCATAATATCCTAGAAGTTGATAGTGAGACAGTAATCTGTCCCATTGTATTTTAAAATGCTGTAATGTTTATTTATCTTGATATCAAAAGGGTGTGTGTGAACTCATTTTCTGGAATTTTTAATCTTTGAAATACAGATATGTTAAGAAGGATTTTCTTTTGGTAGATATATAACAATCTATGGACAATCAAATGAATGTAATGTATAATTCCACACAAACCAAAAAAGAAGAGATTTGTTCATGGGGGGAATAAGAAGGCTGAGACTTTCCCAATGAAAGGAAATGGATCAAAGAGAGAATCACATGTGGCAACAGTGACCGGAACAGATCCAGTGGTGTCCAGACAGGACAGCAGCAGCAGCACAGGGACTGTCCCCATGGACACCAGGCTCCCCATTTGTACCATCCTTAGAGAATACAGCAAAACAAACCAAAAAACCCTGGGTAGATGATAGAAGCTGTGCTGCCAGGTCTTCTGCAAGTTGGGTCGAAGGAGCTGGACACTGAAGCATTGGGGTCGGTGTCTTGGGGCTTAGGAGGGTCCATGCTGGCTTGCAGGGCTGTCCCCCAGGAACCACGGGGATGTGCTCCAGGCATGGTGTTTAGTGTGAGGGGAGGCACACTGTTCCCAGTGCAGTTCTGCTGCTGTGTGTCCTGTGGACTGAGAAGCAGGTAACAAGGTCCTGGTCCTCTAGCTGGAGGGATTTCAACTGTTGTCTCTTCCTCTCCACAGGATCACCTCCACTTGCAGTGAGAGGAATCGATAGAAAATTAGGGATTTTTAGTTCTACTTTCCAGACTCTTACAGAGATAAGGGTTCCTGTAAGCCACGTGAGGGTCAGTACCATGGCAAGCTCCGAGGTCATGGGGAGGTCACAGACAATAGTCCCTGAGCTGAGGGCTTCTGACCTATGTCCAAACCACATATCAAGCACACTACAAGAGGTCCCGATTCCAGTCCTGTGCTGCCAGTGCCACTTGTAGCAAGGCTGGTCCCTTCTCTAGATGATAGAGCGCAGGGGTGGAGGGGAGGGAAGGAAGGAGCAGGAAAACCAAGACGCATGGTCTTCTTGCTGTTTATGGAGCATGTATGGGGCAGTTAAGATCAGGAGAGTTCTTTTCTTTAGATGTTCCCCACAAAAATTCTGGGTCCCCCCTTGAATGCAGAGGTGACAGGGGCAACACACTGTCTTGCAGGTCCAGGGCTGCATGACACTGATAAGTTGAGAACAGGCCCCTGAAGCTCCAGCCACTCAACAAACCTGTTCAATTGGCTGAGAGCTCAGCGATGGGGTTCAAAAGCCAGAAACAGCCTGGATAGAAAGTCTGGGACACTTGATCTCAACTGAACCTTGAATGCATTAGATTGGAAGCCTGGTTCAAGTGGTATAGTCCAAAATGAGAGAAAGCAAGAATAAAAAATCAAGTATCAGAATGCTAACAACTATACCAGAATTCCATAGAAAGGCATCTATAAGTATCAAGCTAATTAGAGTCAGGGAGGGACTGTCTGTACTTTTGTCTATATCAGGCGATGGTACCCTACAAAGAACAGATCAGAAAGATGAATAGGAATGGACAGCTGGAACGCACAGCAGCAGTACCTGTCTGCATCCAGACTTATTACTAAGCACCCACTCTGACTATGAAAGCTCACTGCATCTGTCCATAGTAGGAAGTGTTTTCTTCATGATTCCCAGGCCCACAGAGCTGAGGTGCTTACCTAGGCAGAAGGTGGCAGAGTTAGGATGGGAATGTGGCAGTGCTGCTTCAGAGCCTTCCTTCCTGGCTGAAGCCAGGTTAGACAAGGGAATTCGAGAGCTTCTTGTGGTGTGCGAGAAATAGGAGACTGGACCTGAGACTGGGGATCTTTAAAGGGTTTTGAAGATGGAGACGTGACTGTGACCAGGGAAGATGTGTGGAACAAACAGGAATTTCCACAGCAGTGTGTGTGTAGAGGTGGTGGAGAAGGTGCCTGGGGCTGTTCCCTGGCAGAAAGATAGCTGGAGCATTGTGCTTGCTGTGGGCAGACTACAGTCCTGACCAGGGCAAGGAAACTATGTTGAAATCACAGAGAAAAACAGGCAAGGGAGGAAGTGAATAGCATGGGGTTCAGGGGAAGAGAGAGGGCAGAAAGGACACAGGCCACGTGTCCTCAGGTTGCGGAACTAAAGGGCTATTTGGAGTCTACAGCAGCTGTGGGTGGCAGGAACGCAGTGAGGGAAAGACAGGACTTTACCATGTATCCAAACATTCAAATGATGACTGCACAGGATTCGAGCTAGACAGAAGTTCAAGAAATCAGGGGGCTGTGTTTGGCACTGGAGAATTTTCTTGATGTGGGCAGAAGGCAGCAGAGTGATGAATATTGTGTTCCAAGCATGTAAACTCCCAAGCCTCGAGATTACAATTTTTTTTTTTGGTTTTAGAGTGTAACTTGAACTTGGTACATGATACTTTAGCTCAGTGGCTAGTGCTCTACCAAATATGTCACACCTCCCGAGGTAGAAAGATTACACTTCAATGTGAACCCCAGAGGAACAGTTCCTTAATCTACTTCTTGAAATAACCAGCTGATCATTGCAAGATACATAACACAGGTTACAAAATTCAGACACATACACATGAAACTGAGTTCAAACTCTATTCCTAACCCACAACAAAGGAAAACATAAAGTAGGAAGGAGGCCATAGAAGAAATAGGTACTGCACTACTATCATGGCTGTGTCAGAGTCAGTGATCAGGTGACACATGGGCAGCCCATGTGCAGAGTGAAATCTGCATGGCAGAACATATTTTTGTGACCAGTCCTTTGGGCGATACTTGATTTGGGGATTACCATGCATGGTAGCTGTACAGGCATGAGACAAGCACATTGAGACTGTGTCAGATGAATGAGACAATGTGGCCAGGCTCTGATGAGATACTGATTCTGCTCACCAACCTCTCACTGCTTTGCTCAGCGTGAATGCCTTAGATTGGCTTGTCCTTACAACCACTATAAGATGGCAACAAACAGCCCCGTGCTAGTGAATGATGCCTGTAATCCAAGCATCACTATTATTGAGCAGAATGTCCAGGAGACTCTGATTTTCAATTAACCAACTAGCCAAGATGTGGCTGCAGGACTAGAAGAAGAAAAAAAGACAAAAAGAAAAGAAAAGAATGGGAAATAAAACCTGTTTGCTTTAAGGGCCAGATCAAAAAGGTCTGTGGACAGGGATGTATCCCACTGGTAGAGCACTGGATTTGAGCCTCAATATCAGAGAAATAAAAAGTTAAAGAGGCAAGTACTAAGCAGGATTTGGGCCTTGGTTCTTGGGAAGCCTGGAAGGCTCTTTTTAGTGGAAGGAGTGCATGGGGTTTAAGCAGACATTGCAGTGTGCCAGGTTTCTGAGCACGTACATCATAGCCATGTTATATATTCATTCCCCAAACCAGCCTGAGCTCCTGTAGGAGCCACTGATTCAGAAGGGCTTCTGTGTTTATTCATTCCACTGCTATGTGTGGGCTCTGAACCTTGTGGAAAGGTATACCTGAGAGATACACAACAGCTTATGTCCTTCAATGTCCAAAAGGATTGCAGTAAGACAAAGCTACTGGACAAGCTTTAGGGCACAGGGGTGGAGTAGAGGGAGCTGGGCAGGAAATGGACCAGTGACACTGGCTCAGGGGAGGAATGCAGTGGTGGGCACTGCTCGTGAACTTGGCCACCCATGGTAGACATGGGACTTTGTATCAGGAACAGGTTGAAAGGCTTGTTGTGCAGTTTTCTTTCTGAGTTTTGAAGTTTAAGTAATGGGTGTTTGTGATTTTTGTTCAAGGAAGGCTCCAGGCTTGTCTTAGGATCGTTAGCTGGAGTGAAGTGATGTACATAGTGTGCTAATGCAGCTCAGTGACCCTTGTTTTGGTTCCTTTTTGTGGAACAGGAGTTTGAACCCAGGGCCTCTCACTTACTTGACAGGTGCTCTAACAGTAAGTCTCCCTTTCAGGACAGTCTTTTGGCAGTGAGCTAGAGAAGAAGTCCCCTGTACTTTTCAGTCTTAGGTGACCTGTGAACTTCACTTCTCCAGATCTCAACCTTCTGAGTAGAGTCATTGACAGACATAAGCCCTAAAGACAGCACTGCACACCCTTCCCTCTGTAGTACCCTTCAAATGAGAAAATCCCAGAGACATGGTTCCAGGGGACAAAGGAAGTTTATTACTTGGTCTCTTCCCTGATAATTCAGTACTAGGAGCAGCTGCTACTTCCAAGTGGACAAGTCTTTTTTTCCTTTTATTTGTCCTTCCTATAGCTCCTTCTACTCCATCCCTGTGCCCTACAGTTTGTCCAGTAGCTTTGTCTTACTGCAATCCTTTAGGACATTGAAGGTGATAAGCTGTTGTGTCTCTCTCAGGTCTATCTTGCTGCAAGGTGCAGAGCCCACACATAGCTGTGGAATGAATGAACCTGAAGCCCTTCTGAGCCAGTGGCCTCTGCAGGAGCTCAGGCTGTTTATGGAATAACTAACTAAACATGGCAAAGTTGTACGTGCTCAGTCACCAGGCACGTTGCCATGACTCCCAATGTTCTCCTTCCTCTACCCAGAACCTTACAAGCCGCACCCCTCCAACTCTCCACATGCTTCTCAGCTCCCGGCAGACCCCTCTATCTCTTTGTGCCTTTCAAATATATGTGGGCCTCTCCAACTCTCCGCAGGCTTCTCTGACTCTCTACGAGCCTCTCCCACTCTCTGCTAGCCTCACAGCCCTACACAGAGCTCTCAGCTCTACGGAGGCCTCTCCACTTGCCTGGACCTCCATGGGCTTCTTCTCCAGCCTGGACTCCGCTCAAGCAGGCCAGGCTCCTCGCAGCCTCCCTATCAGCACAGTTGACTCCTCAAGCCTTCCTGAGATCTCCACAGGCTTGACAAGTCCCTGGGCATTGCTTCACTATTTGAAGCATGTCTCTTGCCATGGGTCTCTTAATGTCTCCCCTTCTATATCTCCTTCCTGGAACTGCTCTTCTCCATATCAACTGGACGCCCCCACACTGCCCTTTCATGCCCATCCTCAATTGGCCTGCCATGCGTGTTGGTGACCTTACTGTGGGACAAGTCTTCCTGCCTCTCAGGATCTCACATTCACCACTGGTGTGTATGTCTATGCAAATGACTTTTAGGTCCTTCTTTTGGAGCAAATCCTAAACACCACCTGGGGAAGGTGGCAGGTCCAGCTGATAATAACACTCTATCCTTCAACTTTTTCCAAATGGAATCTCCAGGTTGGAAGAGATGGTATTGATCTGGTCTGGATTGAATTACTGTCTCTCAGTACCTTCAATTGATTGTCACATATCCTTCTGCATTTGCTGCAAATTTGGACATTCACTGCAAAGATCCCCTTGTTAGGCTGAGGCCCCAGTGGGTTTCAACACAGTTTTAGACAGAGACCTAGGGACAACGTAGCGGTGTGACAAAAACCAGGTATAGACAGACACAGAAGGCTTCAGCCTGTAACCTGATTTTTACAAGGACAGTGTCCACACCTGCACACTTCTTATCACAGTTTTCCATGCCACTTCCTTTAAATTTATCCTGCCTCACTCTCAAAAAATTAATGACTCTGGTCCTTCATCTTAAAAGGGATTAATGGTTAAACATCATGATCTTCTGTAAATTCTGCAAGCTGACTCAGTGGACACTGACCCTTCTTAGCCAGGAAACTATAACCTTAACCTGTTTAGCAAGTGGTTGTCTGGATTAGATGTCATTAAAAACAATGTGTTAATCCTAACTGGAAATTATATGCAAGATTTAACAACGGCACAGACTTTTAGATAAGTTGAGTTGGAGTAAGGCGCGGTTAGGGTCATCTCGAACTGAAATGGCCTGACTCTATCTTTTATGCAATTTTAGACAAGAGGGCTTTACAATTGTCTACATTGCCAAGACCAGCCACATGTCTGAACCAGGCACACAGCCATCTCTTTAGTCAGATTGCTAGAGGACCAAACCAGGCCCAGATTGTCTGTACCCTGCCTCTTGAGGGCCACCACACAAGAAGAGGGACATAGCAGGACTGTAACTGCCAGAAGCTAGCACTTTACAATGGGAGTCACAGCTAATCTGGCCTTTGGTGGCTAATTGGAAATCAGAGTCTCACAGACTTTCTTACCCAAGAATAGTCGTCTTTGGATTATAGGCATAATTCACCTGTGTGAGGCTGACTTCAGCCATAAAATAGGGGTTGAAAGGATGAGTCAATCTAAGGCAGTCAGGCTGAACAATGCATTGAGAGGTTGTGAGCAGAAGCAGCATCTCATCAGAGCCCAACCTTGTGTGCTCACTTATTTCCCACAGTCTCACTGTGCTTGTCTCGTGCCTTTATACTTACCACAGATGGTGAACTCCAAGTCACATATCTCCCAAGGGACTGAGCACATAAACATGTGCTGTCAGCTGACTTAACTCTGTACATAGGCTGCCCAGGTGTCACTGGGTCACTGAATCTGACTCTTATGTTCAGCAAAGCTCCTCCCACTCTGTCGGCCTCTGATTCCCACAGATGGCCTCCTTCCTCTGCTCTCAGCCTCCCCAGCTTGGGTCCCAGCTTAGGTCGTGTGGTCCTGTGGTCCATCCACCCATAGGGTCTCAATCCCCAGAGCAAGGGTGTGGCTCAGGTCCCAGAATCTGAGCAGCAACATGGCCTTCCTTCTCAGGACACAGCAGCATCCCAGCCTGCTTCTCTTTACTTCCTTCTGTCTGTGCACAAAGTGGTACGATGTGCCCTCTCACCTGTACCCAGGTGGCACATGGAGCACAGCCAAGGTGGTATTATGGCCTTCTTCCACATTATGTAATAAAGTTTGAACTGAGGTTCATGTGTATATATCTGAGATTTGTAACCTGAATTATATATCTTGCAATGATCAGCTGATTATTTGGAGATGAAGTTTAAGGAACTATAACACTGGAGTCATATCAAATTGTCATCTTCCTAGAGTGAGAGGCATGAGACATTTGGTAGAGCATTAGCCACTCAGCTAAAGTATCAGGCATCAAGTTCAATGCTAATTCTCAAAAACAAATCCAGATGTAATATCCATACATAAGCTTCTGAAGTAGGGAGTTTACAGGCTTTGAATCCCTTCTTACATCAAGAAATTTCTCCAGTACCACCTTCAGCCTACTGTGACTTCTTGAGCTTCTGTCTCAGCCCGAGCTTGAATCCTATACCGTCATCCTTTGAATGTGAGAAAAAGTGGTGAAGCACTATCCACCCCTCACTAAGTTCCAGCCACCCAGAGCTGCTGTGGACATCAAATGAACCATCCAGTCCCTACCATAAGGACATGTGGCATGTCTCCTTCCTGTCCTCCACACTCACCCCACGCCAACCCTGTGGACTTCTTCCCTTGCCTGCCTTGCTCTGTGATTCCAGCACAGGTTCCCTAACCACAGCACAATTCTCCAGCTATCTCTCTAACAGCGAACAGCTCCAGGCTGCCTTCTCCACCACCTGCAGATACATATCTGTGGAAATTTCTGTTTGTTCCACACGTGTTACCCAGTCACAGTCACGTCCCCATCTCCAAAGCCCGTTAAAAGTGTCCCCCTGTCTCAGTCCCAGTAAACCATTCTTCGCAGACTAAAGGAGGCTGCTGAATTCCCCGGACCAGCCTCAGATCCAGCCAGCGGGAAGGCTCTGAAGCAGGGCTGCCACACTTCCATCCTGACTCTGCCATCACCTGCTCAGGTAAGCACCTCAGCTCTGTGGGCCTGGGATTCATGGAGGAGAGCACTTCCCACTGTGGGCAGATGCAGTGAGCTCTCACAGTCAGGGTAGGTGCTTAGTACTAAATCTGGAAGCAGACAGCTACTGCTGCTGTGCTTCAAGCTCTCCACTCATATTCATCCTTCTGAACCCTGGTTTGTACGGTACCATCCCCTTATCAATATACTAAAACGGCAAATAGTCCTGCCTCCATCCTAATAGCAATAATAATTTAATACTTAAAATACCCTTTTGTGAAATTCTGGTACCAGTGGTAGATTTCTGGTACTTAATTTTATTCCCTTACTTTCTTAGTGTTTGTGCTTTACCACTTGAACCAAGCCACTAATCTAATGCATTCAAGGTTCAGTTGAGGTAGAGTCTCCCAGACTTTCTATTCAGGCTGCTTCTGGCTTATCAACCCCTTCTTTGAGCTTTCAGCCATTTCCCCATCTTTGTTGACAGGCTGGAGCTTCAGGGGCCTGCTCACAGCTTAACAGTGCCATGCAGCCTGAGGCCTGCAAGACAGTGTGTTTCCCCTGTCACCTTTGCATTCAGGAAGTGACTTAGAACTTCGTGTGGGGGATATCTAAAGTAAAGAACTCTCCTGATCTCACCCTATACAGACTACATAAACTCAAATAGAACATGTGTCCTGGTTTTCCTGCCCCCACTCCATCCTCTAGAGGAGAGAGCAGCCTGGCTACCAGTGGAGGTTGCAGCACAGCGCTGGAGTCTGGGCCTCCTGCAGGGTTCTTATTATGTCTGTGACCTCGGCACATGGAAGCCCTCAGCTGCAGGGACAGTTTGTCTGTGACCTCCCCATGGCCTCCGACATTGCCATATTACTGTCCTCACTTGAATTACAGGGCCCCTTCTGCCTGTGCAAACTTCTGGAAAGTAGAACTAACAAGCCCCAATTGTCTACAGATTCCTCTCACAGCAAGTGGAGGCGATCCTGTGGACAGGAAGAGACGCTACTTGAAATCCATCCACGTTGGGGACCAGGACCTTGTGACTTGCTTCTCAGCCCACAGGCCACACAGCTGCAGGGCTGCACTGGGAACAGTGTGCCTCACTTACTCTAACCTCCTTGCCTGGAGCACATCTACCTGGTCCCTGGGGGACAGCCCTGTCAGCTGACATGGCCCCTCTTGAGCCCCAAGGCACCAACCCTAGTGCTTCAGTGTCCTGCTCCCTGGTCAAGAATGACAGAAGACCTGGAGGCACTGCTTATACCATCGAATCACCTATTCCTCCTTGGCTTTGTTGTATTCTCTAATGATGATGCAAATATAGAGCCTGGTATCCATGGGACTGGTCCCTGTGCTTTGCGTGCTGTGCTGTCTGGACACCACTGGCTCCATTCCAATCATTGTGGCCATACATGATTCTCCCTTTGATCCATCTTATTTCACTGGGAAAGTCTCAGCCTTCTCCATCCCCCCAGTGAATAAGTCTCTCCTTTTTTGCTTAAAGTTGGGGAATTATAAATTACAGGTTATTCACTTGCCATAGTCCATTATATATCTACCAAAAAGAAAATCCTTTTTATCATATCTCTATTTCAAAACTAAAAGTTCCAGAAACTGAATTTAAACACACCTCTCTAATACCAGGGTAATTGAATAAGACATCATTGTAAAATACAATAGGACAGATTACTGTGTCACTATCAACTTCCACGATATTATGCTCAAGGAAAAACCTGGCTGCAAAGCTGAAAAATCTTGTGGCATCATGGAGTGAGTGCATGGCTGCACCTGTCCTTGGAACCCATGGCCCTGCTGATGTGTCTTCCAAATTCTCAGTATCAACCCCAAGAATGTATATCAGATCATTAAAAGCTAGTTTGTTGGATTCAGATGATGGTAGGTTGCTGACAGGACATTAAATGACCCCAAATTGGCCTTGCCTTGAAAGCTGCGGTTAAGCTTACTGGCCAGGCACACCCCTTCCCTGTTCCTAATGCATGGACCAGGTCCTGGGCAATGGATTCCCCAATCTTTCCTTCTCTTTGATTGTGAAAATGCGTGTAACCTGTTCCCTTCCTGACTTTGTCTCCTAAGAATAGGTGCATGATCACATGAAGAATAAACATATAATTCGCTGTTGAAAACAGAGTTGCTCTTCTTGTCAGTGGGTACCACAAAAATTCTGAGCTGAAAGAAGGTACTGGAGGCTCATGCCTATAGTCCTAGCTAACCAGCGGGCTGAGATTTGAATTGTGGTTGAAAGCTATCCTGTGCACAAAAGTCAAAGTCAGTATGAATCTTTTCTACAATTAATGCCCAAACATCTACAAGTGGAGCTGTGGTCATGTGGTAGAGCGCCAGCCACCGGACAATACAAAAACCTCATGGACAGCACTCCAAGGACCAGATTGAACACACACACATAGACACACAAACACTGACAGACACAAAATAATGAAAATAATAAATAAATGAATATGTGAAATTCTAGGCAGAGTACATGCACATAGCCCATGGCATATCTAGGCCTGGCACACTCTACCAGGCCTGTTCTCTACTGCCTGTGCTCTGCTACTGAAAGCTTAAGCCAGGTCTGTGTCCCTGTCCTTCCTCCAGTGCCCCAAGTGGGAAGAGAACCTGCCAGTCCAATTTTAACTTGTTTCTCAAAGAAGAAAGGATACAGGCAAATGGATTTCAAGATAGGGGAATGTCAGAACAGTGGACATCTTCATATCCTGCCCTAGAAGTGGGCTGAACTTCGAACTTGAACCATTTCAGTCCTTGCTTTCTCCTCACAAACCCAAACCCCATGTCATGCACATTGCTACCCCAGACCATGAGCTGGGAAAGAGCCTGCCCAGAAAAGATTATACTTGGGTGTGTGTAGACAGGTGGTGAGTGCCTCTGAGGTTACCAGAAGATTTGAGGTCACTGGGTGGGCTTGCTGATGAACTCCTCTCTCCATAAGAGCTGGGAGATTCACAGATGTTGGGAGGCCCTTGTTCCATCCCCAGTGTGGCCAGGAGTTACAGAGATGCAGAGAGAACCCAGAGATTCAGGGCCTCCCTGGACTACCATGGCTTCTAACTCAGGGCCTGGGTACATTCTCTGATTTTGCCCAAGTTGTGATCTCTACCACTTGAGATTCAGAACCATTTCTGATGCTGTCTCACAGATGAATCTGCCTGGATAGGCTGTGAACAAGGATCCTCAGATCATAGCCTCCTGAGTATCTGGAATTACAGGCAGGAGTCATCAGAGCCACAGGATCTCTCTGTGATTTTAGGGCTGAGATCACACAGTTGTACGCCAGCCAGGCAAGTTGTTTCCCAGAGAGCCAAGTGTCTCTCTCTCTGTGGTGGTTCTGAGGTTTCAGTGTTAGGGTTACTCAATTGTCAGGTAGTTGCTCTGATACACAACTCAGTCTTTCTACTTGTATTTTTATTGGTGGTTAATCACAATGTCCCAAGTGTTTCCTGGGCACTGAATTTATGCACAGAATGAGTGAAGAAAGTGGGCCTGTCCACTTTGGAACATTGCTCATCCTAGACTTAGCACTGATTGTTGATGTGTTTCAGCATTAGGAGAGCCAGGCACAGGACGCCACCACAGCTCCCACTACCTGCCAGATTAGGACAAGAAAAATCACAGGACAGCATATTCATCAGTGAACAGTAGACACAGAGGAGGGGTGTGAGACCCTGAGGGGCGGGAAGTTCTTCTCAACCAGATATCACTGTCACACCTGCAATGCCTCTGGAGGTGGCGAGGGGGGATACAGAGGGTGAAAGAGAAGATTAGTGGTTGGCCAGTGGATATAAATTGGAGGGCTTCTGGGAAGGTGATAGAGAAGGGAAGATGTCACAAAGGACACAGGGCAAAAAATACGTGGCAAGACGCATGCAGGTTCCCTTAGGCATCAGGAGGGCCACAGCCAGTCTAAGGGATGACCAGAGCTGATATACAGGCCCATGGATGACCAGGCCAGAAAAGAGACCTGAGAATTGCCAAGAATTCTGAGGAAGAAAGGAGAGGCCTGTAAAGAGCCAGAGGCCTGCAGAAGAGTCAAAAGGCCTGTAGAGAGAGAGAGACATGCAGAGAACACCGAGGTCTGCAGAAAATGGAGAAACTTACAGAGCTCAGAGAGGTCCACAGAGAGTCTGAGAGACTGACAGTGAGTCTGAGAGGCCCGCAGAGAGGGGGAGAAGCCTCAGGAGAAGGCACAGGTCTGGGGAGAGTGGAGAGTCAAGGCTTGTAGGAAGGAAGAAAAGAATTTAAAATCGCAGACACATGGTTGCAAGTGACAAAGGAAGTTTATTACTTGGTCTGTTTCCTTGTTCTAGAGGACACTTCAGTACTAGGAGCAGCTGCAACCTCCAAGGGGGCAAGTGTTTTTTCCTTTTATTTGTCCTTTCTATAGCTCCTTCTACTCCATCCATGTGCCCTATAGATTGTCCAAGTAGCTTTGTTTTCTACAATCCTTTTGGACCATAAAGGTGATAAGCTGTTGTGTCTCTCAGGTCTATCTTGCTGCAATGTGCACAGTCCACACACACCTGTGGAATGAAGGAACCCTGAAGCAATGTTGTACGTGCTCAGTCACCTTGCACCTTGCCATATCTCCCAATGCTCTCCTTCCTCTACCCAGAACTTTCCAGTCGTCACCCCTCCAACTCTCCACAGCCCTCTCTGCTCCCGGCAGGCTCCTCTATCTCTGTGGGCCTTTCAAATCTAGGTGGGCCTCTCAAAATCTCTGCGGGCCTGTCTGACTCCCTACAGGACTCTGTATCTCTCCAGGTGCTTCTCCACCTCTCCATAGACCTCTCCATCCCTCTGCAGGCCACTCTGACACTACAGGTCTCTCCAACTCTCTGTAAGCCTCTCAGCCATACACAGGGTTCTCAGCTCTACCCAGGCCTCTCCACCTACTGGACTTCTATGGGTATCTCTTCCAGCCTGGACTTCCTCAAGCAGGCCAGGCTCCTCTCAGCCTCTCTATCAGCCCAGCTGACTCCTCAAGCCTTCCTCGGCTCTCCTCAGGCTTGACAGAAACCTGGGCATTTCTTTACCCTGTGAAACATGTCTCTTGCCATGTGTCTCTTACTGTCTCCCCTTCCTTATCTCCTTCCTGAAACTCTTCATTTCCGTATCCACTGGATGCCCACACAGTGCCCTTTCATGCCCATCCCCCATGGGCCTGGCATGTGTGCTGCTGACATTAGTGTGGGAGAGGATGTCCTGATACTCAGGTCCTTACATTCCCCACTGGTTTGTATGTCTACTCCAATCATTGACTTTTAGGTCCAAATCCTAAACGGCCCTTGGGAAATGGGTAGGTCTAGCAGATAATAAAATAACAGGCTGTCCTTAAACTTGTTCCAAATGGAATCTCCAAGCTGGAAGGGATGGGATGGATCTGATCTGGACTCAGTTACTGTCTTCCAGCAGCTTCAATTGAGTGTTACACTTCCGTCTGCATTTGCTTCAAATTTGGACATAGACCCCAGAATAGTTATCTTTGGATTACAGGTGTAATTCACCAGTGTGAGGCTGTCTTCTGCCATAGAATAGGGGTTGAAAGGATGAGTCAGTCTAAGGCAGTCAGGCTGAAGAATGCATTGAGAAGTTGGTGAGCAGAAGCAGCATCTCATCAGAGCACAACCTCTTGTGCTCACTTATTTCCCACAGTCTCAGTGTGCTTGTCTCGTTCCTGTATAGTCACCACATATGGTGAACTCCAAACCAAATATCTCCCAAGGGACTGAGCACAAAAATATGTGCTGTCAAGCTGATTTAATTCTGCGCATGGGCTGCCCAGGAATCATTAGGTCACTAAATCTAACTCCGATTCATAGCCAAGATCTGGCTGCAGGACTAGAAGAAGAAAAAAAACGGACAAAAAAAAAGAAAAGAAAATGGGAAATTAAACATGTTTGCTTCAAGGGAGAGAACCAAGAATGGTCTGTGGACTGGGATGTAGCTCACTGGTAGAGCAATTGATCTGAGACTCAATCTCAAGGAAACAAAAAATTCAAGAGCCAAGTATTGAGCTGGATTTGGGCCTTGGCTGCTGGGAAGCCTGGAAGGCTCTTTGTAGAGGAAGGAGCGCATGGGGTTTAAGCAGACATTGCAGGGTGCCAGGTGTCTGAGCACGTAAAACCTAGCCATGTTAGATAGTCATTCCCCAAACTCAGCCTGAGTTCCTGTAGGAGACACTGGTTCAGAAGGGTCAGGGTTCATTCATTCCACAGCTATGTGTGGGCTCTACACCTTGCAGCAAGATAGACCTGAGAGAGACACAACAGCTTATGAACTTCAAGGTCCAAAAGGATTGCAGTAAGACAAAGCTACTGGACAAGCTGTAGGATACAGGGGTGGAGTAGAGGGAGCTGTACAGGAAATGGACCAGTGGCACTGGCTCAGGGGAGGAATGAAGAGGTGGGCACTGCTCGTGAAGTTGGCCACGCATGGTGGGCATGGGACTTTGTACTAGAACCACGTGAAAATCTTGTGTTGTTTTCTTTCTGTGTTCTGACCTTCTGGTGAAATACAAGTCATGTCCATCTGCGATTTTTGTTCAAGGCTGGCATCATGCTTTTCTCAGGATCATTGACTGGAGTTAGGCCGTGGTTCCTAGGGTGCTAATGCAAATCAGTGACCCTTACTTTGGTTCCTTTTTGTGGAACTGGAGTTTGAACCCAGGGCCTCTTACTTGCTAGACAGGTGCTCTAACAGTAAGTCTCGCTTTCAAGACAGTCTTTTGTCAGTGAACTAGAGAAGGAATCCCTGTACATTTCAGCATTAGGTGACCTGTGAACTTCACTTCTCCAGATCTCTACCTTCTGAGTAGAGTCATTGACAGACATAAGCCCTAAAGACAGCACTGCACACCCTTCCCTCTGTATTACCCTTCCAATGAGAATATCCCAGAGACATGGTTCCAGGTGACAAAGGAAGTTTATTACTTGGTCTCTTCCCTGATACTTCAGTACTAGGAGCAACTGCAACTTCCAAGTGGGCAAGTCTTTTTTTCCTTTTATTTGTCCTTCCTATAGCTCCTTCTACTCCATCCCTGTGCCCTATAGCTTGTCTAGTAGCTTTGTCTTACTGCAAACCTTTAGGATTTTGAAGGGATAAGCTGTTGTGTCTCTCTCAGGTCTATGTTCCTGCAAGGTGCAGAGCCCACACATAGCTGTGGAATTAATGACCCTGAAGCCCTTCTGACCCAGTGGCCTCTGCAGGAGCTCAGGCTGTTTATGGAATAACTAACTAAACATGGCAATGTTGTACGTGCTCAGTCATCAGGCACGTTGCCATGTCTCCCAATGTTCTCCTTCCTCTACCCAGACTCTTACAAGCCACACCCCTCCAACTCTCCACACGCTTCTCAGCTCCTTGCAGACCCCTCTATCTCTTTGTGCCTTTCAAATATATGTGGGCCTCTCCAACTCTCCGCAGGCCTCTCTGTCTCTCTACGAGCCTCTTCCACTCTCTGCTAGCCTCATAGCCCTACACAGAGCTCTCAGCTCTACGGAGGCCTCTCCACTTGCCTGGACCTCCATGGGCTTCTCCTCCAACCTGGACTCCGCTCAAGCAGGCCAGGCTCCTCGCAGCCTCCCTATCAGCACAGTTGACTCCTCAAGCCTTCCTGAGATCTCCACAGGCTTGACAAGTCCCTGGGCATTGCTTCACTATTTGAAGCATGTCTCTTGCCATGGGTCTCTTAATGTCTCCCCTTCTATATCTCCTTCCTGGAACTGCTCTTCTCCATATCAACTGGCCGCCCCCACACTGCCCTTTCATGCCCATCCCCAATTGGCCTGCCATGCGTGTTGGTGACATTACTGTGGGACAAGTCTTCCTGCCTCTCAGGATCTCACATTCACCACTGGTGTGTATGTCTATGCAAATAATTGACTTTTAGGTCCTTCTTTTGGAGCAAATCCTAAACACCACCTGGGGAAGGTGGCAGGTCCAGCTGATAATAACACTCTATCCTTCAACTTTTTCCAAATGGAATCTCCAGGTTGGAAGAGATGGTATTGATCTGGTCTGGATTGAATTACTGTCTCTCAGTACCTTCAATTGATTGTCACATCTCCTTCTGCATTTGCTGCAAATTTGGACATTCACTGCAAAGATCCCCTTGTTAGGCTGAGGCCCCAGTGGGTTTCAACACAGTTTTAGACAGAGACCTAGGGACAACGTAGCGGTGTGACAAAAACCAGGTATAGACAGACACAGAAGGCTTCAGCCTGTAACCTGATTTTTACAAGGACAGTGTCCACACCTGCACACTTCTTATCACAGTTTTCCATGCCACTTCCTTTAAATTTATCCTGCCTCACTTTCAAAAAATTAATGACTCTGGTCCCTTGATCTTAAAAGGGATTAATGGTTAAACATCATGATCTTCTGTAAATTCTGCAAGCTGACTCAGTGGACACTGACCCTTCTTAGCCAGGAAACTATAACCTTAGCCTGTTTAGCAAGTGGTTGTCTGGATTAGATGTCATTAAAAACAATGTGTTAATCCTAACTGGAAATTATATGCAAGATTTAACAACGGCACAGACTTTTAGATAAGTTCAGTTGGAGGAAGGCTCGGTTCGGGTCATCTAGAACTGAAATGCCTGACTCTATCTTTTATCCAGTTTTAGACAAGAGGGCTTTACAATTGTCAACATTGCCAGGACCAGCCACATGTCTGAACCAGGCACACAGCCATCTCTTTAGTCAGATTGCTAGAGGACCAAACCAGGCCCAGAGTCTCCTGTACCCTGCCTCTTGAGGGCCACCACACAGAAACAAGGACATAGCAGGCCTGTAACTGCCAGAAGCTAGCACTTTACAATGGGAGTCACAGCTAATGTGGCCTTTGGTGGCTAATTGGAAATCAGAGTCTCACAGACTTTCTTACCCAAGAATAGTTGTCTTTGGATTATAGGCATAATTCACCTGTGTGAGGCTGACTTCAGCCATAAAATAGGGGTTGAAAGGATGAGTCAATCTAAGGCAGTCAGGCTGAACAATGCATTGAGAGGTTGTGAGCAGAAGCAGCATCTCATCAGAGCCCAACCTTGTGTGCTCACTTATTTCCCACAGTCTCACTGTGCTTGTCTCGTGCCTTTATACTTACCACAGATGGTGAACTCCAAGTCACATATCTCCCAAGGGACTGAGCACATAAACATGTGCTGTCAGCTGACTTAACTCTGTACATAGGCTGCCCAGGTGTCACTGGGTCACTGAATCTGACTCTTATGTTCAGCAAAGCTCCTCCCACTCTGTCAGCCTCTGATTCCCACAGATGGCCTCCTTCCTCTGCTCTCAGCCTCCCCAGCTTGGGTCCCAGTTTAGGTCGTGTGGTCCTGTGGTCCATCCACCCATAGGGTCTCAATCCCCAGAGCAAGGGTGTGGCTCAGGTCCCAGAATCTGAGCAGCAACATGGCCTTCCTTCTCAGGACACAGCAGCATCCCAGCCTGCTTCTCTTTACTTCCTTCTGTCTGTGCACAAAGTGGTACGATGTGCCCTCTCACCTGTACCCAGGTGGCACATGGAGCACAGCCAAGGTGGTATTATGGCCTTCTTCCACATTATGTAATAATGTTTGAACTGAGGTTCATGTGTATATATCTGAGATTTGTAACCTGAATTATATATCTTGCAATGATCAGCTGATTATTTGGAGATGAAGTTTAAGGAACTATAACTCTGGGGTCATATCAAATTGTCATCTTCCTAGAGTGGGAGGCATGAGACATTTGGTAGAGCATTAGCCACTCAGCTAAAGTATCAGGCATCAAGTTCAATTCTAATTCTCAAAAACAAATCCAGATGTAATATCCATACATAAGCTTCCGGAGTAGGGAGTTTACAGGCTTTGAATCCCTTCTTACATCAAGAAATTTCTCCAGTACCACTTAGAGCCTACTGTGATTTCTTGAGCTTCTGTCTGAGCCCGAGCTCGAATCCTATACCGTCATCCTTTGAATGTGAGAAAAAGTGGTGAGGCACTATCCACCCCTCACTAAGTTCCAGCCACCCAGAGCTGCTGTGGACATCAAATGAGCCATCAAGGCCCTACCATGGGGACATGTGGCATGTGCCCTTCCTGTCCTCCACACTCACCCCACACCAACCCTGTGGACTTCTTCCCTTGCCTGCCTTTCTCTGTGATTCCAGCACAGGTTCCCTACCCACAGCTCAATTCTCCAGCTATCTCTCTAACAGGGAACAGCTCCAGGCTGCCTTCTCCACCACCTGCAGATACATATCTGTGGAAATTTCTGTTGGTTCCACATGTCCTCCCCAGTCACAGTGACGTCCCCATCTCCAAAACCCTTTAAAAGTGTCCCCCTGTCTCAGTCCCAGTAAACCATTCTTCGCAGACTAAAGGAGGCTGCTGAATTCCCCGGACCAGCCTCAGATCCAGCCAGCGGGAAGGCTCTGAAGCAGGGCTGCCACACTTCCATCCTGACTCTGCCATCACCTGCTCAGGTAAGCACCTCAGCTCTGTGGGCCTGGGATTCATGGAGGAGAGCACTTCCCACTGTGGGCAGATGCAGTGAGCTCTCACAGTCAGGGTAGTTGCTTAGTACTAAATCTGGAAGCCGACAGCTACTGCTGCTGTGCTTCAAGCTCTCCACTCATATTCATCCTTCTGAACCCTGGTTTGTACAGGACCATGCCCTTATCAATATACTAAAACGGCAAATAGTCCTGCCTCCATCCTAATACCAATAATAATTTAATACTTACAAATACCCTTTTGTGAAATTCTGGTACCGGTGGTAGGTTTCTGGTATTTAATTTTATTCTCTTTCTTTCTTAGTGTTTGTGCTTTACCACTTGAACCAAGCCACTAATCTAATGCATTCAAGGTTCAGTTGAGGTAGAGTCTCCCAGACTTTCTATTAAGGCTGCTTCTGGCTTATCAACCCCTTCTGTGAGCTTTCAGCCATTTCCCCATCTTTGTTGACAGGCTGGAGTTTCAGGGGCCTGCTCACAGCTTACCAGTGCCATGCAGCCTGAGGCCTGCAAGACAGTGTGTTTCCCCTGTCACCTTTGCATTCAGGAAGTGACTTAGAACTTCGTGTGGGGGATATCTAAAGTAAAGAACTCTCCTGATCTCACCCTATACAGACTACATAAACTCAAATAGAACATGTGTCCTGGTTTTCCTGCCCCCACTCCATCCTCTAGAGGAGAGAGCAGCCTGGCTACCAGTGGAGGCTGCAGCACAGCGCTGGAGTCTGGGCCTCCTGCAGGGTCCTCATTATGTCTGTGTCCTCAGCACATGGAAGCCCTCAGCTGCAGGGACAGTTTGTCTGTGACCTCCCCATGGCCTCCGACATTGCCATATTACTGTCCTCACTTGAATTACAGGGCCCCTTCTGCCTGTGCAAACTTCTGGAAAGTAGAACTAACAAGCCCCAATTGTCTACAGATTCCTCTCACAGCAAGTGGAGGCGATCCTGTGGACAGGAAGAGACGCCACTTGAAATCCATCCACGTTGGGGACCAGGACCTTGTGACTTGCTTCTCAGTCCACAGGCCACACAGCTGCAGGGCTGCACTGGGAACAGTGTGCCTCACTTCCTCTAACCTCCTTGCCTGGAGCACAGCCACCTGGTCCCTGGGGGACAGCCCTGTCTGCTGTCATGGCCCCTCCTGAGCCCCAAGGCACCAACCCTAGTGCTTCAGTGTCCTGCTCCCTGGTCAAGAATGACAGAAGACCTGGAGACACTGCTTATACTATAGAATCACCTATTCCTCCTTGGCTTTGTTGTATTCTCTAATGATGATGCAAATGCAGTGCCTGGTGTCCATGGGACTGGTCCCCGTTCTGCTGCTGCTGTCCTGTCTGGACACCACTGGCTCCATTCCAGTCATTGTACCCATACGTGATTCTCCCTTTGATCCATCTTATTTCACTGGGAAAGTCTCAGTCTTCTTCATCCCCCCAGTGAATAAATCTCTCTTTTTTTGTTTAAAGGTGGGGAAATATAAATTACAGGTTTTTCACTTGCCATAGTCCATTATATATCTACCAAAAAGAAAATCCTTTTTATCATATCTCTATTTCAAAACTAAAAGTTCCAGAAACTGAATTTAAACACACCTCTCTAATACCAGGGTAATTGAATAAGACATCGTTGTAAAATACGATAGGACAGATTACTGTGTCACTATCAACTTCCACGATATTATGCTCAAGGAAATACCTGGCTGCAAAGCTGAAAAATCTTGTGGCATCATGGAGTGAGTGCATGGCTGCACCTGTCCTTGGAGCCCATGGCCCTGCTGATGTGTCTTCCAAATTCTCAGTATCAACCCCAAGAATGTATATCAGATCATTAAAAGCTAGTTTGTTGGATTCAGATGATGGTAGGTTGCTGACAGGATAATAAATGACCCCAAATTGTCCTTGCCTTGAAAGCTGCGATTAAACCTAGTGGCCTGGCACCCCCCTTCCCTGTTCCTAATGCATGGACCATGTCCTGGGCAATGGATTCCCCAATCTTTCCTTCTCTTTGACTGTGAAAATACTTGTAACCTGTTCCCTTCCTGACTTTGTCTCCTAAGAATTGGTGCATGATCACATGAAAAATAAACACATAATTTGCTGTTGAAAACAGAGTTGCTCTTCTTGTCAGTGGGCACCACAAAAATTCTAAGCTGAAAGAAAGTACTGGAGGCTCATGCCTGTAGTCCTAGCTAACCAGCGGGCTGAGATTTGAATTGTGGTTGAAAGGTATCCTGTGCACACAAGTCAGTATGAATCTTTTCTACAATTAATGCCCAAACATCTACAAGTGGACCTGTGGGTCATGTGGCAGAACGCCAGCCACTGGACAATACAAAAACCTCATGGACAGCACTCCAAGGACCAGATTGAACACACACACATAGACACACACACACTGACAGACAAAAAATAATGAAAATAATAAATAAATGAATATGTGAAATTCTAGGCAGAGTACATGCACATAGCCCATGGCTTATCTAGGCTTGGCACACTCTACCAGGCCTGTTCTCTACTGCCTTTGCTCTGCTACTGAAAGCTTAAGCCAGGTCTGTGTCCCTGTCCTTCCTCCAGTGCCCCAAGTGGGAAGAGAACCTGCCAGTCCAATTTTGACTTGTTTCTCAAAGAAGAAAGGAGACAGGCAAATGGATTTCAAGATAGGGGAATGTCAGAACAGTGGACATCTTCATATCCTGCCCTAGAAGTGGGCTGAACTTGGAACTTGAACCATTTCAGTCCTTGCTTCCTCCTCACACACCCAAACCCCGTGTCATGCACATTGCTAACCCAGACCATGAGCTGGGAAAGAGCCTGCCCAGAAAAGATTCTACTAGGGTGTGTGTAGAGAGGTGGTGAGTGCCTCTGAGGTTACCAGAAGATTTGAGGTCACTGGGTGGGCTTGCTGATGAACTCCTCTCTCCATAAGAGCTGGGAGATTCACAGATGTTGGGAAGCCCCTGTTCCATCCCCAGTGTGGCCAGGGGTAACAGAGATGCAGAGAGAACCCAGAGATTCAGGGCCTCCCTGGACTACCATGGCTTCTAACTCAGGGCCTGTGTACAATCTCTGATTTTGCCCAAGATGTGATCTCTACCACTTGAGATTCGGAACCATTTCTGGTGCTCTTTGATAGTTAATTAGAGTAAACTGTCTCACAGATGAATTTGCCTGGATAGGCTGTGAATAAGGATCCTCAAATAATAGCCTCCTGAGTATCTGGAATTAAAGGCAGGAGTCATCAGAGCCACAGGATCTCTCTGTGATTTTAGGGCTGAGATCACACAGTTGTACGCCAGCCAGGCAAGTTGTTTCCCAGAGAGCCAAGTGTTTGGGGACAACTTGGTCTCTCTCTCTGTGGTGGTTCTGAGGTTTCACTGTTAGGGCTACTCAATTGTCAGGTAGTTGCTCTGATACACAACTCAGTCTTTCTACTTGTATTTTTATTGGTGGTTAATCACAATGTCCCAAGTGTTTCCTGGGCACTGAGTTTATGCACAGAATGAGTGAAGAAATTGGGCCTGTCCACTTTGGAACATTGCTCATCCTAGACTTAGCACTGATTGTTGATGTGTTTAAGCATTAGGAGAGCCAGGCACAGGACCCCACCAGAGCTCGCACTACCTGACAGATTAGGACAAGAAAAATCACAGGACAGCATATTCATCAGTGAACAGTAGACACTGAGGAGTGGTGTGAGACCCTGAGGGGCGGGAAGTTCTTCTCAACCAGATATCACTGTCACACCTGCCATTCCTCTGTAGGTGGCCAGGGGGGAGATAGAGGGTGAAAGAGAAGATTAGTGGGTGGCTAGTGGATATGGATTGGAGGGCTTCTGGGAAGGTGATAGAGAAGGGAAAATGTCACAAAGGACACAGGGCAAAAAACACATGGCAAGACGCATGCAGGTTCCCTTACGCTTCAGGAGGGCCACAGCCAGTCTAATTGGTGACCAGAGCTGATATACAGGCCCATGGATGACCAGGCCAGAAAAGAGACCTGAGAATTGCCAAGAATTCTGAGGAAGAAAGGAGAAGCCTGTAAAGAGCCAGAGGCCTGCAGAAGAGTCAAAAGGCCTGCAGACAGTGAGAGACATGCAGAGAACAACGAGCTCTGCAGAAAATGGAGAACCTTACAGAGCTCAGAGAGGTCCACAGAGAGTCTTAGAGACTGACAGTGAGTCTGAGAGGCCCGCAGAGAGGTGGAGAAGCCGCTGGAGAAGGCACAGGTCTGGGGAGAATGGAGAGTCAAGGCTTGTAGGAAGGAAGAAAAGAATTTAAAATCGCAGACACATGGTTGCAGGTGACAAAGGAAGTTTATTACTTGGTCTCTTCCCTTATTCTAGAGGATACTTCTGTATTAGGAGCAGCTGCAACCTTCAAGGGGGCAAGTGTTTTTTTCCTTCTATTTGTCCTTTCTATAGCTCCTTCTACTCCATCCATGTGCCCTATAGATTGTCCAAGTAGCTTTGTTTTCTACACTCCTTTTGGACCGTGAAGGTGATAAGCTGTTGTGTCTCTCTCAGGTCTATCTTGCTGCAATGTGCACAGTCCACACACACCTGTGGAATGAAGGAACCCTGAAGCAATGTTGTACGTGCTCAGTCACCTTGCACCTTGCCATATCTCCCAATGCTCTCCTTCCTCTACCCAGAACTTTCCAGGCCTCACCCCTCCAACTCTCCACAGCCCTCTCTGCTCCCTGCAGGCTCCTCTATCTCTGTGGGCCTTTCAAATCTAGGTGGGACTCTCAAAGTCTCTGCGGGCTTGTCTGACTCCCTACAGGACTCTGTATCTCTCCAGGTGCTTCTCCACCTCTCCATAGACCTCTCCAACCCTCTGCAGGCCACTCTGACACTACAGGTCTCTCCAACTCTCTGTAAGCCTCTCAGCCATACATAGGGTTCTCAGCTCTACCCAGGCCTCTCCACCTAATGTACTTCCATGGGTATCTCTTCTAGCCTGGACTCCCCTCAAGCAGGCCAGGCTCCTCTCAGCCTCTCTATCAGCCTAGCTGACTCCTCAAGCCTTCCTCGGCTCTCCTCAGACTTGACAGGAACCTGGGCATTTCTTTACCCTGTGAAACATGTCTCTTGCCATGTGTCTCTTACTGTCTCCCCTTCCTTATCTCCTTCCTGAAACTCTTCATTTCCATATCCACTGGACACCCACAGAATGCCCTTTCATGCCCATCCCCATGGGCCTGGCATTTGTGCTGCTGACATTAGTGTGTGACAGGATGTCCTGATGCTCAGGTCCTTACATTCCCCACTGGTTTGTATGTCTACTCCAATCATTGACTTTTAGGTCCAAATCCTAAACTGCCCTTGGGAAAGGGGTAGGTCTAGCAGATAATAAAATAACAGGCTGTCCTTGAACTTGTTCCAAACAGAATCTCCAAGGTGGAAGAGATGGGATGGATCTGATCTGGACTGAATTACTGTCTCCCAGCAGCTTCAATTTAGTGTTACACTTCCGTCTACATTTGCTGTAAATTTGGACATAGATCCCAGAATAGTTATCTTTGGATTACAGGTGTAATTCACCAGTGTGAGGCTGTCTTCTGCCATAGAATAGGGGTTGAAAGGATGAGTCAGTCTAAGGCAGTCAGGCTGAAGAATGCATTGAGAAGTTGGTGAGCAGAAGCAGCATCTCATCAGAGCACAACCTCTTGTGCTCACTTATTTCCCACAGTCTCAGTGTGCTTGTCTCGTTCCTGTATAGTCACCACATATGGTGAACTCCAAATCACATATCTCCCGAGGGTTTGAGCACAAAAATATGTGCTGTCAAGCTGATTTAATTCTGCGCATGGGCTGCCCAGGAATCATTAGGTCACTAAATTTGCCTCTTATTTTCAGCAGAGCTCCTCCGATTCATAGCCAAGATCTGGCTGCAGGACTAGAAGAAGAATAAATTGACAAAAGGAAAAGAAAAGAAAATGGGAAATTAAACATGTTTGCTTCAAGGGAGAGATCCAAGAATGGTCTATGGACTGGGATGTAGCTCACTGGTAGAGCACTTGATCTGAGACTCAATCTCAAGGAAACAAAAAATTCAAGATCCAAGTATTGAGCTGGATTTGGGCCTTGGCTCCTGGGAAGCCTGGAATGCTCTTTGTAGAGGAAGGAGTGCATGAGGTTTAAGCAGACATTCCAGGGTGCCAGGTGTCTGAGCACGTACAACCTAGCCATGTTAGATAGTCATTCCTCAAACTCAGCCTGAGCTCCTGTAGGAGCCACTGGTTCAGAAGGGCTTCAGGGTTCATTCATTCCACAGCTATGTGTGGGCTCTACACCTTCCAGCAAGATAGACCTGAGAGAGACATAACAGCTTATGACCTTCAATGTCCAAAAGGATTGCAGTAAGACAAAGCTACTGGACAAGCCGTAGGGCATGGGGATGGAGTAGAGGGAGCTGGGCAGGAAATGGACCAGTGGCACTGCCTCAGGGGAGGAATGCAGTGGTGGGCACTGCTCGTGAAGTTGGCCACCCATCGTGGGCATGGGATTTTGTACTAGAAACACCAGAAAATCTTGTGTTGTTTTCTTTCTGTGTTCTGACCTTTTGGTGAAATACAAGTAAAGTCCATCTGTTATTTTTTTTTTTCAGGATGACACCAGGCTTGTCTCAGGCTCATTGACTGGAGTTAGGCCGTGGTTCCTAGGGTGCTAATGCAAATCAGTGACCCTTACTTTGGTTCCATTTTGTGGAACTGGAGTTTGATCCCAGGGTCTCTTACTTGCTAGACTGGTGCTCTAACAGTAAGTCTCACTTTCAAGACAGTCTTTTGTCAGTGAACTAGAGAAGGAATCCCTGTACATTTCAGCCTTAGGTGACTTGTGAACTTCACTTCTCCAGATCTCAACCTTCTGAGTAGAGACATTGACAGACATAAGATCTAAAGACAACACTGCACACTCTTTCCTCCGTAGCACCTTTCAAATGAGAAAATCCCAGGTGGCACCTTTCCAGGTGACAAAGGAATTTTATTACTTGGTCTGTTCCCTTGTTCTAGGTGATACTTCAGTACTAGGAGCAGCTGCAACCTCCAAGAGGGCAAGGCTTTTTTCCTTTTATTTGTCCTCCCTACAGTTCCTTCTACTTTACTCTTGTGCCCAACAGATTGTGCAGGTAACTTTGTCTTACTACAATCATTTTAGAGCCTGAAGGTGTCTCTCTCAGGTCTATCTTGCTGCAAAGTTGAGAGCCCACACAGCTGTGGAATGAACTCTGAAGCCCTTGTGAACCAGTGGCTTCTGCAGGAGCTCCGGTTGAGTTTGTGGAATCACTAACTAAACATGGTAATGTTGTACGTGCTCAATCACCAAGCACCATGCCCTGTCTCCCAATGCTCTCTATCCTCTACCCAGAAACTTCCAGGCCTCACCCCTTCAAATCTCCACAGGCTTCTCTGCTCCCTGCAGGCTCCTCTATCTATGTAGACCTTTCAAATAGAGCTGGGCCTCTCCAACTCTCTGCAGTCCTCTTTGACTCTCTGCAGGCCTCTCCACCTCTCCACAGGCCTCTCCAACTCTCTGCAAGACTCTCAGCCCTACACAGGGCGCTCAGCTCTACCCAGGTCACTCCTCCAGCCTGGACTCCTCTCAAACAGGCCACTCTCCTCTTAGCCTCTCTATTAGCCCAGCTGACTCCGCAAGGCTTTCCAGGCTCTCCTCAGGTTGACAAGTACCTGGGCATTGCTTCATTCTGTGAAGCATATCTCTTGCCATGGGTCGCTTACTGTCTCCTCTTCTCTATCTCCTTCCTGGAACTGCTCTTCTCCATATCCACTGGCTGCCCCCAAAACGCCGTTCATGCCCATCCACCATTGGCCTGGCATGCTTGTTGGTGATATTAGTGGGGGACAGGTCTTCATGCCTCTCAGGTCATCACATTTCTCACTGGTGTGTATATCTACTCAAATAATTGACTTTGGGTCTGGGAAGGTGGCTCGGTGGTAGAGCCCATGCCTTGCATGCCAGAGGCCCTGGGTTCCACTCCTCAGCACCACGTAAACCGAAAGAAAAAAGCCAGAAGTGTCGCTTTGGCTCAAGTGGTAGAGCGCTAGCCTAGAACTGAAGAGCTGAGGGACAGCACCCAGGCCCACAGTTCAAGCCCCCTGACTGGACCAAAAAAAAAATCAAATAATTGACTTTTAGGTCCTTCTTTTGGAGCAAATCCTAAATGCCTCCTGGTTAAGGTGACAGGTCTAGCAGATAATAACACACTATCCTTGAACATTTTCAAAATGGAATCTCCAGGTTGGAAGAGATGGGATGGATCGGGTCTGGACTGAATTACTGTCTCCAAATACCTTCAACTGATTGTCACATCTCCTTCTGCATTTGCTGCAAATTTGGACATAGACTGGCAAAAGATGAGCTTATTAGGCTGAGGCCCCACTGGATTTCAACACAGTTTTAGACAGAGGCCCAGGGACATTTTGAAGCATGACAAATAACCAGGTATATACAGACACAGAAGGCTTCAGTCTGTAACCTGATTTTTAGAAGTACAGTGTCCACACCTGCGTACTTGTTACCACAGTTTTCCATGCCAATTCCTTTAAATTTATCCTGCCTCATTTTCCAAAAAGTAATGACACTGGACCCTTGATCTTAAAGGGGATTGATGGGTGAACATCATGATCTTCTTTAACTTCTTCATGCTGAATTAGTGGACACTTACCCTACTTGGCAAGGAACCTATAACCTTAGCCTGTTTTACCAAGTGGTTGTCTGGATTAGATGTCATTAACAACAATGTGTTAATCCTAACTGGAAACTATATGCAACATTAAACAACAGCACAGACTTTTAGATACATGCATTTGGAGGAAGGCTGGGTTGGGGCCATCTGGAACTGAAATGGCCTGACTCTGTCTTTTATCCAATCTTAGACAAGAGGGCTTTACAATTGTCTACATTACAAAGGCCAGCAACATGTCTGAAACAGGCACACAGCCATCTCTTTAGCCAGACTGGTAGAGGACCAAACCAGGCCCACAAACACCTGTACTCTGCCTCGTGAGGGCCACCACACAGGAAGAGGGACATAGCAGGCCTGTAACTGCCAGAAGCTAGCACTATACAATGGGAGTCACAGCTAATCTGGCCTTTGGTGGCTAATTGGAAATCAGAGTCTCACAGACTTTCTTACCCAAGAATAGTTGTCTTTGGATTACAGGGGTAATTCACCAGTGTGAGGCTGTCTTCGGCCATAGAATAGGGGTTGAAAGACTGAGTCAATCTAAGGCATTCAGGCTGAACAATGCATTGAGAGGTTGTGAGCAGAAGCAGCATCTCATCAGAGCCCAACCTTGTGTGCTCACTTATTTCCCACAGTCTCAGTGTCCTTGTCTCGTGCCTGTATACTTACCACGTATGGTGATCTCCAACTCACATATCTCCCAAGGTCCTGAGAACATAAACATGTGCTGTCAGCTGATATAACTCTGTACATGAGCTGCCCAGGTGTCACTGGGTCACTGCATCTGACTCCTATTTTCAGCAAAGCTCCTCCCAGTCTGCCTGCCTCTGATTCCCACAGATGGCCTCCTTCCTCTGCTCTCAGCCTCCCCAGCCTGGATCTCAGCTTAGGTCCTGTGGTCCTGTGGTTAATCCACCCACAGGGTCTCAATCCGCAGAGCAAGGGTGTGGCTCAGGTCCCAGGGTCTGAGCAGCACCGTGGGCCTTCCTTCTCAGGACCCAGCAGCATCCCAGCCCGCTTCTCTTTACTTCCTTCTGTCTGTGCACAAAGGAAGGACTGTGTGTCGTCTCACCTGTACCCAGGTGGCACATGGAGCACAGCCATGGTAGTAGTACGGCCTTCTTCCACATTACGTTATAGAGTTTGAACTGAGTTTCATGTGTATGTATCTGAGATTGGTAACCTGAGTTATATATCTTGCAATGATCAGCTGATTATTTAGAGATGAACTTTAAGGAACAATTCCTCTAGGGTCACATCAAATTGTAATCTTCCTAGAGTGGGAGGCTTGGGACATTTGGTAGAGTTTTAGCCAATAAGCTAAAGTACCAGGTACCAAGTTCAATTCCAATTCTCAAAAAAAAAAAATCCATATGTAATCTCTGAACATGAGCCTCTGGCGTAGGGAGTTTACAGGCATTGAATCCCTTCCTCATCAGTCTGCTCCCTTCTTGTTACATCTAGAACGTTTTTCAGTATTACTTACAGCTTACTGTGACTTCATGAGATTATGTCTGAAAACTAGCGTGAATCCTATACAGTCATCCTTTGAATGTGAGAAAAGGTGGTGAAGCACTAGGCACCCCTCACTGTGTTCCAATCACCCAGAGCTGCTGTGGAACCAAAATGAACCATCCAGTCCCTACCATGAGGACATGTGGCACGTCTCCTTCCTGTCCTCCACACTCACCCCACCCCAGCCCTGTGGACTTCTTCCCTTGCCTGCCTTGCTCTGTGATTCCAGCACAGGTTCCCTACCCACAGCACAATTCTCCAGCTATCTCTCTGCCAGGGAAGAGCTCCAGGCTGCCTTCTCCTCCACCTGCAGATACATATCTGTGGAAATTTCTGTTTGTTCCACACGTCCTCCCCAGTCACAGTCACGTCCCCATCTCCAAAGCCCTTTAAAAGTGTCCCCCTGTCTCAGTCCCAGTAAACCATTTCTTGCAGACTACAGGAGGCTGCTGACTTCCCTGCTCCAGCCTCAGCCCCAGCAAGTGGGGAAGACTCTGAAGCAGGACTGCTACACTTCCATCCTGACTCTGCCTTCACCTGCTCAGGTAAGCACCTCAGATCTGTGGATATGGGATTCATAAAGGAGAGCACTTACCACTGTGGGCAGATGCAGTGAGCTCTCACAGTCAGAGTAGGTACTTAGTACTAAATCTGGAAGCAGAGAGCTACTGCTGCTGTGCTTTCTAGCTCTCCACTCATATTCATCCTTCTGAACCCTTTTTTGTACGGTACCATCCCCTGATCGATATACTCAATTGACAAAAAATCCTGCCTCCATCCTAATAGGAATAGTAATTTAATACTTAAAAATACACTTTTGTGGAATTCTAGTACAGGCGGTAGATTTCTGGTACTTAATTTTTATTCTCTTGCTTTCTTATACTTTGTGCTTTACCACATGAACCAAGCCACTAATATAATGCATTCAAGGTTCAGTTGAGGTGGAGTCTCCCAGACTTTCTATTCAGGCTGCTTCTGGCTTTTCAACCCCACCATTGAGCTGTCAGCCATTTCCTCATCTTAGTTGACAGGCTGGAGCTTCAGGGGCCTGCTCACAGCTTAACAGTGCCATGCAGCCTGAGGCCTGGAAGACAGTGTGTTTCCCCTGTCACCTTTGCATTCAAGGAGTGACTTAGAAATTCGTTTGGGGATATCTAATGTAAAGAACTCTCCTGATCTCGCCCCATACATACTACATAAACTCAAAAAGATCATGTGTCCCGGTTTTCCTGCCCCCACTCCATCCTCTAGAGGAGAAAGCAGCCTGGCTACCAGTGGAGGCTGCAGCACAGTGCTGGAGTCTGGGCCTCCTGCAGGGTCCTTATTATGTCTATGTCCTCGGCACATGGAAGCCCTCAGCTGCATTAACAGTTTGTCTGTGACCTCCCCATGGCCTCCAATGTTGTCAAATTACTGTCCTCACTTGAATTACAGGGACTCTTCTGCCTGTGCCAACTTCTGGAAAGTAGAACTAACAAGACCCAACTGTCTATAGATTCCTCTCACAGCAAGTGGAGGCGATCCTGTGGACAGGAAGAGACGCCACTTGAAATCCTTCTACCTTGGGGACCAGGATCTTGTCACCTGCTTCTCAGTCCACAGGCTACAGGGCTGCACTGAGGACAGTGTGCCTCACTTACTCTAACCTCCATGCCTGGAGCACATCCACGTGGTCCCTGGGGGACAGCCCTGTCAACTGGCATGGCCCCTCCTGTGCTCCAAGGCACTAACCCTAGTGCTTCAGTGTCCTGCTCCCTGGTCAAGAATGACAGAAGACCTGGAGGCACTGCTTATACCATCGAATCACCTATTCCTCCTTGGTATTGTTGTATTCTCTAATGATGATGCAAATGCAGAGCCTGGTGTCCATGGGGCCGGTCCCTGTGCTTTTGCTGCTGTCCTGTCTGGACACCACTGGCTCCATTCCAGTGATGGTGGCCATACATGATTCTCTCTTTCATCCATCTTATTTCACTGGGAAAGTCTCAACCTTCTCCCTTCCCCCAGTGAATAAGTCTCTCCGTTTTTGCTTAAAGATGGGCAATTATAAATTACAGGTTCTTCATTTGCCATAGTCCATTATACATCTACCAAAAAGAAAATATTTTTTATCATATCTACATTTCAAAACTAAAAGTTCCAGAAACTAAATTTGAACAAACCTCTATAATACCAGGGTAACTAAATAAGACAACATTGTAAAATACGATAGGACAGATTACTGTGTCACTAACAACTTACACGATATTATGCTCAAAGAAATACCTGGCTGCAAAGCTGAAAAATCTTGTGGCATCATGGAGTGAGTACATGCATGCACCTGTCCTTGGATACCATGGCCATGCAGATGTGTCTGGCAAATTCTCAGTATGAACCAGAAGAATGTATATGAGATCATTAAAAGCCAGTTTGTTGGATTCAGGTGATGGTAGGTTGCTCACAGGAAATGAAATTATCCCAAATTGTCCTTGCCTTGAAAGCTGGGGTTAAGACTAGTGGCCTGGCACCCCCCTTTGCTATTCCTAATGCATGTACCAGGTCCTAGGTAATGGATTCTCCAATCTTTCCTTCTCTTTGACTGTCAAAATGAATGTAACCTGTTCCCTTCCTGATGTTATCTCCTAAGCCTTGGTGCCTGATCTCATGAAGAATAAACATATAATTCGCTGTTGAAAACAGAGTTACTTTTCTTGTCAGAGGGTAGCAGAGAAATTCTGAGCTGAAAGAAGGTACTGCAGGCTCATGCCTATAGTCCTAGCTAACCAGTGGGCTGAGATTTGAATTGTGGTTGAAAGCTATCCTGTGCATACAAGTCAGTAAGAATCTTTTCTACAATCAATGCCCAAACATCTACAAGTGGAGCTGTGGGTCATGTGGTAGAGCGCCAGCCACCAGACAATGCAAAAACCTCATGGACAGCACTCCAAGGACCAGATTGAACGCACACAGATTGACACATATAAGATGACAGACAAAAAATTGTGAAAATAATAAATACATGAATATCTGATATTCAGGGCAGAGTACATGCACATAGCCCAAGACATATCTAGGCCTGGCACACTCTACCAGGCCTCTGCTCTACTGCCTGAGATCTGCTACTGAAAGCTGAAGCCAGGTATGTGTCCCTGTCCCTCTCCTTTTCCCAGGTGGGAAAAGGACCTTCAGATCCAATTTTGACTTGTTTCTCAGGGACGAAAGGACACAGACAAATGGATTTCAAGATAGGGGAATGTCAGAACAGTGGACATCTTCATATCCTGCCCTAGAAGTGGGCTGAACTTGGGACTTGACCCATCTCAGTCCTTGCTTTCTCCTCACACACCCAAACGCCCTGTCATGTACATTGCTACTCCAGACCATGAGCTGGGAAAGAGCCTGCCCAGAAAAGCTTCTACTAGGGTGTGTGTAGAGAGGTGGTGAGTGCTTCTGAGGTTATCAGAAGATTTAAGGTCACTGGGTGGGCTTGCTGATGAACTCCTCTCTCCACAAGAGCTGGGAGAATCCCAGATGATGGGAGGCCCCTGTTCCATCCACAGGGTGGCCAGGAGAAACCGAAATGCAGAGAGATCCCAGAGATTCAGGGCCTCCCTGGACTACCATGGCTTCTACCTCAGAGCCTGGGTACAATCTCTGATTTTCCCAAGATGAGCTCTCTACCACTTGAGCCTCAGATCCACTTCTGGTGCTCTTTGGTAGTTAATTAGAGTAAACTGTCTCACAGATGAATCTGCCTGGATAGGCTGTGAACCAGGTTCTTCAGATCATAGCCTCCTTAGTATCTGGGATTACAGGCACGAATCATCAGAGCCACAGGATCTCTCTGTGATTTTAGGGCTGAGATCACACAGTTGTACGCCAGCCAGGCAAGTTGTTTCCCAGAGAGCCAAGTGTTCGGGGACCACTTGTTCTCTCTTTGGTGGTTCTGGGGTTTCAGTGTAAGGGCTACTCAATTGTCAGGCAGTTGCTCTGACACACAAGTCAGTCTTTCTACTTGTTTTTTTATTGGTGGTTAATCGCAATGTCCCAAGAGTTTCCTGGGCACTGAGTTTATGCACAGAATGAGTGAAGAAAGTGGGCCTGTCCACTTTGGAACAATGCTCATCCTAGACTTAGCACTGATTGTTGATGTGTTTAAGCATTAGGAGAGCCAGGCACAGGACCCCACCAGAGCTCCCACTACCTGACAGATTAGGACAAGAAAAATCACAGGACAGCTAATTCATCAATGAACAGTAGACACTGAGGAGGGGTGTGAGACCCTGAGGGGCAGGAAGTTCCTTCTCAATCAGATATCAATGTCACACATGTCATGCCTGTAGTGGTGGAGAGGGGGGAGATAGAAGGTGTAAGAGAATTTTAGTGGGTGGCCAGTGGATATGGATTGGAGGGCTTCTGGGAAGGTGATAGAGAAGGGAAGATGTCACAAAGGACACAGGGCAAAAAACACATGCCAAGACGCATGCAGGTTCCCGTAGGCTTCAGGAGGGCCTCAGCCAGCCTAAGGGGTGACCAGGGCTGACTTACAGGCCCATGGATGACCAGGCCAGAAAAGAGACTTGAGAATTTCCAAGAATTCTGAGGAAGAAAGGAGAGGCCTGTAAAGAGCCAGAGACCTGCAGAAGAGTCAAAATGCCTGCAGAGAGTGAGAGACATGCAGAGAACAACGAGCTCTGCAGAAAATGGAGAAGCTTTAGAGCACAGAGAGGTCCACAGAGAGTCTGAGAGACTGGCAGTGAGTCTGAGAGGCCCGCAGAGATTGGGAGAAGCCTCAGGAGAAGGCACAGGACTGGGGAGAGTGGAGAGTCAAGGCATGTAGAAAGGAAGAAAAGAATTTAAAATAACAGGCACATGGTTACAGGTGACAAAGGAAGTTTATTACTTGGTCTCTTCCCTTGTTCTAGAGGACACTTCAGTACTAGGAGCAGATGCAACCAACAAGAGGGCAAGTCTTTTTTCCTTTTATTTGTCCTTTCTATAGCTCCTTCTACTCCATCCATGTGCCCTATATATTGTCCAAGTAGCTTTGTTTTCTACACTCCTTTTGGACCGTGAAGGTGATAAGCTGTTGTGTCTCTCTCAGGTCTATCTTGCTGCAATGTGCACAGTCCACACACACCTGTGGAATGAAGGAACCCTGAAGCAATGTTGTACGTGCTCAGTCTCCTGGCACCTTGCCATGTCTCCCAATGCTCTCCTTCCTCTACCCAGAACTTTCCAGGCCTCACCCCTCCAACTCTCCACAGCCCTCTCTGCTACCTGCAGGCTCCTCTATCTCTGTGGGCCTTTCAAATCTAGGTGGGCCTCTCCAACTCTCTGTGGGCTTGTCTGACTCCCTACAGGACTCTGTATATCTCCAGGTGCCTCTCGACCTCTCCACAGACCTCTCCAACCCTCTGCAGGCCACTCTGCATCTCTACAGGCCTCTCCAACTCTGTGTAAGCCTCTCAGCCATTCACAGGGTTCTCAGCTCTACCCAGGCCTCTCCACCTACTGGACGTCCATGGGTATCTCTTCCAACCTGGACTCCCCTCAAGCAGGCCAGGCTCCTCTCAGCCTCTCTATCAGCCCAGATGACTCCTCAAGCCTTCCTCGGCTCTCCTCAGGCTTGACAGGAACCTGGGCATATCTTTACACTGTGAAGCATGTCTCTTGCCATGTGTGTCTTGGTGTCTCCCCTTCCCTATCTCCTTCCTGAAACCCTTCATCTCCATATTCACTGGACACCCACACAGTTCCCTTTCTTGCCCATCCCACATTGGTCTAGCATGTGTGATGGTAACATTAGTGTGAGGACAATGTCCTGACGCTCAGGTCCTTACATTCCCCACTGGTTTGTATGTCTACTCAAATCATTGACTTTTAGGTCCAAATCCTAAACTGCCCTTGGGAAAGGGGTAGGTCTAGCAGATAATAAAATAACAGGCTGTCCTTGGACTTGTTCCAAACGGAATCTCCAAGGTGGAAGAGATGGGATGGATCTGGTCTGGACTGAATTACTGTCTCCCAGCAGCTTCAATTGATTGTTACACTTCCGTCTGCATTTGCTGTAAATATGAACATAGACCCCAGAATAGTTATCTTTGGATTACAGGTGTAATTCACCAGTGTGAAGCTGTCTTCTGCCATAGAATAGAGGTTGAAAGGATGAGTCAATCTAACGCAGTCAGGCTGAACAATGCATTGAGAAGTTGGTAAGCAGAAGCAGCATCTCATCAGAACACAACCTCTTGTGCTCACTTATTTCCCACAGTCTCAGTGTGCTTGTCTCATTCCTGTATAGTCACTACATATGGTGAACTCCAAATCAAATATCTCCCACGGTACTGAGCACAAAAATATGTGCTATCAAGCTGATTTAATTCTGGGCATGGGCTGTCGAGGAATCATTAGGTCACTAAATCTGACTCTAATTTTCAGCAGAGTTCCTCTGATTCATAGCCAAGATCTGGCTACAGGACTAGAGGAAAAAATGAACAAAAAGAAAAGAAAAGAAAATGGGAAATTAAGCATGTTTGCTTTAAGGGCCAAATCCAAGAATGATCTATGGACTGGGATGTAGCTCATTGGTAGAGCACTGGATCTGAGACTCAATCTCAAGGAAATAAAAACTTCAAGAGCCAAGTATTGAGCTGGATTTGGGTCTTGGCTCCTGGGAAGCCTGGAATGCTCTTTGTAGAGAAAGGAGTGCATGGGGTTTAAGCAGATATTGCAAGGTGCCAGGTGGCTGAGCATGTACAACATAGCCATGTTAGATAGGCATTCCCCAAACTCACCCTGAGCTCCTGTAGGAGCCACTGGTTCAGGAGGGCTTCAGGGTTCATTCATTCCACAGCTGTGTGTGGGCTCTGCACCTTGCAGCAAGATAGACCTGAGAGAGACACAACAGCTTATGACCTTCAATGTCCAAAAGGATTTCAGTAAGAAAAAGCTACTGGACAAGCTGTAGTGCACAGGGGTGGAGTAGTGGGAGCTGGGCAGGAAATGGACCAGTGGCACTGGATCAGGGGAGGAATTCAGTGGTGATCACTGCTCATGAAGTTGGCCATCCATGGTGGGCATGGGTCTTTGTATTAGAAACACGTGAAAATCTTGTGCTGTTTTTTTCTCTGTTGTGACCTTTTGGTGAAATACAAGTAATGTCCATCTGCAATTTTTGCTCAAGGCTGGCACCAGGCTTGTCTCAGGCTCATTGACTGGAGTTAGGCCGTGGTTCCTAGGGTCCTAATGCAAATCAGTGACCCTTGTTTTAGTTCCTTTTTGTGGAACTGGAGTTTGAACCCAGGGCCTCTCACTTGCTAGACAGGTGGTCTAACACTGTCTCCCTTTCAGGACAGTCTTTTGTCAGTGAACTAGAGAAGGAATCCCTGTACATTTCAGCCTTAGGTGACTTGTGAACTTCACTTCTCCAGATCTCAACCTTCTGAGTAGAGACATTGACAGCCATAAGCCCTAAAGACAGCACTGCATACCCTTCCCTCTGTAGTACCCTTCAAATGAGAAAATCCAGGAGGCACCTTCCCAGGTGAAAAAGGAATTTTATTCCTTGGTCTGTTCCCTTGTTTTAGGTGATACTTCAGTACTAGGAGCAGCTGCAACCTCCAAGAGAGCAAGGCGTTTTTACTTTTATTTGTCCTCCCTACAGTTCCTTCTACTCTACTCCTGTGCCCTACAGATTGTCCAGGTAGCTTTGTCTTACTACAAGCATTTTAGACCCTGAAGGTGATAAGCCATTGTGTCTCTGTCAGGTCTATCTTGCTGCAAAGTTGAGAGCCCACACAGCTGTGGAATGAATGAAACCTGAAGCCCTTGTGAACCAGTGGCTTCTGCAGGAGCTCAGGCTGAGTTTGTGAAATGACTAACTAAACATGGTAATGTTGTACGTGCTCAATCACCAAGCACCATGCCCTGTCTCCCAATGCTCTCCTTCCTCTACCCAGAACTTTCCACCCTCACCCCTCCAACTCTCCACAGGATTATCTGCTCCCTGCAGGCTCCTCTATCTCTGTAGGTCTTTCAAATCTAGCTGGGCCTCTCCAACTCTCTGCAGTCCTCTTTGACTCTGCAGGCCTCTCCACCTCTCCACAGGCCTGTCCAACTCTCTGCAAGACTCTCAGCCCTTCACAGGGTGCTCACCTCTACCCAGGCTTCTCCACCAGCCTGGACCTCCATGGGCCTCTCCTCCAGCCTGGACTCCCCTCAAACAAGCCACTCTCCTTTTAGCCTCTCTATCAGCCCAGCTGACTCCTCAAGCCTTTCCAGGCTCTCCTCAGGTTGACAAGTCCCTGGGCATTGCTTCACTCTGTGAAGCATGTCTCTTGCCATGGGTCGCTTACTGTCTCCTCTTCTCTATCTCCTTCCTGGAACTGCTCTTCTCCATATCCACTGGCTGCGCCCCCACCGCCGTTCATGCCCATCCACCATTGGACTGGCATGCTTGGTGGTGAAATTAGTGTGGGACAGTTCTTCCTGCCTCTCAGGACCTCACATGCCCCACTGGTGTGTATATCTATTCAAATAATTGACTTTGGGTCTGGGAAGGTGGCTCATTGGTATAGCCCATGCCTTGCATGCCAGAGGCCCTGGGTTCGATTGCTCAGCACCAAATAACCGAAATAAAAAAGCCGCTAGTGGCGCTTTGGCTCAAATGGTAGAGTGCTAGCCTTGAGCTGAAGAGCTGAGGGACAGCACCCAGGCCCAGAGTTCAAGCCCCATGACCGGACCCAAAAAAAAAAGAAATCAAATAATTGACTTTTAGGTCCTTCTTTTGGAGGAAATCGTAAACGCCCCCTGGTGAAGGTGGCAGGTCTAGCAGATAATAACACACTATCCTTGAACTTTTTCAAAATGGAATCTCCAGGTTGGAAGAGATGGCATGGATCTGGTCTGGCTTGAATTACTGTCTCCCAATACCTTCAACTGACTGTCACATCTCCTTCTGCATTTGCTGCAAATTTGGACATAGACTGTCTAAAGAACAGCTTGATAGGCTGAGGCCCACTGGGTTTCAACACAGTTTTAGACAGAGGCCCAAGGTCATATATCTTGAGTTATATATCTTGCAATGATGTGCTGATTATTTAGAGTTGAACTTTAAGGAACAATTCTTCTGGGGTCACATCAAATTATAATCTTCCTAGAGTGGGAGGCTTGGGACATTTGGTAGAGTTTTAGCCAATAAGCTAAAGTATCAGGTACCAAGTTCAATTCCAATTCTAAAAAAAAATCGATATGTAATCTCTATACATGAGCCTCTGGAGTAGGGAGTTTACAGGATTTGAATCCCTTCATCTCTCTGCTGCCTTCTTCTTTCACCAAGAAAGTTCTCCAGTACCACTCACAGCTTATTGTGACGTCTTGAGGTTCTGTCCTATACAGTCGTCCTTTGAATGTGAGAAAAGGTGGTGAAGCACTATCCACCCCTCACTGTGTTCCAATCACCCAGAGCTGCTGTAGACCCCAAATGAACCATCAAGTCCCTATCATGAGGACATGTGGCATGTCTCCTTCCTGTCCATCCTCCTCACCCCACCCCAGCCCTGTGGACTTCTTCCCTTCCCTGCCTTGCTCTGTGATTCCAGCACAGGTTCCCTGCCCACAGCACAATTCTCCAGCTATCTCTCTAACAGGGAACAGCTCCAGGCCACCTTCTCCACCACCTGCAGATACATATCTGTGGAAATTTCTGTTTGTTCCACACGTCCTCCCCAGTCACAGTCACGTCCCCATCTCCAAAGACCTTTAAAAGTGTCCCCCTGTCTCAGGCCCAGTAAACCATTTTCGCAGACTACAGGAGGCTGCTGAATTCCCTGGTCCAGCCTCAGCACCAGCCAGCGGGGAAGGCTCTGAAGCAGGACTGCCACACTCCTATCCTGACTCTGCCATCACCTGCTCAGGTAAGCCCCTCAGCTCTGTGGGCCTGGGATTCATGAGGAGAGCACTTCCCACTGTGGGCAGATGCAGTGAGCTCTCACAGTCAGAGTGGTTGCTGAGCACTGGGGCTGGAAGCAGAGAGCTACTGCTGCTGTGCTTTCTAGCTCTCCACTCACATTCATCCTTCTGAACCCTTCTTTGTAGGGTTCCATCCCCTGATTGATATACTACAACCACAAATAATCCTGCCTCCATCATAATAGCAATAATAATTTAATAGTTGCAAATACCATTTTGTGGAATTCTGGTACAGGTGGTAGATTTCTGTACTTAATTTTTACTCTCTTGCTTTCTTCGACTTTGTGCTTTACCACTTGAAGCAAGCCACTAATCTGATGCATTCAAGGTTCAGTTGAGGTGGAGTCTCCGAGACTTTCTATTCAGATTGCTTCTGGCTTTTCAACCCCACCATTAAGCTGTCAGCTATTTCAGAAGCTTTGTTGACAGGCTGGAGCTTCAGGGGCCTGCTCACAGCTTACCCGTGCTGTGCAGCCTGAGGCCTGCAAGACAGTGTGTTTCCCCTGTCATTATTGCATTCAAGGAGTGACTTAGAACTTCGTGTGGGGGATATCTAATGTAAAGAACTCTCCTGTTCTCACCCCATACATACTACCTAAACTCAAAAAGAGCATGTGTCCTGGTTTTCCTGCCCCCAGTCCATCCTCTAGAGGAAAGAGCAGCCTGGATACCAGTGGAGGCTGTAGCACAGCGCTGGAGTCTGGGCCTCCTGCAGGGTCATTATTATGTCTGTGTCCTTGGCACATGGAAGCCCTCAGCTGCAGGGACAGTTTGTCTGTGACCTCCCCATGGCCTCCGACGTTCCATAGTATTTTAGTCACTTGAATTAGAGGGGCAATTCTGCCTGTGGAAACTTCTGGAATGTAGAACTAATAAGCCCCAATTGTCTATATATTCCTCTCACAGCAAGTGGAGGCAATCCTGTGGACAGGAAGAGACACAACTTCAAATCCCTCCACCTTGTGACCGGCTTCTCAGTCCACAGGCCACACAGCTGCAGGGCTGTACTGGGAAGAGTGTACTTCACTGACTCTAAACTCCATGCCTGGAGCACATCCACGTGGTCCTTGGGGGACAGCCCTGTCAGCTGGCATGGCCTCTCCTGAGCTCCCAGGCACCAACCCTAGTGCTTCAGTGTCCTGCTCCCTGATCAAGAATGACAGAAGACCTGGAGGCACAACTTGTAGCATCTTCGCACCTCCTCGTGGTTGGCGTTGTTGTATTCTCTAATGATGATGCAAACACAGAGCCTGGTGTCCATGGGGCCTGTCTCCGTGCTACTGCTGCTGTCCTGTCTGGACACCACTGGCTCCATTCCAGTCATGATGGGCACACGTGATTCTCCCTTTGATCCATCTTATTTCCCTGGGAAAATCTCAGGCTTCTCACTCCCCCCTATAGAATAAGCCTCTCCACTTTTGCTTCAATGAGGGGAATTATAAATTACAGGTTCTTGACTGGCCATAGTCCATTATACATCTACCAAAAAGAAAGTCCTTTTTATCATATCTCTATTTGAAAACTAAAAGTTCCAGAAACTGAATTTAAACACACCTCTCTAATACCAGGGTAAATAAATAAGACATCTTTGTAAAATACGATAGGACAGATTACTGTGTCACTATCAACTTACACGATATTATGCTCAAGGAAATACCTGGCTGCAAAGCTGAAAAAACTTGTGGCATCATGGAGTGAGTACATGGCTGCACCTGTCCTAGGAGAGCATGGCCCTGCTGATGTGTCTTCCAAATTCTCAGTATCAACCCCAAGAATGTATATCAGATCATTAAAAGCCAGTTTGTTGGATTCAGATGATGGTAGTTTGTTGACAGGAAATGAAATGACCACAAATTGTCCTTTCCTTGATGGCTGGGGTTAAGCGTAGAGGCCTGGCAACCCCTTCCCTGTTCCTAATGCATGCACCAGGTCCGGGGCAATGGATTCCCCAGTCTTTCCTTCTCTTTGACTGTCAAAATGCGTGTAACCTGTTCCCTTCCTGACTTTGTCTCCTAAGCCTTGGTGCCTGATCTCATGAAGAATAAACATATAATTTGCTTTTGAAAACAGCGTTACTCTTCTTGTCAGGGGGTAGCAGAGAAATTCTGAGCTGAAAGAAGGTACTGGAGGCTCATGGCTATAGTTCTAGCTAACCAGTGGGCTGAGATTTGAATGGTGGTTGAAAGCTATCCTGTGCACACAAGTAAGTATGAATCTTTTCTACAATTAACCCCCAAACATCTACAAGTGGAGCTGTGGGTCATGTGGTAGAGCGCCAGCCACCGGACAATACAAAAACCTCATGGACAGCACTCCAAGGACCAGATTAAACGCACACACATAGACAAACAAACACTGACAGACAAAAAATAATGAAAATAATAAATAAATGAATATGCAGAATTCTGGGCAGAGTACGTGCACACAGCCCATGGCATATCTAGGCTTGGCACACTCTACAAGGCCTGTGTTCTGCTACTGAAAGCTCAAGCCAGGTCTGTGTCCCTGTCCTTCCTCTAGTGCCCCAAGTGGGAAGAGAACCTGCCGGTCCAATTTTGACTTGTTTCTCAGAGACGAAAAGAGACAGGCAAATGGATTTCAAGATAGGGGAATGTCAGAACAGTGGACATCTTCATATCCTGCCCTAGAAGTGGGCTGAACTTGGGACTTGATCCATCTCAGTCCTTGCTTTCTCCTCACACACCCAAACCCCGTGTCATGTACATTGCTAACCGAGACCATGAGCAGAGAAAGAGCCTGTCCAGAAAAGCTTCTTCTAGGGTGTGTGTAGAGAGATGGGGTGTGCTTCAGAGGTTATCAGAATATTTGAGGTCACTGGGTGGGCTTGCTGATGAACTCCTCTCTCCACAAGAGCTGGGAGAGGCCCAGATGATGGAAGGCCCCTGTTCCATCTCCATTGTGGCCAGGAGAAACCGAGATGCAGAGAGAACCCAGAGATTCAGGGCCTTCCTGGACTACCGTGGCTTCTACCTCAGGACCTGGGTACAACCTCTGATTTTTCCTAAGATGTGCTCTCTACCACTTGAGCCTCAGATCCACTTCTGGTGCTCTTTGGTAGTTAATTAGAGTAAACTGTCTCACAGATGAATCTGCCTGGATATGCTGTGAACAAGGATCCTCAGATCCTAACTTCCTGAGAATCTGGGATTACAAGCACGAGTCATCAGAGCCACAGGATCTCTCTGTGATTTTAGGGCTGAGATCACACAGTTGTACGCCAGCCAGGAAAGTTCTTTCCCAGAGAGCCAAGTGTTCGAGGACAACTTGGTCTCTCTATCTGTGGTGGTTCTGGGGTTTCAGTGTAAGGGCTACTCAATTGTCAGGCAGTTGCTCTGACATACAAGTTAGTCTTTCTACTTGTTTTTTTTATTGGTGGTTAATCACAATGTCCCAAGGGTTTCCTGGGTACTGAGTTTATGCACAGAATGAGTGAAGAAAGTGGGCGTGTCCACTTTGGAACAATGCTTATCCTAGACTTAGCACTGATTGTTGATGTGTTCAAGCATTAGGAGAGTCAGGCACAGGACCCCACCAGAGCTCCCACTACCTGACAGATTAGGACAAGAAAAATCACCGGACAGCTAATTCACCAGTGAACAGTAGACACTGAGGAGCGGTGTGAGGCCCCGAGGGGCGGGAAGTTCCTTCTCAACCAGATATCATTGTCACACATGCCATGCCTCTGGGGGTGGCGAGAGGGGAGATAGAGGGTGTAAGAGAAGTTTCGTGGGTGGCCAGTGGATATGGATTGGAGGGCTTCTGGGAAGGTGATAGAGAAGGGAAGATGTCACAAAGGACACAGGGCAAAAAACACATGCCAAGACGCATGCAGGTTCCCTTAGGCTTCAGGCCCATGGATGACCAGGCCAGAAAAGAGACCTGAGAAGAGCCAAGAGGCCAGAGGAAGAAAGGAGAGGCCTGAAAAGAGCAAGAGGCCTGCGGAGAGTCAAAAGGCCTTCAGAGAGTGAGAGAGACATGCAGAAAACAAGGAGGTCTACAGAGAAATGGAGAAGCCTACAGAGATCAGAGAGGTCCACAGAGAGTCTGAGAGACTGGCAGTAAGTCTGAGAGGCCCGCAGAGAGGTGGAGAAGCCTCTGGAGACGGCACAGGTTTGGGGAGAGTGGAGAGTCAAGGCTTGTAGGAAGGAAGAAAACCATAAAACAAATGTCCCCTTGGAGGTTGGAGCTGCTCCTGACACTGAGGTAACCTAGGACAGGTTTGCAGTCCAAGTAAACATACTCCTTTCTCAACTTTAATCATGACTCCCTGGATGTTCTTGCAAGTAAGTTATTACATATGGAGACCCCAATGACAATATCCATCTGGAAGGCATCAGTCCTTGGCTCCCAGGAAACCCCCTCATAGTTGAGTGTCTCAGCCATCAGGGGAAAGAGCTGTCTCCAGCATCTGTCTCCTGAGGATCATGGTGTACAGGAGTCATTTTGAAACCCTCCAGGGCTGAGTCTGTGTAGGCCTGAATCTGGGGAGGCTCAGTAGAAAGCTGGACACAGCATATATATCCCAAGTCTGATGGGAGGACAAGATGTTGTCCATGCCTCCTGGGGCTTCCTTGAGAAGCCATTTGGGACCTCCTCAGGAAGTCATCTGGCACTTCTGGGAGAGGTCAACTGGGAGAAGGGTAACTTATGACTTCTTTAAGAAGTCATCTGGGGCTTCCCTATGAAGCCATCTGGGCTGGACAGGCCACAATCTGGAGTACTCAGTGGAAGGAAGGCTAGATGCAAACTTCCTTCTAGAGTCTGGGGCAAGACAGGATGAGATGTCAATGTTTCCTCCTGGGGCTTCCTTGAGAAGCCATATTGGACTTCTTTGAGAAGTCATCTGGGACTCCTTGAGAGTCCATCTGGGGCTGCTTTGCAAAATCATGTGGAGATCCCTTGAGAAGCCATCTGGAACTTTCTCAAAGGGTCATGTGGGTCATATGAGACATGTGTGTTAGGTGTCTCTGGTCATTTGTCTGTTAGATCTGTCTTTTGGTGTTGACATTTGGGTTCCTTGGGGCAACTAGCAGATGGCCTTGTGGGGCTGGCAGCCAAGGAATGGAAATACTCCCAGGGGAGCTACCCACTGAGACGTTTCAAGGATCCTTGGTCTATCTGCCACTGTCAGCCAGCTTGTGGATGCCCGACATGCCATAAAAAACATTTCCAGAGTCACTCAGAAATCTTCCCGAAGTGAGTCTCTGTCTTATGTTCTGTCTTCATGTTTTCTGTATTCTGCCCATCTATTGGTCTTTAACAGTGGAGACTATTGGGTGTGCATGCACTTGGTAACTCATCTATGACCTCCACAGGTGCGATGACACCTTGAGGCTCTGTTCTATAGGGCCGTGTTTGAGGGAAACCACACACCATGGCATTTAGTCTGGCTTTGGTAGGATTCCACCTGGTATCTGGTCTGCCTGTGTGTGGATGGGGGCTGTCCCTGGACAGCCCACCTGCTGTCTGATCGTACTCTCATAATGTACAGCAGGGAGTTCTGCCAGCTGAGTGGGAGTGGCAGGCTCACTCCACAGACTCTGGGTTCAACTTGCTGAGTGGCAGGTCCACTCAGCAGACTCAGAGTCCTAGTAGGGATGAGCCAGGGACCCACTGGGCCCCAACTCAGCCTTCGATTTTTGTCTTATCTTGTTTTTGGAATTAGTACCAACTTCAAAATTAGATTAGTATCTTTGATGCTCATGAGTGTTCTTGTTGCCATGGGCTGTGCTCACTCTCTCTGCCCAGAATTTCACATATGATTTATTTTTTCATTCGTTTTTGTCTGTCAGTGTAGGTACACCAGTCCTGGGGCTTTTAATCTGGGCCTTGGTGCTGTCCATGAGCTTTTTGTATTAGCTCTAAGCTGGTACTCCACCATGTAACACATAGCTCCACTTGTAGATGTTTGGGGGGCAATTTTAGAAAAGATTCTAATAGACTTGTATGCACAGCCTAAATTTCAACCACAATTCAAATGTCAGTGCTCTGCATAAATAAGACTATAGGCTTGAGCCTCCAGTACCTTCTTTCAGTTCAGAATTTCTGTGCTACCCACTGACAAGAAGAGCAACTCTGATGCAGCAGCAAATGATGCATTTATTCTTCATGAGAGATCAGTCACCAACGTGAGGAGAAAAAGTCAGGAAAGGAACAGGTTAAAAGCATTTTCACAGTCATAAAGAAGAAAGATGAGTGAATCCGTTGCCCAGGAGCTGGTGCAGGCATGAGGAACAGGGAAGAGGGTGTGCCCGGCCTCTATGTTGAACCCCATCCTTCATGGCAGGGGCAATTTGGGGTCATTTCATTTCCTGTCAGCAACCTCCCACCACTGAGTCTAACAAACTGGCTTTTAATGATCTGATATACATTCTTGGGTTTGACCCTGAGATTATTCCAGTCACATCTGCAGGGCCTCAACATCCAAGAACAGGTGCAGCCATGCACTTACTGCATGATGCCATCAGTTCTTCAGCTTTATAGACAGCAATTTCCTTTAGCATAATATCCTGGAAGTTGATCTGTCCTATTGTACTTTACAATGATGTCATGTTTAGTTTTCCTGATATGAAAAAGGTGTGTATGAACTCATTTTCTGGAATTTTTAATCTTTGAAGAAGAGATATTGTAAGAAGAACTTTCTTTTGTGTAGATGTATAACCGACTATGAACAATCAAGAGGCTGTAATTTATAATCCACAAATTGAACCAAAAAAAGAAGAGATTTGTTCACATGGGGAATAGGAAGTCTGAGACTCTCCCAGGGAAATGAGATGGATCAAAGGGAGAATCAACTGTGGCATCACTGACGGGAACAGAGCCAGTGGTGTCCAGACAGGACAGCAGCAGCAGCCCAGGGATGTCACCATGGTCACCAGGCTCCGCCTTTGCGCCATCATTAGAGAATACAGCAAGGCAAACCAAAAAATGCTGGGATGATGCTCGAAGCTGTGCCTCCAGGTCTTCTGACAGTCATGACAAAGGAGCTGGACACTGAAGTATTGGGGTCTGTGTTTTGCGGCTCAGGAGGGTCCATGCCAGCTGACAGGGCTGTCCTCCAGGGACCATGTGGATGTGCTCCAGGCATGGAGGTTAGTGTGAAGGGAGGCAAACTGTTCCTAGTGCAGTTCTGCTGCAGTGTGTCCTGTAAACTGAGAAACAGATGACAAGGTCCTGGTACCCTAGTTGGAGGGATTTCACCTGCCGTCTCTTCCTATCCACAGGATCTCCTCCACTTGCTGTGATGGAATCTATACACAATTAAGGATTGTTAGTTCTACTTTCTAGACTCTTACACAGGGATAAGGATCCCTGTAAGCCAAGTGAGGGTCAGTACAATCGCAAGTTCCGAGGTCATGGGGAGGTCACAGACAATAGTCCCTGAAGCTAAGAGCTTCTGAACTATATCCAAAGGACATATAAAGGACACTGCAGGTGGTCCAGATTGCAGTACAGAGCTTCCAGTGCCACTTGTAACAAGGCTGGTCCCTTCTCTAGATGATAGAGTGCAGGGGTGGAGGAGAGGAAAGAAGGAGCAGGAAAACCAAGACATATGGTCTTGTTGCTGTTTATGGAGCATGTATTGCGGGGTTCAAGATCAGGAGAGTTCTTTTCTTTAGATGTTCCCTACTTGAAGTTCTGGGTCCCTCCTTGAATACAGAGGTAACAAGGGCAACACACTGTCTTGCAGGTCCAGGGCTTCATGGCACTGGTAAGTTGCGAGCAGACCCCTGAAGCTCCAGCCAGTCAACCAAGCTTCTCAATTGGCTGAGAGCTCAACGATGGGGTTGAAAAGCCAGAAGCAACCTGGATAGAAAGTCTGGGAGACTCCATCTCAACTGAACCTTGAATGCATTAGATTGGAAGCTTGGTTCATGTGGTAGCGTACAAAATGTAAGAAAGGAAGTGTGAAAAATCAAATATCAGAATGCCAGCTATACCAGTATTCCATAGAAAGTTAACTGTAAGTTTTAAGCTATTATTTTAATTAGAGTCAGGGAGGGACTGTCTGTACTTTTCTATATAGATCAGGGGATGGTACCCTACAAAGAACGGTTCAGAAAGATGAATAACAATGGACAGCTGGAACACACAGCAGCAGTAGCTGTCTGCATCCAGACTTATTACTAAGCGCCCACTCTGACTATGAAAGCTCACTGCATCTGCCCATAGTAGGAAGTGTTTTCTTCGTGATTCCCAGGCCCACAGATCTGAGGTGCTTACCTGAGCAGATGGTCATAGACTCAGGATGGGAGAGTGGCAGTCCTGTTCAGAGCCTTCCCCGCTGGCTGAGGCCGAGTTTGGACAAGGGAATTCCAAAGCCTCTTGTAGTCTGTTAGGAATAAGACACTGGACCTGAGACTGAGGATCTTTTAAAGGGTTTTGAAGATGGAGACGTGACTGTGACAAGGGAAGATGTGTGGAACAAACAGGAATTTCCACAGCATGGTGTGTAGAGGTGGTGGAGAACGTGCCTGGGGCTGTTCCCTGGCAGAAAGATAGCTGAAGCATTGTGCTTGTTGTGGGCAGACTACAGTCCTGACCAGGGCAGGGAAACTGTGTTGAAATCACAGAGAAAAACAGGCAAGGGAGGAAGTGAATAGCATGGGGTTCAGGAGAAGAGAGAGGCCAGAAAGGACACATGACACATGTCCTCAGGGTGGGGACTTGATGGGTCATTTGGGGTCCAAAGCAGCTGTGGGTGGCAGGAACGCAGTGAGGGAAAGACAGTAATTTACAATGTATCCAAACATTCAAATGATGACTGTACAGGATTTGAGCTAGGCAAAAGTTCAAGAAATCAGTGGGCTGTGTTTGGCACTGGAGAATATTCTTGATGTGGGCAGAAGGCAGCAGAGTGATGAATATTGTGTTCCAAGCATGTAAACTCCCATGTCTGGAGGTTACAATTTTTTTTTGGTTTTTGAGTGTAACTTGAACTTGGTACGTGATACTTTAGCTCAGTGGCTAGTGCTCTACCAAATATGTCACACCTCCCGAGCTAGAAAGATTACACTTCAATGTGAACCCCAGAGAAACAGTTCCTTAATCTTCTTCTTGAAATAAGCAGCTGATCATTGCAAAATACATAACACAGGAAACAAAATTCAGACACATACACATGAAACTGAGGTCAAACTCTATTCCTGACCCACAACAAAGGAAAGCATAAAGTAGGAAGGAGGCCATAGAAGAAATATGTACTGCACTACTATTATGGCTGTGGTCCATGTGCCATTTGGGGACAGGTGAGAGGACATACAGTCCCTGCCTTTGTGCACAGAATGAAGGACGTAAAGAGAGGCAGGCTGGGATGCTGCTTTGTCCTGAGACGGAAGGCCCATGGCGCTACTCAGATCCTGGGCCCTGAGCCATACTGGGACTCTGGGGATGGAGACATTGTGGGTGGACAGACCACTGGACCACAGGACCTGAACTGAGAACTGGACTGGGGAGGCTGAGAGCAGAGGAAGGAGACCAGCTGTGGGGATCAGAAGCAGGGAGGGAGAGAGGAGCTTCCTTGGAAATGAGAGTCAGAGTCAGTGATCCAGTGACACATGGGCAGCCCATGTGCAGAGTGAAATCTGCATGACAGAACAGAACACATTTTTGTGACTAGTCTTTTGGAAGATACTTGATTTGGGGATTACCATGCATGGTAGCTATACAGGTATGAGACAAGCACATTGAGACTGTGTCAGATGAATGAGACAATGTGGCCAGGCTCTGATGAGATACTGATTCTGCTCACCAACCTCTCAATTCTTTGCTCAGCGTGATTGCCTTAGATTGGCTTTTCCTTACATCCACTTTCAGATGGCAACAAACATCCCCATGCTATTGAATGATGCCTGTAATCTAAGCATCACTAATCTTGGGCAGAATATCGATGAGACTCTGATTTTCAATTAACCATGAAAGGCTGATTAGCTGTGACTCCGGATGCAAAGTACTAAGCTTGAGTACAAAATCAAAAGGACCGATTTCTAGCCAAGATGTGGCTGCAGGATTAAAAGAAGAAAAAATGGACAAAATAAAAAAAAGAAAAGAAAAGAAAATGGGAAACAAAACACGTTTGCTTTAAGAGCCAGATCCAAAAAGTTCTGTGGACAGAGATGTATCTCACTTGTAGAACACTTGATTTGAGCCTCAATATCAGATAAATCAAAAGTTCAAAAGCCAAGTATTGAGCTGAATTTGGATCTTGGCTCCTGGGAAGCCTGGAAGGCTCTTTGTAGTGGAAGGAGTGCATGGGGTTTAAGCAGATATTGCAGGGTGCCAGGTTTCTGAGCACGTACATCACAGCCATGTTAGATAGTCATTCCCCAAACTCAGCCTGAGCTCCTGTAGGAGCTCAGGGCTTCAGGGTTCATTCATTCCACAGCTATGTGTGGGCTCTGAACCTTGCAGCAAGATTAGACCTGAGAGAGACACAACAGCTTATCAACTTCAAGGTCCAAAAGGATTGCAGTAAGACAAAGCTACTGGACAAGCTGTATGGCACAGGGGTGGAATAGAGGGAGCTGGGCAGGAAATGGACCAGTGGCAGTGCCTCAGGGGAGGAATGCAGTAGTGGGCACTGCTCGTGAACTTGGCCACCCATGGTGGGCATAGGACTTTGTACTAGAAGCAGGTTGCAAAACCTGTGCTGTTTTCTTTCTGTGTTCTGACCTTCTGGTGAAATACAAGTAATGTCCATTTGCGATTTTTGTTCAAGTATGGCACCAGGCTTGTCTCAGACTAATTGACTGGAGGTAGGCCGTGGTTCCTAGGGTGCTAATGCAAATCAGTGACCCTTGTTTAGGTTCCTTTTTTGGAACTGGAGTTTGAACCCAGGGCCTCTCACTTGCTAGACAGGTGCTCTAACACTAAGTCTCCCTTTCACGACAATCTTTTGGCAGTGAACTAGAGAAGGAGTCCCTGTACATTTCAGTCTTAGGTGACCTGTGAACTTAACTTCTCCAGATCTCAACCTTCTGAGTAGAGTCATTGATAGACATAAGTCCTAAACACCGGCCTGCACACCCTTCCCTCTGTAGTACCATTCAAATGAGAAAATCCCAAGACTTGGTTCCAGGTGACGAAGAAAGATTATTACTTGGTCTCTTCCCTGATACTTCAGTACTAGTAGCAGCTACAAGCTCCAAGGGGGCAAGTCTTTTTTCTTTTTATTTGTCCTTCCTATAGCTCCTTCTACTCCATCCCCGTGTCCTACAGCTTGTCCAGGTAGCTTAGTCTTACTGCAATCCTTTTGGACCCTGAAGGTGATATGCTGTTGTGTCTCTCCCAGGTCTATCTTGCTGCAAGGTGCAGAGCCCACACATAGCTGTGGAATGAATGAACCCTGAAGTCCCTCTGAACCAGTGATCTCTGCAGGAGCTCAGGCTGTTTATGGAATGACTAACTAAACATGGCAATGTTGTACGTGCTAAGTAACCATGTCTACCAATGTTCTCCTTCCTCTATCCAGAACCTTACCAGCCATACCACTCCAATTCTCCACAGGCTTCTCGGCTCCCTGCAGACCCCTCTATCTCTGTGGGCCTTTCAAATCTATGTGGGCCTCACCAACTCTCTGCAGGCCTCTCTGACTCTCTATGAGCCTCTCCACCACTCCACAGGCCTCTCCAACTCTCTGCTAGCCTCTCAGGCCTACACAGAGCTCTCGCCTCTACGGAGCACTCTCCGCTTGCCTGGACCTCCATGGGCCTCTCCTCCAGCCTGGACTCCCCTGAAGCAGGCCAGGCTCCTCACAGCCTCTCTATCAGCACAGTTGAATCCTCACGCCTTCCCGGGATCTCCTCAGGCTTGACAAGTCCCTGGGCATTGCTTCACTCTGTGAAGCATGTCTCTTGCCATGTGTCTCTTACTGTCTCCCCTTCTCTATCACCTTCCTGGAACTGCTCTCCTCCATATCCACAGGCCACCAACAGACTGCCATTTCATACCCATCCCCCATTGGCCTGGCATGCTTGGTAGTGACATTAGTGTGGGACAGGACTTCCTGCCTCTCAGGTCCTCACATTCCCCACTGGTGTGTATGTCTACCCAAATAATTGACTTTTAGGTCCTTCTTTTGGAGCAAATCCTAAATGCCCCCTGGGGAGGTGGCAGGTCCAGCTGATAATAACATGCTGTCCTTGAAATTTTTCCAAATGAAATCTCCACATTGGAAGAGATGGCATGGATCTGGTCTGGACTGAACTACTGTCTTCCAGGACCTCCAATTGATTGTCACATCTCCTTCTGCATTTGCTTCAAGTTTGGACATAGACTGGCTAAAGATCAGCTTGTTAGGCTGAGGCCCCCTGGGTTTCAACACAGTTTTAGACAGAGGCCCAGGGACAATTTAGCAGAATGACAAATAACCAGGTATATACAGACACAGAAGGTTTCAACCTGTAACCTGATTTTTACAAGGGCAGTGTCTACACCTGCACAATTGTTATCACAGTTTTCCATGCTACTTCCTTTAAATTTATCCTGGATCACTTTCCAAAAAGTAATGGCTCTGGTCCCTTGGTCTGAAAGGGGATTGTTGGGTGAACATCATGATATTCTGGAACTTCTGCAAGCTGACTCAGTAGACACTGACCCTTCTTAGCCTGGAACCTATAACCTTAGCCTGTTTACCAAGTGGTTGTCTGGATTACATGTCATTAAAAACAATGTGTTAATCCTAACTGGAGTTATCTACAACACTTAACAACTGCATAGACTTCTATATTACTTCAGTTGGAGGAAGGCTGGGTTGGGGTCATCTGGAACTGAAATGGCCTGACTCTGTCTTTTATCCAATCTTAGACAAGAGGGCTTTACAATTGTCTACATTGCCAAGGCCAGCCACATGTCTTAACCAGGCCCACAGCCATCTCTTTAGCCAGATTGGTAGAGGACCAAACCAGGCCCACAGTCCCCTGTGTCCTGCTTCTTGAGGGCCACCACACAGAAAGAGGGATATAGCGGGCCTGTAACTGCCAGAGGCTAGCACATTACAATGGGAGTTACAGCTGATCTGGCCTTTGGTGGCTAATTGGAAATCAGAGTCTTACAGACTTTCTTACCCAAGAATAGTTGTGTTTGTATTATACACATAATTCCCCAGTGTGAGGCTGTCTTCTGCCATAGAATAGGGTAGAAAGGATGGGTCAATCTAAGCATTCAGGCTGAACAATGCATTGAGAGGTTGTGAGCAGAAGCAGCATATCATCAGAGCCCAACCTTGTGTGCTCACTTATTTCCCACAGTCTCCGTGTGCTTCTCTCGTGCCTGTATACTTACAAGGTATGGTGAATGCCAACTCACATATCTCCCAAGGGACTGAGCACATAAACATGTGCTGTCAGCTGATTTAACTCTATACATGGGTAGCCCAGGTGTCACTGGGTCACTGAATCGGACTCTTATTTTCAGCAAAGCTACTCCCACCCTGCCTGCCTCTGATTCCCACAGATGGCCTCCTTCCTCTGTTCTCAGCCTCCCCAGGTTGGGTCCCAGCTTAGGTCCTGTGGTCCTGTGGTCAATCCACCCACAGGGTCTCAATCCCCAGAGCAAGGGTGTGGCTCAGGTCCTAGGATCTGAGCAGCACCATGACCTTCTTCTCAGGACCCAGCAGCATCCCAGCCTGCTTATCTTTACTTCCTTTTGTCTGTGCACAAAGGTGGTACTGTGTGTCCTCTCACCTGTCCCCAGGTGGCACATGGAGCACAGCCATGGTGGTAGTATGGCCTTCTTCCACATTATGTTAGAGTTTGAACTGAGTTTCATGTGTATGTATCTGAGATTTGTAACCTGAGTTATATATCTTGCAATGATTAGCTGGATATTTGGAGATGAAGTTTAAGGAACTATTTCTCTAGGGTCACATCAAATTGTAATCTTCCTACAGTGGGAGGCATGGGACATTTGGTAGAGCTTTAGCCATTCAGCTAAAGTATCAGGTACCAAGTTCCATTCTAATTCTAAAAAAAAAATCCAGATGTAATCTCCATAAAACAGCCTCTGGAGAAGGAAGTTTACAGGCTTTGAATCCCTTCCTTATCAGTCTGCTGCCTTCTTACATCAAGAAAGTTCTCCAGTACCACTTAAGGCCTAAAGTGACTTCTTGAGCTTCTGTCTCAGCACTAGCTTGAATCCTATACATTCATCCTTTGAATGTAGAAAAAATGGTGAAGCACTATCCACCCCTCACTCAGTTCCAGCCACCCAGAGTTGCTGTGGACATCAAATGAACCATCAAGTCCCTACCATGAGGACATGTGGCGTGTCTCCTTCCTTTCCTCCACACTCACCCCACCTGAGCCCTATGGACTTCTTCCCTTGCCTGCCTTGCTCTGTGATTCCAGCACAGGTTCCCTACCCACAGCACAATTCTCCAGCTATCTCTCTAACAGGGAACAGCTCCAGGCTGCCTTCTCCTCCACCTGCAGATACATATCTGTGGAAATTTCTGTTTGTTCCACACGTCCTCCCCAGTCACAGTCACGTCCCCATCTCCAAAGCCCTTTAAAAGTGTCCCCCTGTCTCAGGCCCAGTAAACCATTCTTCGCAGACTACAGGAGGCTGCTGAATTCCCTGGTCCAGCCTCAGCACCAGCCAGCGGGGAAGGCTGTGAAGCAGGACTGCCACACTCACATCCTGACTCTGCCATCACCTGCTCAGGTAAGCACCTCAGCTCTGTGGGCCTAGGATTCATGGAGGAGAGCACTTCCCACTGTGGGCAGATGCAGTGAGCTCTCACAGTCAGGGTAGTTGCTTAGTACTAAATCTGGAAGCAGACAGTTACTGCTGCTGTGCTTCAAGCTCTCCACTCATATTCATCCTTCTGAACCCTGGTTTGTACGGTACCATCCCCTTATCAATATACTAAAACGGCAAATAGTCCTGCCTCCATCCTAATAGCAATAATAATTTAATACTTACAAATACCCTTTCGTGAAATTCTGGTACCGGTGGTAGATTTTTGGTACTTAATTTTATTCTCTTTCTTTCTTAGTGTTTGTGCTTTACCACTTGAACCAAGCCACTAATCTAATGCATTCAAGGTTCAGTTGAGGTAGAGTCTCCCAGAATTTGTATTCAGGCTGCTTCTGGCTTTTCAACCCCTTCTTTGAGCTTTCAGCCATTTCCCCATCTTTGTTGACAGGCTGGAGCTTCAGGGGCCTGCTCACAGCTTACCAGTGCCATGCAGCCTGAGGCCTGCAAGACAGTGTGTTTCCCCTGTCACCTTTGCATTCAGGAAGTGACTTAGAACTTCGTGTGGGGGATATCTAAAGTAAAGAACTCTCCTGATCTCACCCCATACATACTACATAAACTCAAAAAGACCATGTGTCCTGGATTTCCTGCCCCCACTCCATCCTCTAGAGGAGAAAGCAGCCTGGCTAACAGTGGAGGCTGCAGCACAGGGCTGGAGTCTGGGCCTCTTGCAGGGTCCTTATTATGTCTGTGTCCTAGGCACATGGAAGCCCTCAGCTGCAGGAACACTTTGTCTGTGACCACCCCATGGCCTCTGACGTTGCCAGAGTACTGTCCTCACTTGAATTACAGGGCCCCTTCTGCGTGTGCAAACTTCTGGAAAGTAGAACTAACAAGCCCCAATTGTCTATAGATTCCTCTCACAGCAAGTGGAGGCGATCCTGTGGACAGGAAGAGACGCCACTTGAAATCCATCCACTTGGGGACCAGGACCTTGTGACCTGCTTCTCAGTCCACAGGCCACACAGCTGCAGGGCTGCACTGGGGACAGTGTGCCTCACTTACTCTAACCTCCATACTTGGAGCATATCCACGTGGTCCCTAGGGGACAGCCCTGTCAGCTGACATGGCCCCTCCTGAGCCCCAAGGCACCAACCCTAGTGCTTCAGTGTCCTGCTCCCTGGTCAAGAATGACAGAAGACCTGGAGGCACTGCTTATACCATCGAATCACCTATTCCTCCTTGGCTTTGTTGTATTCTCTAATGATGATGGAAATGCAGAGCCTGGTGTCCATGGGGCCGGTCCCCGTGCTGCTGCTGCTGTCCTGTCTGGACACCACTGGCTCCATTCCAGTCATAATGGCCATACGTTATTCTCCCTTTGATCCATCTTATTTCACTGGGAAAGTCTCAGCCTTCTCCATCCCCCCAGTGAATAAGTCTCTCCTATTTTGCTTAAAGGTGGGGAATTATAAATTACAGGTTCTTCACTTGCCATTGTCCATTATATATCTACCAAAAAGAAAATCCTTTTTATCATATCACTATTTCAAAACTAAAAGTTCCAGAAACTGAATTTAAACACACCTCTCTAATACCAGGGTAAATAAATAAGACATCGTTGTAAAATACGATAGGACAGATTAGTGTGTCACTATCAACTTCCACGATATTATGCTCAAGGAAATACCTGGCTCAAAGCTGAAAAATCTTGTGGCATCATGGAATGAGTGCATGGCTGCACCTATCCTTGGAGCCCATGGCCCTGCTGATGTGTCTTCCAAATTCTCTGTATCAACCCCAAGAATGTATATCAGATCATTAAAAGCCAGTTTGTGGATTCAGATGGTGGTAGGTTGCTGACAGGATATTAAATGACCCCAAATTGTCCTTGCCTTGAAAGCTGTGGTTAAGCCTAGTGGGCTGGCAACCCCTTCCATGTTCCTAATGCATGAACGAGGTCCTGGGCAATGCATTCCCCAATCTTTCTTTCTCTTTGACTGTGAAAATGCATGTAACCTGTTGCCTTCCTGACTTTGTCTCCTAAGCCTTGGTGCCTGATCTCATGAAGAATAAACATAAAATTCGCTGTTGAAAACAGAGTTGCTCTTCTTGTCAGTGGGTAGCACAAAAATTCTGAGCTGAAGAAGGTACTAGAGGCTCATGGCTATAGTCCTAGCTAACCAGCGGGCTGAGATTTGAATTGTGGTTGAAAGCTATCCTGTGCACAAAAGTCAGTATGAATCTTTTCTACAATTAATGCCCAAACATCTACAAGAGGAGCTGTGCGTCATGTGGTAGAGCGCCAGCCACCGGACAATACAAAAACCTCATGGACAGGATACCAAGACCAGATTGAACGCACACACATAGACACACCAACACTGACAGACAAAAAATAATGAAAATAATAAATAAATGAATATGTAAAATTCTGGGCAGAGTACATGCACACAGCCCATGGCATATCTAGGTCTGGCACACTCTACAAGGCCTGTGTTCTGCTACTGAAAGCTGAAGCCAGGTCTGTGTCCCTGTCCTTCCTCCAGTGCCCCAAGTGGGAAGAGAACCTGCCAGTCCAATTTTGACTTGTTTCTCAGAGAAGAAAGGAGACAGGCAAATGCATTTCAAGATAGGGGAATGTCAGAACAGTGGACATCTTCACATCCTGCCCTAGAAGTGGGCTGAACTTGGGACTTGACCCATCTCAGTCCTTGCTTTCTCCTCACACACCCAAACCCCGTGTCATGCACATTGCTAACCCAGACCATGAGCTGGGAAAGAGCCTGCCCAGAAAAGATTCTACTAGGGTGTGTGTAGAGAGGTGGTGAGTGCCTCTGAGGTTACCAGAAGATTTGAGGTCACTGGGTGGGCTTGCTGATGAACTCCTCTCTCCACAAGAGCTGGGAGATTCCAAAATGATGGGAGGCCCATGCTCCATCCCCAGTGTGGCCAGGAGAGACTGAGATGCAGAGAGAACCCAGAGATGCAGGGCTTCCCTGGACTACCATGGCTTCTAACTCAGGGCCTGGGTACAATCTCTGATTTTGCCCAAGATGTGCTCTCTACCACTTGAGATTCAGAACCACTTCTGGTTCTCTTTGATAGTTAATTAGAGTAAACTGTCTCACAGATGAATCTGCCTGGATAGGGTGTGAACAAGGATCCTCAGATCATAGCCTCCTGAGTATCTGGAATTACAGGCAGGAGTCATCAGATCCACAGGATCTCTCTGTGATTTTAGGGCTGAGTTCACACAGTTGTACGCCAGCCAGGCAAGTTGTTTCCCAGAGAGCCAAGTGTTTGGGGACAATTTGGTCTCTCTCTCTGTGGTGGTTCTGAGATTTCAGTGTAAAGGCTACTCAATTGTCAGGCAGTTGCTCTGACACACAAGTCAGTCTTTCTACTTGTATTTTTATTGGTGGTTAAACGCAATGTCCCAAGTGTTTCCTGGGCGCTGAGTTTATGCACAGAATGAGTGAAGAAAGTGGGCCTGTCCACTTTGGAACAATGCTCATCCTAGACTTAGCACTGATTGTTGATGTGTTTAAGCATTAGGAGAGCCAGGCACAGGACCCCACCAGAGCTCCCACTACCTGACAGATTAGGACAAGAAAAATCACAGGACAGCATATTCATCAGTGAACAGTAGACACTGAGGAGGGGTGTGAGACCCTGAGGGGCGGGAAGTTCTTCTCAACCAGATATCACTGTCACACCTGCCATGCCTCTGGAGGTGGCGAGGGGGGAGATAGAGGGTGTAAGAGAAGTTTAAGGGGTGGCCAGTGGATATGGATTGGAGGGCTTCTGGAAAGATGATAGAAAAGGGAAGAAGTCACAAAGGACACATGGCAATAAACACATGGCAAAACACATTCAGGTTCCCTTAGGCTTCAGGAGGGCCTCAGCCAGTCTAAGGGGTGACCAGGACTGACATACAGGCCCATGGATGACCGGGCCAGAGAAGAGACCTGAGAATTGCCAAGAATTCTGAGGAAGAAAGGAGAGGCCTGTAAAGAGCCAGACTCCTGCAGAAGAGTCAAAAGGCCTGCAGACAGTGAGAGACATGCAGAGAACACGGAGGTCTGCAGAAAATGGAAAACCTTACAGAGCTCAGAGAGGTCCACAGTGAGCCTGAGAGGCCCAAAGAGAGGGGGAGAAGCCTCAGGAGAAGGCACAGGTCTGGGGAGAGTGGAGAGTCAAGGCTTGTAGGAAGGAAGAAAAGAATTTAAAATCGCAGGCACATGGTTGCAGGTGACAAAGGAAGTTTATTACTTGGTCTCTTCCCTTGTTCTAGAGGATACTTCAGTACTAGGAGCAGCTGCAACCTCCAAGGGGGCAAGTCTTTTTTCCTTTTGTTTGTCCTTTCTATAGCTCCTTCTACTCCATCCATGTGCCCTATAGATTGTCCAAGTAGCTTTGTTTTCTACAATCCTTTTGGACCGTGAAGGTGATAAGCTGTTGTGTCTCTCTCAGGTCTATCTTGCTACAATGTGCACAGTCCACACACACCTGTGGAATGAAGGAACCCTGAAGCAATGTTGTACGTGCTCATTTACCTGGCACCTTGCCATGTCTCCCAATGCTCTCCTTCCTCTACCCAGAACTTTCCAGGCCTCACCCCTCCAACTCTCCACAGCCCTCTCTGCTCCCTGCAGGCTCCTCTATCTCTGTGGGCCTTTCAAATCTAGGTGGGACTCTCAAAATCTCTGCGGGCTTGTCTGACTCCCTACAGGACTCTGTATCTCTCCAGGTGCTTCTCCACCTCTCCATAGACCTCTCCAACCCTCTGCAGGCCACTCTGACACTACAGGTCTCTCCAACTCTCTGTAAGCCTCTCAGCCATAAACAGGGTTCTCAGCTCTACCCAAGCCTCTCCCCCTATTGGACTTCTATGGGTATCTCTTCCAGCCTGGACTCCCCTCAAGCAGGCCAGGCTCCTCTTAGCCTCTCTATCAGCCCAGCTGACTCCTCAAGCCATCCTCGGCTCTCCTCAGGCTTGACAGGAACCTGGGCATTTCTTTACCCTGTGAAACATGTCTCTTGCCATGTGTCTCTTACTGTCTCCCCTTCCCTATCTCCTTCCTGAAACTCTTCATCTCCATGTCCACTGGACACCCACACAGTGGACTTTCATGCCCATCCCCATTGGCCTGGCATGTGTGCTGCTGACATTAGTGTGGGAAAAGATGTCCTGACGCTCAGGTCCTTACATTCCCCACTGGTTTGTATGTCTACTCAAATCATTGACTTTTAGGTCCAAATCCTAAACTTCCCTTGGGAAAGGAGTAGGTGTAGCAGATAATAAAATAACAGGCTGTCCTTATATTGTTCCAAACGTATTCTCCAAGCTGGAAGAGATGGGATGGATCTGATCTGGACTGAGTTACTTTCTTCCAGCAGCTTCAATTGATTGTTACACTTCCATCTGCATTTGCTGCAAATTTGGACGTAAGCCCCAGAATAGTTATCTTTGGATTACAGGTGTAATTCACCAGTGTGAAGCTGTGTTCTGCCATAGAATAGGGGTTGAAAGGATGAGTCAGTCTAACGCAGTCAGGCTGAACAATGCATTGAGAGGTTGGTGAGCAGAAGCAGCATCTCATCAGAACACAACCTCTTGTGCTCACTTATTTCCCACAGTCTCAGTGTGCTTGTCTCGTTCCTGTATAGTCACTACATATGGTGAACTCCAAATCACATATCTCCCGAGGAATTGAGCACAAAAATATGTGCTGTCGAGCTGATTTAATTCTGCGCATGGGCTGCCCAAGAATCATTAGGTCACTAAATCTGACTCTTATTTTCAGCAGAGCTCCTCCGATTCATAGCCAAGATCTGGCTGCAGGACTAGAAGAAGAAAAAATGGACAAAAAGAAAACAAATGAAAATGGGAAATTGAACATGCTTGCTTCAAGGGCGAGATCCACCAATGGCCTGTGGACTGGGATGTAGCTCACTGGTAGAGCGCTGGATCTGAGCCTCAATCTCAAGGAAATAAAAAATTCAAGAGCCAAGTATTGAGCTGGATTTGGGCCTTGGCTCCTGGGAAGCCTGGAATGCTCTTTGTAGAGGAAGGAGTGCATGAGGTTTAAGCAGATACTGCAGGGTGCCAGGTGTCTGAGCACGTACATCATAGCCAGGTTCGATAGTCATTCCCCACACTCAGCCTTAGCTCCTGTAGGACCCCCTGGTTCAGAAGGGCTTCAGGGTTCATTCATTCCACAGCTATGTGTGGGCTTTGCACACAGCAGCAAGATAGACCTGAGAGAGACACAACAGCTTATCACCTTCATGGTCCAAAAGTATTGCAGTAAGACAAAGCTACTGGACAAGCTGTATGGCACAGGTGTGGAGTAGAGGGAGCTGGGCAGGAAATGGACCAGTGCACTGCCTCAGGGGAGGAATGCAGTGGTGGGCACTGCTCGTGAAGTTGGCCACCCATGGTGGGCATGGGTCTTTGTACTAGAAACACGTGAAAATCCTGTGCTGTTTTCATTCTGTGTTCTGACCTTCTGGTGAAATACAAGTAATGTCCATCTGCAATTTTTGTTCAAGGATGGCACCAGGCTTGTCTCAGGCTCATTGGCTGGAGTTAGGCCATGGTTCCTAGGGGGCGAATGCAAATCAGTGACCCTTTTTTCAGTTCCTTTTTGTGGAACTGGAGTTTGAACCCAGGGCCTCTCACTTGCTAGACAGGTGCTCTCTCACTGTCTCCCTTTCAGGACAGTCTTTTGTCAGTGAACTAGAGAAGGAATCCCTATACATTTCAGCCTTAGGTGACTTGTGAACTTCACTTCTCCAGATCTCAACCTTCTGAGTAGAGACATTGACAGACATAAGCCCTAAAGACAACACTGCACACTCTTCCCTCTGTAATACCCTTCAAATGATAAAATCCCAGGTGGCACCTTTCTAGGTGACAAAGGAATTTTATTACTTGGTCTGTTTCCTTGTTCTAGGTGATACTTCAGTACTAGGAACAGCTGCAACCTCGAAGAGGGCAAGGCTTTTTTCCTTTTATTTGTCCTCCCTACAGTTCCTTCTACTCTACTCTTGTGCCCTACAGATTGTGCAGGTAACTTTGTCTTACTACAATCATTTTAGACCCTGAAAGTGATAAGCTATTGTGTCTCTGTCAGGTCTAACTTGCTGCAAAGTTGAGAGCCCACACAGCTGTAGAATGAACTCTGAAGCCCTTATGAACCAGTGGCTTCTGCAGGAGCTCAGGTTGAGTTTGTGGAATGACTAACTAAACATGGTAATGTTGTACGTGCTCAATCACCAAGCACAATGCCCTGTCTCCCAATGCTCTCTTTCCTCTACCCAGAACCTTCCAGGCCTCACCACTCCAAATCTCCACAGGCTTCTCTGGTCCCTGCAGGCTCCTCTATCTCTGTAGGCCTTTCAAATCTAGCTGGGCTCTCCAACTCTCTGCAGTCCTCTTTGACTCTCTGCAGGCCTCTCCAACTCTCCACAGGCCTCTCCAACTCTCTGCAAGACTCTCAGCCCTACACAGGGCGCTCAGCTCTACCTAGGCCTCTCTACCAGCCTGGACCTCCATGGGCCTCTCCTCCAGCCCGGAATCCCCTCAAACAGGTCACGCTCCTTTTAGCCTCTCTATTAGCCCAGCTGACTCCTCAAGCCTTTCCAGGCTCTCCTCAGGTTGACAAGTCCCTGGGCATTGCTTCACTCTGTGAAGCATGTCTCTTGCCATGGGTCGCTTACTGTCTCCTCTTCTCTATCTCCTTCCTGGAACTGCTCTTCTCCATATCCACTGGCCGCCCCCACAACACCGTTCATGCCCATCCACCATTGGCCTGGCATGCTTGGTGGTGAAATTAGTGTGGGACAGGTCTTCATGCCTCTCAGGTCCTCACATTCCTCACTGGTGTGTATGTCTACTGAAATAAATGACTTTGGGTCTGGGAAAGTGGCTCGGTGGTAGAGCCCATGCCTTGCATGCCAGAAGCTCTGAGTTTGATTCCTCAGCACCACATAAACCGAAAGAAAAAAGCCGGAAGTGGCACTTTGGCTCTACTAGTAGAGCGCTAGCCTTGAGCTGAAGAACTAGGGACAGCGCCCAGGCCCAGAGTTCAAGCACCATGACTAGACCCCCCCCCCAAAAAAAAATCAAATAATTGACTTTTGGTCCTTCTTTTGGAGCAAATCCTAAACGCCCCCTGGTGAAGGTGGCAGGTCTAGTAGATAATAACACACTATCCTTGAACTTTTTCAAAATGGAATCTCCAGGTTGGAAGAGATGGGATGGATCTGGTCTGGACTGAATTACTGTCTCCCAATAACTTCAACTGATTGTCACATCTTCTTTTGCATTTGCTGCAAATTTGGACATAGACTGGCAAACGATCAGCTTATTGGCTGAGGCCCCACTAGGTTTCAACACAGTTTTAGACAGAGGCCCAGGGTCATTTAGAAGTGTGACAAATAACCAGGTATATACAAACACAGAAGGCTTCAGTCTGTAACCTGTTTTTTACAAGGACAGTGTCCACATCTACACACTTGAAACCAGTTTTCCATGCCACTTCCTTTAAATTTATCCTGCTTCATTTTCCAAAAAGTAATGACACTGGACCCTTGATCTTAAAGGGGTTTGATGGGTGAACATCATGATCTTCTATAACTTCTTCAAGCTGATTCAATGGACACTGACCCTTCTTAGCCATGAACCTATAACCTTAGCCTGTTTTACCAAGTGGTTGTCTGGATTAGATGTCATTAAAAACAATGTGTTAATCCTAACTGGAAATTATATGCAACATTAAACAACGGCACAGACTTTTAGATACATGCATTTGGAGGAAGGCTGGGTTGGGGCCATCTGGAACTGAAATGGCCTGACTCTGTCTTTTATCCAATTTTAGACAAGAGGGCTTAACAATTGTCTACATTGCAAAGGGCAGCCACATGTCTGAACCAGGCACATCGCCATCTTTTTAGCCAGACTGGTAGAGGACCAAACCAGGCCCACAAACACCTGTGCCCTGCCTCTTGAGGGCCACCACAGACGAAGGGGGACATAGCAGGCCTGTAACTGCCAGAAGCTAGCACTTTACAATGGGAGTCACAGCTAATCTGGCCTTTGGTGGATGATTGGAAATCAGAGTCTCACAGACTTTCTTACCCAAGAATAGTTACCTTTGGATTATAGGTATAATTCTCGAGTATGAGGCTGTCTTCTGCCATAGAATAGGGGTTGAAAGGATGAGTCAATCTAAGGCAGGCAGGTTGAACAATGCATTGAGAGGTTGTGAGCAGAAGCAGCATCTCATCAGAGCCCAACCTTGTGGTGCTCATTTATTTCCCAGTCTCAGTGTGCTTGTCTTGTGCCTGTACCGTCACCACAGATAGTGACCACCAAGTCACATATCTCCCAAGGGTCTGAGCACATAAATATGTGCTAGCAAGCTGACTTAACTCTGTACATGGGCTGCCCAGGTGTCACTGGGTCACTGAATCGGACTCTTATTTTCATCAAAGCTCCTCCCTTCCTGCCTGCCTCTGATTCCCACAGATGGCCTCCTTCCTCTGCTCTCAGCCTCCCCAGCTTGGGTCCCAGCTTAGGTCCTGTGATCCTGTGGTCCATCCACCCACAGGGTCTCAATCCCCAGAGCAAGGGTGTGGCTCAAGTCCCAGGGTCTAAGCAGCATCATGGCCTTCTTCCTCAGGACCAGCAGCATCCCAGCCTGCCTTACTTCCTTTTGTCTCTGCACAAAGTGGTACTCTGTGTCCTCTCACCTGTCCCCAGGTGGCACATGGACCAGAGCCATAGTAGTAGTATGGCCTTCTTCCACATTATGTCATAGCGTTTGAACTGAGTTTCATGTGTATGTATCTGAGATTGGTAACCTGAGTTATATATCTTGCAATGATGAGCTGAGTATTTAGAAATGAACTTTAAGGAACAATTCCTCTGAGGTCCATCAAATTGTAATCTTCTTAGAGTGGGAGGCATGGGATATTTGGTAGAGCTTTAGCCACTCAGCTAAAGTATCAGGTACCTAGTTCAATTCCAATTCTCAAAAAAAAATCCATATATAATCTCTATACATGAGCCTCCGGAGTAGGAAGTTTATAGGCTTTGAATCCCTTCCTCACCAGTCTGCTCACTTCTTCTTACATCAAGAAAATTCTCCAGTATTACTCAGCCTACTGTGACTTCTTGAGTTTCTCTCTCAGCACTAGCTTGAATCCTATACAGTCATCCTTTGAATGTGAGAAAAGATGGTGAAGCACTATCCACGCACCCTTCATTGTGTTCTAGCCACCCAGAGCTGCTGTGGAACCAAAATGAACCTTCAAGTCCCTACCATGAGGACATGTGGCATGTCTCCTTCCTGTCCTTCATCCTCACTCCACCCCAGCCCTGTGGACTTCTTCCCTTCCCTGCCTTGCTCTGTGATTCCAGCACAGGTTCCCTGCCCACAGCACAATTCTCCAGCTATCTCTCTAACAGGGAACAGCTCCAGGCTGCCTTCTCCACCACCTGCAGATACACATCTGTGGAAATTTCTGTTTGTTCCACACGTCCTCCCCAGTCACAGTCATGTCCCCATCTCCAAAGCCCTTTAAAAGTGTCCCCCTGTCTCAGGCCCAGTAAACCATTTCTTGCAGACTACAGGAGGCTGCTGAATTCCCTGGTCCAGCCTCAGCCCCAGCCAGCTGGGAAGGCTGTGAAGCAGGACTGCCACACTCACATCCTGACTCTGCCATCACCTGTTCAGGTAAGCACCTCAGCTCTGTGGGCCTGGGTTTCATGAGGAGAACACTTGCCACTGTGGGCAGATGCAGTGAGCTCTCACAGTCAGAGTAGGTGCTTAGTACTAAATCTGGAAGCAGAGAGCTACTGCTGCTGTGCTTCAAGCTCTCCACTCCTATTCGTCCTTCTGAATCCTTCTTTGTAGGGTGCCATCCCCTGATCGATATACTACAACCACAAATAGTTCTGCCTCCATCCTAATAGCAATAATAATTTAATACTTGCAAATATCATTTAGTGGAATTCTGGTTCAGGTGGTAGATTTCTGTACTTGATTTTTATTCTCTTGCTTTCTTAGACTTTGTGCTTTACCACTTGAACCAAGCCACTAATCTAATACATTCAAGTTTCAGTTGAGGTGGAGTCCTTCAGACTTTCTATTCAGGCTGCTTGTTGCTTTTCAACCCCACCATTGAGCTGTCAGCCATTTCCTCATCTTAGTTGACAGGCTGGAGCTTCAGGGGCCTGCTCACAGCTTACCAGTGTCTTGCAGCCCGAGGCCTGCAAGACAATGTGTTTCCCCTGTCACCTTTGCTTTCAAGGAGTGACTTAGAACTTCGTGTGGGGAATATCTAAAGTAAAGAACTCTCCTGATCTCACCCCATACATACTACATAAACTCAAAAAGACCATGTGTCCTGGTTTTCCTGCCCCCACTCCATCCTCTAGAGGAGAGAGCAGCCTGGCTACCAGTGGAGGCTGCAGCACAGGGCTGGAGTCTGGGCCTCCTGCAGGGTCCTTATTATGTCTGTGTCCTCTGGACATGGAAGCCCTCAGCTGCAGGGACAGTTTGTCTGTGACCTCCCCATGGCCTCTGATGGTGCCATAGTATTGTCCTCACTTGATTTACAGGGACTTTTCTGCCTGTGAAAACTTCTGGAAAGTAGAACTAACAAGCCCCAATTGTCTATAGATTGCTCTCCCAGCAAGTAGAGGCGATCCTGTGCACAGGAAGAGACACCACTTGAAATACCTCCACCTTGGGGACAAGGACCTTGTGACCTGTTTCTCAGTCCACAGGCCACACAGCTGCAGGGCTGCACTGAGGACAGTGTGCCTCACTTATTCTAACCTCCATGCCTGGAGCACATCCACATGGTCCCTGGGGGACAGCCCTGTCAGCTGGCATGGCCTCTCCTGAGCCCCAAGGCACCAACCCTAGTGCTTCAGTGTCCTGCTCCCTGGTCAAGAATGACAGAAGACCTGGAGGCACAACTTGTAGCATCTTCGCACCTCCTCGTGGTTGGCGTTGTTGTATTCTCTAATGATGATGCAAATGCAGAGCCTGGTGTCCATGGGGCCGGTCCCCGTGCTGCTGCTGCTGTCCTGTCTGGACACCACTGGCTCCATTCCAGTCATGATGGCACACGTGATTCTCTCTTTGATCCATCTTATTTCACTGGGAAAGTCTCAGCATTCTCACTCCCCCCAGTGAATAAGCCTCTCCTTTTTTGCTTCAATGAGGGGAATTATAAATTACAATTTCTTGACTGGCCATAATCCATTATACATCTACCAAAAAGAAAATTCTTTTTATCATATCTCTATTTCAAAACTAAATGTTCCAGAAACTGAATTCGAACACACCTCTCTATTTCTAGGGTAATTAAATATGACATCATTGCAATCTACAATAGGACAGATTATTGTGTCACTCTCAACTTCGATGATATTTTGCTCAAGGAAATACCTGGCTGCAAAGCTGAAAAATCCTGTGGCATCATGGAGTGAGTGCATGGCTGCATCTGTCCTTGGAGCCCATGGCGCTGCAGATGTGTCTGGCAAATTCTCAGTATCAATCCCAAGAATGTATATCAGATCATTAAAAGCCAGTTTGTTAGATTCAGGTGATAGTAGGTTGCTGACAGGAAATGAAATACCCCAAATTGTCCTTGCCATGAAGGCTGGGGTTAAGCCTAGTGGCCTGGCACCCCCTTCCCTGTTCCTAATGCATGCACCAGGTCCTGGGCAATGGATTCCCCAATCTTTCCCTTTCTTTGACTGTCAAAATGCGTGTAACCTGTTCCCTTCCTGACTTTATCTCCTAAGCCTTGGTGCTTGATCTCATGAAGAATAAACATATAATTCGCTATTGAAAACAGAGTTACTCTTGTTGTCAATGGGTAGCACAGAAATTCTGAGCTGAAGAAGGTACTGGAGGCTCATGCCTATAGTCCTAGCTAACCAGCGGGCTGAGATTTGAATGGTGGTTGAAAGCTATCCTGTGCATACAAGTCAGTAAGAATCATTTCTACAATTAATCCCCAAACATCTACAAGTGGAGCTGTGGGTCATGTGGTAGAGCGCCAGCCACCGGACAATACAAAAACCTCATGGACAGCACACCAAGAGCCAGATTGAAAGCCCACAGATGGACACACGTACACTGACAGACAAAATATAATGAAAATAATAAATAAATGAATATGTGAAATTCTGGGCAGAGTACATGCATACAACCCATGACATATCTAGGCCTGGCACACTCTACCAAGCCTCTGCTCTGCTGCCTGAGCTCTGCTACTGAAAGCTGAAGCCAGGTCTGTGTCCCTGTCCTTCCTCCATTGCCCCAGCTGGGAAGAGGACCTTCAGGTCCAATTTTGACTTGTTTCTCAGGGAAGAAAGGAGACAGGGGAATCGATTTCAAGATCGGGGAATGTCAGAACTGTGGACATCTTCATATCCTGCCCTAGAAGTGGGCTGAACTTAGGACTTGACCCATCTCAGTACTTGCTTTCTCCTCACACACCCAAAACCCCTGTCATGCACATTGCTACCCCAGAGCATGAGCGGGGAAAGATCCTGCCCAGAAAAGCTTCTATTAGGGTGTGTGTAGAGAGGTGGTGTGTGCTTCAGAGGTTATCAGAAGACTTGGGGTCAATGCTGGGAGAGGCCCAGATGATGGGAGGTCCCTGTTCCATCCCCAGTGTGGCCAGGAGAGACAGAGATGCAGAGAGGTTCAGGGCCTCCCTGGACCACTGTAGCTTCTACCTGCTTCCAAGGTTAGGACGCCCCCTGCAGGCTGGCCTTGGCAGCTCTGCCCAGCTCTCCCTGCTGCTGGCTTCATGGCTGCCAGAAGGGTGCCAGTAGGCACAGGACCCCACCACTGCTCCTTCTACCTGACAGATTAGGACAAGAAAATTCACAAGACAGGAAATTCATCAGTGAACAGTAGACACTGGGGAGGGTTGTGAGACCATGAGGGGCGGGAAGTTCCATCCCAACCTCACATCACTGTCACACATGCCATGCCTCTGGGGGTTGGAGTGGGGAGACAGAGGGTGAAAGAGCAGCTAAGCGGGTGGCCAGTGGATATGGATTGGAGGGCTTCTGGGAGGTGATAGAGAAGGGAAGATGTCACAAGAGACACATGGCAACAAACACATGGCAAGAGAAAGGCAGCAAGAGATGATCCTCCTGGAACACAGTAGTGTTGGGGCTTTTCTTAGGCTTCAGGAGGATCTGTGCCAGTCTGAGTGGTGACCAGGGTTAACATACAGGCCCATGGATGACCACGCAAGAAAAGAGACCTGAGAATTGCCGAGAGGCCTGAGGAAGCAAAGAGAGGCCTGAAAAGATCAAGAGGCCTGCAAAAGGTCTGCGAAGACTGATAGAGACCTGTAGAGAGAGCAACCAGGTCTGCAGAGAAATGGAGAAGCCTACAGAGTTCAGGGAGGTCCACTGATATTCTGGGATGCCCAGAGACAAGGGAAGAAGCCTCTCAAGAGGGGACCGTTCTGGAGAAAGTGGAGAATCAAGGCTTGTAGAAAGGAGGAATACAATAAACAAAAAGTCGCCTTGGAGTTTGGAGCTGCTCCTGATACTGAGGTAACCTCGGACAGGGTTGCAGATCAAGTAATAAAACTCCTTTGTCACCTTTAACCATGACTCCGTGGATTGTCTTGCATGTAGGTTCTTACATATGGAAGCCCCAATGAGAAAATCCATCAGTATGGCATCAGTCCTTGGCCCCTGAGAAACTCCCTCATAGGTGAGTGTCTCAGTCATCAGGGAAGAGATCTTCCTCAAGCGTCTGTCTCCTTAGGACCAAGGTGGACAGGAGTCATTTGGAAACCCTCCAGGGGTGAGTCTGGGTAGGCCTGAACCTACGGAGACTCAGTGGAAGGCTGGACACAGCATATATATATATCCTAAGTCTGATGCCAGGACAAGATGTTGCCCATGCCTCCTGGGGCTTCCTTGAGAAGCCATCTGGGACCTCCTCAGGAGGTCATCTGGGACCTCCTCAGGAAGCCATCTGGGACCTCCTCAGGAAGTCATCTGGGACCAGCTCAGGAAGTCATCTGGGACTTCCTGGAGAGGTCACTTGTAACTTTTTGAGACATCATATGGGGCTTCCCTGTGAAGCTTTCTGGGCTGAACAAGAAAGCATCTGGGGGACTCAGTGGAAGGCTGTCTGCAAAGTTACTTCCAGAGTCTGGGGCAAGACAGGATGAGAGATCAATGGTGCCTCCTGGGGCTTCCTTGAAAAGCATGTGGGACTTCTTTGAGAAGTCATCTGGAGAGGCCATCTGGGACTTTCTCAAAGAGTCATGTGGGTCATGTGGGACATACATGTTAAGTGTTTCTGGACATTTGTCTGTTATATCTGCCTTTTGGTTTTGACATTTGGGTTCTTCGGAGCCACTGGCAGTTGGCCTTGGGGTGCTGGCTGCCACGGAATGGTAATACACACAGGGAGCTACCTACTGAGATGTATTAGGGACCCTTGGGCTATCTGCCACTCTGACAGCCAGCTCATGGATGCCAGACATGCCATAAAAAATCATTTACAGATTCACTCAGAAATGTTCCAGAAGTAAGTCTCTGTCTTATGTTCTGTGTTCATGTTTTCTGTATTCTGGGGATTGATCTGTCTGGAACAGTGGAGACTATGGGGTATGCATGCATTTGGTAACCCATCTACGACCTCCACAGGTGCGATGACACCTTGAGGCTCTGTTCTGTAGGGCCGTGTTTGAGGGAAACCACTCACCACGGCATTTAGTCTGGCTTTGGTTGGATTCTATGTGGTATGTGGTCTGCCTGTGAGTGGTTGGCGGGGGTGAAGTCCTTGGACAGCCCAGCTGGTGTCTGGTAGTACTCTCATACTGTACTGTTGGGAGTTCTGCCAGCTGAGGGGGAGTGACAGACTCACTCCACAGACTCTGGATTCAGCTTGCTGAGCGGCATTTCCACTCACCAGACTCAGAGTCCTAGTAGGGAGGAGCTGGGGACCCACTGGGACCCAAATCAGCCTTCGATTTTTGTCTTATCTTGTTTTTAAAATTGATACCAACTTCAAAATTAGATTAGTGTCTTTGATGCTCATCAGTGTTTTTGTAGCCATGGGCTGTGCTCTCTCACTCTCCCCAGAATTTCACATATTCATTTATTATTTTCATTATTTTTGTCTGTCACTGTAGGTATACCAGTCCTGGGGCTTTCAGTCTGGGCCTTGGTGCTGACCATGAGCTTTTGCAGTAGCTGGAAGCTTGTGCTCTACCACATAACCCACAGCTCCACTTGTAGATGTTTGGGAGTTGGGGTTAATTTTAGAAAAGATTCTAACAGATTTGTATGCACAGGCTAGCTTTCAACCACAATTCAAATGTCAGCTCGATGGGTAACTAAGACTAGAGGCATGAGCCTCCAGCACTTTCTTTCCTCTCAGAATTTCTGTACTACCCACTGACAAGAAGAGCAGCTCTTTTTGCAGCAGCAAATGATGCATTTATTCTTCATAAGAGATCAAGCACCAAAGTTGAGGAGAAAAACTCAGGAAGGAAACAGGTTACACGCAGGAGAAACAAGTTGAGTGAATCCATTGCCCAGGAACTGGTGCAGGCATGAGGAACAGGGAAGGGGGGTGCCAGACTATGTTCAAGGCAGGGACAATTAGGGTCAATTCACTTCCTGTCACAACCTCTCACCACCTGAGTCTAACAAACTGGCTTTTAATGATCTGATGTATATTATTGGGTTCGACTCTGAGAATATTCCAGACACATCTGCAGGGATGCAACATCCAAGGACAGGTGCAGCCATGCAGTCACTGCATGATGCCATCAGTTTTTCAGCTTTATAGCCAGAAATTTCCTTTAGCATAATATCCTGGAAGTTGATAGTGACACAGTAATCTGTCCTATTGTAGTTTAAAATGATGTCATGCTTATTTATCTTAATATGAAAAAGGTGTGTATGCACTGCTGAATCATGAGTGGGTCATGGAAGAGATTAGAAAGGAAATTCAAATGTTCATGCTATTCAACAAAAATGAACACACAAATTACCAGCTCCTCTGGGACACAGCAAAGGCAGTACTCAGAGGCAAGTTTATAGCTCTGAGCTCCTACATCAACAAATTGGAGAGATCGGAAACTAATAATTTAATGACACATCTAAACCTCCTTGAAAAAGAGCAGCAAGATAAACCCCAATCCAGTAGACGGAAAGAAATAATCAAAATTAAATCAGAATTAAATGAATTAGAATCCAAAAAAACTATAGAAAGAATCAACAAAACAAAGAGTTGGTTCTTCGAAAAACTTAACAAAATTGACAGACCCTTAGCAAACCTTATCAGAAAAAGGAGAGAACACACCCAAATTAATAAACTCAGAGATGAGAATGGAAACAACCAAGATTCAGAACATTATAAGGGAATACTTCTCAAAACTTTATGCTAATAAGTTTGAGAACTTGACAGAAATGGACCTTTTCCTAGCAAATATTGACATGCCAAAACTAAACCAAGATGAGTTAAACCAGCTTAACAGGCCCATATCAAGCATCGAAATAGAAACAGCAATAAGAGACCTCCCAGCTAAGAAAAGTCCAGGACCAGATGGTTTTACAGCGGAATTTTACAAGGCCTTCAAAGCAGAGCTCACACCAATACTCCTCCAACTCTTCAATGAAATTGAAAGAGAAAGCTCACTACCGAACACATTCTATGAAGCCATCATAACCCTCATCCCAAAACCAGGCAGGGACTCATCAAAGAAAGAGAACTATAGACCCATTTCTTTGATGAACATTGATGCAAAACTTCTCAACAAAATTTTGGCCAATCGACTTCAACAATTCATCCAAAAAATCATACACCATGATCAAACAGGATTCATTTCAGGGATGCAAAGCTGGTTCAATATACGCAAATCAATTAATATTATTCATCACATCAACAGGAGCAAGAATAAGAACCACATGGTTATCTCAATAGATGCAGAAAAAGCATTTGACAAGATCCAACACCCCTTTATGATGAAGGTTCTGGAAAAATTAGGAATCCATGGAACATTCCTCAATATAATAAAGGCTGTATATGACAAACCTACAGCCAGCATTATACTCAATGGTGAAAAACTAAAGCCATTTCCTCTTAACTCAGGAACAAGACAAGGATGCCCACTCTCTCCACTTCTCTTCAATCTAGTATTAGAATGCCTAGCTACAGCAATAAGACAAGATGCAGACATAAAGGGGATCCAAATAGGGAAAGAAGACATAAAACTCTCCCTCTTTGCAGATGACATGATCTTGTATTTAAAGAATCCCATAGACTCCACTCCCAAATTACTCAAGCTGATTCAAAACTTTGGCAAAGTAGCAGGTTATAAAATTAACCCCCAAAAATCAATGGCTTTTCTATATGCCAACAATGAGAAAAGTGTGGCTGAAATTAGGAAAGCAACTCCATTTGTAATAGCCCCACAAAAAATAAAATACCTAGGAATTAACTTAACCAAAGAAGTGAAGGACCTCTATGATGAAAACTTTAAAATCTTGAAAAAGGAAATCAACACAGAACTTAAAAAATGGCAAAACCTCCCATGCTCCTGGATTGGCAAGATTAACATCGTGAAAATGGCAATACTTCCCAAGGCTATCTACAAATTCAACGCGATTCCTATCAAAATTCCACCCTCACTCTTCAAGGAAATAGAGGAGGCAATCCAAAAATTCATATGGAACAATAAAAGACCCCGAATAGCAAAAACGCTCCTCAACGGAAAGAACACTGCTGGAGGAATATCAATACCAAATTTCAAACTCTACTATAAAGCCATAGTAATCAAAACAGCTTGGTATTGGCATAAGAACAGACCTCAGGACCAATGGAATAGAATTGAAAACCCAGAAATGAACCTACAGACCTATAGCCACCTAATCTTCGATAAGGAAGCTAAAACAATAGAATGGAAGAAAGACAGCCTCTTCAGTAAATGGTGCTGGCAAAATTGGTTAACTACATGTAGAAAACTAAAGCTAGATCCTTATATATCACCCTGCACCAGAATCAACTCCAAATGGATCAAAGACCTTGAACTCAAAGCAGACACTCTGAAAACATTACAGGATGGAATAGGAGAAACCCTAGGTCTCCTTGGCTCAGGTCGAAATTTTCTGAATAGAGACCCGGAAGCACAACAAATCAAAGAAAGGTTGGACAAATGGGATTGCATAAGATTGCAGAGCTTCTGCAGGGCAAATGACATAGCTGGCAAGATCAATAGAAAACCCACCGATTGGGAGAAGATCTTTACTAGCCATACAACGGACAAGGGTCTCATATCTAAAATATACTTGGAACTCAAAAAATTAAACCACCCAACAACAAATCCTCAAAGAAACAACTGCCCAATAAATAAGTGGGCGAAAGACTTAAAGAGAAGCTTCTCTGAAGAAGAAAGAAGGATGGCCAATAGACACATGAAGAAATGTTCAACATCCCTAGCCATAAAAGAAATGCAAATCAAAACAACATTGAGATATCACCTCACTCCAGTTAGAACAGCAAAAATCAAGAACTCCAATAACAACAGATGCTGGAGGGGATGTGGACAGAAAGGAACCCTACTTCATTGTTGGTGGGAATGTAAACTTGTTCAACCACTTTGGAAAGCAGTATGGAGGTTCCTCAAAAGACTTCACATAGATCTCCCCTATGATCCAGCAATCCCACTTTTGGGCATTTACCCAAATGTTTACAAACAAGACCACACTAAAGCTACCAGCACAACTATGTTTATTGCAGCATTATTTACCATAGCTAAGATATGGAACCAACCCAGATGCCCCTCAGTAGATGAATGGATCAAGAAAATGTGGTATATATACACAATGGAATTCTATGCCTCCATCAGAAAGAATGATATTTCCCCATTTGTTAGGAAATGGAAAGGTTTGGAAAAAATTATATTAAGTGAAGTAAGCCAGGCCCAAAGAAGCATAGGTCCCATGGTTTCCCTTATTTGCAATATCTAGTATAGGTATGAGTCAAGCGGAAAAGGTCAGATAATGTGATGCTAGGAAAATGAACCCTTAAATATGTATTTTAATGTTTTCGTTTCTTTCATGCATGTATCTCTAATGCATTTATAAGATTATTTCTTTGTTGCTTTGTATGTCCCTCCCCCACAGTGTAACCCCCGTTTTCACTATATTTGATGTCAGTATAACATGTGGAGTAGATGGGGACAAACAAGTCGTTTAAGGATTCAGGTGGACCTGTTGCAACAATGAGAAGTACAAAATGTCATGTCAAAACCAGCTTTACAATGCCGGTGTGGGGGGGGAAGGGGGGTATAATTGGGTGGGGGGAGGGGGGTAAAATTGGGTGGGGGGAGGGGGGAGGCGGGGAAGGGAAGTGAAGGGTAAACAAAGGAGGAGGCTGCAATGCTTGGTAAGAAATGTATCCATTATCCTGCCCATGTAATTGTAGCCCCTTTGTACAGTATGTTCTCAAATAAAATAAAATACAATTAAAAAAAAAAAAAAAAAAAGGTGTGTATGAACACATTATCTGGAATTTTTAATCTTTGAAATACAGATATGTTAAGAAGGATTTTCTTTTTGGTAGATGTATAACAGTCTATGGACAAACAAGAGAATGGAATGTATAATTCCACACGAACCAAAAAAGAAGAGATTTGTTCATGGGGGGAATAAGAAGGCTGAGACTTTCCCAATGAAAGGAGATGGATCAAAGAGAGAATCACATGTGGCAACAGTGACCGGAACAGAGCCAGTGATGTCCAGACAGGACAGCAGCAGCAGCACAGGGACTGTCCCCATGGTCACCAGGCTCCCCATTTGCACCATCCTTACAGAATACAGCAAAACAAACCAAAAAACCCTGGGTAGATGATAGAAGCTGTGCTGCCAGGTCTTCTGCAAGTTGTGTCGAAGGAGCTGGACACTGAAGCATTGGGGTCGGTGTCTTGGGGCTCAGGAGGGTCCATGCTGGCTTGCAGGGCTATCCCCCAGGAACCACAGGGATGTGCTCCAGGCATGGAGGTTAGTGTGAGGGGAGGCACACTGTTCCCACTGCAGTTCTTCTGCTGTGTGTCCTGTGGACTGAGAAGCAGGTAACAAGGTCCTGGTCCTTTAGCTGAAAGTACGTAACGTGGCGTCTCTTCCTCTCCACAGGATCGCCTCCACTTGCTGTGAGAGGAATCTATAGACAATTAGGGATTTTTAGTTGTACTTTCCAGACTCTTACACAGAGATAAGGGTTCCTGTAAGCCACGTGAGGGTCAGTACCATGGCAAGCTCCGAGGTCATGGGGAGGTCACAGACAATAGTCCCTGAGCTGAGGGCTTCTGACCTATGTCCAAACAACATATCAAGCACACTACAAGAGGTCCCGATTCCAGTCCTTTGCTGCCAGTGAAACTTGTAGCAAGGCTGGGCCCTTCTCTAGATGATAGAGCGCAGGGGTGGAGGGAAGGAAGGAGCAGGAAAAGCAAGACACATGGTCTTCTTGCTGTTTATGGAGCGTGTATGGGGCAGTTAAGATCAGGAGACTTCTTTTCTATAGATGTTCCCCACACAAAGATCTAGGTCCCCCCTTGAATGCAGAGGTGACAGGGGCAACACACTTTCTTGCAGGCCCAGGACTACATTACACTGATAAGTTGAGAACAGGCCCCTGAAGCTCCAGCCAGTCAACAAAGCTGCTCAATTGGCTGAGAGCTCAGCGATGGGGTTGAAAACCAGAAGCAGCCTGGATAGAAAGTCTGGGAGACTCCATCTCAACTGAACCTTGAATGCATTAGATTGGAAGCTTGGTTCAAGTGGTAGAGTCCAAAATGTGAGAAAGCAAGAGTAAAAAATCAAGTATCAGAATGCTAACAACTATACCAGAATTCCATAGAAAGGCATCTGTAAGTATCAAGCTAATTAGAGTCAGGGAGGGACTGTCTGTACTTCTGTATATATCTGGGGATGGTACCCTACAAAGAACAGATCAGAAAGATGAATAGGAATGGACAGCTGGAACGCACAGCAGCAGTAGCTGTCTGCATCCAGACTTATTACTAAGCACCCACTCTGACTATGAAAGCTCACTGCATCTGCCCATAGTAGGAAGTGTTCTCCTCGTGATTCCCAGGTCCACAGAGCTGAGGTGCTTACCTGAGCAGGTGGTGGCAGAGTCAGGATGGGAATGAGGCAGTCCTGCTTCAGAGCCTTCCCCACTGGCTGAGGCTGAGTTTGGACAAGGGAATTCCAGAGCTTCCTGTGGTCTGGGAGGAATAGGACACTGGACCTGAGACTGGGGATATTTTAAAGGGTTTTGAAGATGGAGACGTGACTGTGACCAGGGACGATGTGTGGAACAAACAGGAATTTCCACAGCAGTGTGTGTAGAGGTGGTGGAGAAGGTGCCTGGGGCTGTTCCCTGGCAGAAAGATAGCTGGAGCATTGTGCTTGCTGTGGGCAGACTACAGTCCTGACCAGGGCAGGGAAACTGTGTTGAAATCACAGAGAAAAACAGGCAAGGGAAGAAGTGAATAGCATGGGGTTCAGGGGAAGAGAGAGGGCAGAAAGGACACAGGCCACGTGTCCTCAGGGTGGGGAATTAAAGGTCTATTTGGGGTCCACAGCAGCTGTGGGTGGCAGGAACGCAATGAGGGAAGGACGGTGCTTCACAGTGTATCCAAACATTCAAATGATGACTGTACAAGATTCGAGCTAGACAGAAGCTCCAGAAGTCAGTGGACTATGTTTGGCACTGGAGAATTTTCTTGATGTGGGCAGAAGGCAGCAGAGTGACGAATATTGAGTTCCAGGCATGTAAACTCCCAAGTCTGTTGGTTACAATTTTTTTTGGTTTTAGAGTGTAACTGGAACTTGGTACGTGATACTTTAGCTCAGTGGCTAGTGCTCTACCATATATGTCACACCTCCCGAGCTAGAAAGATTACAATTCAATGTGAACCCCAGAGGAACAGTTCCTTAATCTTCTCTTTAAATAAGCAGCTGATCATTGCAAGATACATGACACAGGAAACAAAATTCAGACACATACACATGAAACTGGGCTCAAACTCTATTCCTGACCCACAACAAAGGAAAACATAAAGTAGGAAGGAGTCCATAGAAGAAATATGTACTGCACTACTATCATGGCTGTGGTCCATTTGCCATTTGGGGACAGGTGAGAGGACATACAGTCCCTGCCTTTGTGCACAGAATGAAGGACATAAAGAGAGGCAGGCTGGAATGCTGCTGTGTCCTGAGAAGGAAGGCCCATGGCACTACTCAGACACTGGAACCTGAGCCATACTGGGGCTCTGGGGATGGAGACATTGTGGGTGGACAGACCACTGGACCACAGGACCTGAACTGAGACCTGGGCTGGGGAGGCTGAGAGCAGAGGAAGGAGGCCAGCTGTGGGGATCAGAGGCAGGGAGGGAGAGAGAGGCTTCATTGGAAATGAGAGTCAGATTCAGGGATCCAGTGACACATGGGCAGCCCATGTGCAGAGTTAAATGTGCATGACAGAACATATTTTTGTGACCAGTCCTTTGGGAGATACTTGATTTGGGGATTACCACGCATGGTAGCTATACAGGGATGAGACAAGCACATTGAGACTGTGTCAGATGAATGAGACAATGTGGCCAGGCTCTGATGAGATACTGATTCTGCTCACCAACCTCTCAATGCCTGGCTCAGCATGAATGCCTTAGATTGGCTTGTCCTTACAACCACTTTAAGATGGCAGCAAACAGCCCCATGCTAGTGAATGATGCCTGTAATCCAAGCATCACTATTCTTGGGCAGAATGTCCATGAGACTCTGATTTTCAATTATCCATGAAAGGCCAGATTAGCTGTGACTCTGGATGCAAAGTAATAAACTTGAACACAAAATCAAAAGGACTGATTCCTCGCCAAGATGTGGCTGCAGGACTAAAAGAAGAAAAAACGGACAAAGAAAAAGAAAAGAAAAGAAAATGGGAAACTAAACATGTTTGCTTTAAGAGCCAGATCCAAAATGTTCTGTGGACAGGGATGTATCTCACTGGTAGAGCACTGGATTTGAAACATCAATATCAGAGAAAGAAAAAGTTCAAAAGCCAAATATTGAGCTGAATTTGTATCTTGGCTCCTGGGAAGCCTGGAAGGTTTTTTGTAGAGGAAGGAGTGCATGGGGTTTAAGCAGGCATTGCAGGGTGCCAGGTTTCTTAGCACGTACATCATAGCCATGTTAGATAGCCATTCCTCAAACTCAGCCTGAGCTCCTGTAGGAGCCACTGGTTCAGAAGGGCTTCAGGGTTCATTCATTCCACAGCTGTGTGTGGGCTCTGAACCTTGCAGCAAGATAAACCTGAGAGAGACACAACAGCTTATCAACTTCAAGGTCCAAAAGGATTGCAGTAAGACAAAGCTACTGGACAAGCTGTATGGCACAGGTGTGGAATAGAGGGAGCTGGACAGGAAATGGACCTGTGGCACTGCCTCAGGGGAGGAATGCAGTGGTGGGCACTGCTCGTGAACTTGGCCAACCATGGTGGGCATGGGATTTTGTACTAGAAGCAGGTTGCAAAACCTGTGCTGTTTTCTTTCTGTGTTCTGAGCTTCTGGTGAAATACAAGTAATGTCCATTTGCGATTTTTGTTCAAGTATGGCACCAGGCTTGTCTCAGGATAGTTGAATGGAGTTAGGCCGTGGTTCCTAGGGTGCTAATGCAAATCAGTGTCTCTTGTTTTGGTTCCTTTTTGGAACTGGAGTTTGAACCCAGGGCCTCTCACTTGCTAGACAGGTGCTCTGACACTAAGTCTCCCTTTCAGGAGAGTCTTTTGGCAGTGAACTAGAGAAGGAATACCTGTACATTTCAGCATTAGGTGACTTGTGAACTTCACTTCTCCAGATCTCAACCTTCTGAGTAGAGACATTGACAGACATAAGCCCTAAAGACAGCACTGCACACCTTTCCCTCTGTAGTACCCTTCATATGTCTTTCTTTTTTTTAAAACTAGGGCTGAGAACCGAACCCAGGGCCTTGGGCACGCCAGGCGGGTGCCCTTCTGCTGGGTTAAACCCCCAGCCCCTGTAGTACCCTTCAAATGAGAAAATCCCAGAGACACGGTTCCAGGTGACAAAGAAAGATTATTACTTGCTCTCTTCCCTGATATACTTCAGTACTAGTAGCAGCTCCAAGCTCCAAGGTGGAAAGTCTTTTCTCCTTTTATTTGTCCTTCCTATAGCTCCTTCTACTCCATCCCTGTGCCCTACAGCTTGTCGAGTAGCTTTGTCTTACTGCAATCCTTTAGGACCCTGAAGGTGATAAGCTGTTGTGTCTCTCCCAGGTCTATCTTGCTGCAAGTTGCAGAGCCCACACATAGCTGTGGAATGAATGAACCCTGAAGCCCTTCTGAGCCAGTGGCCTCTGCAGGAGCTCAGGCTGTTTATGGAATGACTAAACATGGCAATGTTGTACGTGCTCAGTCACCAGGCACTTTGCCATGTCTCCCAATGTTTTCCTTCCTCTATCCAGAACCTTACAAGCCTTACCCCTCCAACTCTCCACACGCTTCTCAGCTCCCTGCAGACCCCTCTATCTCTGTGGGCCTTTCAAATCTATGTGGGCCTCTCCAACTCTCTGCAGGCCTCTCTGACTCTCTATGAGCCTCTCCACCTCTCCACAGGCCTCTCCAACTCTCTGCTAGCCTCACAGCCCTACACAGAGCTCTCAGCTCTACCCAGGCCTCTCCACTTGCCTGGACCTCCATGGGCCTCTCCTCCAGCCTGGACTCCCCTCAAGCAGGCCAGGCTCCTCTCAGCCTCTCTATCAGCACAGTTGACTCCTCACGCCTTCCCGGGATCTCCTCAGGCTTGACAAGTCCCTGGGCATTGCTTCACTCTGTGAAGCATGTCTCTTGCCATGTGTCTCTTACTGTCTCCCCTTCTCTATCTCCTTCCTGGAACTGCTCTTCTCCATATCCACTGACCCCGCCCACACAGCCCTTTCATGCCCATCCCCCATTGGCCTGGCATGCTTGGTGGTGACATTAGTGTGGGACAGGACTTCCTGCCTCTCAGTTCCTCACATTCCCCACTGGTGTGTATGTCTACGCAAATAATTGACTTTTAGGTCCTTCTTTTGGAGCAAATCCTAAATGCCCCCTGTGGAAAGTGGCAGGTCCAGTTGATGATAACACGCTGTCCTTGAACTTTTTCCAAATGCAATCTCCAGGTTGGAAGAGATGGCATGGATCTGGTCTGGACTGAATTACTGTCTCCCAGAACCTTCAATTGATTGTCATATCTCCTTCTGCATTTGCTGCAAATTTGGACATAGACTGGCAAAAGATCAGCTTGTTAGGCTGAGGCCCCACTGGGTTTCAACACAGTTTTGGACAGAGGCCCAGGGACAAGTTAGCAGATTGACAAATAATCAGGTATAGAGAGACATAGAAGGCTTCAGCTTGTAATCTGATTTTTACAAGTACAATGTCCACACCTGCACACTTGTTACCACAGTTTTCCATGCCACTTCCTTTAATTTTATCCTGCCTCATTTTCCAAAAAGTAATGACTCTGATCCCTTGATCTTAAAGGGGTTTGATGGGTGAACATCATGATCTTCTGTAACTTCTGCAAGCTGACTCAATGGACACTGACCCTTCTTAGCCATGAACCTATAACCTTAGCCTGTTTTACCAAGTGGTTGTCTGGATTAGATGTCATTAAAAACAAAGTGTTAATCCTAACTGGAAATTATATGCAAGATTTAACAACAGCACAAACTTTTAGATATGTTCAGTAGGAGGAAGGCTGGGTTGCGGTCATCTGGAACTGAAATGGCATGACTCTGTCTTTTACCCAATTTTAGACAAGAGGGCTTTACAATTGTCTACATTGCCAAGGCCAGCCTCATGTCTGAACCAGGCCCACCACCATGTCTTTAGCCAGATTGCTAGAGGACAAAACCAGGCCCACAGTTCTCTGTGCCCTGCCTCTGGAGGGCCACCACACAGAAACAGGGACATAGCAGGCCTGTAACTGCCAGAAGCTAGCACTTTACAATGGGAGTCACAGCTAATCTGGCCTTTGGTGGATAATTGGAAATCAGAGTCTCACAGACTTTCTTACCCAAGAATAGTTATCTTTGGATTATAGGCATAATTCACCAGTGTGAGGCTGTCTTCTGCCATAGAATAGGGGTTGAAAGGATGAGTCAATCTAAGGCATTCAGGCTGAACAATGCATTGAGAGGTTGGGGAGCAGAAGCAGCATCTCATCAGAGCTCAACCTCGTGTGCTCACTTATTTCCCACAGTCTCAGTGTCCTTCTCTCATGCCTGTAAAGTCACCATGGATGGTGATCCCCAACTCACATATCTCCCAAGGGACTGAGCACATAAATATGTGCTGTCAAGCTGATTTAATTCTGTACATGGGCTGCCCAGGTGTCACTGGGTCACTGAATCGGACTCTTATTTTCATCAAAGCTCCTCCCTTCCTGCCTGCCTCTGATTCCCACAGATGGCCTCCTTCCACTGCTCTCAGCCTCCCCAGCCTGGGTCCCAGCTTAGGTCCTGTGGGCCTGTGGCTCATCCACCCACAGGGTCTCAATCGCCAGAGCAAGGGTGTGGCTCAGGTCCCAGCATCTGAGCAGCACCATGGCCTTCCTTCTCAGGACACAGCAGCATCCCAGCCTGCTTATCTTTACTTCCTTTTGTCTGTGCACAAAGGTGGTACTGTGTGTCCTCTCACCTGTCCTCAGGTGGCACATGGAGCACAGCCATGGTAGCAGTATGGCCTTCTTCCACATTATGTTATAGAGTTTGAACTGAGTTTCATGTGTATGTATCTGAGATTGGTAACCTGAGTTATATATCTTGCAATGATCAGCTGGATATTTGGAGATGAAGTTTAAGGAACTATTCCTCTGGGGTCACATCAAATTGTAATCTTCCTAGAGTGGGAGGCATGGGACATTTGGCAGAGCATTAGCCACAGAGCTAAAGTATCAGGTACCAAGTTCAATTCTAATTCTCAAAAAAAAATCCAGATTAATTCTCCATACATCAGCCTCTGGAGTAGGGAGTTTACAGGCTTTGAATCCCTTCCTCATCTGTCTGCTGCCTTCTTCTTACATCAAGAAAGTTCTCCAGTACCACTCACAGCCTACTGTGACTTCTTGAGCTTCTGTCTCAGCACTAGCTCGAATCCTATACACTCATCCTTTGAATGTGAGAAAAGGTGGTGAAGTACTATCCACCCCTCACTCAGTTCCAGCCACCCAGCGCTGCTGTGGACTCCAAATGAGCAATCAAGTCCCTACCATGAGGACATGTGGCATGTCCCCTTCCTGTCCTCCACACTCACCCCACCCCAGCACTGTGGACTTCTTCCCTTGCCTGCCTTGCTCTGTGATTCCAGCACAGGTTCCCTACCCACAGCACAATTCTCCAGCTATCTCTCTAACAGGGAACAGCTCCAGGCTGCCTTCTCCACCACCTGCAGATACATATCTGTGGAAATTTCTGTTTGTTCCACACGTCCTCCCCAGTCACAGTCACGTCCCCATCTCCAAAGCCCTTTAAAAGTGTCCCCCTGTCTCAGGCCCACTAACCCACTCTTCCCAGACCACAGGAGGCTGCCGAATTCCCTGGTCCAGACTCAGCCCCAGCCAGCAGGGAAGGCTCTGAAGCAGGACTGCAACACTTCCATCCTGACTCTGCCATCACCTGCTCAGGTAAGCACCTCAGCTCTGTGGGCCTGGGATTCATGAGGAGAGCACTTCCCACTGTGGGCAGATGCAGTGAGCTCTCACAGTCAGAGTGGGTGCTGAGCACTGGGGCTGGAAGCAGAGAGCTACTGCTGCTGTGTTTTCTAGCTCTCCACTCATATTCATCCTTCTGAACCCTTCTTTGTAGGGTATCATCCCCTGATATATATACTAAAACGGCAAATAGTCCTGCCTCCATCCTAATAGCAATAATAATTTAATATTTACAAATACCCTTTTGTGGAATTCTGGTACAGGCAGTAGATTTCTGGTACTTAATTTTTTACTCTCTTGCTTTCTCACACTTTGTGCTTTACCACTTGTACCAAGCCACTAATCTAATGCATTCAAGGTTCAGTTGAGGTGGAGTCCTCCAGACTTTCTAATCAAGCTGCTTCTGGCTTTTCAACCCCACCATTGAGCTGTCAGCCATTTCAGCAGCTTTGTTGACAGGCTGGAGCTTCAGGGGCCTGCTCACAGCTTACCAGTGCCGTGCTGCCTGAGGCCTGCAAGACAGTATGTTTCCCCTGTCACCTTTGCATTCAAGGAGTGACTTAGAAATTCGTGTGGGGGATATCTAATGTAAAGAACTCTCCTGATCTCACCCCATACATACTACATAAACTCAAAAAGACCATGTGTTCTGGTTTTCCTGCCCCCACTCCATCCTCTAGAGGAGAGAGCAGCCTGGCTACCAGTGGAGGCTGCAGCACAGCGCTGGAGTCTGGGCCTCCTGCAGGGTTCTTATTATGTCTGTGTCCTCTGGACATGGAAGCCCTCAGCTGCAGGGACAGTTTGTCTGTGACCTCCCCATGGCCTCCAACATTGCCATATTACTGTCCTCACTTGAATTACAGGGACTCTTCTGCCTGTGCAAACTTCTGGAATGTAGAACTAACAAGCCCCAATTGTCTATAGATTCCTCTCACAGCAAGTGGAGGTGAACCTGTGGACAGGAAGAGACACTACGTGAAATCCATCCACGTTGGGGACCAGGACCTTGTGACTTGCTTCTCAGTCCACAGGCCACACAGCAGCAGGGCTGCACTGGGGACAGTGTGCCTCACTTACTCTAACCTCCTTGCCTGGAGCACATCCACGTGGTTCCTGTGGGACAGCCCTGTCAGCTGGCATGGCCTCTCCTGAGCCCCAAGGCACCGACCCTAGTGCTTCAGTGTCCTGCTCCCTGGTCAAGAATGACAGAAGACCTGGAGGCACAACTTGTAGCATCTTTTCATATATTCCTCCTTGGGGTTGTTGTATTCTCTAATGATGATGCAAATGCAGAGCCTGGTGTCCATGGGGATGGTCCCCGTGCTGCTGCTGTCCTGTCTGGACACCACTGGCTCAATTCCAGTCATGATGGCCACTCATGATTCTCAATTTGATCCATCTTATTTCACTGGGAAAGTCTCATCCTTCTCACTCCCCACAGTGAAGTAGTCTCTCCTTTTTTGGTTCAATGTGTGGAATTATAAATTACAGGTTCTTCACTCGCCATATTCCATTATACATCTACCAAAAAAATCCTTTTTATCATATCTCTATTTCAAAACTAAAAGTTCCAGAAACTGAATTGGAACACACCTCTCTAATACCAGGGTAATTAAATATGACATCATTGTAAACTAGAATTGGACAGATTACTGTGTCACCATCAACTTCAAGGATATTATGCTAAAGGAAATTCCTGGCTATACATGTAAAAAACTTGTGGCATAGTGCCTTGTGTTAAATGGTTGCATATGTCCTCGGCCGATGCGGCCCTGCAGTTACGTCTAGCATATGCTCCAGGTCTACCCCAAGAATGTATATAAGATCATTAAAAGCCAGTTTGTTGGACTCAGGTGGTGAGAGGTTGCTGACAGGAAATGAAATGACCCCCAAGTCTCCCTGCCATGGAGGACGGCAGGCAGCCTAGTGGCCTGGGCCTGTCTTTCCCATTTTCCATTCCTTTTTCCCCGTACCTGCATGTTTAGTCACCCTTGGCTATATCACACCTCACTTATTGTGTATCATGGGTTTAAAAAGTAAAATAAAAATATATATTTAATTCTCTATCACAGAATTTTTGCTGTATTGTGGGATTTTGTGTTATAGCAGTTTGTATAGAATATTCCTGATTTTAGTTAGTTTTGCCTAAAAAAAGTCATATAGTATTAGAAATATAAAAATGTTAATTTAAACATTTTGCAATAATACTACATCCAGATAAAATACAGTATGTATTTCATCAGCACATGGACACTGTAGTGCGTCCAATGGCAATGCAGTACTTCACAACATGGCCCACGTTTTCCAACGTGAGATGGTACATGGCACATGACTGGCTGGTGGGGTGGAAGGAGACCAACCACAGCGCCGTGTTCTGTGTCTTGTTTGCTGATTGCTCTCCCATACTGAGCCTGTATGTTCGGCATCTCTCCTTGTCTACTTCACATTGACATCTGATTGCTGCACATAGTGTTACTCTGTGGTATTGTGTTTTTGTGTATTTGCGCTCTGGGACAGGAGTCTGAGATGCCATACTTGAACAAAGAATGCAAACTGACATTACTTGTATTTCCCTGGACCTTCAAAAGACAAAAATGTAACAGCACAACACGTTTCGCAACCTGTTTGTTAGACAAAATTTAAACCCCACCATGGGTAGCTGACTGCCTGAAGCAATGCCCCCAGTCTGTCCCAATCCGGAGGCATCACCTACCCTACCCATCCATTCCCACCCCTGAAGCCCACACCCTCTCAAGTCCCTGTTTTCTACCCCTTGGCTCTGCAGCTTGTCCAGGTAGACTTGTCTTGTTGCAATCCCTTTGGACCTGAAGCTGATAGCTCTTCATGTCTCTCTCAGATCTATGTTGCTGCCATGTTGGGAGCCCACACACAGCTGTGGAATGGATGAATCCTGGAGTCCTCCAGAGCCAGTGACTTCTGCAGGAGCTCAGGCTGAGTTTGTGGAATGACTATCTAAACATGGCCAGGTTGTGTGTGCTCAGTCACCTGGTACCATGCCGCCATATCTGGCTAAATCCCATGCTTTCCTTCCTCTACCCAGAACCTCCCAGGCTTCCCAAGGCCCAAATCCAGCTCAAGGCTTGCTCATTGGATTTTTTCCTGGTATGGAGATTCTCAGTGCTCTGCCACTGAGCTACATCCCCAGCCACAGGCCATACTTGGATCTGACCCTAAAGGCAAAGATGTTTTGCCCCATCTTTTTTTTTTCTTTTCTCTTCTTCCTCCTCCTTTCTTCCTTCCTTCCTTCTTCCCTTCCTTCCTTCCTTCTTTCCTTCCTAACTTTCTTTCTTTCTTTCTTCTTTCTTTCTTTCTTTCTTTCTTTCTTTCTTTCTTTCTTTCTTTCTTTCTTTCTTTCTTTCCTTCTTTCTTTTGTTCTTTCTTTCTTTCTTCCTTTCACTTGAATTCAGGGACTGGGATCTGTTCCTTTCATGTTTGTGCTCAAGGCTAGAGCTTTACAACCTGAGTCACAGCTCATCCTGTGATGTTTTGTGGTTAATTGGAAATAAGAGCCCATGGACTTTCTTGTTCCAGAATAGTGATCCTCAGATGGATTACAGGCATGGGCCACCGGCACAGGGCTATTTTCTGCCATCTTACAAGGATTGAAAGAAAGGACAAACCAATCCCAGGCAGTCACACTGAGCACGGCCTTGAGAGGTCAGTGAGCAGAAAGGCATCTCATCAGGCCATGGCCACGTGTGCTTATTCTTCTGTCACCGTCTCTGTGTGCTTGTCACGTTCCTGTGCAGACACCACCAACGGTGTACACAGACCCAAGTGTCTCCCATGAGGCCTGTCACAGAACTGTGTGGCACCATGCTCATTTTATTGCAAAATTCTACCACTCTGCACATGGCCTGTCCAGAGGTCTGTGGGTCACTGATTCTGTCCCCTCATTTCCAATGACACTCCCTTCTTCCCTCCCTGTATCTGATCTTCAAATCTGGCCTCCTTCTCTGTTTTCAGATCCCACAGCTGAATTCCTCTCAGTTCCTATGGGCCTGTGGTCCATCTACCTGCAGTATCTCCATCCCCAGAGCCTGGTTGTGGCTCAGGTCCCTCAATCTGAGCAGCACCAGGGCCTTCCTTCTCAGGACCCAGCAGCATCTTAGCTGCCTCTCTTTACTTCCTTCTATCTGTGCTCAAAGGCGGGGACTGTGTGTCCTACTCACCTGTCCCCAGGTAGCACACAGACCACAGACATAGTACTTGTGCAGTAAATATTTCTGAAAGGGATGCCTCCCCATTTTATTATTTTGTTTCTGCTCCTTTGTGTGTGTGTGTGTGTGTGTGTGTGTGTGTGTGTGTGTGTGTGTGTGTGTGTGTTTAGGCAGTACTATATTTTGAATTCAGGACCCTGTGCATGCTCAGCTTCCTTACTTAGCTGGGACTCTACCCCACGGTTACGCATGTTGCGCAGTCTTTGCTGGTTACTTTGGAGATGAAGTTTAACAAACACTTCCACTAGGGATGATATTGAACTGTAATCATCCTAGGGTGGGAGGTGTGATGCAGGTGGCAGAGCACTAGCCAATGAGATAAAGCATTACGTTCAGAATTTGAGGCCTGATCTCTGTCCATTAAAAAATAAACAAAGGAAGAATTGTAATCTTCCTGACATCAGCCTCTGAAGTAGGGAGTTTACAGGCCTGCAACACCTTCTTCATCAGTCTGCTGCCTTCTTCTTACATCAGGACGATTGTCTAGTGCCATCCACAGCCTACTGCGAATTGTTGAGCTTCTGTCTCAGCACTAGCTCGAATCCTGTACAGTCATCATTTGAATGTGAGAAACGCAGTGAAGCACCATCCTCTCCTCACTGCGTTCCCACCACCCACAGCTGCTGTGGACCCCAAATGGGCCATCAAGTCCCCACCCTGAGGACACGTGCCATGTATTCTTCCTGTCCTCCTCCCTCCTCCCCTGGCCCAGCCCTATAGGCTTCTTCCCTTGCCTGCCTTTCTCCATGATTTCAGCACAGTTTCCCTGCCCGGGTCAGGACTGTAGTCTGCCCACAGCACAATTCTCCAGCTATCTCTCTGCCAGGGAACAGCCCCAGGCCGCCTTCTCCTCCACCGGCAGACCCAGATTTGTAGAAATGCCTGTTTGTTTCACACGTCCTCACCAGCCACAGTCACGTCCCCATCTCCAAAACTCTTTAAAAGTGTCTCCAGGACTCAGGCTCAATATCCCATTCTTAGAAGACCACAGGAGACTGCAGAATTCCCTTGTCCAGCCTCAGCCCCAGCCAGCGGGGAAGGCTGTGAAGCAGGACTGCCACACTCCCATCCTGACTCTGCCATCACCTGCTCAGGTAAGCACCTCAGCTCTGTGGGCCTGGGATTCATGGAGGAGAGCACTTCCCACTGTGGGCAGATGCAGTGAGATCTCACAGTCAGAGTGGGTGCTGAGCACTGGGTCTGGGGCCAGAGAGCTAATGTTGCTGTGTTTTTCAGTTCTCAACTCTTTTTGTCCTCTGAACCCTTCTCTGCAGGCCAGCATTGCAATCTGTTCCCAATATATCAGATGTTTCTGCTGTGGTTCTTGTGACAACCATAATTTAATACTTAATGATTTCTTTTGTGGAGGTCTAGTATTGGTCCAAGAACAAAGATACTTATTTTGTTGTTGTATTAGTTTCTCAGACTTGATGATCTACCATTTGACCTAGGCCTCCAGTTTGGTGCATTCATGATTAATACAGATGGAGTATCCCAGAATTTCTATGCAGGCTGGCTATTCAACTCTACCATTGCACTCAGCCCTTCATGTAGGTAGATTGACAGGTTGTAGCCTCCAGGGCCTGCTCATAGCCATACCTCTGCCAGTGCCCTGGGTCTGTGGTACTGTGTATGTTCTGTAACCTCTGTATTTAAGCAGTAACCCAGCACTTATTGTGGGGAATTCCTAGAGAAACAGACTCCTCTGATCTCAGCTCCCCCATACATGCTCCAACAGGAGCCAGGAGACTAGGTATCCTGCTTTTCCTAACCCTCCCCTCCCCCCCCCCCCCGTTCCATCCTCTAGAGGAGGAAGCAGCCTTCTATCAGTGCAGCACAGGGCTGGAGTCTGGGCCTCCTGCAGGGTCCTTGTTATGTGTGTGTCCTCTAGCCATGGGTTGGAAGCCCTCAGCTGCAGGGACAGCTTGTCTGTGACCTTCTTGTGGCCTCAGAGCCTGCCATCATGCTGGTCTTTACTGGGTAGTTGGGACCCTTCTGCCTGTGGACGTGTTTGAAAAGGAGAACTAAAAATCTCAAATTGTCTGCAGATATCTCTTGCAGCAAGTGGAGGTGACCACGTGGACAGGAAGAGACAACATCTCAAACTCCTCTGCCTCGGGGACCGGGACCTTGTCACCTGCTTCTCAGTCACAGGCCACCCAGCTGCAGGGCTGTGCTGAGACCTTCCTTCCTCCCTTAACCCCAACCTCCACACCTGGAGACACATCCACGTGGACTTGAGGAATCCAGAGGACAGTCCTGTTAGCCGGCAACAACCCCCTGAGCCCCAGGGCACCAACCCCAAGCCCCCAGTGTCCTGCTCCCTCCTCTGGACCTACAGAAGACCTGTTGCACAGCTTCTAGAATCTGTCCACCTGGTTGGAGTTGGCCTTGCTGTGTTGTCCTAATGATGGTACAAAAGAGGAGCCTGGTGGCCGTGGGGACGGTCCACATGCTGCTACTGCTGACCTGTCTGCCCCTCAGCAGCCATTTTCCTGTCTGGGCTGCCACAAATGATTCGCTCTTTGACCCCTCTCATTTCACTTGGCAAGACACAAACTTCACGCTCCCCTCAGTGAACGAATCTCTCATTCTTTGGTTCAATGCGAGTGAACAGAAATTACAGGCTCTCAACTGGCCATACCCTGTTTTAGATATACCAAAAGGAGAACCATTCTCAGGGTTTCTGTATTTCAGAGACAGCAGCCCTGGATTCTTGGTTCTTGAATTCCTCCCTTATATCTGGCCAACTACGTATAATATAACAGAAAAGCATGATACCACAGATTACTGTATTGGCATCGACATTCAGGATACTATGTTAAAGGAAGTTCCTGGCTATAAGGGTGAAAATTTTATGTCATCCTGTCTTTATTGCAACAGTTCCAGCTGTACTGAGTCTGAGCAGCCCTGTGAATGTGGCTATTTTGTTCTTAACCAAGACCCCATGAAGAAAATTGAACAGATACAATACCTGTTTGTTGGAATAAGGTGGTGGGAGTTCAATGACAAGAAATGGAAAAAACCCCAAATCGACCCTGGAGAATGGGGTGCAGCCTAGTGGCCTGGCCCCTGCCTTACCATTCCCCTTTCCTAACACCTGCACCAGGGCCTGTTCAACTCATCTTTCCTTCTCTTTGCCTGTGAAAGTGCTTGTAACCTGCTCTCTTCCCTGAAGAGGACTCTTGCTTGCTGACTTTGTCTCCTAAGTCTTGGTGTCTAGTGTCTGACACAGAATAAACCTGTCCTTTGGTATAGCAAGCAGAGTTGTTCTTCTTGTCAGTGGGTAGCACAGAAATTCTGAATGGACACTGGGCCTTGGTGGCTAGTGCTTGCAATCCTAGCTACTGAAGAGGCTGAGATCTGAGGATTTGTGTTCAAAACCTGACCAGTCAGGAACATCCTTGAGAACTTTTATCCACAATAAACTATCAAAAAGCCAGAGGTGGAACTCTAGCCCAACTGGTAGAACGCCACTTTGAGCATGAAATCTCAAGGATGGAATCCAGGTTCTAAGTTCAGGCCCCAGAAATCGCACAAAACTACATTAATACATGAATAAATATATAAATAAATATGTGAAATTCTGGGCAGTGAGTGAGCACAGCCCATGGCGTCTCAAGGCCTGGCACACTCTGCCCGGCCTCTGCTCTCCTGGCTGTGCTCTGCAACTGGAAGCTGAAGCCAGGTCTAGGTACCTGGGTTTCCTCCACTGCCCCAGTGTGGCAGGGAGGATGAACTGCAGGCTAATTTGTGTCCACTCCCAAGGAAGAAAGGTAACTAGCTGGACCAGTAGTTTCCACAAGGAGACAGCTAATAGGGGAATGTCAGAGCAGTGGACGTCTTCATATCCTGCCATAAAAGGGGTTGCACTTGGACTTGACCGAGCTCAGTTCCCTGCTTTCTCCTCACACACCCACTCCCCTTGTCCTGTACATTGCTGACACTGGACCCCCAGACCATGAGTAGGGAAAGAGCCTGTCCAAGGGTGTCTGAAGAGAGGTAGAGTCCACTTTAGAGGTCATCAGAGGATTTGGGGTCACTGGGTGGCCTTGCTGATGAGCTCTCATCTCTCCACAAGTGCAGAGAGAGGCCCAGAGGACGGGAGGCCCCTGTTCCATCTCCAGGGTGGCCAGGACAGACAAAGATGCAGAGAGAACCCAGAAGCTTCCAGGTCCATCACTGGACTGCCCTGGCTTCTACCTGCATCCAAGGTGAGGACGCCCCCTGCAGGCTGGCCTTGGCAGCTCTGCCCAGCTCTGCCTGCTGCTGGCTGCATCCAAGGCAAGGTCGCCCCCTGCAGGCTGGCCTTGGCAGCTCTGCCCAGCTCTGCCTGCTGCTGGTTTCGTGGCTGCCAGAAGGGTGGTGTGGGGATGGGAAGGATAGTGCATGCAGACACCAAGACTATGTGAGTCACAGGAAGTGAGGCGCAGGCTCCTCAGGGCCCAGCGTGGGGCTCTGTCTCCCCTGTCCCAGCGTCCTTCTTTGGGCCTCTCAGGGGCTCAGCTGAGATCATGTATCATTTGAGGTCACTTTCTCAGGTCCCTTCATTGATCCCTTCATCTGAAGGTTTCCTGTGGCTCCACCCAAGATTGCTGTGTTTGCAATGAAGCCACTTTCCCTGTCCTTCCAGCTTCTTGTCGATCCCTTGTCTCCCCAACTTGTTCCCTCTCCCTTTTTCTAGGTCATTATTATTATTAATATTATTATTACTATTATGATTATTATATTTGCTGGTTCTGGACTTGAATTCTGAACCTGGGTGTCATCCCTTAGTTTTGGTACTCAAGACAAGTTATGTACCACGTGAATCTCAGCTATACTCTTGGTTTTTGGTAGTTATTGAAGCTAAGAGTTTACAGATTTACTGTATATGCCCAGGCTGGCTTTGAACTAGGATTCTTGGATCTCAGCCTCCCAATTACCTGGGATTACAGGAGTTTGCTGACAGAGCACCAAGCTCTCTAGGTCGTTGTAGTGCTAGAATCAGAATCTTATAGACAGGCAAGACAAGTTCTCCACCAGAGAGCTAAGCTCTTGGGGAAAATTTGATCTCTCTTTTTCTCTTTGGCACTTCTGGGGTTCAGGTAAGGGCTACTCAATTGTTAGGCAGGTACTCTGCCACATAAGTTATGTCTTAGCCAGTCTTCTATTTAATTAGTTATTTGATTATTTATTGTTGGTTAATTGATGGGCACCAATGTCACACACAGAAGAATGGGTGAACACAGTGGGGCTGTCCACTCAGGAGTGAGGCTCAGCCCCAGCGGAAGCACTGATTTATGATGTGTCTAAGCATTAGGAGAGCCAGGCACAGGACCCCACCATGGGCTCCCACTAGGTGACAGATTAGGATGAGAAAATTCACAGGACAGGAAGTTCATCAGTGATCAGCAGACCCTGGGGAGGGGAATGGTGTGAAGGGTTGTCTTTAGGGCTTATGTCTATCTATCTCAATACTCAGAAGGTTAAGATCTGGAGAAATGATGCTCAAAGGTGGTCTAAGGCAGAAAAGTAGGGGAGTCACCTTCGCTAATTAACTGCTAAAAAGCTGTACTGGAAATGAGATGAAGTATTAGAGCACCTGCCTGGCAAGTGAGAGGCCCTGGGTTCAGATTCCTGTTCCACAAAAAGGAACCAAAACAAGTGTCAATGAGCTACATGAGTGCCCGATTACCCCTGCATCATTCTGCCCAGGAGCCTGAGATGGGGCAGGAAGCCTTACTTGAATGAAAACACAAACTGACATTATTTGTATTTCACTAGAACTTTAAAACACAAAAATGAAACAGCACAATATAATTTGCACCCTGCTCCTGATTAAAAATAACAAGTCCCAGCTAAAGCATGGGAGGCACATGGACTGAAAAAGTGCTAACAGCCTATTCCCCCCACTAAGCATTACCAGGCCCCTCCCTCTTCCTCTTCTAAAACCATCTGCCCTGCAGCTTTTCCAGGTGGCTTTGTCTTGTTGCAATCCCTTTAGACCCTGAAGTTGAGAGCTCTTTGTGTCTCTCTAAGGTCCATTTTGCTTCCATGTTCAGAGCCCACACACAGCTGTGGAATGGATGAACCCTGGAGCCCTCCAGATCCAGTGGCTTCTGCAGGAGCTCAGGCTGAGTTTGTGGAATGACTATCTAAACACGGCCAGGTTGTGCGTGCTCATTGACCTGGTATCATGCCATGTCTTCCTAAATCCCACACCCTCCTTCCTCTACCCTGAACCTTCCAGGCTTCCCAGGAGCCAAGGCCCAAATCCATCTCAATGCTTGCCCCCTTGAATTTTTTTTCCTGGTATGGAGACTCAAACCTAGTGCTCTACTATGAGCTACATCCCTTACCACAGGCCATACTTGGATCTGGCCCTTAAAACCAAGATGTTTTGTCCCATCATTTATTCTTTTTCCTTTTTCCTCTCTCTCCCTCTCTCTCTCTCTCTCTCTCTCTCTCTCTCTCTCTCTCTCTCTCTCTCTCTCTCTCTCTCTCTCTCTCTCTCTCTCTCTCTCTCTCTCTCTCTCTCTCTCTCTCTCAGCTACTGGGCTTGAATTCAATACCAAGATCTGTTCCTTTAGCTTTTGTGCTCAAGGCAAGCAGTTTACCACTTGAGTCACAGCTCATCCTGTGATGTTTTGTGGTTAATTGGAAATAAGAGCCTCATGGACTTTCTTGCTCCAGGACAGTGATTCTCAGATGGATTACAGCCATGGGCCACTGGCACAGGACTGTTTTCTGCCATCTTACAGGGGTTGAAAGAAAGCACAAGCCAATCTACGGCAGTGATGCTGAGGGCGGCATTGAGAGGTCAGTGAGCAGAAGCAGCATCTCATCAGAGCCCGGCCACATGTGCTTATTCATCTGACCGTCTTTGTGTGCTAGTCACGTACCTGCTAGTCACCATACAGACATATGTCATAGAAATACATGCTGCTCTCATTTCAGGAGAAATCCTGCCATTCTCAACACAACCTGTCCAGATGTCTGTGGGTCACTAATGCTACCCTGCATTTCCAAAGACGCTCCCTCTCTCCCTTCCTCTCTCCCTCCCTGCCTCCGATCCCCACAGCTGGCCTCCTGCCTCTGCTCCCAGCCTCCCCAGCCCAGGTCTCAGCTCAGGTCCTGTAGTCCTGTGGTCCATCCACCGCAGTGTCTCCATCCCCAGAGCCCAGGTGTGGCTCAGGTCCCAGGGTCTGAGCAGCACCATGGGCCTTCCTTCCCAGGACCCAGCAGCATCCCGGCCTGCCTCTCTTTACTTCCTTCTGTCTGTGCACAAATGGAGGGAACTGTGTGTCCTGTCCCCAGGTGCACACGGACCACAGCCATAGTACTTGTGCAGTAAATATTTCTGTAAGGCTGCCTCCCATTTTATTTTTTGTTCCTGCTCCTTTTTTTCTTAGTAGTAGTGTATTTTGAACTCAGACCCTGTGCATGCTCAGCTTCCTTACTTAGCTGGGGCCCTATCCCAGATTTATGCCTCCTGCCTAGTCTTTGCTGGTTACTTTAGAAATGAAGTTTAACAAACTTATCCAGTAGGGCTCACATTGAATTGTAATCTTCCTAGAGTCTGAGGCAGAGCTCAGTTGGTAGAGCACTAGCCAATGAGTTAAAGCATCAGGAACAGAATTTGTGTCCTGGCCTCTGTCTATTATAAAACAAACAAACAAACAAACAATTGTAATCTTCCTGACATGAGCCTCCTAAGTAGGGAGCTTACAGGCCTGGACCCCTTCCTCACTAATCTGCTGCCTTCTTACCTCAGGAAGATTCTCAATGCCAAACACTGCCTACTGGGAATTCTTTTTTTTTTTGTTTTGTTTTGTTTTGTTTTGTTTCCCTTTTTAATTTAGAATAGTTAACAAGTATCATTAATAAAAAAACAACTATTTACAGAATAATGAACTCAAGAACTAGACATTTGAGAAAACAATACAGTAATCAAATCCTATCAGACAAGACAGGTCCTTATTTGGTTCTCTGGCAAGCCCAGGTTTATCCTGAACTTTGAGAGTCTCTGTTCTGAATGATGAAGCATTCAAGTAACATGTAGGAAATTTGAAGTGAGTTTCTGAGAGATACTGACTCAAAGAAGATCAGGAGCAGGCACAGTCCTCCAGTTTATTCATCACTGGGACGTCCCTAGGATGACCAATAGATTTCTGCTGAGGATCTTTGGGTAATTTATCAGCCTCATATTCATGTGTTATAAAAGATTTTTCCACATTAAAAAAAAAAGGCTTTATCCCATAGAAATATGTTTCATCGCTTTTCCAGCTTCTTGTACTTGGCTTCCAGTTTTTTTGAATATGCATCCAACTTGTAGGCTGCCTGCTCAAGAGCAGCCACCTGCTCCTCAATTGCATTGATCTGATCCAGGTAAGGCTGCAGTTCAGCATACTTCTGGTTTAAGTCCTTTAAGTTTCTACTAATGTTTATAGCAATATCTTTCATTTCAAGATACTTCAAGTTGGTTAGTTTATTCATATTTTCCAGGAGCTTATAGTCTTCACTTGTGGCAGTCAGCTCCCCAGTCAGGTATGTGGCCATTTTGGAGAACATATCTCGGCAGAGTTCAGTGATGTCAGCTTCCGCAGGTTCCTTGGCTTCTTCGGCCGTCTCCACGGCGACATCGTAGGTGCAACCTCTCCGACTGGCCGGATCCGGCAGCCACACACTTCACCCTGGCCCGCCACTTCATGCCCGTCCACACCAGGTACCTCGAGCCGGCTCCTCCGGGCGCGTCTCTGGGACACCCTCTGCGGCCGCCGCCATGGCCCGCCCCTCGCCTACTGGGAATTCTTTAGCTCCTGTCTAAAGACTAGCTTGACTCTCATACAGTCATCATTTGAATGTGAAGAAACGTGGTGAAGCACCGTCCTCCCCTCACTCAGTTCCCGCCACCCACAGCTGCTGTGGACCCCAAATGGGTCACCAAGTCCCCACCCTGAGGACACATGGCATGTCTCCTTCCTGCCCTCCCTCTTCACCCCACCCCAGCCCTATGGACTTCTTCCCTTGCCTGCCTTTCTCTGTGATTTCAGTACAGTTTTCCTGCCCCGGTCAAGACTGTAGTCTGCCCATTGCACCATTATCCAGCTATCTCTCTGCCAGGGAACAGCCCCAGGCACCTTCTCTACCATCTGCATACACACATCTGTGGAAACTTCTGTTTGTTCCACACGTCCTCCCCAGTCACAGTCACGTCCCCATCCCCAAAGCCCTTCAAAAGTGTCCCCAGTCTCAGGTCCTATGTCCCACTCTTCCCGGACCACAGGAGTCTCTAGAACTCCCTTGTCCAGGCTCTACCAGTGGGGAAGGCTGTGAAGCAGGACTGCCACATTCCCATCCTGACTCTTCCATCACCTGCTCAGGTAAGCACCTCAGCTGTGTAGGCCTTGGATTCATGGAGGAGAGCACTTCCCCACTGCAATGAGCTCTTGCAGTCAGAGTGGGCGCTGAGCACTGGGTCTGGAAGCAGAGAGCTACTGCTGCTGTGCTTCTAGCTCTCCACTCCTAGTCATCCTCCTGAACCCATCTTCGCAGGCCAGCATTGCAGAACCTACTTCCCAGCACATCAGATGTTTCTGCTGTGGTTCTTGTAATTCAATACTTAATTATTTCTTTTATGGATGTCTGGTATTAGTCATAGAACTATTATGTTGTTGCAGTTTTGCTCTCTCACTGTTGGTGCTCTACCACTTAAGCCATGTCTGGTGTATGCATAGTTAAATGGAGATGGAGTCTCCCAGACTTTACATTCTTCTGGCTTCTGGCTTTTCAACTCCATGACTGAGCTCTCAGCCATTTCATAGGTAGGTTTACAGTACTGAGAATCCAGGGGCTGCTCATCGCTTACCTCTGTTAAGGAGCTCTAAGCTTGAGGGACATTGTCTAGCTCTTGTGACCTCTGCATTTAAGAAGTGACCAGCACTTCATGTGGGGAATACCTAAAGGAAAGGAGTCCCCCGATCTCAGCTCCTCCAACAGGAGCCAGGAGACCACGTGTCCTGGTTTTCCTGTCCCCCAGCTCCATCCTCTAGAGGAGGAAGCAGCCTTCCAACAGTGGAGCTGGCAGCAAAGGGCTGGAGTCTGGGCCTCCTACAGTGCCTTGTTATGTCTGTGTCCTCTGGACGTGGGTTGGAAGCCCTCAGCTGCAGGAACAGCTTGTCTGTGACCTCCCTGTGGCCTCAGAGCCTGCCATGATACTGGCCCTTATTTGGGTTACTGGGATCCTTCTGCCTGTGGAAGATCCTTCTGCCTGTGGAAAGGAGGAACTGAAAATTCAAACTCTAGCAACGTGCTAGTAGTTCAGCTCTGTAATCCTAGCTATGCAGGAGGCTGAGATCACAGGATCACAGGTCAAAGTCTGCCAGGGCAGCAAAGTCTGTGACACTCTTATCTTCAGTTAATTACCAAAAAAAAAAAAAAAAAGAGCTAGAAGTACAGCTATGATAGCTCAAGTGGTAAAGAATTGATCTCCAGTCTGAAAAAGCTCAGGGACTGTGCCCAAGTCTTGAGTTCAAGCCTAGATACTACAAAAAATAAAGTATAAAAAAATGAAAACAAACATGTGAATTGTCTGCAGATTCCTCTTGCAGCGTGGACAGGAAGAGACGACACCTCAAACCCCTCCTCCTCAGGAACCAGGACCCAGGACCTTGTTACCTGCTTCTCAGTCCACAGGCCACACAGCTGCAAGGGTGCACTGGGATCCACGTTCTTCTCCTCACTCCAACCTCCACGCCTGGGCACGCATCCACATGGACTTGTGGAAACCTGAGGGACAGCCCCGTTAGCTGGAGCCCTAGGGCACCGACCCCATCTCCCAGGGTCCTGCTTCCTCCTCCTCAGGACCTGCAGAAGACCTGGCTGCACAGCTTCTAGAATCTGCCCACGTGGAGTTGGCCTTGCTGTGTTGTCCTAATGATGGCGCAAACAGGGAGCTTGGTGACCATGGGGACAGTCCATGTGCTGCTGCTGCTGCTGTCCTGTCTGACATTCAGTGGCCATTTTCCTGTCTGGGCTGTCTCACGTGATTCTGTCTTTGATCCATCTCATTTCACTTGGAAATATTCAAACTTCACACTCTCCTCAGTGAACAAATCTCTCCTTCTTTGGTTTAATAGGACTGGTCAGAAGTTACAGGCTTTCGACTGGCCACACTCTTCTATACATCTCCCAAAAGAGGAGTCCTTCAAAGGGTATCTGTATTTCAGAGATAAAATCCCAGCAATTTTAATTTTTATATACCGCCCTCGTTTCCAGCTAAATAGATATAATATATTGGTGAAGAATGATAAGCTCGATTACTGTATTGCTATCAACACTGACGACACTATGTTAAAGAAAGTTCCTGGTTATAAGGATGAGAACCTTGTGGACTCCTGCCTTTCATGCTACAGTGTGAGTTGTCCTGTGAAGAACAATCGGCTCTGCCGGTGCGGCTGGCTTCTTCTCAACAAAGACCCCACCAAGAGACACAAGCTAATTAAACATACATTTGTTGGGATCAGGTGGTTGCCTGCTAAGGACAGGAAATGAAATGACCCCAAATCAACCCTGCCATGGAGGATGGGATGCATCCTAGTGGCCTGGCCCCTGCCTTACCATTCCTCTTTCCTAACGCCTGCTCCAGGGCCTGTGCAATGGATTCATTCCTCTTTCCTTCTCTTTGGCTGTGAAGTGCTTGTAACCTGCTTCTTTGCCTGAAGGGGTCGCTCGCTCACTGGCTGAGGCTCCCAAGCCTGGTGTCAGGTACAGAATAAACTGGTCCTGTTGCCTTGCAAGGAGAGTTGCTCTTCTTTTTAGTGACTAACACAAAACTTCTGAACTAAAAGTGTACACTGGTGGCTCATTCCTACAATCCTAGCTACTCAGGAGGCTGAGATCTGAGGTTTGTGGTTGAAAGCTAGCCTGGGCAGGAAAGTCTATAAGACTCTTTTCTTCTATTAACCAACAAAAATTCAGAAGTGGAGCTCTGGCTCAGGTGGCAGGATGTCAGCCCCAGGCAAACAAACAGCTTAGGGACACCAGGAAGGACAACATTTCAAGCCCCAGGACTGTCACAAATAAATAAATAAATAAATAAATAAATAAATAAATAAATAAATAAATAAATAAATAAATAAATAAATAAATAAATAAAATGAATAACTAAATGAAATTCCTGGCACAGTCTACATGCCCCATGACATCTCAAGGCCTGGCACCCTCTGCCTGGCCTCTGCTCTCCTGGCTGTGCTCTGTGACTGGAAGCTGAAGTCAGGTCTGTGTTCCTGAACTTTTGTCATGACCCCAGTTTGGGGTAGAGGGAGAGGATGAACTACAGGCCCATTTCTGATTTTCTCTGCCAGGGAAGACAGGAGAGTGTGTTACAGAAAGAGCTGATGGGGAATTGTGAGTCACAGGAAGTGAGGCGCATGCTCATCAGGACCCAGCTTGGGACTCTGTCTCCCCTGTCTCAGCATCCTTCTCTGTGGGCCTCCCAGGGGCTCAGCTGGGAACATGTGTTAGTTGAGGTCACTTTCTCAGGTCCTGTCATTGATCTTCTCATTTGAGGAAGTCTTCTGGCCCCACACAAGGTCCCTGCCTTTGCAATGAAGCCACTTTTCCTGTCCTTCCAGCTTTTTGTGGATTCATTGTGTTTCCTCCTTATTTTCTCTATCTCTTTCTCTAGGTTTACTTTTTTTGTGTTTTGGGAATGGGTCTTGAACTCAGGGTCTGTGTGCTGTCCCTAAGTTTTTTGTTCAAAACTAGATCTCTATCACTTGAGCCCCAGTACTACTTCTGGTTTGGGCAGGAGGGGAGGGGTAATTAATTGGATTAAGAGTAGAAAAGTTCTGTCAGGCACCGGTGGCTCACACCTGTAATCCTAGCTACTTGGGAGGCTGAGATCTGAGGTTCAAGGTTCAAAGCCAACCTGGGCAGGATCGTCGATGAGTCTCCTATCTCCAACAAATCACCGGAAAACCAGAAGTGGTGCTGTAGCTCAAGTGGTAGAGCGCTTGTCTTGAGCTGAAGAGCTGAGGAACAGCACCCAGGCCCAGAGTTCAGGCCCCAAGACTAACCAAAAAAAGTCTAAGTTTTACAGGTCCAGGCTGGCTTTGAACCAGGTTCCTCAGATTACAGCCTCTAGAATTGATAGCATTACAGGCATGAGCCACCAGAGCCTCCTGATCTATAGATGATTTTAGTGCTAAGATCAGAGTCTTACAAGTAGGCAAGGCAAGTTCCCCACCAGACAGCCAGGTGCTTGGGGACAATGTGGTCTCTTTTTCACTCTTTGGTGGTTCTAGGGTTTCGGGTGAGAGCTACTTAATTGTTAGGCAGGTGCTCTGCCACATAAGTCACATCTCAGCCATTTTTGCTATGTGTTTATTTTTTATTTATTGGTGGTTAATTGCAAGGTCTAAGAGGTATCTTGGGCAGCAAGATCATGCACAGAAGAATGTGTGAACACCATGGAGCTGTCCACTCAGGATCAAGGCTCAGCCTTGATGAGGAAGCACTGATTTATGATGTGTCTAAGCATTAGGAGAGCCAGGCACAGGACCCCACCATGGCTCCCACTAGGTGACAGATTAGGGTGAGAAAACTCACAGAGCAGGAAGTTCATCAGTGATCAACAGACCCTGGGGAGGGGCATGGTATGCAAGGTGGTCTTTAGGGCTTACGCCTGTCAAGCTCAAGAAGCTGAGGGTTGAGATCTGGAGAAGTGATGTTCAAAGGTAACCTGAGGCAAAAAAGTAGAAGACTTCATCTGTAGGTAACTGCCAAAAAGCTGTCCTAGAAGTGAGAGGAAATGTGAGAGCACCTGCCTAGAAAGTGAGAGGTTTCAAATTCAAACTCCAGTTCCACAAAAGAAACAAGGGTCACTGAGCTGCATGAGCATCCCGGATCCCAGCGTCAAACTAGCTCAGGAGTCTAAGACAGACCTGGGAGCCATGCTTGAACAAAAAATAAAAACTGACATTATTTCTTTTTACCACAACTTCAAAAAAACAAAAATAAAACAGCACAACACAGTTTGCAAATGCTCCTAGTACAAAATGTCAGTTCTGCCATGGGCAGCTGACTACCTGAAACACCGTCCACCAGACCCTTCCTTCCCCCAAGTCAGCACCCACCAGCTCATTTCTCCAGCACAGACCTGTTCCCCAGCTCCCTCTCTTCAACCCCTATACCATGCAGCTTGTCCAGGTAGCTTTGTCTTGTTGCAATCCCTTCGGACCCTGAAGTTGATAGCTCTTTGTGTCTCTCAGGTCTATGTTGCTGCCTTGTTCAGAGCCCACACACAGCTGTGGAATGGATGAACCCTGGAGCCCTCCAGATCCAGTGGCTTCTGCAGGAGCTCAGGCTGAGTTCGTGGAATGACTATCTAAACATGGCCAGCTTGTGTGTGCTCAGTCACCTAAATCCCATGCTCTCCTTCCTCTACCCAGAACCTTACAGGTTTCCCAGGAATCAAGGGCCAATAAGGCTCAATGCTTGTCCCTTGAATACTTTCCCCCTGGTTTCTTTTTTTTGGGGGGGGCATTCATGGAGCCTGAACTCTGGGCTTGGGTGCTGTCCCTCAGCTCTTCAGCTCAAGGCGAGCTCTCTACCACTTGAGCCACAGTGCCACTTCTGGCTTTTTTCTTTTTGCGTATGTGGTGCTGAGGAATCGAACCCAGGGCCTCATGCATGCAAGGCAAGCACTCTACCACTGAGCCACCTTCCCAGCCCTTTCCCCCTGTTTTCTATACTCAAACCCATTCCCCGTGCTCTAACACTGAGCTACATCCCCAGCTACAGGCTACACTTGGATCTGGCCATTAAGACAAAGATGTTTTGTCCCATTTTCTTTTCTTTTCTTTTTTCTTCCAGTCCTGTGGCTTGAACTCAGGGCCTGGGATCTGTCCTTTAGATTTTGTGCTCAAGGCTAGTGCTTTACAACCTGAGTCACAGCTAATCTGGCCTTCTGTGTTTAATTGGAAATAAGAGTCCCACGGACTTCCTTGCCCCCAGATTAGTGAACGTTGGATTACAGGCATGAGTCACCAGCATAGGGCTGTTTTCTGCCATCTTAAAGGGGCTGAAAGGAATGACAAGCCATCTAAGGCAGTCACGCTGACCAAGGCAGTGCAAGGTCCTTGAGCAGAAACAGCATCTCATCAGGGCACAGCCACGTGTGCCTGCTCATCTACCACAGTCTCAGTGTGCTTATCTCATGCCTGTATAGTCACCAGGCATGGTAATCACCAACTCAAGGATCTCCCATAGAACCTGTCACAGAAATATGTGCTGCCATGCTGACTGAACTCCACACAGAGCCTGTCCAGGTGTCACTGGGTCACTGATTCTGCCCCTCATTTCCAATGAAGCCCCTCTCTCCCTCCCTGCCTCTGATCCCCACAGCTGGCCTCCTTCCTCTGCTCTCAGCCTCCCAGACCTGGGTCCCAGCTCAGATCCTGTGGTCCTATAGTCCATTCACCCGCAGTGTCTCCATCCCCAGAGCCCAGGTGTGGCTCAGATCCTAGGGTCTGAGCAATGCCATGGGCCTTAATTCTCAGGACCCAGCAGCATCCCAACCTGCCTCTCTTTATTTCCTTCTGTCTGTGAACAAAGATGGGGACTATGTGTTCTACTCACCTGTATCTGGGTGTCACATGGACCCCAGCCAGGGTACTTGTGCAGTAAATTTTTCTTCTATAGCCAAATTTTCATTTTTTTACTTTTGTTTTGTCAGGAGTTTGACCTCAGTTTCATATGCACATGTCTGAGTTTTGTAACCTGAGTTATGTAACTTGCAAGGATCAGCTGCTTATTTGGAGATGATGTTTAAGAAATTTCTCCAATAGGGCTCACATGAATTGTAATCTTCCTAGGGTGGGAAGCATAACACAGTTGGTAGAGCAGTAGCCACTAAGCTAAAGCATCAGGTATTGAGTTCAATTCCAACTCCCAGACAGAGAAAGAGAGAGAGAGAGAGAGAGAGAGAGAGAGAGAGAGAGAGAGAGAGAGAGAGAGAGAGAGAGAGAGAGAGAGAGCAAAAGATAGAGAGAGAGGGAAAGAAAGAAAGAAAGAAAGAAAGAAAGAAAGAAAGAAAGAAAGAAAGAAAGAAAGAAAGAAAGAAAGAAAGAAAGAAAGAAAGAAGAAAGAAAGGAAGGAAGGAAGGAAGGAAGGAAGGAAGGAAGGAAGGAAGGAAGGAAGGAAGGAAGGAAGGAAGGAAAGAAGGAAGGAAGGGAGGAAGGGAGGGAGGGAGGGGAGGAAGGGAGGGAAGGAAGGGAGGGAAGGAAGGGAGGGGAGGAAGGGAGGAAAGGAAGAAAGAGAGAGAGAGAGAGAGAGAGAGAGAGAGAGAGAGAGAGAGAGAGAGAGAGAGAGAGAGAGAGAGAGAGAGAGAGAATTGAAGTCTTCCTGACATCAGCCTGGTCAGTATGGAGCTTACAGGCCTGAACCTCTTCCTCATCAGTCCGCTGCCTTCTCACCTGAAGAAGAGTCTCCAATGCCAAACACAGCCGACTGTGAATTCTTTAGCTGCTGTCTAAGAACTAGCTTGACTCTGGTGCAGTCATCATTTGAATGTAAGGAAACATCCTCCCCTCAGTGTGTTCTTGACACCCACAGCTGCTGTGGACCCCATATGGGTCATCAGGTCCCCACCCCGAGGACACGTGGCATGTCTGCTTCCTGTCCTCCCTCCTCACCCCACCCCAGCCCTATGGACTTCCTCCCTCCTCTGCCTTTCTCTGTGATTTCAGCACAGTTTCCCTGCCTGGGTCAGGACTGTAGTCTGCCCACAGCACAATTCTCCACCTATCTCTCTGCCAGGGAACAGCCCCAGGCCACCTTCCCACCATCTGCAGACACACATCTATGGAAGTTTCTGTTTGTTCCACACGTCCTCTACAAATCATAGTCACGTCCCATCTCCAAAGACCTTTAAAAGTATCCCCCAGTCTCAGTGCCAGTGTGCTTCTCTTAGGGGACCACAGGAGGCTGCAGAATTCCCTGGTCCAGCCTCAGCCTCAGCCAGCGGGGAAGGCTGTGAAGCAGGACTGCCACACTCCCATCCTGACTCTGCCATCACCTGCTCAGGTAAGCACCTCAGCTCTGTGGGCCTGGGATTCATGAGGAGAGCACTTCCCACTGTGGGCAGATGCAGTGAGCTCTTGCAGTTAGAGGGGGTGCTTAGCACTGAGTCTAGAAGCAGAGAGCTACTGCTGCTGTGCTTTCCAGCCTTCAACTCCTATTCATCCTTTAAAATCCTTCTTTGTAGGGTACCATTGCCTCATCTATCTACTTAAAGCACAATAGTCCCTCCCTGGACCTAATAAAAATAATAATTTAATGCTTACAGATACCTTCTTATGGAATTCTGGTACAGGTGAAAGAATTCTGGTACTTAAATTTTTACTTATTTGCTCTCTCACACTTTTGCTCTACCACTTGAACCAAGTCTCCAATCGAATACATTCATGGTTAATAGCAGATGGAATCTCCCAGACTTCTTATTCAGGCTGCCTCTGGCTTTTCAACTCCATCACTGAGCTCTCAGCCACTTCAGTAGCTACACTGATAGGCTGGGACTTCTGGGGCCTGCTCATAGCTTACCAACGCCGTGCAGTCATGGACATGCAGGACAGTGTGTTTCCCCTGTCACCCTGTCAAGAATTGAGCCAGCACTTAGTGAGGGGAACACCTAACAAAAAGAAGTCCCCTGATCACAGCCCCCTCACCCCCCAAACATTGTTCAAGAATAGCAAGGAAACCACATGTCCCCGTTTCTATCCACCCCCTCCCTCCCATCCTCTAGAGGAGGAAGAAGCCTGGCTACCAGTGGAGGCTGCAGCACAGGGCTGGAGTCTAGGCCTCCTGCAGTGTCCTTGGTATGGCTGTGTCCTCTGGACGTGGGTTGGAAGCCCTCAGCTGCAGGGACAGCTTGTCTGTGACCTCCCCATGGCCTCAGAGCCTGACCCTGTACTATCTCCTCACTTGAGTTACAGGGAACTTTCTGTCTGTGTGAGTGTCTGGAAAGAAGAATTAAAAATCTTCAATTGTCTGCAGATTCCTCTGACAGTAAGTGGAGGTGATCGCGTGGGCAGGAAGAGACGACACCTCAAACCTCTCCTGCTCAGGGACCAGAACCTTGTCACCTGCTTCTCAGTCCACAGGCCACCCAGCTGCAGGAGTGTGCTCAGACCCACACTCCTCTCCTCACCCCAACCTCTTTGCCTGGGGAGCATTCATGTGGACTTGAGGAATCCAGAGGACCGCACTGTTGGGGGACAGCCACCATCGACCCCCTGAGAACCAGGACTCTCACCTCAAAACACCAGCGTCCTGCTACCTCCTCAGGATTTGCAGAAGATTTGGCTGCACAGCTTCTAGAATCTGCCCACGTGGTTGGAGTTAGCCTTGCTGTGTTGTCCTAATGATGGCACAAACAGGGAGCCCGGTGACTGTGGGGATGGTTCACACGCTGCTGCTGCTGACGTGTCTGGCACTCAGTGGCCATTTTACTGTTTGGGCTTCCCCACGTGATTCTCTCTTTGATCCATCTCGTTTCACTTGGAAAGACTCAAACTTCTCACTTCCCCCAGTGAACAAATCTCTCATTCTTTGGTTCAATGTGAGTGAACAGAAATTGCTGGCTCTTGACTGGCCACACTCTGTTTTAAACCTGCCAAAAGGACAGTTCTTTTCAGGGTATCTATATTTTAGAAATAAAAAACTCAGGCTCTCAGACCATAGTTATAGATCTCTAAGTCAGCATAACCCCGACTATTGTGTAGCTATTGACATGGACGATACTTTGATAAAGAAAGTTCCTGGCTACAATCCTGATAACCTCGTGAGCCACTGCCTTACCTGTAATAGCACCAGTTGTCGTGAGCACAAGGGGCCCTGCCGGTGCGGCTGGCTCGTTCTCAGCCAAGACCGCACCAAGATGCATGACCTAAGAAAAAGGCCATTTTCTGGAGTCAGGTGGTTGGATGTTAATAACAGGAAATGAAATGACTCCAAATTGACCCTGCCATGGAAACCTAGTGGCCTGGCCCCTGCCTTATATTCCCTTTTCCTAATGCCTGCACCAGGGCCGGTTCAATGCATTCACTCATCTTCTGTTTGTCTGTAAAAGTGCTTGTATCTTGCTCCCTGCTTGCTTGCTGACTTTGTCTCCTAAACCTTGGTGCCTAGTATCTGACACAGAATAAACTGGTTCTTTAGTATAGCAAGCAGAGTTGTTCTTGTCACTGGATAGCACCGACAATCTGAGCTGAAAGAAAGTACTGGAGGCTCATGCCTGTAGTTCTACCTACTGAGGATGAGATTGTGGTTGAAAGCTAGCCTGTGCATGAAAGTCTGTGAGAGTCTTTTGTACTGTTAACCCCAAAACATGTAGAAGTGGAGCTGTGGCTGAAGTGGTAGAACGCCATCCTCTGGCCAATAAAAAAGCTAATGGGCCACACCAAGGCCCAGATGGAAAGTCCCAGGACACACACACACACACACACACACACACACACACACACACACACACACACAAATAAATAAATAAATAAAATTCATGACAAAGTGAGTGAGCACAGCCCATGGCGTCTCAAGGCCTGGCACACTCTGCCCGGCCTCTGCTCTCCTGGCTGTGCTCTGCAACTGGAAGCTGGGGGGGAAATCACAGAAAGGCCTGATAGGGGAATGTCAGAACAGTGTGCATCTTCATATCCTGCCATAGAAGGGGGTTGAACTTGGAACTCAACCCAGCTCAGTCCCTACTTGCTCCTCACACACCCAACCCTCCTGACATTGCTGACACTAGAGCCCCCAAACCATGAATGGAGAAAATTATGCCCTAGAAAACCATTAACTAGGGTGTCTATAGCAAGTTGTACTCTGCCTCAGAGGTCATCAGAGGATTTAGGGTCACTCCGTGGCCTTGCTGATGAGCATCTCTCCACAAGGGCTGGGAGAGGCCCAGAGGATGGGAGGCCCCTGTTCCATCCCCAGTGGGGCCAGGAGAGACAGAGATGCAGAGAGAACCCAGAGGCTCCCAGATCTCCCCTGGACCACCATGGCTTCCACCTGCATCCAAGGTGAGGACGCCCCCTGCAGGCTGGCCTTGGCAGCTCTGCCCAGTTCTCCCTGCTGCTGGCTTCATGGCTGCCAGAAGGGTGGTGTGGGGATGGGAAGGACAGTGCATGCAGACACCAAGACGTTGTGAGTCACAGGAAGTGAGGCGCATGCTCCTCAGGGCCCAGCTTGGGGCTCTGTCTCCCCTGTGCCAGCGTTCTTCTCTGTTGGCCTCCCAGAGGCTCAGCTGAGAACATGTATTAGTTGAGGTCACTTTCTAAGGTCCCTTCATCTGAAGGTGTCTTCTGGCCCCATCCAAGTTTCCTGAGTTTGAAAGGAAGCCACTTCCCTGTCCTTCCAGCTTGTCATAGATTGCTTTTCAGTCCTATTCATTTTCTCTCTCTCTCTCTCTGTCTCTAGATTTACTTTGTCATGTTCTGTTAATGGGTTTTGAACTCATGACCTAGGCACTGTCCCTAAGATTTTTTGGTCAAGGGGAATCTCTACCACCACTTGATCCTCAGTTCTACTTCTGTCTTTCTTTGGTACTTAATTGGCATTCAGAGTCTCCCAGATTTATCTGTCCAGGTGGACTTTCAAACAGGATCCTTAGATCACAGCCTCCTTAGTTTCTGGGATTGAAAGTATGAGCCGCCAGGACCCCAGGATCTATATGTGCTTTTCGTGCTGAGATCACACAGGGTTTTAACTGGCAAGGCAAGTTCTCCAAAAGAGAGCCAAGTTCTTGAAGATAACTTTTTTCTCTTTGGTAGATCCTGGGTTTCAGCTATGCACTACTCAATTGTTAGGCAAATGATCTACCACACAAGTTATGTCTTAGCCAATTTGCTATTTGATTATTTATTTATTGGTGGTTAATTGCAAGGTCTAAGAAGTTTGATGGGTACTGAGGTCAGCACAGAAGAATGTGTGAACACAATGTGGCTGTCTACTCAGGAGCAAGGCTCAGCCCTAGAGGAAGCACTGATTTATGATGTGTCTAAGCATTAAGAGAGCCAGGCACAGGACCCCATCATGGGCTCCCACTAGGTGACAGATTAGGATGAGAAAGTTCACAGGACAGGAAGTTTACCAGTGATTAGCAGACACTGGGGAGGGGAATGGTGTGCAGGGTTGTCTTTAGGGCTTATGTCTGTCAATCTCAAGACTCGAAGGGTTGAGATCTAGAGAACGGAGGTCCAAAGGTTGCCTATGGCAGAAAAGTAGAGGGAATTTCTTCTCTAATTCACTGCCACCAAGCTGTCCTAGAAGTGAGAGGAAATGTTAGGGCACCTGCCAAACTAGTGAGAGGGCTGGCATTCTAACTCCAGTTCCACAAGATGGAACCAAAGTGAGGGTCACTGAGCTGCATGAATGCCTGGTACTCCACCATCACTCTGGCCCAGGAGCCTGAGAGAGACCTGGAAGCCATATTGAACAAGAAATACCAACTTACCAGAACTTGAAAGCACAAAGAGAAAACAGCATACAAAATTTTGCAACCACACCATGGCTGTTGCCTGGCCGAAACAGTGCCAACCACTCCATCTTACCCCTGAAGTGGATCTCACGGATCCTTCACCCCCCAGCTCCCTCTTCACCCTCTGCCCTGCAGCTTGTCCAGGTAGCTTTGTCTTGTTGCAATCCCTTTAGACCCTGAAGTTGAGAGCTCTTTGTGTCTCTCAGGTCTATGTTGCTGCCTTGTTCAGAGCCCACACACAGCTGTGGAATGGATGAACCCTGGAGCCCTCCAGATCCAGTGTCTTCTGCAAGAGCTCAGGCTGAGTCTGTGGAATGACTATCTAAACATGGCCAGGTTGTGTGTGCCAGTCATCTGGCACCATGCCATATCTGGCTAAATCCCATGCTCTCCTTCCTCTACCCAGAACCTTCCAGGCCTCCCAGGAGCCAACTTTCAAATCTAGCTCAATGATTACCCCTTGAATTAATTTTTTCCTGGTATGGAGACTCAAATGGATCCCAGAGCTTCATCCCTAGCTGTAGGTCATTCTTGGATCTGACATTGAAGCAAAAATGTTTTCCTTCATCTTTCCCCCCATCCCAATCCTGAGTCTTGAATTCTGGGACTGGGATCTGCTCCTGAGCTTTTGCACTCCCTCATTGAGTCACAGCTCCACTTCTGGTATTTTGTGGTTAATTGGAGATAAGAGTGACATGGACTTTCTTGCCCCAGGATAGTGATCCTCAGGTGGATTACAGGCATGAGCCACTGGCACGGGGCTGTTTTCTGCCATCTTACAGGGGTTGAAAGAAAGGACAAGCCTGTCACAGCCAGTCACACTGAGCAAGGCATTGGGAGGTCAGTGGCCGGGCATCTCATCAGAGCATGGCCACAGATGCCCATTCATCTGATCCAGTCTGAGATTGCTTATCATGTTCCTGTACAGTCACCACGCATGGTGACCCCTGACTCAAATATCTCCCACGGGACTGTCATGGAATATATATGCCATCATGCTGATTTTATTAGAAAATTCTTCCACTCTACACAGGGCCTGTCCAGTAGTCTGTGAGTTACTGACACTCCCCTTCATTTCTGTTGACACCTCTTCCCTCCCCTGCCTCCCTCTCATGACCACAGGTGGCCTCCTTCCTCTGCTCCCAGCCTCTTCAACTAGAGTCCTACCTCAGCTCCTGTGGGCCTGTGGTCCATCCACTCACAGTGTCTCCAACCCCAGAGCCCGGGTGTGGATCAGGTGTCAAGATCTGAGCAGCACCATGGGCCTTCCTTCTCAGGATCCAGCAGCATACTTCTTTCTGTCTGTGCACAAAGGCCTCCCTCCTCACCCCACGCCAGCCCTATGGACTTCTTCTCTTGCCTGCCTTTCTCTGTGATTTCAGCACTGTTTCCCTGCCCTGGGCAGGACTGTAGTCTGCCCACAGTACAATTCTCCAGCTATCTCTCTGCCAGGGAACAGCCCCAGGTGCCTTCTCCACCACCCACAGACACACATCTGTGGAAATTTCTGCTTGTTCCACACATCTTCCCCAGTCACAGTCACGTCCCCATCTCCAAAGCCCTTTAAAAGTGTCCTCAATCCCAGGCCCAGTGTCCCATTCTTCGCAGACCACAGGAGAATGTCCAGCCTCAGCACCAACTAGCAGGGAAGGCTGTGAAGCAGGACTGCCACACTTCCATCCTGACTCTGCCATCACCTGCTCAGGTAAGCACCTCAGCTCTGGGATTCATGGAGGGGAGCACTTCCCACTGTGTTCAGATACAGTGAGTCCTAACAGGTAGTTTGGGTGCTTAGCTCTGGGTTTGGAAGCAGAGAGCTACTGCTGATGTGCTTTCCAGCTCTCCACTCCTATTCATCCTTCAGAACACGTCTTTGCAGGCTAGCATTGCCAGGTCTGGTTTCTTAATCCACAGATTATCCTGCTTTTGCTAGAATGACAGTAATAATTTAACATTTAGTGGGTTGGAGGGGCTTGAACTTTTGTCCTGGGTGCTATTGTTGTAAGGTGAATTATCCCAGAAGCCACATTTTGGAAGATGGAATATTGGAGTCTTTATTACACAGTTAGCAGGCTGCTGACAGCCAATTGTTACAAAGGCCTACAGCCCCCAAATTCACATAACACGGTTAGGAAACAGGAAAGAATGAACAAAAACAATACCAACAATCCAATTCAGCTCAAATGGAGAGCTGAATTGGGACATCATGATGACCAGAGACCAGCCAGGAAACAGGACACAGGATATGTATGGTCACAGAGATATACATGGCATGGCATAATGACACTTATGCTGGTTTGGACCTAACTAGGGTCAGAGCAGGGGACAGGTCCACAGGAAATCCCTGGTCCCAGCCACTGGACTGAGAGGCTCAGTAACTTTTCAACCAAGTGCCCGCCCTGTCTCCAGGAATCCAGGCATGCCCATCACCATGAAGACAAGATGTCAGACCTCAAATGGACATACTCAGGTACCAGCAGAACTTTTCCATCTAGGGAAGATAGGCCTTAACCTTCCATATAGGGTATGCTTAGAGACTACTCAGAGGCTGGTGATTCAAGCCATTAGGGAGAGAATCAATGCAGAATCAGCAATCTCTGAAGCAGAGCCCTCCTAGCTCACCTTGAACTAGGCATCTGCATTTCAAAGGATGGCTTGTCTCACCTCTAGGCCTTGGAGCTGGGTCGACAGGCACAAAGATGTCTACAAGAAATTATTCAGGCTCAGCCACCTTACTTCACTATCCTCAAGCTTCTTTTGCTCAATGCTAACCCTCTACCAGCTGAATTACAGATCTACTTCCAGTTATTCATTGAGAAACAGAGAAGCTGCATTTTGAGAGGTCGAATTGAGAGTCTACTAGAAGGCCAATGACTGCAGGTGGACGCTTGTCACAAAGACCTGCAACCACACAAATACACTTAACACCGTCAGAAAACTGAGCCATGAGACCAGGACAGGAAAGAAAGAGCAGAAAAAAAAAAACACCAACAAAACAGATCACTTCCAAGGGAGAGATGAAGTGGGATGCCATATTAATAGAGGAGAGTCAGGAGACAAGATGTGAGGAGGCAAGGAGACAGGTAGTATGGCTTATCCCCACCTGAGCTGGTCTGGGCCTAAATAGGGTGAGGTCAGGGGGCAGGATCACAAGGAGCTTGGGAGTTCATAACCCAAGACTGGCAGGTCCAGTAACCTATTGCCCAAGTCCCTTCCCCAGCCTCTAGGAATTCAAGTATCCCCATCACCTGACAGGTGGGACTTCCCTACCTCCACCATGAAGACAAGATGACACTAGTTAAACCCAGTACTAACATCCACCACATGGCCAAGATGGTGATGGTAAAATTCAGCATCCCTACTTCATTAATTGGGGAAAAGAGTCTCCTGGATTCATTTCTCAGGCTGGCTTCAAACCCCAATATACAGACCTCCTGAGTAGCCAGGGTTACAGTTGTAAATCACTGTCCTCTGGCTTCTTATTGGTTTTTTTCCATTGATTGTTGTCCTTGAACTCAGGGCCTGGGCTCTGTCCCTGAGTGCTTTTGCTCAAGTCTAGTACCCTACCAGTCTGAGTCATAGTGCCACATCCATTTTTTTTGTTTTGTTTTCATCAGTCATGGAGCTTGAATTCTGGGCCTGGGCTCTGTCCCTGAGCTCTTTAGCTCAAGGCAAGTGCTCCACCACTTGAGCAACAGTGTCACTTCCATTTTCTGGTGGTTAATTGGAGATAAGAGTCTCATAGGCTTTCCTGCCTGGGCTGGTTTTGAACTGTGATCCTCAGATCTCAGCCTCCTGAGTAGCTAGGATTACAGACGTGAGCCCTAGCACCAGGCCACATCGGGTTTTCTGGTAATTAATAAAGGACTTTCCTGCCTGTGCTGGCTTTGAACTGCAATCTTCAGATCTCAATCTTTTGTGTAGCTAGGAGTATAGTCATGAATCACTAGCCCCTGGAGAAACTTTGTTTTGATTGCTATTGTTTTCCACCATATTATTTTGTCTTTTCTTTTTATTGTTACTGCAGATTGAACCCAGGATATTGCACTTGCTAGTCAAGTGCTTTTACACTGAGCTATACCCCAACACCTTGATGATTTTTAAGAGAATCTGGTAGGTGTGCTTGAACTCAGGTACTTATATTTTCTTGTCTTGCTTCCTAAAAGTTAGTGCTCTATCATTTGAGCCTTGCTTCTGTTAGGAAAATGGAGGAAAAAGGAAGGAAACAGGCTGGACTCCATCTTCCCCAGGAGAGGACTGTTTATTGAGATAGAACAGCCAGGGACAAAGCCTTCCTGCAGACTTGGAGACTGTGTGTCATTGCTGCGACAGGAGCTGGGTTTTATGAGGTCTGAGTGAGGAGGCAGAGGTTAATAAAAAAGCCACTAGGGCAAGGGAAGTGGGGGGCTTTTCGGTTGTGCCCACGGTGGAATATTTACAGCAGTTTAGATAGATTCCATGCTGGAGTCAGGCAGTCTGCCCTTATCTTTGGTGGGTTGTGTGGTATCTGTATGCACCTAGGAAAACAGGGTGGGAGTCATCCTCCATATTCCATCTTTGGATACATAGAAAGAATGGCCCTAGAGGCAAGTCCTTCATATAGGGTCTTAGGGTACATAAAAAGATTTGGGCTGAGAAGGAAGAAACATGTTAGAATGAGAACAAAGCAGATTCCAATCAGTTGAAACCCGGAGGAGTATAAAAAATTTGAGGGGCATGATAGTCTTTTCTGACTGCTTCCTGCTGGCATGGGGATGTTGAGGAGTCACTGGGGCTGGGGTCTTCAGGGTTCAGGTCTGAACTGGGCAGGGCATGATGGTGTAAGTGAAGCCTCTGGTTGCCTACAGCAATAGGATGGCGTTGACGTTCTCCCAGGTTGTGTTCTGAGTGAGGGCTGTTATCTTGTTAGAGAGAAACTTGAAAAAGGTGAGATCAGGCAAAAGCATGAAAAGGTGGTAGGACTAGTTGATATAAATGACACAGGAAAACACACCCTGGGCACAAGCCAGAAAAGTTCCATTTGGAGCATAATCCCAGTTGTGGCCTATTACAGGGAAGAAGGAATTTCCATGTAACTGAACGATAGATGTTTGGACTACATAGTATGGATGGGAAATAGAAATAGCAGGTAAAAAAGGCAAGAGTGCAAGTTCCTGTCCAGTTAGACGATAGACAGGTATGGATATTAGATAGGCATGCTTATTAACTATTTTCTCTTGATCTCCCTGCTCTGGTTAATTTGGAAAGGGCAAGCACAAAGTGACTCTATTCAGGATCTGACACCATCCCCTCTTAGCTGAGCAGTTCTTCCAAACTGCTTCTATGTCCTGGTGACCGAGATGCTATTTGGCATTGCTCATTGCTGGGGGGTTCCAGTTGCTAGTTTTAAAACAGCAACCAATGGAACAATCTAGTTAGTTTTTAACTGAACACAGCACTTTAGGATACTAATTGCTTAGGAAACAGACATTAAAGAGGGGAAAATGGCATTTGAGTTAAAGGTGTTCGTTTGAGGGACCTTAACATAAACAAACATCTAAGTGAACTTTGGTTTAGTTGCCACTTAATTTGGTGTGACAAACTTGATAATGCACAATTACTTTCATAAAGGAACATAAAAAATGAGATGCTAGTTTTACATCATTGAATTAATTTTGACCTTATTTAAATCATGGCCAACTTAATTACATATCAATTTTACCAACTTTACTTATAAGACATACTCATACCATCTGCTAGATACTTGAACCTTCTGGATTTGTAAGACAATTTTTACCAAATCCTTGTTATCCAGAGGAATTCATTTCTTATTTCTCAGTTTCCCTTTCCAAGACTTTCTTTACTGTCTTTCCTCTTTGTTTACATTCCTTATCCACTTACTGATGTTCTTCAGCACAGCTGGTTAGGAGCAGAGTTAAGCCTCATTCCTTTTACTACTTACCTTAATATAAATGTTCCCTTTAAACAAACAGCACATTTGATATTTAACTCCTTCTGACACAAAATTTACAATTGCAGTCAAGGAACATAAATTTCAGGAAATATCAGTGCCAAAACATAGAAGAAGATACCTTTTTATGCCATGATAACAGTTTTTATGTATTACAATGAGATTATGTTGAACATGTTCACACACATACAACCAAATCTAAACAAAAGTTTTAAGGCACACTTAGGTTTTTAAAAAAATGAAAATCAGCCATAATTTTTTGGAATTCCAGACACAAAGTGATATTATTTTGCCTGATATGATAAAACCACATGGTCAGTTAGGAAAACAAAAACTCTAAAACAAATACCTTTGTCTGTAAATAAAGTTTTGTTATAAATTACCAAGATCCAGCTGGCCAGAAAGCAAATTCATTTAAACATCTTTGTTGGCAAGAATTATTGACCTTAGAATAAGTGACTTGAATATTTTTTAAATACAATAAACCAAACTTTTAATAGCAAAGAAAAACTAAATGAATACATAAACATTAAGCCAGCATTACAAAGAATTCTAAAAGGGGGGACACAACCTGAAGAAAACAACCAGGAACTGGGGCCTGCCCCAAACAGGCGTTACTCAAAGTCTAACTGAGCAAGCACAGGAGGAAAGGAAAGAAGAAAAACTTAGGAAAACGGAATGGCAGGGACAACAATGCATCTCTCTATACTTTCTCTTAATATAAATGGGCTGAATTCGCCAATTCAAAGAAAACGAACTGAGGACTGGATCAGAAAACAAGACCCATCCATCTGTTGCCTTCAGGAGACCCACCTCTCAGCCAAACATACAAACAAACTCAGAGTGAAGGGGTGGAAAAGGATCTACCAATCAAATGCCCCCAGTAAGAAAGCAGGTGTAGCTATCCTGATATCTGACAAAATAAACTTTTCATTAAAATCAGTACAGAAAGACAAGGACGGACACTACATATTAATAAAGGGAACAATCCAAGAGGAGGATATAACCATCATCAACTTATATGCCCCAAATATTGGTGCACCCAGATATGTCAAACAAATGTTCTCAAACTTTCAGAATAAAATAGATCCCAATACGATAATACTAGGAGACTTTAACACACCACTCTCACCAAAGGACAGGTCTACCAACCAGAGGATTGGCAAAGAAGCCACCGAATTAAGAGAGGCCATACTCCAAGCGGAATTAACTGACATCTACCGAGTATTTCACCCTAAAACAACACAGTACACATTCTTCTCAGCAGCTCACGGAACTTTCTCCAAAATAGACCATATCATAGTTCATGCAAGGAACTTAAGCAAATACAAAGGGATCGACATAATCCCCTGTATCCTATCTGACCACAGTGGAATCAAGCTAGCTCTCAATAACAAAGCATACCGCAGAAATTTCTCTAATACATGGAAATTGAACAGCACACTCCTTAACAATGCCTGGATAACAGAAGAGATCAGAGAAGAAATAAAGCATTTCCTACAACTCAATGAAAATGAAAACACCTCACAAAGAAACTTGTGGGACACAGCAAAAACAGTCCTGAGGGGCAAATTTATTGCCCTCAGTGCCCACATCAAGAGAATGGAGACAGACCAAGTAAATAATCTCATGTTGCAATTAAAACAGCTAGAAAAACAAGAAAAAATGGGACCTAAAGCTACTAGACGAAGCCAGATAACCAAATTAAAAGCAGAGATTAACCAATTAGAAAATCAGAAAACCATAACCAAAATAAACCAAACAAAAAGCTGGTTCTTTGAAAAAATAAACAAAATTGATGGCCCATTGGCTAGATTAATTAAAAAAAGAAGAGAGGAAACCCATATTAATAGGATTAGGGATGCCACGGGAAACATCACAACACGTACCCAAGATATCCAAACAATTCTAACAGACTACTTTCAAAAGCTATACTCTCTAAAGGAAGAAAATCTGGCAGAAATGGATGCATTTTTAGAGAAATAAGAAGTTAACCAATTAAATAAGCCAATATCCTATAATGAGATACAGGAAGCTATCAAAAGTCTTCCAACAAAAAAAAGCCCAGGACCAGATGGATTCACAGCAGAATTCTATAAGACCTTTAAACAAGAACTAATACCCATACTCCTCAAGCTCTTCAGAGAAATAGAGAAGGAGGGAGCTATCCCAAACTCATTCTACGAAGCCAATATCACACTCATCCCCAAACCAGGCAAAGACCCAACCAAAAAGGAGAATTACAGGCCAATCTCCTTGATGAACACAGATGCAAAGATCCTTAACAAGATTCTAGCTAACAGAATCCAGAAACACATAAAAAAAATAATTCACTATAACCAGGTAGGCTTCATCCCAGAGACACAGGGATGGTTTAACATACGTAAGTCAATACGTAATTCAACATATCAACAGAGCCAAGGTCAAGAATCACATGATTATCGTCACAGATGCAGAAAAGGCCTTTGACAAAATTCAACATTCATTCATGCTAAAAGCTCTGGAGAAAATAGGAATAGAAGGAACATTTCTAAAAACAATAAAAGCCATTTATGACAGACCAATAGCCAATATTATACTTAATGGGGAAAAGCTACAACCAATTCTCCTAAAATCAGGAACAAGGCAAGGATGCCACTGTCTCCACTCCTCTTCAATATAGTCCTAGAACCCTTAGCCAGGGCAATAAGGCAAGAAAAAGACATTAAAAGGATCCGCATAGGGAAAGAAGAAGTTAAACTATCCCTTTTTGCAGACGACATGATACTATACCTCCACGATCCCAAAAACTCCATCCCCAAACTCTTAGAAATCATAAATCACTTCGGCAAAATAGCAGGATACAAAATAAACCCACAAAAATCAGTTGCCTTCCTATACACTGATAATGTACAGGAAGAGAGGGAAATAAAGGGAGCAACCCCATTCACAATAACCTCCCAAAAAATAAAATATTTAGGAATTAACCTAACCAAAGATGTAAAAGAACTATTTAATGAGAACTATAAAAAGTTAAAGAAAGAAATTGCAGAAGACACTAGGAAATGGAAAGACCTCCCATGCTCCTGGATAGGCCAACTTAATATAGTAAAGATGGTAATACTTCCAAAACTAATATACAAATTCAACGCAATTCCTATTAAAATCCCAATGATGTACATCACTGAAATACAGAAAACAGTCCAAAAATTCATATGGAACAACAAAAGACCTAGAATAGCCAAAACAATTCTAGGGGATAAAGACAATATGGGAGGGCTATCCATGCCGAACTTCAAACTCTACTACAGAGCTATAATAACAAAGACAGCATGGTACTGGCACAAAAACAGACCCGAAGACCAATGGAACAGAATAGAAGATCCAGAAATAAATCCACAGGCCTACAGCCAGCTGATATTCAACAAAGGAGCCAAAGACATACAATGGAAGAAACACAGCCTCTTCAACCGCTGGTGCTGGGAAAACTGGGCAGCCATATGCAGAAAACTAAAAGTGGACCCCAGCCTATCACCATGCACCAACATCAACTCAAAATGGATTAAAGACCTTAACATTAAACCTGAATCTCTGAAACTACTGCAGGACAGAGTAGGAGAGACACTTGAACTAATAGGCACAGGAAGGAACTTCCTGAACAGAGTCCCAGGGTCACAACAAGTTGGAGAGAGACTCGACAAATGGGACTACGTTAAAATAAAAAGCTTCTGCACAGATAAAGCTATCGCAACCAAGCTAGAAAGACAACCAACTAATTGGGAAAAAATAGTTACCAGCAATATATCAGACAAGGGGTTAATATCCTGTATATACAGGGAACTCAAGAAACTAATCCCTCCCAAACCTAACAAACCAATTACTAAATGGGCAAGGGAACTAAAGAGGGACTTCTCAAATGAAGAAATAAAAATGGCAAAGAAACACATGAGGAAATGTTCATCATCCTTGGTGGTGAAGTAAATGCAAATAAAGACAACCCTGAGATACTACCTTACCCCAGTCAGAATGTCCCACATCCACAAATCAGCCAACGACAAATGCTGGAGGGGATGTGGAGAACGAGGAACGCTATTACACTGCTGGTGGGAATGTACACTTATACAACCACTTTGGAAAGCAGTCTGGAGGGTCCTTAGAAAGCTAAAGATTAACCTCCCTTACGACCCAGTCATACCACTTCTAGGCATCTACCCTGAACAACAGGAACCAATATACAAGGACACGTGCACCTCCATGTTTATTGCAGCACTGTTCGCAATAGCTAGGATATGGAAACAACCTAGATGCCCCACCACAGATGAATGGATCCAAAAATTGTGGTATCTATACACAATGGAATATTATGCAGCCATTAGAAATGACAAAATAATGGCATTAGCAGGGAAATGGATGGAGCTAGAAGGAATCATGTTGAGCGAGGTAAGCCAAGAACGAAGAGACAAACAGTACATGGTCTCCCTGATAAGTGGATGCTAAATCCAAAATGTTAGGTGATATGACAAAACTAACAGGACTTAAGAAACAAAGAACTCCCACTCATCTGGTTGAACCACTACCAAATATCCCCATGCTGCTGATCACATATATGGTATATAACATGTGAGCACCGTTATATATTACAGACTGTGATAGACAATTTGCTCCAGGAAAGTTAGAATGAACTTGTGACTTTAAATGAGCATCATTATTCCACAATACTGTGAATTTCCAGAAATTATGTAATCACTTAATCACAATCAAAAAAAAAAAAAAAGAACCTCGGGGAAGGGAGGGAGGGAGGGGATGGTAGGGGGAAAACAATGGAGGGGGTAACAATGTTCAAGAGGAAGTGTACTCATTACCTCACTCATGTAACTGTAACCCTCTGTATAGTATCTTTACAATAAAAAATAAATAAATAAATACAATAAACCAGATTAACTTTAATGGAAAGCTAAGATGAATGTCATAGTGACCAGAGGAGTTAGCAAAAAGAATTTAACAGAATTTTCATGTTTGAATAAACATTGATAACAAAAACAAAAAACCTTTAAATTTTTGATAATGAGACATACCTCATTATATGAGGTAACCTTTAAATACCTGCAGGAGTAAACTTGGAAGTGGGGATATAGAAAAACCCATCGTGTGGCCTTTGTCTTTTCCTAGGTGTCAGCTTCTAACACCTGTAGAGAGAATTGGGGGAGGGGGTGGCTCAACAGATTTGTAAGGGGAGGAGGCAGCACTTTTAACCTGAGTTCATTTAAGGGATAGATGTGGCATAATGAGGATTCTGAAAAGTGAATGTTTGAGTAATTGGATAGAGAGAGCTATTGGAAGAGGAAAGAGGGAGGGATTTCTCTTCTAGTCTCCTAGAAGAGAAATTAAGAATCCAGATTTTGAAGTGAATGGACTCAGGAAAGCAAAAAGGATTGGATTAATTGTCTGAGTCCCAAAGACAAAAAGGATTAGTTTGTTTTTATTATGGGATTTATGGGTAGGAAAGGGAGAGAGCAGTAAAAGAGAGAAGCTGGCCTCAGTGAGTTTGCTAGCCAGCCACTGTCTGTGACAGATGAACGAAAGAGCCAGAGCAGAGGCCCTTTAGTTTGGGTCTGGAAGGGAAGAAGGCATATAAGCCATAGAAGGGAGTTGAGAAATGTGTAAGTTTGAAGGAGCTTGTTTAGAGGGAGGTTAAGCATGGAAGGTAGCTTGTTGTTGTACCTTGGGAGGTTTATTACAACCCCTACCTTGTGTCAACTACACAGGCAGGCAGGCAGGCACAGGGACAGAGGTCATCAGAAGGAGTTTGCTTGGAGCAGACAGGCAGTTTAGCTTAGAGAATGTGGGCCAACTGCAAATAGCAAGAGTGTAGTTAGGAAAGCAAGGGGGAAAGGATCTTTAGTCCTAGGGGTCATCAAAGAAAATAATAGGGAGAGAGAGAGAGAGAGAAAGAAAAGGGGGTGGGAGGCAGATTGAGCTGCTACAAGATAAGGAGTTACTTTTCTAGAGGAGATGGTTGGGAGGCTCATAGCAGAGAAGGGTTTGGTGAGCCAGGCAGGAGAGCTGGGGTGGCAGTCTCACGTGGAGATTAGAGAAGGACTTGGTGGGAAGAACAGGAGGAGCGGGGGTGGGGTGGGGGTCTCTGGAGTGGAGCTCAGAGAAGGGCTTAGGTTTAGGGGACCTCTGACTTCACGCCATTTCTTGGAGAATTGTTTAAATCAGTAAGAGCAAAACTGAAGGCCTCAAATTTAGGCCAGCAGTGGCCATGGTTTAGTGAGGCCAGATTTCGGTAGGCAAAGGAGTCAGATTTGGGGGGGGGGGGTTTCTACTGTAAATCAGTCAGCTGAAACTCTTATGATTAGACTGTGGGTTAGCCAATGGGATGTCTCTAGGAGACAATTTGGGAAAATTGGTAAAAAAAAAAAAAAAAAAAACTATGGAGCCTGTCCCACTGTTCCAGGCATCCCTGGTACTTTGGGAAGGCAGACAGACAGATCCCAATAATTAGGAGAGGGTGGCCCCAAAGGTCCTAATTAATTAAATGATGTCGGGGGGCAGGAAGAGAGAGAGAGAAAGAGAGAGAGAGAGAGAGAGAGACTCCTGAAGTCTCTGGGTACCCCACAGACAGGAAGGGAGGGACTCCTGGAGTCCCGTGGTCCGGGTCAGGGTGCCTCCAACACCGACTGGGCTAGTTACCTTGTCCTGAAGGCTCTAGGTGGTGGATGGAGTTAGTCAAATGGTGAAGAGCCTCCAGCCTGGAGATCAGAGTCCAAGAGAGAGGGAAGAATAAGAGGAAGGTGGAGAAGGGAGAGGCACAGGGGGACTCTGTGCTCCAGAGGGGAGAAGCCTCAGAAAGAGAGTGAGGGGAAAAGGTTCAATGAGAGGCAGCCAGAAGGCAGATGGAGGGGATCCAATTACTCCTGGAACTTCTCCTCTCCCAGGTCTCAGCACCATCTGTTAGGAAAATGAAGGAGAAAGGAAGGAAACAGGCTGGATTCCATCTCCCCCAGGAGAGGACTGTTTATTGAGATAGAGCAGCGACCTTCCTGCAGACTTGGAGACTGTGTGTCAGAGCTGGGACAGGAGCTGGGTTTAATGAGGTCTGAGCAAGGAGGCAGAGGTTAATGAAAAAGCCACTAGGTCAAGGGAGGTGAGGAGCATTTCGGTTGTGCCCACAGTGGAATGTTTACAGCGAGGCTTAGATAGCTCACCCTGCTGGAGTCAGGCAGTCTGCACTTATCTTTGCTGGGTTGCCTAGTACCTGTATATGCACCTGGAAAAACAGGATAGGAGTCAATCTTCAACCTCCAGTCTGGTGCATTCATGGTTAATTTGACATGGAATCTTCCAGACTTTCTATTCTGTCTGGCCTTTCAACTCTATCCTTGAGCTCTCAGCCATTTCAATAGCTAAGTTTACAGGCCAGAGACTCTGGGTTCTGCTCATAGCTAAAATTCTGCCATGGAGCCTGGGGCTTGTGAGTGGCCCCTGCATTCAAGAAGTGACCCAATTAGTGGGTGGGGAGGGGGGGGGAAGGCCTCAAAGAAAAGAATTACCTTAATTATCTTAATCTAACCAGGCTCCAACAAGAGCCAGGAGACCATGTGTCCTGGTTTTCCTGCCTAGCCACCCTCCAACTGCGGCTCCCACCCCCACCCCAGGGCTCCACCCTCTAGGGGAGGAAGCAGCCTTGCTGTCAGTGGAGCCAGCAGCACAGGGCTGGATGGAGTCTGGGCCTCCTGCAGCGTCCTTGTTATGCCTGTGTCCTCTGGACATGGGACAGAAGCCCTCAGCTGCAGGCACAGTTTGTCTGTGGCCTCGAAGCCTGCCACGATGCTGGCCCTTACTTGGGTTATAGGGGACATTCTGGCTGTGGAAGAGTCAGGAAAGACCCCCCCCCAGTTGCCGGGGTCTGTAATCCTACTTACTTAGGGATCTGAGATCTGAGCATCATAGTTCAAAGTCAGCCCAGGTAGGAAAGACTTTGATACTCTTATGTGCAATTCATCACCAGATGATGAACCCTGGATCTGACAAATGCAGGACCACAAAATACAATAAAATAAAAATAAAAATTCCAAACTGTCTGCAGATTCCTCAAACAGCAAGTGGAGGTGATCGTGTGGACAGGAAGAGACGCCGCCTCTCATGCCTCTGCCTGAGGTTCCAGGACCTTGTCACCTGCTTCTCAGTCCACAGGCTACACAGCTGCAGGGGTGAACTAGGACCCACATTCCTCCCCTCACCCCGACCTTCTCGCCTGGGGACGCTTGCAGGTGGACTTGAGGACACTCAAGGGACAGCCCTGTTAGCTGGCAAGGACACCCCTGAGCCCCAGGGCACCGACACCAATCCCCCAGTGTCCTGCTCCCTCCTCAGGATCTGCAGAAGACCTGGCTGCACAGCTTCTAGAATCTGCCACGTGGTTGGAGTTGGCCTTGCTGTGTTGTCCTCATGATGGCACGAATGGGGAGCCTGGGGACTGTGAGAACAGTCCACGTGCTGCTGCTGTCCTGTCTGGACACCAGGGACTGTGCTATTATTAGACTTACCCGATATCCTTCTCTATTTTATCCATCTCATTTTACTTGGAACAACTCAAACTTCACACTCTCCTCAGTGAACACTTCTCTCATTCTTTGGTTGAATGGGACTGATCAGAAATTACAGACTCTTGACTGGCCGCAATCTGTTTTAAATCTTCCAAAAGGACAGCCCTTCTCGGGATATCTGTATTTCAAAGATAAAATCCCTGCGGTTTTAGCTCTTCGGTTGCTCCCTCATTTCGAGCTAAATCTACATCATGTAATTGTAAAAGAGGATACGTCACATTATTGTATTGCTATCGACACTGATAATACTTTGTTACAGAAAGTCCCTGGTTATAATTCTGAAACCCTTGTGAGCCCCTGCTTTGTCTGCTCCAGTGTGCTGTGTCCTGTGAGAAAGCGGCCCTGCCGATGCGGCTGGCTTCTTCTCAACCAACACCCCACTGAGAGATATAAACTAGCTAAACGTCAATTTGTTGGAGTCAGGTGGTGGAATATTGGTGACAGGAAATGAAATGACCCCAAATCAAGCCAGCCATGGAGGATGGGTGCAGCCTAGTGGCCTGGCCCCTGCCTTACCATTCCCCTTTCCTAACGCCTGCACCAGGGCCTGTGCAATGCATTCACGTTCCTTCTGTGGCTGTAAAAGTGCTGGTAACCCGCTCCCTTTCCTGAAGAGGGCGCTCGATCAATCACTGAGGCTCCCAAGCCTTGGTGCCTGGTCCCTGGTATAGAATAAACGGGTCCTTTTATCTTGCAACCAGAGCAGGTCTTTTTGTCAGTGGGTAGCACAGCAGTTCTGAGCAAAAACTCGACCTTAATGGCTCATGCTTCAATCCAAGCTATTCAAGAAGCTGAGATCTGAGGGTCCCAGTTCAAAGCCAGCCCAAGCAGGAAAGTCTGAGAGACTGTTACCTCCAATTAACCACAGAAAATCCTGAAGTGGAGCGCCAACCTTCTGGCAATAAAAAAATTTGAGACATCTAAGTCTACAGTTCAAACTCCAAGACTGTCACGATAAATAAATAGATAAATGAGTGAATGAATGAATGAACGAATGAATGACATTTTGGACAGAGTGAGCATGCCCCATGGCGTCTCGAGGCCTGGCACACTGTGCCCTTCCTCTGATCTCCTGGCTGTGCTCTGCAACTGGAAGCTGAAGCCAGGTCTGTGTCTGTGATTTCTCCATAGCCCACAAGGCGGTGAGACCATTTCTGACTTTTCTTTCCCAGGCTGACAAGGGAATGTCTGAACAGAGGGCACCTTTCTGATGAGCAAGGCATTGCCAGATCCATGAGCAGAAGCAGCCTCTGATCAGAGCCTGGCAGTGTGTGCATTCATCTGCCACAGTCTCTGTGTGCTTGTCACCTACCTGTGCAGACTCCAGGCACAGTGGCTATGGACTCAAGTATCTCCCATGGGACCTGTCAAAGAGCTATGTGCTGCCATGCTCATTTCATGAGAAAATCCTGATGAACTACAGGATGCCAAGGTGTCTGTGGGCCACTGACATTGCCCTCTTTTCCAATGAAGTCCCTTCAATCCCTTCTTCCTCCAATGTCCAAAGCTGGCCTTCTTCCTCTGCTCTCAACCTCCCAGCCAAGGTCCCACAGCTCATATCCTGTAGATCTGTGTTCCCTCTACTGGCAGTGTCTCCATCCCCAAAGCCTGGGTGTGGCTCAGGTCCCAGGGTCTGAGCAGCACCATGGCCTTCCTTCCCAGGACCTAGCAGCACCCAGCCTGCCTCTCTTTACTTCCTTCTGTCTGTGCACAAAGGAGGGACTGTGTGTCCTCTCACCTGTCCCCAGGTGGCACACAGACCACAACCATGGTAGTAGTGTAGTAAACATTTCTGTAAAGGCTGTCTCCCCAACTTATTTTATTTTTTTTCTGTTCCACTGTCTTTGTTTTCCTTTCAGTAGAGAAGACCCTGTGCACAATTAGCTTCCTTACTCAGCCGTTGCTCTACCCCTGAGGGATGCATCTAGCTGAAGTTTAGGTGGTCACTTTGCAGATGAAGTTTAACAAATTGTCCACTGGACTCACACTGAATTGTAATCTTCCTGAGGTGGGAGGTATGATCACTTGGTACAGAGCTAGCCAATGAGCTGAAGCAGCAGCTACAGAGTTGGACTCCCAATCTCAGACCAAAAACTTAATTGTAATCTTCCTGATATCAGC